>NC_060146.1:197734076-198343763 GCF_021461385.2 Schistocerca piceifrons | reverse complement strand
ATTTGATATTTCATTGTCTTCTCTGTCTATTGACAGTTGTAGTATCACGTCGAGAGAATTTGATATTTCATTGTCTTCTCTGTCCTACGACGCATGTGCGAAAGCGATAAAAGTGTCCAACACTGTGGAAATGTTTGTTCGATTTTTTTAAAGGCTGGTAGTGGCCAAATGTTTACTTCACGTAATTTTTGAAATGTAATGCATATTCTGTTATTATAGGGTATCTGTTTTGAGCTGACTGCAATGTAATTAAAAAGAATTACACTAGACGCGTTTCGCTTTAATTTACAAAGCATCTTCTGTGGTATTCTGTAAATTGGATACACACGTTTGTACATTTATTTTTTGAGTCTTTTAGGTTAAAAACAATGTTTTCTTTATGAAGTTGGTCTGTAAGTTCTTACAGTGTTTCTTTACAGAGTCTGCAACTTTCCCTCTTGCTAGCAGTGGTTGATGTCGACATGACCAACATTGTGTCCAAGAAACTGGAAGAGTGGGAAAAAGCTTATTTCGAAACAGATAAGAAATGGTGTGATGAATTCCGTACGCTTAAAAGTCAGGTACTTCCTGTAAAAATATAGAAACGCTTGTGAATTTTGCCCTTGGTGTACCAGGCACAAATGCTGTTGTGGAAAGGGTATTTTCAGCTGTGACTTCCCTTTCGATTGACGAGAAAAACCGTCTAGGACTGAAACTATTGAAGAAATTGTAATAATTAAGACTCGTTATCAATAAATTACCAGCAAGGAGTTCTTAAACGTGTTATCAACCAGTTCAAAGCTTTAGAAAGTTATTAGCCTAGTGCAAAGTTAGTAGTAGTGTTTCTGATACAGTGGCTAAACGGTCTACGGATTTTTGATGTCTACATTAGCGTTTATTTGTTATAAATAGTTCTATATATTTCACGGTGTTTTGAATTGGAAAAACAATTAGTTGCCGTATGATACAGTGCCATTACAAGCATTTTTTGAAGTGTCTTGTTAAAATATATGCCTGTTTATGTGTATAAACACAAATTTTTGTTTATTTTAGTAAAGTGATGCAGTCATATATGCAGAATGTTTTATTTTTATCTAGTGCCCCGTTATGTCACATTTTTTTAATCCCAGTTTTTCGCAAATGTCCCGTTTTTTGACGTGGAAAATCTGGTCACCCTACGTTGCACAGAATGACAGTGCGCCTGCCATATCGGCAACCCACCACACTGCGTTGTGCTGCACGGTCACACAATTGAGCGCTGCAGGCTGCTCTCTGTCGACCATTCACAATGCTTCGCTGGTTAAACTAGTACACAAATCTGCGACTGCGTCATATTCGGTACCATTTAGTTTTTCTCCCTAAATCTCATAAAAATTGCACTAAATGGCAGTTATAAACGTAAGACATATTCTATTTTATGTCCATTGTTTTTTAATTGAGGATGCCTTGACGCTGCAGTAGTAGTTTGGTCCACCCATAGATTACAAATTAGGCACGTATTGCTACTATAATTTAAGAAAACCAAAAATAATATATGTGTCATATTAATAATTACGTGTTTAACGTAAGCTGTTTTTTTAAAGTAATTTCTTTGACTGGATTAGTTTCGGGAAAACTTCCTTAATGCAAAGATGAACAATGAAAACAATGCAGAAGAAGAGGAAAATGAAAATAGTTTTAATGTAATATATACTGTTTTTAGACTACGTTACTAATAGCTTGTTGCAGACGATCAGCAGTTTTGTATGCCTTTTATGAATAAAATAATTAAAAAACGTAAATTTTGTTGTCTTTTTTCGTGTCGTCTCCTAAGAATTTCCCTTTGAGTCACAAGCCCCTCTCCATTCTCACCATCTTCATGAAAATCCTGTGCAGTGTATTCAAAATCTTCATCTAGTAGACGTTTCGCAACATTATGCAGTATAATGCAGCACAGTGCAATTATTGCAACATTTGCCAATGCAACTCTCCACACATACAGAAAAATAGGAAACCGCCTCCTGAGCTGACCAAAACATCTCTTTCACGACACTCCCTTCTTTTAAAGGCTTGTTGAATGATTTGTGACTCTCTTCTGTTGGATTACGATAGGGGATCATCAACCAGGGCTCTAGGCCATAGCATGCATCACCCAAAAGAACAGTGTACTTAAATCCACTTAGCTCTTCCCGCACACTTGAATTTCTGCATAGTCGATTGTCATGTACTGACCCGGACCAGGTAGCATCAGCGTTAGTGAAATGTTCCTTTAAGTTGCACGTAGACTGCACGTTCGTGCTTGAGTAACGTTTTCTATTGATACTGCATAGGTTTCGAAATTCGCACGTGCGTGCAGTCCAGTACACCAGCAGCACTTGGAATGGTACATTTTTCTAGCCACTTGTTTTCTGCCACAGTTACATTATGTGGTAACGACGGAAATTTAGTACACAAGTTGTAAGTAGGCTGTTTAGGTTGTTATGTTGGTAACGCCACGTAGCGCTCTGTATTAAAATCGCTGACTGCGCTGTGTGCAGTCTGTGGCTGGTTGGACTCATTGTTCGCCACTGTAGTGTTGGGCAGTTGGATGTGAACAGCCCGTAGCGTTGGGCGGTTGGAGGTGAGCCGCCATCAGTGGTGGATGTGGGGAGAGAGATGCCAGAGTTCCGAGGTGTTAATATTAGCGGACGCTCTGGAAGTGTGTCCGTCAAAAAAAGGAAATCTGTGAAACTGGATTTCAAGAATTTACATATATATTATGACTTTTGAACATTATTAAGATAAATACGTCGTTTGTTATCTACCAAAATCTTTCATTTGCTAGCTATATGCCTATCAGTAGTTAGTGTCTTAAGTAGTTAGAATCTTTTATTTAGCTGGCAGTATTGGAGCTCGCTGTATTGCAGTAGTTCGAGTAACGAAGATTTTGGTGAGGTAAGTGATTCATGACGTGTATGAGTTATTGTTAGTCAGGGCTATTATTTTGTAGGGATTATTGAAAGTCAGATTGCGTTGCGCTAAAATATTGTGTGTCAGTTTAGAAATGATCAGAATAAGTAAAGAGGAAACATTCTCAGTACGTTCAGTTTCACTCTGGAGTTTGAAAATCAAGTAACGTGGAAGTTTTATCAGCACAGTCATTCCTTACATTCAAAAGGGAAGTTTCGAAGTTAGTTTTTTCCGTTATCTGTTTCGAAAGATTAATCTCTATAGTTTGACTAATCCCTATTTCTTCTGGTATACTATCCTGGATCAGCTACACAACGAAGGAAAATCTTCATTCTCTGGTCTGACGATAGAGCTCCATCTCTGCTTTCCCATGTGTCTGGAAGAAAATCATTCTCAGTCCATCTAATGTTTGGAGTTCTGTAATACCCTCCAGGTGGACATCGGTGTGGCGTGTAGTATTTTTCACGACGTGCACATGCCGCTTGTTGAGCCATATCTGGTCTCTGCAAACGTGAGTCTGCTACTGACCAGCATTCACATTTTAAAAGCTATTGCTTCCAGAATGTAGTCAAAGCACTTCTTTATTCAAATTCTTTGTCAAATGTCGAGGCCAGAGCTCAAGGCGAAGGAGAAGCTTCTTTCTCCGTTGTGTTCCCACAAGCCACAGCTATTGCTTCATATTTAGTCCATAAATTCCAAAGTCTATTTTCGAAATTCGAAGGAAAATCGTTTACTACGCTTAATGCGACTCTGTATGGCAGTGCGCCTGCCGTAGCGGCAACCCACCACACAGAAGTGTGCTGCACCGTCACAGACTTCAATGGGGCAGTCACTTCTCTGCCGGTCATTCGCTACGCTCTACTATACCCGGGCCGCTGAAACATTGTGCTTGACGTTTGCGTATGAAGTTGGCAGCGTAACAGAGTAACAAGTGAAGAACGATAGGCGCTAGGCGCTCAGCGTGGGGCGCCAGCCAATCACAGCGCAGTGAGCACTGCTGTTACTCACGTGCTGTGACGTCAAAGTTCCCGCGTTGCCGGCTTTGTTTAGTGAATGTGTATACAACGTGAATTGTATGTTGTTTACCGCGTGTTTTCGTTGTACTGTGTGCTATATCGTTGTGACTTTTGTTACGTTGTGAGTTTACATACTTGGAAAATGCCACCGAAAAGACTTCGTTCACCTGGTGACAATCCTTTGCGTCGAGGGGTGCCGCTAAACAGCCAGGCACTGGAGTTGCTACGCAGAACTCGTGAGTTTTACGAGCAGGAGAAAAACTACGTAAGAATTCATGGACAGCCATCAATTCCTGCCGACAAAGTGGTGGAACGTACGTCGAAAACTCTTGGTATTAGTGCAAGAACTGTAGTAAGTAGGGGAGTATTACTACAAAACTTGGAAGATACTAAAGTGAGCCGTAATGATTCCGAGCTTTCTGGATCAAATAATACATTTTTAGCAACCCCGGGAAAGAAGAAAAAGCGGCCTGGTCCTATCACAGATTTAGATTCTTTCCAGACTGATGCAGTTCGTAGGCATGTTTATGCTTACTACAGCAGAAAAGAGTATCCGACTGTAGCTAAGTTATTAATCTCTTTAAAAGAAAGTGAGCTCTTCAGGGGTCGTAAAACATCACTAAAAATTGTGCTAAAAAACATGGGTTTCCGTTACAAAACGCTAGACGGACGCAAAGTACTATTAGAGAGGGCACATATTGTTACCGCTCGTAGCATTTTATTGCACAAAATTGTAAGCAGAGACATTCATTCCATAATTTGGCTAGACGAAACGTGGGTTAATGCCGGGGAAGCTGTGAGTAAATGCTGGACGGATAACACACCCAGCAGTAGCGGCCATCAGCCGAGGGGAAGAGGAGCTACATTAATTGTGGTCCATGCAGGCTCCTCCAGTGGTTTTGTCCCTGACGCACTGTTAGTTTTTAGATCAAAAAAGACTGGTGATTACCATGAAGATATGGACCACACACGATTTGTTGAGTGGTTCAGGAACCTTTTAAAACAATTTCCTGTCCCTACAACAATTGTAATGGACAATGCTCCATATCATTCGGTGATACAGAACAAAGCCCCAACCACAAATGATCGGAAAGAAGTTATGGTGCAGTGGTTACAGGCTCGAAATATTGTAGCGGATATGAGTATGACAAAGGTTCTATTATACTCTCTTGTTAAAGAAAATAAGCCTACGACACCTACATATGTAGTAGACGAAATTGCCAAGGAGCAGGGTCATACTGTAATGAGGCTGCCACCATATCAGTGCCATTTCAACTCTATTGAGTTAATATGGAGTGACGTAAAAATGTATGTAAGGAAAAACAACAAGTCCTTTACAATAACAGAGGTGGAAAAGCTGTTGCGTGAAGTGACTGTGGATGCAGCCTCATGGAGAAAAAAAGTAGTCGAGAAGCTTATACGAGCAGCACAGACAATGGAAGGCATCATCAGTGGCCATGAACAACTAATGATTTGTCCTGCTGATGACGACGATGAAGACGGTTCCGGCGATGAGTCGGACAACAGTGACGATGGCGAGCTGGATGGAATTGCGCCATTATCGCTGTAAATTGGTGAGTGAAAAATTACTAATATTGGTTACTTATTGCAATCTCGGTTATTATTTATTTTGTAAACTACGTACATTATTGATTTTAAAGTACCAGTCGTCAGATGCTTGTTTTTTGTATTTCTTTGCTCCGTTATCGAAAGGGTGCGCATTGTTATGCTTTTACATGCATTATTATACGGTTGTTTACTTCCTGTCATTGTTGTACAACTAAAAACGAGTTTTTATATACGCTGTAATTGCTCAATCGCTTGTATTTACGAGGCGGGACGGAAAGCTGTATCGTCTGCTGTGTGTATAGAGGCTGCTGTTGCAACATCGCTGTTACAGACAAAAAGCGAACTGTCAATTGCAATGTTTCGCCGGCGGGGGTATAGTTAAGCTGGTACATAAATCCGCGACAGCGTCATGTTCAAAACAATTTGGTCTTCCTCCGTACGTATCACAGAAATTACACTAAATGACAGGCACGTAAGACTTGTTTCATTTGATGTCCATTGTGGTTGAATCCAGGGTGCCTTCAAGTAGTAGCAATGGCAGCAGCACTACGCTGACCATCCAGAACAGTATGACTGCCTTCCTAATAGCCGGCGTGTCCAGCCTCGACACCGACAACAGCGGCTACGCGTCGTGACGTGCAAGCAATGAGCTGGAGAGAGGCCAACCCATGGACCGTCACCACGTCGTGTCACGAAGTGCCACAAGCCTCTGAACGAATCTCCGCTCAGAGCTAGCACTCAGAATTATAAATAATAATAAATATACACTGATCAGCCAGGACAGTGGGACCACATACTTGGTAGCCAGTACTCCCACCTTTGGTGCCTATAACAGTGGTGACGCGTCGTGGCATGGAAGCAACGAGATCTTGGTATGTCACTGGAGGAAGTTGGTACCACACCTGCACATACAAGTCACCTAATTGCCGTAAATTCCGGGAAGAAGGGCAATGAGCTGCGACGCCACATTCAATCACATCCCAAATGTGTTCGATCAGGTTCAGGTCTAGGAAGTTGGGGGGCAAACAAATGAACTGAAACTCACCATTGTGTTCCTCGAACCACTCCATCACACTCCTTCGTGATATGGCACATTATCTTGTTAAAAATGCCACTGCCGTTGGGAAACATGACAGTCATGATGGCGTGTACGTGGTCTGCAACCAGTTGTTCGATACTCCTTGGCCTTCATGGTAGCTGGCACGAGCTCCACTGGAACCATGGACAACTCCGTGAAAGTTCCCCATCAGATATAATCCGATTTCGTACAGAGATAATGGTCTCAGAAAGGTTGGGAACCACTGTACTAGAGGGTAACAACTGTAGAGAAGGCAGAGATTGGAATACATCCAGCAGATAGTTGAGGACGTAGGTTGCAAGTGCTACTCTCAGAAGAAGAGGTTGGCACAGCAGAGGAATTCGTAGCACCCTGTCAGAAGACGGATGTCTAAAAAGAATTTTAAAATGATGCGGTATTTTCTTCTGCTCTACCAGCTAAAGTACTAATGTCACGGTAAATCCATAAAATTCCTATTGCGTTTCCCGAAACATAATCAAGTATTCCTTGTTCATGTTCTTTATTGATCTCACTTCCAATAATCTGTTTACCACTTCCTGCATCACTAGTGTTTACTAGAAATCTTCTTTTCAGCATATTACATGCGACATGAAATTGCTTTTCGGTGGTAGAAGAAGTGATCTTATCATCTTTTACCGCATTTTCCACCGCAGCAGGGTCCCACGTATGTTTCTATGATTTGGGGACACATTTTCTAGGCGTCTTGATGTCCTAGTGTCTGCAAGAATACAAATCGAAAGCAGCAGACCGTTTTCAGTAGGATTTTTGTATTAAGCAAAATAGAACAGTGACCGTTTTAAACGGATGATAGATTTATATATAAAATGATTTGCAAGTCAGATATGCTATTGGCTTTAGAGAATGGAAAAGTCATTTCAAGACACTGCTTATGGAGGAGAGAATTGGGTGTAAGGATATAGAATTGCATTTCGAGAATGAATTACCTGTGGGAAATGAAGAGCACATAACTGCAGCAGATGTCGGAAGATCTGTGAAACAAATGGAAAATCTCCCGGATGAGGAAACATTGGTTCAAATGGTTCAAATGGCTCTAAGCACTATGGGACTTAAGATCTGAGGTCATCAGTCCCCTAGAACTACTTAAACCTAACTAACCAAAGGACATCACACACATCCATACCCGAGGCAGGATTCGAACCTGCGACCGTAGCGTTCTGGCGGTTCCAGGCTGAAGCGCCTAGAACCGCTCAGCCACACCGGCCGGCGAGGAAACATTCCAATGGAATTAATGAAGTACGTGACTGTTTGAGGAAGTTGTTTAATGCACGCATGTTGGGGGGAGAAGAAGTGCCTGAGGAATGGAATTTGTCATACGTAAGTCCTGTTTATAAGAAAAGCAGTAAGGGGATGAGTGTAAATGATCGTGGACCCAGTGTTTCAAACACTGCTGGCATATTGCTTGGTTGGGTCCTAAAAGACAAGCCAGAGGGGATGTTGGTGGACGTTGAAGAGGAAAGTGGGTTCCGGAAGAGGAAGATCCTGTAATGACAGGTTTGCTTTGAGGCGACTAATGGCAAAGAGACTGGAAAAGAATTTGAGTCGCCATTTGTGTTAATAAATTTCGAAATGGCCTGTGACACAGTGCCAGAGAAGAAAGTGTTTAAAGTCCTGAGAGGGAATTAACTTCAAAAGTATGTCAGAAGTATATGCAACCAACACAAATTTTCAGTGTGTGCAGTCAAGGTGGAGAATAAAATTTCGTCACACTCTTTCAAAATTACGAAAGGACTGAAGGAGGGATGCTGCTTGCTTCATACATTGTTTAAAATATACGTATGAAAGCCTTAGACATGTGGCGTAGGAAATGTGCCGGAATGTGTATTTGGATTAAGGATTAATATATGTTCACTTCGTTCTGTGCAGATGGATCAGGTAGAGGTGGTTAGTGAAGGGGATGGTATCTGCTTTGCGCCAAGAAAATTACTACACAAATATGATAAGTATGATCGAAAGTGAAGTTTCAAAAGGCTGAATAGCCATGTAGTGCAAAAATTGTAGAAGCCATAATTGTTTGGCCAGCATATCAACGAATATGAAAAATTAAATGTTTGGGTAGCATGCTGTCCGAAGACCAACAAGTAATTTGGAAATACAGCAACGAGCAGTCCATGTTAAGCGGAAATCCAGAAGCGAAACCCTGCATTATGGTTTTATAAGCTAACTTGGAAAGTAAGGATGATGGTCTACAGAAGTACTGTAGAGCCTATAACGGCCTATGGATGCGAGTGCTGGAAGCTTACTGGAAAAAAATAAAAAAAAAATTAAACTGAGACTTGTACAGGGTGGGGCAAATAAAACTGATCCAGAGAACAGAGTTCCAAGGTACAAAAAACACAGCAGAAAAAAGGAAATACAGTACAACACTTACTATAGCAGATATTGCAGTGACCACCATTCATCTCTTGACACTTTTGGTCCTGGTCGGTAAATTGCTGAAGGCGGATCAAAGCTGGACTGCTGGAACTGCTTCAGTCTCATCCAAAATGTTCTGCTGCCGTTCTTGAAGGGTACGAGCTTTGTTGCTATACACCTTAGACGTGACGGCTGCCCGCATGAGGTAATCGCGCACTGGCAGATTAGATGACCTGGTTGGTCGGTTAGGGCTGCTACCACGCTAACCTCTGGTGACAACTCTGTCAAACGTGGAGACTGCGTAAATGTGCTCCAAGGCGGGGCTGGCTGTATGGGCGGTTGCTGCACCTTGCTGGAAGTAGCTGTAGGGCCAATTGAAAGAAAATCAGCCCTCGGTCACCATTTTTAACAAATTAGCCTGGTTTCGACACTGCTAGGAGTGTCTTACTCAGAATTTAAAACAAAGAATGGTCTATATTCTATAACATGGTCACAGAATTATGACTAAAAATGTATGATAGAGTATAAGTACGGAAGACTGGCAGTACTTATATGTCATTTATAAAATAATAAAAAACATCAAAGCTTATAACAGTAAGATAAAAATGATCTTACTGTTATAAGCTTTGATGAAGACAAAATGTTATGTTGTATGCTACTATCAAACAAACATTGCCCTCCATTATGTGCCAAATACTGTTTGTTTATAATCATTTCTGCCTATATTTCAATGTGAAGAGGCCTGATTGTATCTACGGCTACTAGATGGCGCGCTCGTTGCAGTGCCGTGTTCTCCTGGACGCATTTGTTAACGCGGGCACCTCAGTCCGTTTCGTAACCTGCACCACGCAAGTAACGAGCAGCCCTTAGTGGCTCGCCATCACAGTTTTCTTTATCTTAAGTATCTTTGTGTCTAATACCCTTTATTATTTTATAAATGAGATATAAGTACTGCCAGTCTTTCCGTACTTATACTCTATCATACATTTTTAGTCATATTTCTGTGACCATTTTATAGAATATAGACCATTCTTTGTTTTAAATTCTGAGGAAGACACTCCTAGCAGTGTCGAAATCAGGTTAATTTGTTAAAAATAGTGACCGAGGGCTGATTTTCTTTCAATTGTAACTATTCACGGTCTCTGAATGTGCAGCCATGTACAAGATTTTGTAACTGTAGGGCTTTTCCTCCTCAGTTAATGCTGCCGCAAATGGTTTCAAAATGTTAGCAATGTAAAGCGCCGAAGTCAGCATCAGCATGTGATGAAAGAAGATATGACCAATTATGCGGTGTGCAGACATTGCCTGCCAAACCCAAAACTTCTGATCACGCAACAGTGTTTGGTGGAAGTTATGCGGATTCTGCGCTGCCCAGAACCCGTGATTCAGTGAGTTGGCGTAACCATTCAGGTGAAACCAGGCCTCATCACACATAAAGAACAGATCCATGTCCACGCCATTCACTGTTATCTCACTGAACAGCCACTCACAAAACAGGAGGCGCTGAAGAGCATCTCCTGGTTTAAATACATGAACAACAGACACTCGGAAGAGATATGTGTGCAGGTCCGGGTGTAGTATTCGTCCGCTTCTTCTTGTGATAGACGTCAGGTTGATTTGATAGGACACTGAAGCATTTTCTGGTGAACTGCAGCCACATTTTCTGGTGTGCGGGGACGTTTCAGAATGTTTTTTGACTTGTTAAAAACAGATTCTGTCTGACGCCATTTTCGGACCTAGCGTTGCACAGCACTCTCCGCTGGCACTTTGACATTATTAAACTTCTCAGCAAACAACTGACCACACCGTTTTGCGACTTTGTTGTCACGTAACATTCCACAACGAACATCCGCGGCTTCACTGTGAGTAAAACCGTCCCCTTTGCACTGCTCCACACACACTGACACAGCCCACACTACACTCTGAACCGGTGTGGATCATGTGCCGGCCATACACGTGATGCGCGCTTCACGGGCTGTATTTATATGCATACATTCACGTCCTGTCGTATTCACTCGTGTGGGCCACTTATCTAGCCCACTCTGTAGAAATGGACAGTCTCAGAAGATCATGTAGAATATCTTGGTGGGACTAAATAAGAAATACAACGATTAAGGAAACGGCCCAGACTCAGAAAACATCACCGATGGAACAGCAGCTCGCCTAGTATGGAGACACAATGCGAATTATAGATGGCAGATGACCAAAGAAGAACTTGATGTACCATGCTCAGGAAAGAAGGAGAAGAGAAGGACCAAAGTTTGCCTGGTTTGATGGGGTAAAGGAGGTCATGGAAAAATGAGAAAGCATGGGAAGACAGAAACCGATGACGACTGACATGTGGGATTCGGCGGTAGCTCTGGGAACCTTGCAGAAGACAGAGAGAGAGAGAGAAAGAAGTGATTCTTGAAGTTTTCCCGGCGTACTGAATGTTCGATGATATTTCGCGATTGCAGCCGGATCATGTTGACTTCTTGCCACGATATTTCGGCTGGCAATCGTCCAGCCATCTTCAGGTGAGTGTCCGTCACTGGAGGCTGCAAGTTCCCGGAGTCAACTTTATAACAAAAAATTGGCGCGAAAATGCATGCGCATTGGCCTCCATCACAGGAGCGTCCTCTATCGAAATCCGCGCCCTCTGGAGCTACTGTTCTATCTGTTGGATGGAAATAGAGAAGGATGGTTGCTTGCTGTTTTTGGACGTCTTGGTTACTAAGAGAATGGATGGGTCATTAGGGCATTCTGTCTACCGTAAGCCAACACATACGGGCCTTTACCTGCAAGCGTTGAGTTGTCATCATCCTTCACAAACTACCGGCGTCCTTAGAACGTTGTGCACCGGGCTCATGTTGTTTCTGATGGAGACAGCCTTACAAAGGAGCTGGAACATTTAGAGTCGGTGTTCAGAGGTAATGGTTACTCTCCACATCAGATTAGAACAGCGCTAAGAAGGAAGAAACGTGAACACCCACAACATCAAGAAGGTAAGGAGCTATTCAAGTCCAGGGAGTTCGTTCCATACGCCGGCAGACTTTCATCTAAAATGGGCAGGATCCTAAGGAAACATCAAGTTAAAGTAATCTTGCAGCCACCGGCGAAGATTAGTGCCCTTCTCGGTTCAGATGACACCCACAGTACACGAAAGGTGCGCTGAACACGAACGCCACACTCCCCTTTCGCAGCCCAGTAAGTCGGCCGTAGCTGAGCACTGTATTACCACAGGACACACAATGGATTTTTCTGCAACGAAAATCTTGGCCCCAGAGAAAACTTTCTGGGATTCAGTAATTAAAGAATCTGTGGAAATACGCCTAGCGCAAAATCTTATAAATCATGATGGCTGTTTTCAACTGGACAAAGCTTGGGACCCGGTGATCTCTCTAATTTCCTCTGAGAGAAAGTTTATTCATGACACGTCTGGCGACATCCGACGTCTGTTTTTAGCGACGCGAACATGTAGTTTTCACCTTTACGCATGCGCCTGCGCTCCACAGATAGAACAGTAGCTCCAGAGGGCGCGGATTTCGATAGAGGACGCTCCTGTGACGGAGGCCAATGCGCATGCGTTTTCGCCCCCATCTCTTGCTATAAAGTTGGCTCCGGGAACTTGCAGTCTCCATTGACGGACACTCAACTGAAGATGTCGATCTGTAGTATTGTGTGCGATATGTGGACGTAACGAGCTCTTATTTGGGTAAACAGATTAAAAATGAACTGTTGAGGAAAGTGGCCTTCTTGCCAACTTATCCTGATGAGTCGTGTGGTCATTTTTTCCAGTCGGGCAACAAACATAAAGAAACAACAAGAAACTACATTCGTAAGCCAAGAAATTTTGTTTAAACACCGATACTGTAAAAACAGGTACTGCACAATCTCTAAGTGAGATACAAACGACTTACCTTACAAGTAGTTTGAAAACTTCTCGACAGGCAGCAGCATTGTACAGGATAAAAAAAAGCAATGAAAACTTATCATAAATGACCTAGTAGATAGAGTCGGAAGTTCCATGCGGCTTTTCGCGGATGATGCTGTAGTATACAGAGAAGTTGCAGCATTAGAAAATTGCAGCGAAATATAGGAAGATTTGCAGCGGATAAGCACTTGGTGCAGGGAGTGGCAACTGACCCTTAACACAGACAAATGTAATGTATTGCGAATACGTAGAAAGAAGGATCCTTTGTTGTATGATTATATGATAGCGGAACAAACACTGGTAGCAGTTACTTCTGTAAAATACCTGGGAATATGCGTACGGAACGATTTGAAGTGGAATGATCATATAAAATTAATTGTTGGTAAGGCGGGTGCCAGGTTGAGATTCATTGGGAGAGTCCTTAGAAAATGAAGTCCCTCAACAAAGGAGGTGGCTTACAAAACACTCGTTCGACCTATACTTGAGTATTGCTCATCAGTGTGGGATCCGTACCAGATAGGTTTGATGGAGGAGATAGAGAAGATCCAAAGAAGAGCGGCGCGTTTCGTCACAGGGTTATTTGGTAACCGTGATAGCGTTACTGAGATCTATAACAAACTCAAGTGGCAGACTGCAAGAGAGGCGCTCTGCATCGCGGTGTAGCTTGCTCGCCAGGTTTCGAGAGGGTGCGTTTCTGGATGAGGTATCGAATATATTGCTTACCCTACTTATACCTACCGAGGAGATCACGAATGTAAAATTAGAAAGATTCGAGCGCGCACGGAGGCTTTCCGGCAGTCGTTCTTCCCGTGAACCATACGCGACTGGAACCGGGAAAGGAGGTAATGACAGTGGCACGTAAAGTGCCCTTCGCCACACACCGTTGGGTGGCTTGCGGAGTATAAATGTAGATGTAGATGTAGATGTAGATCATCCCCTGGCGACTTTCCACTTCCGCTATCAACTCGGTTCCACGATCATTTGTTTTACTGTTTCTCCGAGTAACCTACATAAATCTCTCCACTGCTCGCTGACAAACACCAATATTTCGAATTATTATTGCATTAAAAGCCCATATCTTACTGCTATAAATCGATTGTTAAGCAGTCCTGAAACGTTCAATGTTAGTAAAACAACAATGGTGTCAGTATTGCTGTACCTACAGCTAACACCTGCAGTGTCGGCGACCAACATTACATCTGTGGTTTGAAGATGCCTAACACACAGGGGACTGTTTTCCAGACGACAGACGGCATTACTGTTACTATCCACCAGGAGGCACCGCAGGCACCGCTGGAGGCCACAGGCTGCAGGAACCTACACTCGTCCCCAAGACAAGTGATCGAAAACAGGCCGTGCTGTTTCCTAGAGCCCAGTGGTATTTCAGACCTGGCCATTCCAGACCAGTTTACTCTGAGTGAGTTTCCAGGTCAGTTTGTATTCGGTAGAAATTTTGGAACACGTGAGGCAATACTGACCTTACGACTTATCTTAGAAGAAAGATTATGGAAAGGCAAACCTACGTTTCTAGGATTTGTAGCTTTAGAGAAAGCTTTTGACAATGTTGACTGGAATACTGTATTTCAAATTCTAAAGGTGGCAGGAGTAAAATACAGGGAGCTAAAGATTATTTACAATTTGTACAGGAACAAGATGGCAGTTATAAGAGTCGAGGGGCACGAAAGGGAAGCAGTGGTTGGAAAAGGAGTGAGACAGGGTTGTAGCCTCTCCCCGATGTTATTCAATCTGTATATTGAGCAAGTAGTGAAGGAAACAAAACAAAAATTCGGAGTAGGTATTCAAATCCACGGAGAAGAAATAAAAACTTTGAGGTTCGTCGATGACATTGTAATTCTGTCAGAGACAGCAAAGGACTTGGAAGAGCAGTTGAACGGAATGGACAGTGTCTTGAAAGGAGGATCTAAGATGAACATCAACAAAAGCAAAACGGGGATAATGGAATGTAGTCGAATTAAGTCGGGTGACGCTGAGGGAATTAGATTAGGAAATGAGATACTTGAAGTAGCAAATGAGTTTTGCTATTTGGGGAGCAAAATAACTAATGATGGTCGAAGTGGAGAGGATATAAAATGTAGGCTGGCAATGGCAAGGAGAGCGTTTCTAAAGAAGAGAAATTTATTAACATCGAGTATAGATTTAAGTGTCAGGAAGTCGTTTCTGAAAGTATTTGTATGGAGTGTAGCCATGTATGGAAGTGAAACATGGACGGTAAATAGTTTGGACAAGAAGAGAATAGAAGCTTTCGAAATGTGGTGCTACAGAAGAATGCTGAAGATTAGATGGGTAGATCACGTAACTAATGAGGAGGTATTGAATAGAATTGGGGAGAAGAGGATTTTGTGGCACAACTTGACAAGAAGAAGGGATCGGTTTGTAGGACACATTCTGAGACATCAAGGGATGACCAATTTAGTATTGGAGGGAAGCGTGGAGGGTAAAAAAAAAAATGGTTCAAATGGCTCTGAGCACTATGGGACTCAACTGCTGAGGTCATTAGTCCCCTAGAACTTAGAACTAGTTAAACCTAACTAACCTAAGGACATCACAAACATCCATGCCCGAGGCAGGATTCGAACCTGCGACCGTAGCGGTCTTGCGGTTCCAGACTGCAGCGCCTTTAACCGCACGGCCACTTCGGCCGGCTGTGGAGGGTAAAAATCGTAGAGGGAGACCAAGAGATGAATACACTAAGAAGATTCAGAAGGATGTAGGTTACAGTAGATATTGGGAGATGAAGAAGCTTGCACAGGATAGATTAGCACGGAGAGCTGCATCAGACCAGTCTCAGGACTGAAGACCACAACAACGAGTTTCCGGGACCATCTACCTATTCCACAGGGATTGGCGCTATTTGTGTAAATAAATACACTTATCAACAATGACTACTTGCTGTTTTCTTCTTTGGAAGAATCAACATAGACTTTTACACAGCTTCAATCTCAAAAAATGTCTGTCTTCGACAAAATAGTAGGAAAAAAGTTTTTGTTCCATTACTGAGGTATTACGTGTTACCTGTGAGAATACAAGTACAAAAAATACAGAATTAGATTTTTAACTAGTAGAGCTGTAGGCAGCGAAAACTACTTCTCATACCTTCTAAATTTCGGGAGTCCAAAGAGGACCATGCGCCATCCATTAGCGCAAGCTTGAAAGACTTTCTCCGTGATTTGGCAAGTGGATCAAGTTTAGAGACGTGCAGCAGAGTACAGAGAACATAGTAACACGGAATACGCGTTTTGTGAAACAATGACTCTTAGAATGTTTTAAATTTCCTCTCTTTAAATGTAACATATTGCATTAAAGTAGACAGAAAGAACCATTACTCTATTACTGCACGAATGCACAACAATTATTGGAAGGAGTCAGATCCATTAAACATCTGGGAGTATGCCAACGGAGAGATTTAGAGTAGAACGACCACGTAAGGGAGATAGAGGTCTCAGGTTCGTTGAATTGAAAGAATTTTCAGGAAGTGTGGATGGTCCACGAAGGAGGTAGTTTACAAAACTATCTCTCGACCAGTACTTCAATACTTCTCGTCAGTATGGGACCCGTACCAGACGAGACTTTTCTCTTTTTTTGTGTCATCAGTCTTATGACTGGTTTGATGCTGCCCACCGCGAAATCATCTCCTGTACCAACCTTTTCATCTCAGAGTAGCACTTGCAACATACGTCCTCAATTATTTGCTGGATGTATTCTAATCTCTGTCTTCACTACATATTTTGCCCTCTACAGCTGCCTCTAGTTCCATGTAAGTCATTCCCTGATGTCTTAACAGACGTCCTATCACCCTGTCCTTTCTCCTTGTCAGTGTTTTCCATGTACCCCTTTCCTTTCTGATTCTGCTCGGAACGCCCTCATTCCTTACCTAATCAGTCCACCTAATTTTCAACATTCGTCTGTAGCACCACATGTCAAATGCTTCGATTCTCTTCTGTTTCGATTTTCCCAGAGTCCATGTTTCACTACGATATAATGCTGAACTCAGACATACAATCTCAGAAATTTCTTCCTCAAATTAAGGCCTATGTTTGACGGTAGCAGACTTCTCTTGACCAGGAAAGCCCTGTTTGGCAGTGCTAGTCTGCTATTTATGTCCTCCTTGCTCCATCTGTCATTGGTTGTTTTACTGCCTAGGTAGCAGAATTCCTTAACTTCAGCTACTTCGTGACCATCAATCCTGATGTTAATTTTCTCTTTCTTCTCTTTTCTGCTGCTTCTCATTACTTTCGTCTTTCTTCGATTTACCCTCAGTCCACATTCTGTACTCACTTAACTGTTCATACCATTCAGCAGATCATGTAATTCTTCTTCACTTTCACTCAGGATAGCAATGTCAAGGGCGAATCGTATCATTGATATCCTTTCACCTTGAATTTTAATTCCACTCCTGAACCTTTCTTTAATTTCCATCATTGCTTCTTCGATGTAAAGATTGAATAGTAGGGCCGAAAGACTACATCCCTGTCTTACACCCTTTTTAATCCGAATACTTCGTTCTTGGTATTCCACTCTTATTATTCCCTCTTGGCTTTGGTACATATTATATATTACCCGCCTCTCCCTGTAGCTTACCCCTATTTTTCTTAGAATTTCGAACATCTTGCACCATTTTACATTGTCGAACGCTTTTTCCAGGTCCACAAATCCTATGAACGTGTGTTTATTTTTCCTTAGCCTTGTTTCCATTATCAACCGCAACGTCAGCATTTCCTCTCTGATGCTTTACCTTTCGTCATCTAACACATTCTCTATTTTCTTTTCCATTCTTCTGTATATTATCTTTGTCAGCAGTTTGGATGAATGTGGTGCTGTTAAGCTGATTGTGCGATAATTCTCGCACTTTTCAGCTCTTGCAGTCTTCGGAATAGTGTAGAAGCTATTTTTCCGACAGTCATACGGTATGTCTCCAGTCTCATACATTCTACGCGTCAACTTGAGTAGTTTTGTTGCCACTTCCCCCAATTATTTTAAAAATTCTGATTGAATTATATCTATCACTTTTGCCTTATTTGATATTAAGTCCTCCAAGGCTCTCTCAAATTCTGATTCTAATACTGGATCCTCTCTCTCTTCAAAATTGTCTCCTGTTTCTTCTTCTATCACATCAGACAAATCTTCCCCCTCATAGGGACTTTCAATATAATCTTTCCACCTATCTGCCCACTCCTCTGCATTTAACAATGGAATTCCCGTTGCACTGTTTATGCTACCACCTTTGTTTTTAATGTCACCGAAAGTTGTTTTGACTTCCCTTTATGCTGAGCCTGTGCTTCCGACGACCATTTCTTTTTAGATTTCTTCACATTTTTCATGCACCCATTTCGTCTTAGCTTCCTTGCACTTCCTATTTATTGCATTCCTCAGCGGCTTATATTTCTGTATTCTTGAATTTCCCTGAACATTCTTGTCTCTCCTTCTTTTCTTTTGCCCAAGATTTCCTCGCGGTTACATTTTTTGTACCGACTGTTTTGTTTCTAACATCTGTGATTGCCGTTTTTAGAGATGTCCATTCCTCTTCAACTACAGTGCCTACTGAGATACTCCTTATTCCTGTATCTACAGCCTTAGAGAACTTCAAACGTATCTCGTCATTCCTTAGTACTTCCGTATCCCACTTCTTTGCGTATTGATTCTTCCTCACTAATCTCTTAAACTTCAGCCTACTCTTCATCACTACTATATTATGATCTGAGTCTATGTCTGCTCCTGGGTACACCTTACAATCGAGTAACTGATTTCGGAATCTCTGTCTGACCATGATGTAATCTAACTGAAATCTTCCCATATCACCCTGACTTTTCCAAATAAACCACCTGCTCTTGTGATTCTTGAAGAGAGTATTCGCTATTACTAGCTGAAATTTATTGCAGAGCTCAGTTAATCTTTCTCCTCTGTCATTACTTGCCCCAAGCCAATATTCTCTCGTAATCTTTTCTTCTATACCCACCTCTACAACTGCATTCTAGTGCTCCATGACTATCAGAATTTCACCTCTCTTTACGTACTTTATTACCCTTTCAATATCTTCATATACTTTCTCTATCTCTTCATTTTCAGCGTCCGACGTCGACATGCATACCTGAACTATCGTTGTCGGTGTTGGTTTCCTGTCGGTTCTGATAAGAAAATCCAAACAGAAATTACCGTAAGTCAAAATCAACGAATGATAAACGAATTGTTTTTAGATCTTAAAAACAAGCCAAAATGTAAATATCTTTAATGACAGACCACTGATGATGCTTTACTTCAATAAAGCGAAAGGCTTCTGACGAGAAAAAAAAAATGGATTCTCTTGTAGCTGTAACGAGGCAACAAAAATTCCCTTAGGAATTGTAAATCAACTACGGATAATATCTCCGTACGAATGAAGAATAAATAATAGATTTAGAAATCAGCAAAAAAGAGATATATTTTGAAATTAGCACAGAACAACGTACTCTTCACCGAGGGCAGTTTCACAGAATGACGTGGAGATAGCATTCCCCTATAGCTACATAAGTTGTACTGAGAACACTTCGGAGTGAGTATCCTGAACGATGGAACTAGGTTTCGGCAACAAAAGGGGTGGGGGGGGGGGGGCGGGGGTTGGCAGACTTTGGTGAACACTAACCGCTTTCGCTGCTGCTGCCCCCCGTAGTATCACGACACACTTGCGATCGCCAAATGAACGAAACGGCGATAGAATCCGAACATCGTTATTAGAATGTGCCCGAAGTCAGAAACCGTTAAGTTTTACCGTCACTGGGTAATAGTCTGTCACAGGCGGGACGGAGCCTAGAGGACCTTCCAAGAAGACGTTCCAGAGTGGGGCTGGAGCGGCGACGCTTACGGCTTTTGTTAGCTGGTCGGCACCTCGGGCCAGTGTGTTTACAGCTGGAAAAATGCAGTTCCGGTACGAACTTGCTGGGTGGTAAAGTGGCTAGCTGTCGCCTGCTGGGCCATAGGCCTGGCCGCTTCCTTTTTGCCCCAGACGTTTCCTGACCTGGCGCAGCCTCAGCCGCTCTGTGTTCGTGCGAGCCTCAGGAAGAGAAGAAGAAGACGCTCCGTTTGAACTTGAATTTTTTACCGGCAGCCACCATTTTGAATAACTTACGAGGGGCGTTTGAAAAGTCCGTGCAAAAATAAAAACTGCTTACGTGTTTGGGGTAAACCTTTTTTATTTTTCGACATCGTCTCCTTTTAGAGTTACACACTTCGTCCAACGCTGTTCTAATTTGTTGATCCCTTCCGAATAATAGGAATTGTCCAAGTCTCCAAAACAGCTATTAGTTGCTGCAATCAACTCCTCGTTTCAATAAAGTCTTCGTCCCACCAAGCCATTTCTTCACATTGGGGAACAAATAGTAGTCCGAGGGAGCTATGTCTGGAGAATAGGGGGGGGATATGAAACGAGTTGGAGTCCTATTTCCAATAATTTTGCGACCACAGCTGCTGAGGTGTGTGCTGGTGCATTGTCGTGATGGAAAAGGACTATTTTGTGGTCCAATTGCCGGCGTTTTTCTTGCAGCTAGGTTTTCGAATGGTCGAATAACGACGAATAATATGCACCTGTAATAGTTTTACCCATTTCCATATAGTCGATGAGGATTATCCCTTGCGAATTCCAAAAGATAGTCGCCATAACCTTTCCGGCCGAAGGAAAGATCTTCGCCTTTTTTCGTGTAGATTGTTCCTTAGTAATCCATTGTTTAAATTGTTGTTTGGTCTCAGGAGTATAGCAATATATCCATGTTTCATCCACAGTGACGAAACGATGTTTAAAGTCCTGAGGATTCTTCCTGAACAGCTGCGAACCATCCTTGCAACACGTCACACGATTCCGTTTTTGGTCAAGCGTGAGCAATCGCGGAACCCATCTTGCGGATAGCTTTCTCATGTCCAAACGTTTATGCAAAATATTATGTACCTGTTCATTCGAGATGCTCACAGCATTAGCAATCTCACGCATTTGAACTCTTCTGTCATCCATCATCATATCACGGATTTTATAAATGATTTCGGGAGTCGTAACGTCCACAGGGCGTCCAGAACGTTCAGCATCACTTGTGCCCACATGGCCACTCCGTAAATTTTGAAACATAAACTGTTCTAATCGAAGGTGCAGAGTCACCGTAATGTTTATCAAGCTTCTCTTTAGTCTCCTGAGGCGTTTTGACCTTCATAAAGTAACGTACACACCACTTGCAGACAGAGGGGGACGTTTATCCTTAACGGAACGAAGTGCCTGGCCTATTTTCTTAGTTAGTCTGAAAATCGGCCGAACGTTATGTTTCCTTAAAATCTTGCCGGTTTGATCCGTTACGTTTTTGATGAAGGGTAGGGAAACCGTGTTCTTCCACCGCTGTGTCCTATCGTTATCCTTAGGCCTCCTGTTACAGTGGAACGGGGAAATCTCAGTTATAATTCTGTCTTCATGGACAGAGAAAAGTACGAGCCACTTATCAGCAACGCTTAATCACTAAAATCTGGACGAAAGAGGCACGGCCACGACTACAAGCTTTTGAAGAGATACGAGGTCGTGAAAGTCGACGGAGCAACCAAATTAATATAACATGTAACTGAAGATGGTAAGATTAAATACTACGTTTATGATGAAGAACTGTATGATATTCTGCATGATGCTCATGTGATGACTGGCCACGGTGGACGTGACCGAATGATGAAGTGCTTGAAGTCAAAGTTCTGTAACATAACGTACAGAGATGACCAAATTTATCTTAGTTTGTGTGAGCCTTGTTCACAAAAGCAAAAAGGTCAGAAGTCCGAAAAAAGGAACAGTAGTGAAGGCAGTGCTGTTCAAGGAGCTAAATTCGAGATGTAAAGTTCACCTCATCGACTTCCAATAGCAGCCATATGGAGATTACAAATTCGGAATGGCTTATCAGGACCGCATCGCTAAACTCGTTGTTCTCAGGCCACTGAATTCCAAAACAGTTGAAGAGGTATGCGATAACATTGTTGACATTTTTACGTTGTTAGGCGATCCCTCAGTATTGCGGTCTTCCAATGGAAGAGAGTTCGTTGACAAAATAATGAGCAGCTTAACTGAACTATGACCCAGTTTTAAGCCTGTCCACGGTAAACCTAGACACGCTCAGAGCCAAGGCAGCGTAGAGCGAGCAAATCAAGACGTAGAAAATATGCTAACTACGTGGATGCAGGAGCACAACACCGCGGAGTGAAGCCGTGCATTAAGATTTGTGCAGCTAATGAAGAACAGCTCAGTACATTTTGGAATTAAAAGATCTTTGTACGAACCGATGTTTGCCTGCCCTCCTAATCATGGTTTGTCTTCGACAAGTTATTTATAGTAGACTGTGACATGCAGATGTTAGAATTAGCTGCAGTAACCAAAACCAAAAATGGTTCAAATGGCTCTGAGCACTATGGAACTTAATGTCTGAGGTCATCAGTCCCCTACACTTAGAACTATTTAAAACTAACCTCTCGGCCACAACGGCCGGCTAACCAAAACCATTTTAAAATACTTCGAGAAGAGATGAGATGATAGAATAAAAAGGGAACAACTGAAAACAAGAAGATATGAAGAAAATCAGACAGAAACTCATGATGGAAAGACTTTAGACTTTGTCAGTTAAAATGACAAATGGCACAGTCACTAATAATAGAGCGAAAATGTGTCCATGCATTCTAAGACAGCTTTTAATGAGATGAATAAGAAATACAAACAGCTCACATTGACAAAAAATAACATTCTGGAAGGATTTCCAGGTGAGATGCATAAAGCCATCCGAGTTATGAAGAGTACAACTTCCATTAGACATGAGGAGGACAGTGGAAAATCATGAGAAAGTTTTCGTGTTGCTCAGTTGGGAAAACAAAGAAAGAAAACCCGTGAACCACCTGTGATTTGCTGATGACACTGTACAATTTGCCTTTCGGGCAGACTAACGAATTGAAAAATATGCAGGTATAAGTAGGCCTGAAAATAATTTATAATAAGACTAAAACAATGTAAAAAGGACTCATTAGAAAGAAAATGGTATGAATTAAATATCGTCATAGAGTAAGTTGGTTAGTTTTTGTATGTAGGGGGTGTGAAGACAACAACTAGATGGGCACCAAGATAAATAAACAAAAGAGTGAAATAATCTGAAATCATTTTGCTAAAGTAAACAGATGTTTCGATATTAACCTTTCGATGTGTCTGAAACGTTGAGTTTACAATTACTAGGTTTGACTCATGTTAGTGAGACATTAGTAAACGCCCTCTCCCCGATTCTTTATAGAATCGAAGTGCCATATCTCTCGAACTATTGTCGTACAGTGTACAGTGATATAATTTTGCACGTACATTCCACGTGATAGGCGCATATTTCCTGAAGCATTGACGAACGTTCACACAGAGGATGACCTTGGAAATATAATTAATCAAGTGAGTGTTAGCAGTGAGACAGGAACTGAAACGTCGCGGGATAATCTCCATTGCAAGAGAATAACATACCAACAGGTTCAAAATGGTTCAAATGGCTCTGAGCACTATGGTAGTTAACATCTGAGGTCATCAGTCCTCTAGAACTTAGAACTACTTAAACCTAACTAACCTAAGGACATCACACACATCCATGCCCGAGGCAGGATTCGAACCTGCGATCGTAGCGGTCGCGTGGTTCCAGACTAAAGCACCTAGAACCGCTCGGCCACCCCGGCCGGCGACCAACAGGAACAGAGGTTGAGAGCAGAGCGAAAGAAAGTATTCCTGACAGTATACTGCCTGACAGATTTAGACGAGACAACTCGTGCTATTAAATAACACAGAAGTGAAGCATACAAGTGCTCAGAAGAAAACGCCCAAAAATGCGGCAGTGTTCAGGGCTGAACTGTGAGAGTTCCAGTTCCCGACTTCGATAGAGGAAGAGGAGATGCTAGGTCGACCTCGGGTGTCGTCCTCGAGACAACGGCCGACGGCTTCTACCGAATCGGGACGAGAGATGGTGTGCTGAGCCAACTATACGCGCGGTAATAAAGTGTATGTTTTTAAATAACTGTGGACGGGACGATACGACATGCCACTGAGGATACAACTGCAACATTTTGTTTCAGGTCCCATTTCAGTACTTGCCCTCTAAGAATAATCTCAAGGCCGCCCGGGATTAGCCGAGCAGTCTAGGGCGCTGCAGTCATGGACTGTGCGGCTGGTTCCGGCGGAGGTTCGAGTCCTCCCTCGGGCATGGGTGTGTGTGTTTGTCCTTAGGATAATTTAGGTTAAGTATTGTGTAAGCTTAGGGACTGAAGATCTTAGCAGTTAAGTCTCATAAGATTTCACACACATTTCTTTGAACAGTAATCTCAGGGGAGGAAGTTCCAGCAGAGAAAACTGTTGCCCTGATGACAGTTACGACGTCTCAGTCGCTGAAAAGCGGCCATGGAGCCGGCCGCTGTGGCCGAGCGGTTCTAGGCGCTTCAGTCCGGAACCGTGCGACTGCTAAGGTCGGAGGTTCGAACCCTGCCTCGGGCATGGATGTGTGTGATGTCCTTAGGTTAGTTAGCTTTAAGTAGTTCTAAGTCTAGGGGACTGATGACCTCAGATGTTAAGTCCCATAGTTCTCAGAGCCATTTGAACCATTTGAAGTGGCCGGAGATTCTTCAAATGTAACTGCCAGCAAAAATGTCAGGGTCTGAGATGGTTTAGCAAAAACAAAAGTGTGTTGTTGTGGTCTTCAGTCCTGAGACTGGTTTGATGCAGCTCTCCATGCTACTCTATCCTGTGCAAGCTTCTTCATCTCCCAGTACCTACTGCAACCTACATCCTTCTGAATCTGCTTAGTGTATTCATTTCTTCGTCTCCCTCTACGATTTTTACCCTCCACACTGCCCTGCAGTGCTAAATTTGTGATCCCTTGATACCTCAGAACATGTCCTACCAACCAGACCCTTCTTCTTGTCAAGTTGTGCCACAAACTCCTCTTTTCCCCAATTCTATTCAATACCTCCTCATTAGTTATGTGATCTACCCATCTAATCTTCAGCATTCTTCTGTAGCACCACATTTCGAAAGATTCTATTCTCTTCTTGTCTAAACTATTTATCGTCCATGTTTCACTTCCATATATGGCTGCACTCCATACAAATACTTTCAGAAACGACTTCCTGACACTTAAATCTATACTCGATGTTAACAAATTTTTCTTCTTCAGAAACGCTTTCCTTGCCATTACCAGTCTACATTTTATGTCCTCTCTACTTCGTCCATCATCAGTTATTTTGCTCCCCAAATAGCAAACCTCCTTTACTACTTTAAGTGTCTCATTTCCTAATCTAATTCCGGTAGCATCACCCGATTTAATTCGACTACATTCCATTATCCTCGTTTTGCTTTTGTTGATGTTCATCTTATATCCTCCTTTCAAGACACTGTCCATTCCGTTCAACTGCTCTTCCAAGTCCTTTGCTGTCTCTGACAGAATTACAGTGTCATGGGTGAACCTCAAAGTTTTTATTTTTTCTCCGTGGATTTTAATACCTACTATGCAACTCAAAGTGCCATGGTACACATCCTTGCTGCAATAAATGAATTTTACATAATATGACTATATTTTCAAACTACAGGTGATAAATGCAACTTTCGAAGTACGACTGTTTTGCCGTTACAGGCACGGTTAACATTCCTTACCTCTTGGCAGTGAAGGTATACATTCCCTAGTGACAGAGCACTATCTCTAGTCAGTGTGTATTGTTTGACAGAACTGGAATCAGCAGTCCACTTTCACTACATGGGCCAGCGAAGGTTCACTATCACCAGTGATTGTATACTGTCCCTGAACCTTTCACTTCCACTACAGAGGGACCCAAAAAAAAATGTATCCACTGTTTGAAAGTCTATAACTTGCAAACTAATTGACGGAGTTATCTCATTTTTGGTGAAAGTGTAACTTAAAGTCCAACGTAAAGATATCACTGTAGGTGTTCGAAATGGTCACCATTAACATCCACATACAAACGGTGCCGCCGAGCTGCAGCACGAACTACTGACTGCAACGTGTTCAGTTGGATATTTGCACATGAATATACGATGGATTCTTGAAGTTCATCCAATGTGGGTGGCTTTTGTCGATAAACGACATCCTTTAGTGTTCCCCACAGGTAGAAGTCCAGAGGAGTTAGGTCTGGGGAACGTGCTGGATACTCCACAGCACCACTACGACCTATCCATCTTCCTGGTAGACTTTCGTCGAGATACGCCCTAACACGATTTTGGTAGTGGGCTGGGCACCATCTTGTTGAAAGTAAACTCTTCCGTCTCCATACATGTCTGGGATGGCAGGTAAAATGGATGTCTGAAGCTTCTGAAGGTACACCTCACCGGTAACTGTGCCATCAAAGAAGAATGGCCCAATCAAGCCCCGGTAAGACAACCCAAACCACACGTTTACTCCTGGTAAATTCACGGCTTTGTCTACATGGACGTTCGGATTTTCGGCGGCCCAGTAGATGCAATTGTGGCGATTTACTGTACTATTGAGTTTGAACTGTGCCTCGTCAGACCACACAATCATCTCTGCAAACTCTTCATCGTTGCGCACCATGCCAATAAACCACTCGCAGTACTCCATTCTACGATCTGGGTCGTCCTCGTTCATTGCGTGTAGCAATCGTGGGATATAGCACTTCCACTTAGCAGTCTTCAAAATTCGCCAAAGACTTGAGCGACTCACTCCAGTTTCACGGGCACACTGTCTCACAGACTTCTGTGGTGAGCGAGTGAATTGTTGTAACACACGACGGGAGTTAGCTGGACTTGTTACTGCTACAGGTCGTTCAGATCGTTGTTTGTGTACATCTTTAACACAGCCTTCGGCTTCAAATTTGTCTCGAATGCGACGAATCGATAAACGTGTCGGTGGCTCTGTTTTATACTTATTTCGCCATTGCCGTTGAACCTCATTAATGTTTTCGTACTTAAAATACCACTTCAAAACTGACTTCCTTTCATCGAATGTAAGCTTTGCTCCAGCCATGTTTACTCGAGTAAGTAGGTGCAACTAAGAACAAAACACTGACTATCTGGCGACTGAAACTTCCTGGCAGATTAAAACTGTGTGCCCGACCGAGACGCGAACTCGGGAACTTTGCCTTTCGAGGGCAAGTGCTCTACCAACTGAGCTACCCAAGCACGACTCACGCCCCGTCCTCACAGCTTTACTTCTGCCAGTACCTCGTCTCCTACCTTCCAAACTTAACAGAAGCTCTCCTGCGAACCTTGCAGAACTAGCACCCCTGAAAGAAAGGATATTGCAGAGACATGGCTTAGCCACAGCCTGGGGGATGTTCCCAGAATGAGATTTTCACTCTGCAGCGGAGTGTCCGCTGGTATGAAACTTCCTGGCAGATTAAAGCTGTGTGCCGGACCGAGACTCGAACTCGGGACCTTTGCCTTTCGCGGGCAAATGCTCTACCAACTGAGCTACCCAAGCACGACTCACGCCCCGTCCTCACAGCTTTACTTTTGCCAGTACCTCGTCACTTACCTTCCAGACTTAACAGAAGCTCTCCTGCGAATCTTGCAGAACTAGCACCCCTGAAAGAAAGGATATTGCAGAGACATGGCTTAGCCACAGCCTGGGGGATGTTCCCAGAATGAGATTTTCACTCTGCAGCGGAGTGTCCGCTGGTATGAAACTTCCTGGCAGATTAAAGCTGTGTGCCGGACCGAGACTCGAACTCGGGACCTTTGCCTTTCGCGGGCAAATGCTCTACCAACTGAGCTACCCAAGCACGACTCACGCCCCGTCCTCACAGCTTTACTTCTGCCAGTACCTCGTCACTTACCTTCCAGACTTAACAGAAGCTCTCCTGCGAATCTTGCAGAACTAGCACTCCTGAAATAAAGGATATTGCGGAGACATGGCTTAGCCACAGCCCGGCAACTGTCATCCAACAAAACAAAACAACGCAATGCAACGCTTGTGTGGCGATTGCTGGAACTACAAACTATTATGCTACCAAAGATGAGACAGCTCCGTCAATTAGTTTGCCAGTTATGGATTTTTAAACAGTGGATACATTTTTTGGACCCCTCTGTATGACACATACACAATGCAATTGCGGTACAGGCAACTGTGGCGCATAATAACAAATAGTTGTTGTCCGACATCTCGAAATTTGACGAAAAATATGACCCCTTTCTAGGGCCACGTCAAAGACCTTTGTCGAAGAAATTTGACGAATATTTGATCATATTTCTTTGTCAGAGAAATATTACGGTGAAAGCCTTAGCACTGGCGTACCGCAGGGAGCGGGTATGACCTTGGGGGTGTGTAATTTCGTGACGGCGACTCTAGCGTGGATACAGCAACACACCAGTCTTCGGACTAGTGATGGGGAGCTCGTGAATGAGACGTTCAAATGAACGCTTCACTCCAGTGAAGTGTGAACTAACCGCTTAATTTCAATGAACTGGTACTTCAAATTCTTCACAGATAACACACTCCACACTTTTTTCTAGTTCACTCACTCTCTTCCCCTCTCCCTCATCCCATTACATCGGCGCTACGTCACTCATTCTCCCCTCTACTACCTGTCGACGAATCGCGCGGCGTTTGTGGGAAACGATAGGTTTAGGAGGGGTTGATGAGGTGAGGGGCGAGGGGAAGGTAGCGTCAGCTGCTTCCTGCAGTGCTGGCAACATTACTCGTGACTATTTGTGCAGTCAAACTTCGCGTCTACGGGTAGCCTACCGTTGGCAGCGCTTGCAGATAAATGAATATTAAAGATACAAACAAAGAGGCTGGCTGTGTGAGCACGCACAGCCAACATGAAAATAAAAGGTTTGTTAATAACACTAAAAGAGGGATTTCACCTGAAATCGTACAGGTGACAGTTTACGTTTTGAATCTGGGGGGTTAGTATTCTCAATAAAAATAAAATTTACATGAAAGCTTCTGAATAATTACTTAACGTAGGTATATAGACTTTGTGGCAGCGGTAAACATACTCATTCTATTTTTGATTAAATTTTAAAAGGAACATAAAATTGGACTGCATTTCGTTGGCAGCCCTGGTTTTCAGTCCACGAATACAACAAATTATGTTTCATTTGGCAGATAAAGACTTTTTTGGGCGCTTCATGAGAAAATGTCAAGCACGATTAAATGTAATACCTTCTTTGTATGCGACAGGTTTCTCTGTTTTTCTCTCCTCTGTCCCCTTCGACCATGCTCTATTTAAGTTAACTCAGACGCTGTAAGGACGTTAAACGTTGCGCGCACGTTACTGCATAGTTCGGCCATCTGTTGGTGAAATATGAAGTATTACGAAGCTTTATTGTACGAGCGAGGCGAAGCGAGCATAGCCGCAGCTGAGCGGCGAACTGGGCAACTTCGCCAGGCTTCCGTACTTCATGAATGAACTACTTCATTTAAACGCTTCACGGCAAAGAGTGAAATGACTGAAGTAGTTCACGGGAATGAACGAGTTCGACCCATCTCTACTTCGGACTGAAGACCGCAGCGACAACGACAAATACGTAAGCCGTCAGCGCACAGCAAAGGTTGTACTCCCTCCTGGCTTAGTTCCGTTTAATTCTTCCGTGTCGCTGGCGTGAGCAGTTGGCCGTGTTGTTGATGCCCGCTACCGAGTGGCGTGCACGACGGGTTCGTCCTTCACCCGCTGAACCGCGTGACCCAGTTAGCGTGCGGCCCAGCACGTGGCTGGAACAGCAGGGACCACGAGGCACGCTTATCGACCGCTCGCTGCGGGACGCCGACCCGGGAGGAGGAGGTCTGAGAGAGAGGGGGAGTAAGAGAGAGCGTGAGAAAGGGAGGGAGAGAGAGGCAGGGAAGAGGCAGGAAGGAGAGGGCAGAGCTGGCGTCTGTTTGGGCCCCAACGATATCCGCCATACGCCACGTGGCCGCCGGCACGTAGTCCCAAAACGTCAACCGCCAGAAACCCCAGCGCCTTTGCTTCCCAGGACAGAAGGAAAATCAGTATCGGTCGAAAGATTATCTACATAGCCCTTTCAGACACGATACGCACAATTGTGTGGGTGCGGTTTATTTGCGTTGCAGCCTCATATTATTCCGCTATGCAGTTGAGTCCCGAGTCACACGAGTGTGCAGGAATCGCTGTTTCGTATACAACTCCATTTATATCGATATCTCGTTACAGACGCGAGATATTGTGTCTTAATCTTTGGTAATTTTCAAGATGGCGGGTCGGAAGCATGTCTGTAGAGGTAAATGTTTATTATGCTTTATTTATTGCGTTTTGACATTTGGGAAAATGTGTTTGAGATTCCGAAAGGTCTACAGAAGTAAATAAAAATATGTCCGCCACAATTATTTTAATACTTTCATAGCTACAATGACTGTAACATTGCACAATTCTGCGTATTGGGACTATTTTACCGGCATGTGATCGTTTTCGGTAATTGTTTGTGGTTACGATTCGGAACAGTTTACGGAATAGATAAGTCATTTTACTATTGTATTTACGCATTATTTTCACAGTTTGTTTGATTAGTTTTAGGGCTTACTGACGAGGAAATTCTAGCCATATTAGATGACTCTGAAGTGGAAATCTTCAGTAGTGATGACGAATTGTTAGATACAACTTGGACTCTTCCAACAATCAAACCTACACTTGAAGAAAGCTCTGAATCTTCAGACAAGGAGGAAAATTGTAACAATGCTTCTGCAACAATACTAAATTAAAACTCCAATGAGCTATTTCAGCGAGTACTACACAGAAGATTTTTTTCAGTTAGCATCTGACTGCACTAACAGTTACTACTTTTCGAAGAGAGGCAAGTTGCTTCATACAAATCCTCAAGAGATAAAAAAGCTGTATGGCATGCATGTACTTATGAGATGCATTAGATATCCTCGTACACGTATGTACTGGCAGAAGTCATTGCGTATCCAAACTGTTGCAGATTGTATGCCTAGAAACAGGCTCTTCACTCTTAGAACAGCACTAAATGTTGTGGACACTAACAACATTCCACGTGAATCAGAAACTAATAGATTGTGGAAAGTACAACCCGCAATTAATGTTGTATGCAGTTCTTGCTTGAGACTTCCACGTTCCTCTGAAAATGATTATTCCATTGATGAGCAAATGGTACCATTTACTGGACGCCGCACATTGTCTCAGTATGTTCCAAACAAACCGCGCCATTTGGGAATTAAAAACTTTGTTTTCGCAACAACGAAAGGTTTAGTACTTGATTTTGAATTTTATGAAGGTAAATCAACTCCTCTGCCAGATGTTGGCTTGGTCTTGGGCCATCTGTAATACTTCGCCTTGCTAAAACGTTGCCTCAAGGTGCAATACTATATTTTGACAGATATTTTACAGCTTTGCCATTATTGCAACAGTTACTTGACTGGAAGGAACAGGAACCATAATGAAAAACATAGTGAAACCAGTTCACCTGACTGAAGAAAAGAGACTGAAGAGAGGAGATATGGAAGAATTCTGCAGGGACGATGATAAAATAGTCGTTGTCCAGTGGAGAGATTCAAAAGCTGTGACCCTTGCCTCTACTTGTACAGGATGTGAATCTGTAAGCAATGTTGAGAGATGGAGTAAACCAGAAAAGAAGTACATCTTAGTGCCATGTCCTGCAGTCGTAATGAAGTACAACCTAATGGAGTAAACCAGAAAAGAAGTACATCTTAGTGCCATGTCCTGCAGTCGTAATGAAGTACAACCTGTGTTTGGGAGGAGTGGACCTCTGCAGTCAAATGATGGAGACCTACAGGACTTTCTTGAAGACAGAATAGTGGACTTTAAAAGTTTTGATTCATTTACTTGATGTGGCTTGCGTCAATTCCTGGTTATAATACGAAGTTGAATGCAAAGCCAAAAAAAAAAAAAAAAAACACTTTACATCTTCTTGGATTCCAACAAGTGATTGGGGAAGCGCTAATTTCTTCTTCTTCAGGACAGGAACATGAAAGTGAATCCAATGAAGAGCCAGAAAATAAAATGTACAAACCAGCAAACACACCATGTGATGAGAAGTGGCTAGACGGATATCATCACTGGGCAACTGTTCATGATTTGCCTTCAGCTAGTTGCTGCAGGCAAAAAAATTGCAAGGAGAGGACGAGAACAAGATGTCTGAAGTGTAATATTTATTTGTGTTTGTCAAAAGACAGTAATTGCTTTCGTGAATATCACAGCAAGAAATGACATAAATATATAAGATAACCGCGACACACACAATCGTGTGGGATCAAAATTTGTATCAAAATTAAAAAAGTTTCTAAGCAATTGGTCCACGATTCTATATTTTTTTAGTTACAAAAATGCATTTATTTCAAAATTTTCATTTCAAGTTTGGGTGGGGGTCTGAAAGGGATAGGGTGAGTCACCTAACATTACCACTGGAAACACCTCCCAAACCTCAACAAACACTGAATAACCAATTCCGGAGGCAGAAAGAGAGGAGAGGGACTGTTGGAAATGGTTAATAAAAACCAATGAGAAATGCAAGGAAGTGTGACTTTCAGCACATAGTCACGGGCGATTCTAGAAGTCGGTCAAGGAGGGGGGGGGGGGGGCTAATGGGGGAGGGGCAGGGGGTTTGGGGGAATGGAATATGGCTTAACAAAAGGAGAGTTAGGGTCCTCTACCGACAAACTGGATAAAATTTGGTGTTTCTTAAAGTAGTTTTTCGTAACTGTTTTGGAGTTCAGGGTAAAAAATGTGTATTCATATATAATAAGACGACTATTTTAAGTTAAATGATATTTATTTGTTTAGGTATTTGCCGCTCCTATTCTTTTGTTAAAATGTGTTTGGAATACATTGGAACCTATATTGCTACATAATTACAAAAAAAAAAAAAAAAAAACATTTAATCTGTTGGAGTAATGTATTCGCTGATTTCTGAAGTCATTTTATCCAGTGTGATATGATACTCCATTTGGGGGGGGGGGGGGTGTAATGTCACCTCCTCGGACGAGAAATGAAAACCAAAAATTAGCCCCCAAATTCCCAAAGATTTCCCCAAAACAAGTTCCAAATTCCATGAAAAATGAACAAGCAAACAACTTTCCAGTAAACACTATTATTTGGATATTAACCAGTAACTGAATCAGGAATCAAATACTTAGTAATTTATTAACATACGAAAGAAAGATAAGATTCCAGTAAAATCAAACTCAAAATTCAAAATCATAGTAAATCGCAAATTCATTATAATTAAAACTCGCAAAGTAGAACCAACGTTCCCAAAGAATACTCCGTGTGAGTACTCTTTGAGATTCGTGGGTAATGGCTAAGGATAATTCAATCCATTGTCACTACGTTACGAGGGTTAACCGAACCAGGTCATACTTTTGAATGTTCGTATATGTAGACGCAATTAGAGTGGTTTTTTTTCAGAATTGTTTATTGCGATCGACTATGACGCAGTGAAACGATACTTTGACTTCAAATATTACGTTATTTAGAATTCAGACAGAGGATTTGCATATATTAGTCAGAAGTGACTTTTATATAGATAACCTGAAGTTAACAGTGTTTAGGAAGTGAACACAGATAATTTCATTCGTAATAACTAAGGCACTATGGAACTTGGCGATAGTTACGAGGCGGCTGGTGTGGCCGAGCGGTTCTAGGCGCTTCAGTCTGGAACCGCGCGACCGCTAGGGTCACAGGTTCGAATCCTGCCTCGGGCATGGATGTGTGTGATGTCCTTAGGTTAGTTAGGTTTAAGTAGCTCTAACTGATGACCTCAGACGTTAAGTCCCATAGTGCTCAGAGCCATTTGAACCATTTTTTTTTTTTTTTGATAGTTACGAAGTATATAATTTATAATTCCCCCCAACATTTGGAAAAGCTTCTTCCTCACAGCTCTGTTAGGAAGTGACTAATATTGTGTAATAAACCAGCATATCTTGTCAATTCACGCATTTATCATTCAAGTTTTACAATATTATTTATAGAGATAACGTGCTGCGATATTATTTGACTAAAGCGCTCGGCGCTTATAGACACTCCTTGACGTTAGGAATTAATAACACTGTTACGACTGATTATAGATTTGAGATTGCAACCAGTCCATAGGGAATCTGGTGTCGCTGGAACTAATTTGAACTTATCATTAATATTTAAATAGCAAATGATAAACCCTCGATTATAAACGATTTAATTACGACATTTGGTGAAGTAAATATCTCGCACATGTCGCGGGTTCAGTTCATCAATGTTCTGTTTGTAACGTCGATACCGATACATAAGAAAGAACAATCTCATTGCTCTACCGCTGAGTGTTAGCCAAGACCGAAGATCCGAAGGACGTACAGGGGGAGACTATAGCCCCCATATCCCCCCCCCCCTTCTTGCCACCGCCCCTGCATATACTTATGTTTTTTTAAATGGAAACCTGTTATTATTTTTGTCACAACTGAAACTGTAAACAAAAACTTAATACCGTTTATTACACTGTAAAATGTTAAGTACATCCAGAGTAATTTACATCGTAAAGTTGACCCTTGAAACTTCAGAAGTTCAGTGGCGTGTTGTAACAAACAAGATCTGTGGGGATATGTTTACGAAGACTACGATCTTTACGAGTTTAGCTGTCTCCGTGTCTGCATGTAGCGCTTGCTGGATTAGTCCTTGTACTGTAGCACACCGGACGTCTGTAATAGTGTTCTATACACGAGTAAGAACAGAAGTAGGCACAGCAGGAACGTGAGAAGGTCGCAAGTACAGCGGTCTGTACAGTGTTGTAAGAACTGTGAAAATGGTTTATTCTAACTCTGAAAAGGCAGACATGATACTCATCTATGGCGAGTGTAGACAAAATACAGCTGCAGACTGCGGGGTGTATGCAGAACGGTTCCCGGACAGAGATCATCCAACGCGCCAAGCAACTGGATGCAATAGTTATGGTCGTAACTCGCAAACAGGTCCGTAACAAACCCATCGCAGGAAAAGCAGGTGCAGTTGGTGTGTTAGCTGCTGTTGCCGAGAACCCACACATGAGTTCACGTGACATCACTGGAAACAGTGCAATGAGTCAAATTACTGTAATGCGCATACTGCCCCGTCACAAATTTCGCCCGTATCGCGTGTCACTGAATCAGCAACTGCGTGAAGATAACTTTAATAATCGAGTGAATTTATGTCAATGGACGTTAACAGAGAGCACATTGCAGTTCTACCTGTTTACCGGTAAAGCAGCTTTCAGAAACCACGGTGCAGTGAATTTGCGAAACATGTATTACTTATCCGTGGACAATCCTCGCTCGCTTTGACAGGTAAATTGACAGCGACCGTGGAGGGTAAATGTATGGTGCGGAGTAACTGGTGACCATGTCATTGGTCCTCACTTCATTGAAGGCACCCAAACAGCTGCAAAATACATCGAGTTTCTACAGAATTATGTGCCAACATTGCTAGAAAGTGTCCCGCTGGAAACACGTAGAGGTATATGGTATCAACGTGATGGTGCTCCACACATTCTGCAGTGAACACCAAGCTGACCCTTGACAGAATGTCAATGGGCGTTTAATAAGACTTGGCGGACGCATAAATTGGCCAGCCCATTCTCCTGATCTTACACTTTTAGACTTCTTTCTGTGGGGTTCGTTAAAGGAGAACGTGTACCGTGATCTGCCTACAACCCCAGAAGATATGAAACATCGTACTGAGGCAGTCTGTGGCTACATTACACCAGATGTTATGTGTCGTGTTAAGACATTCATTGCGCGGTAGAAGCCAATTTGTAATATGTCTGGCTTAGTCAGCCATCATATTAGGCTCCAAGAAGCTGTTCCGAGAGCAGTGGAGATGCAAGAAGGATATAGATGACGAAATGTGGTGTGAGGTACCTGTGACAGGTGTTAGATTCGGTACCATTCCCGTGAGACAGACCGCCTGCATAATGCTACTGCTCTGTGTTTGGCTGCTGTGTTCGGAGCAAGGGCGCCAAAACGTTAAAGTATAGTCATTATTATTAGTTAAACTACTCATTGGAATGACTTCACTTTTTAATTTCTTTATTTATTTAGCGTATGGCTCGTAACATCACTGTCAAAATTACAGAAACAACGCGATTTTTTAAAAAATCACATATGTATAAAAGGAACAATAAATAACAGTTTGTATATAAGGACACCGCCAATTGTAAATTTACACTCACAGAAGAGCAATCACAAGCAGACGTCCAGCTTAGATAATAAATAGTCGATTGCCCCTTGGTACGCCATTAGGAAATCCTGTGGGTCACCCTCGTATGCCCTTAGTGGGCATTCCTGCACGATGTGTTTGACCGTCTGTATCTCAGGAAGTTTACCCCATCTATGTAAGGAGTCGGCGCATCTCCAACAGTTGGTTCTGATGCGATTAAGAGTTGACCAAACTTTGAGAGGGCAATCAAATCCTTTTGGTTTACTAAAGATGCATGGCATACTATGGCAGTTTACTGCTGTTCTGCTCTCCCAGTCCTCTTTCCATCGGTCATTTATCGTAAAGTTGGTTTGGTGCAGAGCCTGTGCGGTTTTTAGTGGAGAATGCCTAGACCGGAGTCGGTTTCCTTGGATGTCGTGAGTATCTTCATGGATTTTTAATTGAGGGTTGGTCATGATTTTTTGAAATTCTCTAACCAGAGCGTGTTGACGGCGCAGGTTAGGAGGGGCTATGTTACTGAGAACGGGCAGCCACACTGTAGGAGTTGGCCAGATTGTGCCTGATATAATACGCATTGTTGAATTAAGTTGGCTATCTACCATGTGTGTGTGTTTGCTGTTGAGCCACACTGGGGCACAGTATTCTGCCACTGGATACACCAAGCCAAGTGCGGATGTTCTTAAGGTAGATGCTGTGGAGCCCCAAGTGGTGCCACAGAGCTTCCGCAATATGTTGTTGCGTGTTTTAAGTTTCGCTGCAGTTTTCGTCAGGTGTTCTTTGAATGTTAGTGTTCTATCTAGGGTAACCCCAAGGTACTTTGGGTGTTTGTTGTGATTTAGTAATTTCCCGTCTAGATAGACTTGTAGTTCTCTGTTGGCCATTTTGTTGTTCAAATGGAAGGCAGATACTTCCGTCTTTGTAACACTAGGTTGTAGCCTCCATTCTCTAAAGTACTCGCTGAGAATCCCTAGGTCACTCGTAAGGATATCTTCGGCAGTTTCTATATTTCTGTGGGCTGTTGCTAGAGCCCAGTCGTCAGCATAACCAAATTTGCGCGATCTGGTTGCAGGCATGTCAGCGATGTAAAGGCTGAAAAGAAGGGCCGCAAGGACAGAGCCTTGTGGGAGTCCATTATTGAGTTTCATCTGTTTACTTCTCTCATTCCCCATTATTACTTGGAAGGTTCTATTTGACTACATATCATCAATGAGGTTGGTTATCCTCTTGCAGGGGACGGCACAGATTAATTTATAGATGAGCCCCTGTTTCCAAACTGTATCATAGGCTGCTGTTAGGTCTATGAATGCTACAGCTACTTTATGTTTCTTCTGGAACCCCGCCTCTATATATGTTGTCAGTGATAGGATTTGATCTGTACAGCAGCGATATGGACGGAATCCTGCTTGTTCGATAGAGATTTTTTTGAGTATAGTCTGGCCTATTCTGTTGAGGAGCAGTCTTTCTAGTAGTTTATAGACCATACTGACAAGGGCAATGGGGCGGTAACTCTCTGGTCTATTGCCTGGTTTATCAGGTTTCAGGACTGCGATGATCTTTGCTCGTTTAAGTGAGGGAGGAGAATGTCCGTAAAGAACTTAGCCAGCCATTGTTTTGTGTAGGCTCCGACATGTATGAGGAACTCAGGGTGGATACCATCGAAACCTGGAGCTTTGCCTGATTTAACCTCCTTCAGGGCATTGGTAACCTCCTCGATGCGAATATCTGATGAATATTCTGAGTCCATTGCACGGGCCCTTTTTAATGTTTTTAAGTCTTTCTTGACTTTTGCTGTGTGCTTTCTATTTCGTGGGGCTCTAGACGCAGAAACTATGCGGGATGCAACCTTGTTGGGAGATATTTCGTCCTTTCTATGTTCAGGTGGATTTGCGCCTCCAAGTTTACGCAGTCATTTTAGAATTATTAAAAACAATTTTAATCAAAAATGAAAGACTGACGAAATTGCAGACGAAGCACGTCGGAAGCGTTCGCGTCGCGCCTTTTCTGGTATGGCGCGCGAAGTGTTTCGGGCTGTTCGTCACTCTGGATTAGGCAGTCGAAAAGAACAGACCTGTTGTCTCTCGTAGGAAGTGTTTCAAATTTTTATTTAAGTTCCTGTTCGTCACTCTCGATTAGGCAGTCGAGATGTACAGTCATGTTGTCTGTCGCAGGATTTGTTTGCCAGCATTCAGTATTAAAAGATTCACTCCGGTAGTCATGAACCATGGACCTTGCCGTTGTGGGGAGGCTTGCGTGCCTCAGCGATACAGATGGCCGTACCGTAGGTGCAACCACAACGGAGGGGTATCTGTTGAGAGGCCAGACAAACGTGTGGATCCTGAAGAGGGGCAGCAGCCTTTTCAGTAGTGACAGGGGCAACAGTCTGGATAATTGACTGATCTGGCCTTGTAACATTAACCAAAACGGCGTTGCTGTGCTGGAAGTGCGAACGGCTGAAAGCAAGGGGAAACTACAGCCGTAATTTTTCCCGAGGACATGCAGCTTTACTGTATGATTAAATGATGATGGCGTCCTCTTGGGTAAAATATTCCGGAGGTAAAATAGTCCCCCATTCGGATCTCCGGCCGGGGACTACTCAAGAGGACGTCGTTATCAGGAGAAAGAAAATTGGCATTCTACGGATCGGAGCGTGGAATGTCAGATCCCTTAATCTGGCAGGTAGGTTAGAAAATTTAAAAAGGGAAATGGATAGGTTAAAGTTATATATAGTGGGAATTAGTGAAGTTCGGTGGCAGGAGGAACAAGACTTTTGGTCAGGTGATTACAGGGTTATAAATACAAAATCAAATAGGGGTAATGCAGGAGTAGGTTTAATAATTAATAAAAAAATAGGAGTGCGGGTTAGCTACTACAAACAGCATAGTGAACGCATTATTGTGGCCAAGATAGATACGAAGCCCACACCTACTACAGTAGTACAAGTTTATATGCCAACTAGCTCTGCAGATGACGAAGAAATTGAAGAAATGTATGATGAAATAAAAGAAATTATTCAGATAGTGAAGGGAGGCGAAAATTTAATAGTCATGGGTGACTGGAATTCGAGTGTAGGAAAAGGGAGAGAAGGAAACATAGTAGGTGAATATGGATTGGGGGACAGAAATGAAAGAGGAAGCCGCCTGATAGAATTTTGCACAGAGCACAACTTAATCATAGCTAACACTTGGTTTAGGAATCATGATAGAAGGTTGTGTACATGGAAGAACCCTGGAGATACTAAAAGGTATCAGATAGATTATATAATGGTAAGACAGAGATTTAGGAACCAGGTTTTAAATTGTAAGACATTTCCAGGGGCAGATTTGGATTCTGACCACAATCAATTGGTTATGAACTGCAGATTGAAACTGAAGAAACTGCAAAAAGGCGGGAATTTAAGGAGATGGGACCTGGATAAACTGACTAAACCAGAGGTTGTAGAGAGCTTCAGGGAGAGCACAAGGGAACAATTGACAGGAATGGGGGAAAGAAATACAGTAGAAGAAGAATGGGTAGCTTTGAGGGATGAAGTAGTGAAAGCAGCAGAGGATCAAGTAGGTAAAAAGACGAGGGCTAATAGAAATCCTTGGGTAACAGAAGAAATATTGAATTTAATTGACGAAAGGAGAAAATATAAAAATGCAGTAAATGAAGCAGGCAAAAAGGAATACAAACGTTTCAAAAATGAAATCGACAGGAAGTGCAAAATGGCTAAGCAGGGATGGCTAGAGGACAAATGTAAGGATGTAAAGGCTTGTCTCACTAGGGGTAAGATAGATACTGCCTACAGGAAAATTAAAGAGACCTTTGGAGAGAAGAGAACCACTTGTATGAATATCAAGAGCTCAGATGGCAACCCAGTTCTAAGCAAAGAAGGGAAGGCAGAAAGGTGGAAGGAGTATATAGAGGGTTTATACAAGGGCGATGTACTTGAGGACAATATTATGGAAATGGAAGAGGAGGTAGATGAAGAAGAAATGGGAGATAAGATACTGCGTGAAGAGTTTGACAGAGCACTGAAAGACCTGAGTCGAAACAAGGCCCCGGGAGTAGACAACATTCCATTAGAACTACTGATGGTCTTGGGAGAGCCAGTCATGACAAAACTCTGCCATCTGGTGAGCAAGATGTATGAGACAGGCGAAATACCCACAGACTTCAAGAAGAATATAATAATTCCAATCCGAAAGAAAGCAGGTGTTGACAGATGTGAAAATTACCGAACTATCAGTTTAATAAGTCACAGCTGCAAAATACTAACGCGAATTCTTTACAGACGAATGGAAAAACTGGTAGAAGCGGACCTCGGGGAAGATCAGTTTGGATTCTGTAGAAATGTTGGAACACGTGAGGCAATACTAACCTTACGACTTATTTTAGAAGAAAGATTAAGAAAAGGCAAACCTACGTTTCTAGCATTTGTAGACTTAGAGAAAGCTTTTGACAACGTTAATTGGAATACTCTCTTTCAAATTCTGAAGGTGGCAGGGGTAAAATACAGGGAGCGAAAGTCTATTTACAATTTGTACAGAAACCAGATGGCAGTTATAAGAGTAGAGGGGCATGAAAGGGAAGCAGTGGTTCGGAAAGGAGTGAGACAGGGTTGTAGCCTCTCCCCGATGTTATTCAATCTCTATATTGAGCAAGCAGTAAAGGAAACAAAAGAAAAATTCGGAGTAGGTATTAAAATTCATGGAGAAGAAGTAAAAACTTTGAGGTTCGCCGATGACATTGTCAGGGACAGTAAAGGACTTGGAAGAGCAGTTGATCGGAATGGACAGTGTCTTGAAAGGAGGATATAAGATGAACATCAACAAAAGCAAAACGAGGATAATGGAATGTAGTCAAATTAAGTCGGGTGATGCTGAGGGGATTAGATTAGGAAATGAGACACTTAAAGTAGTAAAGGAGTTTTCCTATTTAGGGAGTAAAATAACTGATGATGGTCGAAGTAGAGAGGATATAAAATGTAGACTGGCAATGGCAAGGAAATCGTTTCTGAAGAAGAGAAATTTGTTAACATCGAGTATAGATTTAAGTGTCAGGAAGTCGTTTCTGATAGTATTGTATGGAGTGTAGCCATCTATGGAAGTGAAACATGGACGATAACCAGTTTGGACGAGAAGAGAATAGAAGCTTTCGAAATGTGGTGCTACAGAAGAATGCTGAAGATAAGGTGGGTAGATCACATAACTAATGAGGAGGTATTGAATAGGATTGGGGAGAAGAGAAGTTTGTGGCACAACTTGACTAGAAGAAGGGATCGGTTGGTAGGACATGTTTTGAGGCATCAAGGGATCACAAATTTAGCATTGGAGGCCAGCGTGGAGGGTAAAAATCGTAGAGGGAGACCAAGAGATGAATACACCAAGCAGATTCAGAAGGATGTAGGTTGCAGTAGGTACTGGGAGATGAAGAAGCTTGCACAGGATAGAGTAGCATGGAGAGCTGCATCAAACCAGTCTCAGGACTGAAGACCACAACAACAATAACAACAACAGTCATGAGACACAGACACGTGCCACAAATAGTGTAAAGATACATTTTCGTAAACATTGTGTTTGATCATGAACTTTGCTGTATCAGAAGGTGTTGTATTAAGATCATGTAGTCTTCTCGTGTGGCTATATTAAAATACGCGAGTGGCATCCCAAAGAAGTGATACATTATTTCAGAACAGAACCTCGCTAAAAGTCAGTTTCAGCCTCAAGATACAGAACCTACGACCTGTGTGCTGTTTTCTGCCCTGGGGACATCAACTTCAAGACAGCAGGTTAGTCAACTATAACAGAACGTCCGTCTTCCACACTGTGCAGTGGAAACAACTAGGCGCCTCACGTGTACTGCATGCACAGAACAAATGTGCTCAGTGACACGTCATCTGCAGTAATGCAGAGGAGGTAAAGGAAGATGATCGTTATTAACACCGACAATCAATTCATTCTTCCTCTCTTGCCGTAAATTGTGTGCAGCAAATGATGGGCCCCACTTTGAACATTTATTGGCCTGAAATTCAGGACACACTCTTTTATCTTCTTTCTTCTTCTTCTTTCGTTTCACCCTCTTTGGGGTACGCTGGATCAATCATTTCTTTGTGCGTTGTTCTTTTCTTAGGGGCCAATATTTCTTCACTCTTTCTGATCTTCTTCTCCTCTCTTCTTCCGAGATGAAGGATTTGGACTTTTGTGTGGATTTGTTTTGGAACCTTATGTTTTCATCTTTAGTAATTAATTTAGCAGTTCGATCAATAAGTGAATTTTCTGAAATATTTAATTCCATTAGGTCTTTCTCAGTTTCTTTAAACCAGGTGGGCTTCGTTTTTCGGTTACGGAAGAAGTCAAAGATTTGTTTAGTTAATCTGTTGGAATTCATTCTGAGAAGATGACCATAAAAATTTATTCTCCCTTTTCGCATAGAATCTGAAAGTTTTTCAATTTTCTTGTAGAGAGTTTCATTTTTGATGTATATAATCTTATTGTTTTGAAATTTTGGCCCAATGATTTTTCTTAAAATTTTTCTTTCCTTTACCTCAAGTTTCTCCACTTGGCCTTTGAAATTCATGTTAAGTGTTTCTGCTGCATACAGTGCTTCTGGCTTAATCACTGTCTTGTAACGTGTAATTTTGGACCCCCATGAAAGGGATTTTTTGTTGTATGTATTTTTTGTTAGTTGGAAGGCCAATTCAAGTTTATTTTTTCTGGATTCCATTGCTTTGCTTTCCCCAGCATTGCAACTAATCCATTCTCCGAGATATTTGAATTCTTTTACTATTTCAATCTTCTGTTCTTGAAATTTGAGGTATTTACATGAGTGCTTGATGTTAGTCAATATCTTAGTTTTTTCAGAGGAGATGTGAAGACCAATTTTAGCTGCTTGTTTCTTTAGTTCAATGATTTGCTCCTGTGTTTCTTCCATTGTTTCAGCAAACAGGGCCATATCATCTGCAAAAGCAATGCAATTTACTTTAAGGTTCTTCTTTTTGCAACCCAGTCTTATACCTCTCTCAGTATTTGTGTTCCATTCTCTGACTACTTTCTCAAGCGCACAATTGAATAGCAACGGTGAGAGCCCATCACCCTGTCGCACTCCCGTTTTTATTTCAAACGGTTCCGATAGTTCGCCCATAAATTTAACTTTCGAAAATGTATTTGTAAGGGTCGCTTTTATAATATTAGTTGTTTTCTTATCCAAACCCATTTCTTCCAGGACTGATAACAGAGATTCTCTATCAATCGAATCATATGCTTTTTTGAAATCACACTCTTTTATATTCTGTAACTGAAAACCAAAAAAACAAATTTGTAAGTTTAACTAAATTCTCATGTTAATGTACATTTTCTTCTAACTAATCAGTGTCGTACAATATTATTCAGAGAAAAGACCAATAAAAATGTTAGGATGTGGGCGTAACGTGCTGTTCATGTCTATTCTGTACCCTACGTTCCTTTTGTATCCCTAATTAATTCGGTTCTCTCCGATACACACGATTGAACTGTTGAGGAGTTACTCAAGCATTAATGGCCAATAGTGTATCTGAGTTTGATCAAGGGCAGAATGCGATAGCCTGGAGGTTAGGCACGACCATTTCGAAAACTGCACGACTCGTCAGGTGTTCGAAAAGTGCGGCGGAGAGTGTCTTCAACACGTGGCGAAACCAGTGTCAAGACATTGTGATATCGGGCGGACACCTCTCATTACAGATGTCAGACGTCGTAGACTGTGCAGACTGGTGAAACAGGATAGGCGTGGAACTGTGGCGGAACATACATCAGACTTTAATGGTGGGCGGAGTACAGGTGTGTCTGAACACACAGAACACCGAACACTCCCAACGATGGGCCTCCGCAGCCGACTACCCACGCATGTGCCAAAGCAAACACCACGCAACTAGACTCAAATGGCCGGGTGACCATCGCCACGAGACGTTGGCACAGTGGCAGAGCGTTGCGTGCTCTGATGAATCCCGATACCTTCTTCATCGTGTCGATGGGGTGGCGCGAATCCGTCGTCTTCTAGGGGAACAGCTTCTTGTCGCCTATGCTGTGAGACGGAGACAAGTCAGCGGCGGCTTCATTGTAGTCTCGAGAACATTCACGTGAGCATACATGGCGCCATGACGGCCAAGGAATATCGTACACTGATTGCAGACCACGGCCGGCTGGGGTGGCCGATCGGTTCTAGGCGGTACAGTCTGGAAACACGCGGCCGCTACGGTCGCAGGTTCGAATCGTGCCTCGGGCATGGATCTGTGTGATGTCCACTACAGTAGTACAAGTTTATATGCCAACTAGCTCTGCAGATGATGAGGAAAGTGATGAAATGTATGATGAGATAAAAGAAATTATTCAGGTAGTGAAGGGAGATGAAAATTTAATAGTCATGAGTGACTGGAATTCGAGAGTAGGAAAAGGGAGAGAAGGAAACATAGTAGGTGAATATGCATTGGGAGTAAGAAATAAAAGAGGAAGCCTTCTGGTAGAATTTTGCACAGAGCATAACTTAATCATAACTAACACTTGCTTCAAGAATCATAAAACAAGGTTGTATACATGGAAGAATCCTAAAGATACTAGAAGGTATCAGATATATTATCTAAAGGTAAGACAGAGATTTAGGAACCAGGTTTTAAATTGTAAGACATTTCCAGGGGCGGATGTGGACTCTGACCACAATCTATTGGTTATGACCTGTAGATTAAAACTGAAGAAACTGCAAAAAGGTGGGAATTTAAGGAGATGGAACCTGGATAAACTGACTAAACCAGAGGTTGTAGAGAGCTTCAGGGAGAGCATTAGGAAACGATTGACAAGAATGGGGGAAAGAAATACAGTAGTAGAAGAATGCGTAGCTCTGAGGGATGAAGTAGTGATGGCAGCAGAGGATCAAGTAGGTAAAAAGACGAGGGCTAATAGAAATCCTTGGGTAACAGAAGAAATATTGAATTTAATTGACGAAAGGAGAAAATATAAAAATGCAGTAAATGAAGCAGGCAAAAAGGAATACAAACGTCTCAAAAATGAGATCGACAGGAAATGCAAAATGGCTAAGCAGGGATGGCTAGAGGACAAATGTAAGGATGTAGAGGCTTATCTCGCTAGGGGCAATATAGATACTGCCTACAGGAAAATTAAAGAGACCTTTGGAGAAAAGAGAGCCACTTGTATGAATATCAAGAGTTCAGATGGAAACCCAGTTCTAAGCAAAGAGGGGAAAGCAGAAAGGTGGAAGGAGTATACAGAGGGTCTATACAAGGGCGATGTACTTGACGACAATATTATGTAAATGGAAGAGGATGTAGAAGAAGATGAAATGCGAGATAGGATACTGCATGAAGAGCACTGAAAGACCTGAGTAGAAACAAGGCCCTGGGAGTAGACAACATTCCATTAGAACTACTGACGGCCTTGGGAGAGCCAGTCCTGACAAAACTCTACCATCTAGTGAACAAGATGTATAAGACAGGCGAAATACCCTCAGACTTCAAGAAAAATATAATAATTCCAATCCCAAAGAAAGTAGGTGTTGACAGATGTGAAAATTACCGAACTATCAGCCTAATAAGTCACAGCTGCAAAATACTAACGCGAATTCTTCACACACGAATGGAAAAACTGGTAGAAGCCGAACTCGGGTAAAATCAGTTTGGATTCCATAGAAATGTTGGAACACGTGAGGCAATGCTGACTTTACGACTTATCTTAGAAGAAAGATTAAGGAAAGGCAAACCTACGTTTCTAGCGTTTGTAGACTTAGAGAAAGCTTTTGACTGTGTTGACTGGAATACTCTCTTTCAAATTCTAAAGGTGGCAGGGGAAAAACACAGGGAGCGACAGGCCATTTACAATTTGTACAGAATCCAGATGGCTGTCGAGGGTCACGGCAGGGAAGCAGTGGTTGGGAAGGGAGTGAGACAGGGTTGTAGCCTCTCCCCGATGTTATTCAATCTGTATATTGAGCAAGCAGTTAAGGAAACAAAAGAAAAATTCGGAGTAGGTATTAAAATTCATGGAGAAGAAATAAAGAAAGAAGGTTCGCCGATGACATTGTAATTCTGTCAGAGACAGCAAAGGACTTGGAAGAGCAGTTGAACGGAATGGACATTGTCTTGAAAGGAGGATATAAGATGAACATCAACAAAAGCAAAACGAGGATAATGGAATGTAGTCAAATTAAATCGGGTGATGCTTAGGGAATTAGATTAGGAAATGAGACACTTAAAGTAGTAAAGGAGTTTTGCTATTTAGGGAGTAAAATAACTGATGATGGTGGAAGTAGAGAGGATATAAAATGTAGACTGGCAATGGCAAGGAAATCGTTTCTGAAGAAGATAAATTTGTTAACATCGAGTATAGATTTAAGTGTCAGGAAGTCGTTTCTGAAAGTATTTGTATGGAGTGTAGCCGTGTATGGAAGTGAAACATGGACGATAACCAGTTAGGACAAGAAGAGAATAGAAGCTTTCGAAATGTGGTGCAACAGCAGAATGCTGAAGATTAGATGGGTGGATCACATAACTAATGAGGAGGTATTGAATAGAATTGGGGAGAAGAGGAGTATGTGGCACAACTTGACAAGAAGAAGGGACCGGTTGGTAGGACATGTTCTGAGGCATCAAGGGATCACAAATTTAGCATTGGAGAGCAGCGTGGAGGGTAAAAATCATAAACGGAGACCAAGAGATGAATAAACTAAGCAGATTCAGAAGGACGTAGGCTGCAGTAAGTACTGGGAGATGAAGAAGCTTGCACAGGATAGAGTAGCATGGAGAGCTGCATCAAACCAGTCTCAGGACTGAAGACCACAACAACAACAACAACAACAACAAGTAGTTCGAAGTTCTAGGGGACTGATGACCTCAGAAGTTAAGTACCATAGTGCTCAGAGCCATTTGTGACATCACACACATCCATGCCGGAGGCAGCATTGGAACCTACGATTGTAGCGGTCGCGCGATTCCAGACTGAAGCGCCTAGAAGCGCTCGATCACTCTGGCCGGCTCTTCGGTAGCCTACAGTAGTTTTGCAACTCTCGATTTAAGTCCATAACCTGCCATTATAGCAGCAGTTACCAATCTAACAACTGCGCCAGGCACATGTCTTCAGAATGAGATTTTCACTCTGCAGCGGAGTGTGCGCAGATATGAAACTTCCTGGCAGATTAAAACTGTGTGCCGCACCGAGACTCGAACTCGCTACCTTTGCCTTTTGTAGGAGACGAGGTACTGGCAGAATTGAAGCTGTGAGGAGGGATCATCAGTCATGCTTGGGTAGCTCAGTGGTAGAGCACCTGTGCGCGAAAGGCACAAGTCCCGAGTTCGAGCCTCGGTCCGGCAACAGTTTTAATCTGCCAGGAAGTTTCTTTCACATGTTGTCTTTTATATACACGTTGACGACCGCAGCGCCGTCTTCTGCCTCTTTACATATGTTCGTATTTGAATACGCATGCATATACAAGTTTCTTCGTCGCTGCAGTGTAGCTTTCCACATGTGACAAAAAAATTTAAATTATTTTTTTCAATTTTTATTTATTCTTTATTTTCCAGATGCCGCAGACTTGAGGAAATTTGTGAATGCCACAGCAGAAATCTCGGTGTGTAGCTTGGGTCATAGAGGCGAAGTCTGTACCGCATAGGAACCACCTATTCGGTCTCGGCACGCGTCGTTAATGGAAACTGATGGTGTTCTCCGTAAAAAGGGGATCAACTTGTATGCAGTAGCTATTGCCGGCGTTTGCAAGGAGCCATCACTAGTGGGTACGGCGGCCAGAGAGTTGAAAATGCCACGGTATACAATGCACATACTCTTGCGTGAGAAGTAAATTATTTATGCCTTCAGTCTCTCGTCCCCAGCTTGCTGGTCTGTCTCTCGTCCGGATTTGTTAGGCAGTTAGTGTCTGTCTGTCTTTCGGAGTGCTAATGTGTCTGACGTTCGGATGAACCTTTAAAGCTGGCAAAATGAGAGTCTTTCCACTCCGCCAGTAAGAGAACTCAGCGAGTGGTCGCTCGGTCGGGGCTTAGTTCCTGCATCTGAGTCTGCGCGTTAGGCCGCCAGTCTGCTCGAGGTTGCTCAGGCAACGATCATTGGCGGTTGGATCGATCGGTTGGTCGGTCGCGCACTGAGACACGAGATGACTTGTCCGTCTTGAGCGCCAGCGCATGTGAGGTCGCCACGTGAGTCCAGTGGGCCGCGGCGTATAGCGAGGGGTAGTGACTTCGCGGTCGACACGAGAGCAACAGGAGTCAACCCACAACATCGGTCTGGCCGGTGCGAGCTGCGACGCCGTGAGATGGGAGATCGGCGCGCCTTCCGCGTCCGTTGAAGCGGCTGGCAGCGGACGGTTCGGGGGAGCGATTTGGGGGTGCTGCGCCAGGTCTTCTCGAGAAATCGCAGTCTATTAGAAGTTAGTGATTGGTGATATCTTGTTTGATTTACTCTTGTTAAATTCTACTTGTTTTCTTGGTGAGGTCACCAGCCATTTTGCTTTGGGGTCGTCCCACCATTCATCTCCGTTTGCCCACCCGCGGGAAGGTGGTTGTTTATAAATTGGGTGGTCCGTTTTTCCCTTGTGGAGTAGGGGCAAGTTAGAGCAACCTGCGACTCGGGTTGTTCGGTAATCTCCCTATCAATCTACCGCACGTTAGTAGCTGCCTCTGTCATGTTTGTCGGATTTGGTGTGTTAACGAATTTATTGCTTGGAGTGTAACAGCCTAATACCTGAAATATGTTTTGATCTTTGGAAGCTTTGATATTATTGCCTATGATCTTGAGAGGCGGTATCTGTGTACTGTAGAGCATCTTAACTATTGTTTTGCCAACCTTGTAGAGTTTTATATAAGATTGCATTTCATGGGCTTTTCGTTAAGTGATCATTTTAGTATATAAAGTTGCCACCCTTTCACCGTAAGACTTTTCATAGAAGTTAAAATCAAGTTGTACACTCGGTGGCAAGGTTAATATTTTAATTGTTAGTGTTTTCTACCATTTCCATCCCTCCTATGGGGGGTGCATAGTTTGTGTGCTTGTGTAATTCGTTAAAACTCTAAGCTTAAGGTAATCTGGTGTGTTGCAGATTTGCACCAGTGTAGTCTTTCAGAGGCTGCTGTGAGCAGTTGTAACTATGGCCGTGTCAAAAGGAAGCGGCAAGGTTCTCTGCCTCTGAATAAATTGTAACTTTGATATTTAGAGGGTGCTTTCTGATTATAATTTTAAATCTCTTTCAAAAAATGTTTTAGGCAGTATCAAAGTGCCTAAAATTGCTAAAACCGACGGACGAACTTGAGCATGAACAATGCGTAGTTGATATGCTAGCCAAGACTGAGCCGTGTGGCTCGATCAGAGATATTCCCGCAGCCGGTGTGGGTCATCTTTCCAGTGGTGTGCACAGAGCGCGCAGTGGCGCCACCTACCGGGGCGATCGGGGAGCGAGCGGTGAGCTCTAGAAAGTAGCGTGGAATTTTGCTTTGGGACGCCGAGCAGTAACGCCGTTTGGGAAGTCTGGCAGACAGTACAGGCACCGTGCGAGGCAGCAGGAAGAGCACATCTAAAAGGGGCTATTTACCCGGGTGACGACGCCGTAGCAAATATCGCCGGCGTGGAAGCAGTCGCGTTACCGGGAAGCCGGTGGTGTATTTCGCTTCCTGCATGTCTCCTGGCACCGGGATCTGCGGCGGCTGGCTTCGTCGAACAAGCGAGAGGGTGAGGGCCTTGCTTGTGCTGTAAGTTGTGGTCGGAATCGACTACTGGGTTCTGTGCTGTTGACTTCATTTTCTTGGCCAGTATTGCTGCTCCTACTGAGTGTCCTCGATTGTGTTTATTTCAACTTGCTTAATCCGCAAGATTCTAGTGAGAGCTGTATGTGATGTGATGATTAACATTTACTCGGGCCTCGAGTGCTGATACATTCTGTTTGTAGGTTGCTACCGTCAGTGTTAACCACCATTGAAAACAGTTTGGCTTGTCCTTGTCTAAGTGCCGCCTGGTTGTTGTGTTTATATCACACAACGGAATTAAGCTGCCCAATAGCTATAAGATATACATGGATAAAATTTTCACCGGATATATTTTTGCTGTTAATTGCAATAACATTACTGTACGTTTCTATCTGAAGTGATAGTGTGTCTGAGAGACACGTGTCTAATTTTAAACGAGTAGTTTCATAAATTCTTACAAGTTACTGAGAGGCCAGTTGTTATTGTGTGTTTAAATAGTTTGAAACTGATTCTGTTAATGAAAGTACGAGAATTCGTTCAATGACAGTATGTGGATATGGTAATGAATTCTGATATTTGCCTTACGCACATAAGATAATAGATTTGTACTGCTTAGCTGATGTTCATTAATAGGTTGATTAATTCTACAGATAATGTGCTTATTTAAGGCAGATGTCAGTCTGTTGTAGATACCCACTAGTTCTGGGATTTTTCGTGCCTATTCGTGACCGTTGTTGCTCCCGTTTCGGGGTACATGCCAAGCCTTTATTGGAAACGGCTGAGTGGGCCGGGGTCCACTTCTGGGCGCAGTTTGTTGAATCCCATGAGGTTGCTAGGTCACGTGAAATTTTATATTTTATATCCTACATTCTAGGGTGCCTACCATTTAAGTAATGTGGTTGTGTGCCATGGTAACTGATCTGTTGTTGCCATTACTCTAAATTACTTTGGTAATACCAATCACTGCAGTAACACATTCCTCGTTAAATTTTAGTAAATTGTTCTTCAGGTTGATCATAGTTTTTGAGTAAATAATTTTTAACTCATTTCACTAAATGTGTAGTAGGCCATAAGTGCCGTGGTTTATGAATGTTTAAATTTTGAAGTAACTTGCTCTCACCTGAATGGTAACTTAAAAAATGTGTTGATGATTTTATTCGTTATTTGCCTTGTTTAAATGTGCCAAATAAATGTTCACTGCAATTGTAGATGGTGACAGCCTGTTGGGTCACTTCGTCCAGTCCTACCACCTCACAGCCTATTGTGCTGAGCTTGTGCTGTTGCGTAAAAGTTGAATTTCATGCTGACACATCAACGACTTTTTGGAAAAGATTTGTATCCCTGATGAGCAGAGTCTTTATGTATCTGCCAAACTATCATCTATACAAATACACAAAGGAGAAACGTTGATTCGAAAAGTTCCAATAAATTCTTATCCATTTTCCTCCAAATTTTTACACAATACTGAAATCAACATTTGGATGAACATAAGCTATATATTTATTAAGCAACAATACACACTTCTTGTTAAAACAGACTGAAAGGCCCTGCTTAAATCTGCGGGACAGAACAGGTAGCTGGAATTGTGGAAAGGGGCCAAAGGGGGCTGTCAGCTACACTCAAACACATATAACTTTATTTAGTTGTTCAAACAATGCAGCAAAAATTTTTGACCTTAGTTATTGGCTGAATAGGCCACACTACCTAATGCCTTAACGGCATAACCACTTAAATTTAAAAATGGCTGAAACTATTAATTTAAAATTCAGACTCAAAACATAATATTAAGAAAGCAGAAGGCCTCACATAAGTAAATTCTATAACTTGGCTGAAGGCCCAACAAATCTAACACTTGAAAAGCAAACAAGTTGAATTTAAAGACGGCTGAAGCACAGGATTTAAGACTGTGGGTAAAATTAATCAAAAAAACACTAGGCAGCAGGCCTTATCTTCAATTAGGCTGAAGGCCCCACACAGTCTGATACTTGAAAGACAAGAAGTTTAATTTAAAAACGGCTGAAGGCCGATTGCTTAAAACAACTAAAATAATTTTTAGTAGGCAGAACGCCCAAAGCCTTATCCTTAAACAATATTTTACACTGGCTGAAGGCCCAAACAATCTAAGATTTAACAAGTAAGGATTTAAATTTTAATGTGGCTGAAGGCCCGAACAATCTAAGATTTAACAAGTAAGGATTTAAATTTTAATGTGGCTGAAAGACCATTATTGAAGAACACAACTACAATAAACTTTCAAAAGGCAGAAGGCCCAAAGCTTTATAAAAAAAATATTCTAAATGAGGCTGAAGGCCCAAACAATGCAAGACTTGATAAGTAAGGAACTTTCAATTTTAAAGTGGCTGAAGACCCATTATTTGAAACCCAACTAAAAGCATACAAATTCAAACGATCGACTATAAGCCATTAAAATACACAATCAAACACCAATAAGAAAAGGCAGTACAGCCAGTGGCGCTCAGAAGTTTCCGGGGGTCAGTCTACACTTGAAATATTAATGTTCGCTTAGGGGAGACAGGTAGTTGGCCCAACTATATCCGATCCGCCGGCAACCCAACCAAGAGACAGTCAACGGACCGACAGACAAGACGACTTGCCTTCCACCCGACCAGTACACAAGGAACTCCAAAGCCAAAACGTAACAGGCATACTCGCCCACAACCAAGTATGCATAACCTGTCAAAACTACACACACATGTCGGACAGCGACAACACGGTGAGGAAAGGACGCTGCCTGAATTTTACGTCAGCGGCCAGGGCAGGTAACCAGAACGCTAACGGCCACAAGGCAGAAAATTCCGCTGGTGCACTTGGACTTCAAGTAACCAAAATACAGTTAAACTCCACCGGATGGTGACCAAACTTTCGCCATCTCGAACACTTGCTGTTGCTCACAGGAATACACTCAACAGCCAACAATGAAAACCAGCGGCAAAATGTGAACAGTCTGGCTTTGGTAATTAAATCACCACTCAACTTTGATGTCCTGGGTCGGTAAGCCACAAACCCCGTAGCAATCGGAACAGCTCCCACACACTCCGACACTGTGTAGAGACCACCAGCCGGCCCGGCCCACTGCGCCGCGTGGAGGTTTCCTGGCTGATCCACACCAACCGACCGACTGCCGCACACCAGCTAGCCGGAAACTATAAGCACCAGACCAAAGATAGTACAAGATGCGAATATCGATACACGCCGCTGCTGCCACACGTAGAAAGAGGCATAACCGCAATAACCGTGGGAAACCAAATGCAGAGTAACAGTCAAGGTTTAAACCAATGCATAAGCTGGGGCTAGCATGGCTCAAAGACTGAGAGAAAAAGTGCTATTCTGTGCTCTTAATAAGTGCAGTTTCGTTCTCTTTTCCTCAGTAGACTGTAACTACAATAGCTGAGCATTTAAAACATTGGACAAACTACACTCCTGGAAATGGAAAAAAGAACACATTGACACCGGTGTGTCAGACCCACCATACTTGCTCCGGACACTGCGAGAGGGCTGTACAAGCAATGATCACACGCACGGCACAGCGGACACACCAGGAACCGCGGTGTTGGCCGTCGAATGGCGCTAGCTGCGCAGCATTTGTGCACCACCGCCGTCAGTGTCAGCCAGTTTGCCGTGGCATACGGAGCTCCATCGCAGTCTTTAACACTGGTAGCATGCCGCGACAGCGTGGACGTGAACCGTATGTGCAGTTGACGGACTTTGAGCGAGGGCGTATAGTGGGCATGCGGGAGGCCGGGTGGACGTACCGCCGAATTGTTCAACACGTGGGGCGTGAGGTCTCCACAGTACATCGATGTTGTCGCCAGTGGTCGGCGGAAGGTGCACATGCCCGTCGACCTGGGACCGGACCGCAGCGACGCACGGATGCACGCCAAGACCGTAGGATCCTACGCAGTGCTGTAGGGGACCACACCGCCACTTCCCAGCAAATTAGGGACACTGTTGCTCCTGGGGTATCGGCGAGGACCATTCGCAACCGTCTCCATGAAGCTGGGCTATGGTCCCGCACACCGTTAGGCCGTCTACCGCTCACGCCCCAACATCGTGCAGCCCGCCTCCAGTGGTGTCGCGACAGGCGTGAATGGAGGGACGAATGGAGACGTGTCGTCTTCAGCGATGAGAGTCGCTTCTGCCTTGGTGCCAATGATGGTCGTATGCGTGTTTGGCGCCGTGCAGGTGAGCGCCACAATCAGGACTGCTTACGACCGAGGCACACAGGGCCAACACCCGGCATCATGGTGTGGGGAGCGATCTCCTACACTGGCCGTACACCACTGGTGATCGTCGAGGGGACACTGAATAGTGCACGGTACATCCAAACCGTCATCGAACCCATCGTTCTACCATTCCTAGACCGGCAATGGAACTTGCTGTTCCAACAGGACAATGCACGTCCGCATGTATCCCGTGCCACCCAACGTGCTCTAGAAGGTGTAAGCCAACTACCCTGGCCAGCAAGATCTCCGGATCTGTCCCCCATTGAGCATGTTTGGGACTGGATGAAGCGTCGTCTCACGCGGTCTGCACGTCCAGCACGAACGCTGGTCCAACTGAGGCGCCAGGTGGAAATGGCATGGCAAGCCGTTCCACAGGGCTACATCCAGCATCTCTACGATCGTCTCCATGGGAGAATAGCAGCCTGCATTGCTGCGAAAGGTGGATATACACTGTACTAGTGCCGACATTGTGCATGCTCTGTTGCCTGTGTCTATGTGCCTGTGGTTCTGTCAGTGTGATCATGTGATGTATCTGACCCCAGGAATGTGTCAATAAAGTTTCCCCTTCCTGGGACAATGAATTCACGGTGTTCTTATTTCAATTTCCAGGAGTGTATTTCTCCCATATGCACTGCACAGCACAATTAAAGACTCAGTTTTCAGAACCCCATAATTTTCTCCCATTGTGACGCAGATGTTTGAAATTTGGCTCAAAGGCGCTACAACCTTTCTCTGTAATGGTGGAAATGGGTGTCGACCTGCGACGTCGTTCTTGGGCTCGACTACTTTTCATTTGGGATGGTGTCGACACGTGCTGAAAGAAAAGTCGAGCTCACACGTTCATTTGACGTGTAAGACTGGTTAATGGCGTCACACTGGCGCCAAATTTCACCACAATACTGCCCGACGCCACCATGGACATGTCACGCGATAGGAGCGTCTTCACCATCTCTCTTACCCACACTTCACTCCTTCTTTTGACGTCTCTGTGATGGCACTCAGAATTGCGATGACCAGCGGTGAAATAATGCGGATTTCTTACAGGTGGGCGAGAGAAACATTTCAGACATATTGCCCCTCAATATCGACACCAAAGAAACTCAGTCGACGGAATAAACTGCGTGAATGAAAATACCGGTTCTCTCGCAACATTGATTGCCGCTCATTTCGCTATCTAAGACAACAGTTCTCAGTATAATGAGCAAGAAGACATTCTTGACAACCTTCGACATTGGTGATATCCCTGGATGATTCAAGCCTTCTCTGTGGATATCGTGGGACTACAACCCTACTGAAGGTGATCATGCCACTTTGGACTACAGCGTGACTACAATTTTTGCTCTGGTATACCCTATGGAACCACTAGAAACCGTTCGAAAGGTCCGACGAAATTTGAAGGTGATCAGAAGCGTTAAAATGGGAGGGGGGGGGGGGAAGGGGGCGGCGGGGGAGGGTAGGGGGTTAGCGGATGTGACATTGTTGACATATCACACGTACATGCGTGAATAGAAAGGCGAAGGGTTTCTCTAAGACCCCCTCACATAATGTAATCCAAAAGCACTGTAACAGCTCTGACTGTTAAACCATAGTCTCGAACTATCTTTGTAGCATGTTCTGCTCGTGTGTGATATTTTGTATAATGGAGGAGACACAATACCATAAGGAGCCAAATAAAAATTCAATTTCTAACATTTAAAAACACTCAAAGATTCATTTTGTCCGACTTTTCGATTGCAGTCCAACGTCAAAAAAACCCAAGATAGGCTGAAAATCACACGTGCAAACATCACCAAACATATTCATGTAAAGAGATGTACTTGAAAATTAGAATAAATTCTCGAAACGCTTTCTGCTAAGTATCAAAAAATGAGTGACATGTGTATTTTTCATGTTTTAAAATATGGATGACTCACTTGCAGGCTTTCACCAAACTTCTAATATAATGGACGAAATTAAATTATTGTTTTATTTTAATTGAATATTTTACGGATTCTGTGTCTCTTAATTTATTGTTTTGGAGAAGGTGACACTTCACGCACATCACGTTTTAGGATTCCTCTTGAATTTTGTAGCAATGAATGTTGGTCAAAGTGGAGTCATTTGAAAGTTTGGTCCTTAGAAGACCATTTAATTTCTTCGATTAATCTGGATTTTGATAAAAAGCGCATCTACGACCCATTTGTCCGGGCCAGCCGTTTGCATTGCGCACAGTTTGTTATGTCACATCTGAGTCGTAGTGGGGCGACTGCGTATCGAGAAGGTTCACTCGACACAGATCACAGGAGCAGGTTCCAGTTAGCCATAGGCCAGTAGTGCCTTGAATTCCCAAGCTCTGCTCGAAATATAATCTTGTTATGGAAATGGCCTTTCATCTGATTAAAGATGCTACAGTAAGAAATGTATCTCCTCCCAAGAAAAGTAACAGTATTATTTTATAAAAACAAAACTGGAACATTCATGCGCAAACGGAAGTCTGTATTTGACGTGGACGGGACAAAAAGGAACATCAAACGGAGACAAAGAAACATCCTGATATAAACATTTGGGCCAATAAAACAACAAGACGGATGTGGGAATAGAAGTAATGAAGCTCTCTACAAGAAAATGGGTCAACTAAATTAATTATATGAATGCATGGTGTTTGTTCTTTTGGACATGTGCGAAAGAACAGACACCATTCGGAATCCACAGCTTTGATACATTATACACTATGTGATCAAAAGTATCCGGACACCTGGCTGAAAATGACTTAAAGGATCGTGGCGCCTTCCATCGGTAATGCTGGAATTCAGTACGGTGTTGGCCCACACTTAGCCTTGATGACAGCTCCCACCCTCGCAGGCATACGTTCAGTTAGGTGTTGGAAGGTTTCTTCGGGGATGGCAGCCCATTCTTCACGGTGTGCTCACTGAGGAGTGGTATCGATGTCGGTCGATGAGGCCTGGCACGAAGTAGGCATTCCAAAACATCCCAAAGGTGTTCTAGAGGATTCAGGTCAGGACTATGTGCAGGCCAGTCCATTACAGGAATGTTATTGTCGTGTAACCACTCCGCCACAGACCTTGCATTATGAACGGGTGCTCGATCATGTTGAAAGATGCAGTCGCCATCCCCGAATTGCTCTTCAACAGTGGGAAGCAGGAAAGTGCTTAAAACATCAATGTAGGCCTGTGCCGTGATAGGGCCACTAAAAACAACAAGGAGTCCAACTCCCTCCATGAAAAACACGACCACATCTTAACCCCACCACCTCCGAATTTTACTGTTGGCAGTACACACCCTGGCAGATGACGTTCACTGGGCATTAGCCATACCCACACCCTGCCATCAGATCACCAGATTGTGTACCGTGATTCGTCACTCCACACAACGTTTTTCCAATGTTGAATCACCCAATTTTTACGTTCCTTACACCAAGCGAGGCGTCGTTTGGCATTTACCGGCGTGATGTGTGGCTTATGAGCAGTCGCTCGACTATGAAATCCAAGTTTTCTCATCTCCCGCCTGTAATAGTAGTTGCAGTGGATCCTGATGCAGTTTGGAATTCCTGTGTGATGGTCTAGATAGGTATCTGCCTATTACACATTACGACCCTCTTCAACTGTCGGCAGTCTCTGTCAGTCAACAGATGAGGTCGGCCTGTACGCTTTTGTGCTTACGTGTCTCTTTCCACTTCCGTATCACATCGGAAACAATGGACCTAGGGTTGTTTAGGAGTGTGGAAATCTCGCCTATAGACGTATGACCCAAGTGACACCGAATCACCTGACTACTTTCGAAGTCCGTGAGTTCTGCGGAGCATCCCATTCTGCTTTCTCATGATGTCCAATGACTACTGAGGTCGCTGATATGGAGCAGCTGGCAGTAGGTGGTAACACAATGCACCTAATCTGAAAAACGTACGTTTTTGGGGGTGTCCGGATACTTTTGATCACAGAGTGTGTGTAAATCCAAGGTGGAGAGCGGAAGAAAGATAAGGAAAGGGTGGGGAGGGGATCACTGCTATCTGTTGCATCGGTACATTACGCGGAATCAGCTGTGATGAATAAAAAGAAAAAGATGCACAAGACTTTGATTCGAACTTGGGATATCCTGCTTACGAGGCCGTTGAGTTAACCACTGCGGCATCTGGGACACAGCTTTATCACTACTGCGTGGACTATCTCTGCACACCTAACAGCTAGTCACATTCCTATCGAGCGTCACCTATATGAAGTCTTTGTCCATTTCCTCCATGTTTGCTACTCTGAGATTATACGAATGTGTGGCGTCTGTTCTTGCGGACATGTCCAAAATAACAGATGTTGTGGCGTAACAAGCTAGCTACACCACACTGAGAAGGGAGCCGAAAGGCACGCGTACACACACGCCGACTGGCGTCAAGTCTGGAACAGGATACGTTATGACTGCTATAAAGAAAATACGTAGCTTTGGAATATACTTAACTTTATTCTTTGTTGGTTTACAACGTTCTTCTTGAGACATTTATACGATAACTCTCAAACTAGGTAAGGCTAATGGCGCCTTGCTAGGTCGTAGCCATTGACTCAGCTGAAGGCTATTCTATCTGCTCTGCAAATGAGCGAGGCTTCGTCCATGTAGTCACTAGCAACGTCGTCCGTACAACTGGGGCGAGTGCTATCCCGTATCTCGAGACCTGCCTTGTGGTGGCGCTCGGTCTGCGATCACACAGTGGCGGCACGCGGGTCCGACATGTACTAAATGGACCGCGGCCGATTTAAGCTACCACCTAGCAAGTGTGGTGTCTGGCTGTGACACCACATTCCTCCCCCGCAAATCGGCGAACGGTCGTGTGATAAGGCTTCCGCCCGCCGTGGGGAGGACCCCATGTTGACGTATGCGATGAGGTGGGGAGCCTAACAACAGGCGAGGCTGTGCCACCCGCACCCGGCCATTCGGTCCGAGGGGAGCTAGGAAACGCCTGAAAACCTAGTCCAGGGTGCACGTCAACATGCGGTGTATGCGCCCGTAAAGAGACAGGAGGGGCCGAAGGGTCGACCTCCATTGCATCAGGGTTCCCGACGCGCGATGACGTCATGGGGTCCGGAGCGGGCAAGAGTTCCATGGCGGAGGACGGCTGGTCACGGGAAGTGATCGGCGGCGCGTGACCCAGGGAGGCACTTGGCGGCGGCAGCGAAGCGTCGAATTGGCGGCGGCGCCGGCGGGAGAACAGGCGGCGGCGGCGGCGGCGGCTGCGGCGGCGCGTCGCCATGGGGCAAAATGGAAGGCATCGTCGGTAACACCTGGGGATGAGGCGAGCCAGTAGATGGGTCCCCAGGGCGCTGACTGGACGGCACCGTCGCTGAAAGCAGACGGGGAGCGGCAGAACCCGTGCGACGACAGAGGCGCAGCTGATTGAGATGCCGACGCACCTCACCAGAGGCCCCCAAAACCAAATACATCGCGCGGCCGAGGCAGCGAAGAATGCGGCCTGCAAGCCAACGCCGTGAACCTCGATAGTTGCGATAGAATACAACGTCTCCAGGAGCAAAAGCAGGAGTCTGCCACTGCACGGGAACCTGATGCGGCGGATGCAGCAAGGACATCAAGGTTCGATGAGGACGACCGTGGAGCAACTCAGCCGGCGAGCGACCATCCCGGGGCTGAGAGCGATACGAAGACAAAAAGAGCAACAATGCGTCCTCCCGAGAATGCGACTCTTTCAACTTCAACATCTGTGACTCGAAAGTCCGGACCAATCGTTCAGCGGCACCGTTTGACTGAGGCGAAAACGGCGCGGATGTCAGATGTTGAATACCATTGGCCTGGCAGAATGATTGAAATTCTGCGGACATGAATTGTGGGCCATTGTCGGAAACAATAGTCTGTGGAAGACCTTCAATGCAAAAGATAGCAGACAATGCTTGGATGGTGGCAGATGACGTCGTGGAAGACATCCGGACAACAAAAGGAAAATTACTGAAGGCATCTACCACAACCAACCATCTAGCATTCCAGAATGGACCAGCAAAATCAATGTGCAAGCATTGCCAAGGGGAAGTGGCTTTTGGCCATGCAAAGACTTTCCGCGGCGGTGCGGATTGTTGTTCGGCACACGCCATGCAAGAAGAACACATATTCGTAATCGCAGCATCGATTCCGAACCAAGTACAGTGCTGACGAGCAAGTTGTTTCGGTCGCACTATACCCCAATGTCCTTGGTGAAGAAGCCGTAAAACAGAGGACTGTAACGAACGTGGGACCACGACTCTGGACTGATCATTATCAGAACGCAACAACAAAACACCACGTCGATCAAAAAGTCTCTCCTTGTGAGCAAAAAATCGGCAAACCAACGGATCTTCGATCCGAGACTTTGACAAAGGCCATTGCGTAGCAACAAAACGCAAAACGGTAGCAAGGACCGGGTCAGCAGCTGTGGCTGTAGCGACACGACGAAAATCAATCGGAAACGATTCGACCACTTCATCGCTTTCCGAATCAATGAACATGCAAGCAAGTTCGGAAGAATCGAATGCTTTATCCTCAGCAACAGGCAAACGGGACAACGCATCGGCGTTTCCGTGCTTAGCAGTGGACCGATACAAGATATCGTAGCGGTACTGCGAGAGAAAAATAGACCAGCGAATGAATTTCTGCGCTGTACGTGGAGGTACAGGCTTGGTCGGATGAAAAAGCGATGTCAAAGGTTTGTGGTCTGTGATGATGGTAAAGTGACGACCATACAAGAAATCATGGAACTTAGTAACACCAAACACGAGAGCCAAAGCTTCTTTCTCTATCTGGGAACAATTTCTTTGCGCAGACGAGAGCAATTTGGACGCAAAGGCAATAGGGCGATCATGGGAGCCAACTTTGTGCGCAAGCACAGCACCGATCCCGAAATCCGATGCATCTACCATCAACAAAAGGGGTTTCCGGGGATCGAATGGCGTAAGGCATGTATGAAAAAGCAACGCCGATTTCAACTGGCGAAAGGCGCGTTCGCATTCCGTCGTCCAGACGAACGGAACACCTTTACGGCGTAAGCGATGAAGCGGAGCTGAAATGGAAGAGGCATTGCGCACATTCACTCACACCTTGTGATTCTAGATCGTGTAATGTTCTTGCTACCTCATCACGCAATGCGTGAGGAACATTGCGCGCTCTGAAAAATTTCGGTTGCGCGTTGACTTTCAGTTCCAAATGTGCGTCATAGTTTTTAGCGCAACCTAAGCCCGGTGCAAAAATGTCTGCAAATTCGTCACATAGCCGAGAAACACTGTCTGAAGGCACAGTCTGATTCACTGATAGGACCTGATTTACAATAGACATGTTAAACAACTGAAATAAATCTAAACCAAACAAGTTCACTGCAGAAGAAGAACGAAGAACATAAAATGACACAAGTTTTGTTTGTCCCTTGTATGTGGCAAGAAGGCTGCACTGTCCTAACACAGGGATCTGCTGTCCTGAATAACTTTTTAACTGAACATTTGCAGCACGCAACGGAGGTTTGCCCAGTTGTTGGTACGTGTCGTGATTGAGCAATGAAACTGCAGCTCCGGTATCGAGCTGGAATGGTATGACCTTGCCATGAAAGTCCAAATCTACAAAAAGTTTATTGTCCTGCTGACAAGAGCGACTGTCTCGTGCAATTTGAACAGATACAGGCACAGCATCACTTGCTAATTGACGCGATTTCCGGCGACGTCGACGCACAGTTCTTGTGGGACGAACACAGTCACTGTTAGAGAAAGTGGCACGTTCTGTGCAATTGCATCACGAACCATTGTATCTGAATAATAAAGGCCACAGTCACAGTCAAAGGCACAGTCCCTAGTAAGTCCTTGCAATGTTGCTACCCACTCCCTATTAGTGTGACCGGCCGTACGTTTTGTACGAAAGAAAGTATACCTTTTTGCAACTACATTAACTGTTTCTTTGAAATAGGCATCTAAAGCAGACAAAATTTCTTCGTAAGACAGAGTTGCTACGTCGCGTCAGGGAAACAATTTCACTATCACACGGTAGGTCGACACACCGACACAAGAAAGCAAAAACGGCTGCCGCTCATTACCTTGAATTCTGTAGGCGGCTAGATGAAAGCCAAACTGTCGGGACCATTCTGGCCACGATTCTTGCGCTGGATCGTAGTGCCTAAAAGGCGGTGCAACTGCGAGTTGTGGCTGCGGTAGCGGTGAAGCGGCGGCTGCCGCATCGGTTTGAATGGCACGTTGACCCTGGACGAGCTGTCCAAGGGCATCCAATAACGCCTGCGTCTGCTGATGCTGCAAGCGATAAAATTCGGACAGTACATCTGGCGAAGCCATGACACAAGTAAATGTAAGCAATCAGAAAGAACACTTCTCTCGTCGCCAATCTGTTGTGGCGTAACAAGCTAGCTACGCCACACTGAGAAGGGAGCCGAAAGGCACGCGTACACACACGCCGACTGGCGTCAAGTGTGGAACTGAATACGTTATGACTGCTATAAAGAAAATACGTAGCTTTGGACTATACGTAACTTTATTCTTTGTTGGTTTACAACGTTCTTCTTGAGACATTTATACGATAACTCTCAAACTAGGTAAGGCTAATGGCGCCTTGCTAGGTCGTAGCCATGGACTTAACAGAAGGCTATTCTAACTGTCTCTCGGCAAATGAGAGGAAGGCTTCGTCCGTATTGTCGCTAGCAATGTCGTCCGTACAACTGGGCGAGTGCTCGTCCGTATCTCGAGACCTGCCTTGTGGTGGCGCTCGGTCTGCGATCACACAGTGGCGACACGTGGGTCCGACATGTACTAAATGGACCGCGGCCGATTTAAGCTACCACCTAGCAAGTGTGGTGTCTGGCTGTGACACCACAACAGACACCACAGATTTATACTATTTCATAGCCCTAGCTGGGCAATGAATCCACCTTCTTCAGTGCAGATGCACAAATACGTCCGACATCCTGTGGGAATCTAGGAATAGCGAACATGGAGGAAATGGACATCGGCTGCGCCGGCCGCTGTGGCCGAGAGGTTATAGGCGGTTCAGTCCGGAACCCTGCTGCTGCAACGGTCGCAGGTTCGAATCCTGCCTCGGGTATGGATGTGTGTGATGTCCTTAGGTTAGTTAGAAGTAGTTCAAAGTTCTAGGGGACTGATGACCTCAGATGTTAAGTCCCATAGTGCTCAGAGCCATTTTTGACATGGGCTGCGGATAGGTGGCACTTGACGGAAGAGAGGGTCGGTCGTGAGGCGTACAGAGATAGTCCGCACAGTGGCGCTATCGCTGTGGTTAATGCACCTGCCTAGTAATTAGGAAACCCCTGTCCAGTAGACATTTTCACTCATCACGGCTGATTCCGCGTAATGTCGTGATCCAGCTGACAGCAGTGATCCCTCTTCTTCCCTTCTCCTTTTTTCGATCTCCACCTTCAATATACGAGGCGTGTTATTTAAGTAAGTATCGTTTTGAAATTAAAAAATGACATTCTAACATAATTCAATAATTTTATTTTTACATGAAATCTATACCTTAATCTACTTTTCTACGTAATTTCCGTCAATATTGAGCCACTTGTCATAACGGTGTACCAGTTTTTGAATATCCTCCTCATAGAAGTCTGCCGCCTGACTTGTTAACCATTGCATCACCACTGTTTTGACTTCGTCATCGTCTTGAAGACACTAACCGCCCAGGTGTTTCTTCAAGTGCAGGAACAGATGGTAGTCACTGGGCGCAAGATCGGGGCTGTACGGAGGATGATCTAGAGTTTCCCATCGAAAAGATGTGATGAGATCTTTGGTCTGATTCACCACATGTGGATGGGTATTGTCTTGCAAAAAGTGGTTCAAATGGCTCTGAGCACTATGGGACTTAACATCTGTGGTCATCAGTCCCCTAGAACGTAGAACTACTTAAACCTAACTAACCTAAGGACATCACACACATTCATGCCCGAGGCAGGATTCGAACCTGCGACCGTAGCAGTCACGCGGTTCCGGACTGACATTGTCTTGCAGCAAAACGATGCCCTTGCTCAACGTGCCACGTCTTTTGTTCCAAATTGAACGGCGCAGATTGTGCAATGTCTTACAGTAAGCTGCTGCATTGATTGTCTCATTACGAGGCAGAAATTCCACAAGCAATATTCCTTTTCTGTCCCAAAAAACCGTTCACATGATTTTCCGGGCAGAAATTGTTTGCTTAAACTTCACTTTTCTGGGTGAATCTGAATGCCGCCATTCCATGGACTGTTGCTTTGATTCTGGTGTGATGTAAGCCACCCATGTTTCATCGCTCGTAACAAATGGTTCAAATGGCTCTGATCACTATGGGACTTAACATCTATGGTCACCGGTGCCCTAGAACTTAGAACTACTTAAAGCTAACTAACCTAAGCACAGCACACAACACCCAGTCATCACGAGAGAGAGAAAATCCCTGACCCCGCCGGGAATCGAACCCGGGAACCCGGGCGTGGGAAGCGAGAACGCTACCGCAGCTCGTAACTATTTGGCGGAAGAAATCATCACCGTCGTTGTGGTACCGCTCGTGGAAAGTCAGTGCACTATCTAAACGTTTGGTTTTGTGCACATCCGTCAACATTTTCCGTACCCAACGTGCGCACAATTTTCAGTAATTCCAGTGCTCGGTCGCAGTGCCACACAATACACTACGAGAAACATTAGGAAAGTCATCCCGCAAGGAGGATATCATAAAGCGTCTGTTTCCTCTCACCTTATTGTCCACTTCCAGCACCAAACTTCCATTAACGATAGAAGGACGCCCACTCCGTAGTTCATCGTGCACATTTGTGCGGCCATCTTTAAATGCTCTCACCCACTTTCTTACTATTCCATCACTCGTAATGTTTTCTCCGAAAATGCACAGATCTCACGATGAATATAGATCGCTTTTAGGCCTTTAACACTGAGAAATCTTACAACAGCCCGTACTTCACAGTCGGCGGGACTCACGATTATCGGAGGCATCTTAAACACTCAGTTCACAACGTAAACAAGGAAGAATCAGACTGTGATGGCATCAGTGCGTAGACAACAGATGTAGGTTGCCAGTGCACATGCGCAGAACGCCGACCGCAGCGACGCGGCCGCGGTGTGTCAAAACGGTATTTACCTAAAAAACACACGTGGTATACGATTAAACTAAACAAGGAAAGTGTATATTACAATGCCGCTGTAATTTTTTTCCCCGAAAGTGAAGGAAACATGAGCTCGCCACCAGCTGGTCGATGTATAAAATCTTCTGGATCGCTACGCTTATAATACAGCAGTGGTGTATTGCGTGACGTGAGAACGGGAAAGCGAAGCGGACACGGCTGCGAAGTTAATATTGGAGCGGGAAGTAGAGCCGTATATCCCTCTTGCAGACAGCGCTGCCTTTCCCAGTAACGGAAACAGCGGAAGGCAAAAAGACAATACGGCGGGACTGGCCAACAAACAACTTCTCGACCTCTCTCTTTCTCTGTCTTCCATTCACGGAGCGTTCCGTCGCTTACCACGCGTTATTATCCGCTTCCCGGCTATTCTCTACTCTTCCAGACACGGTGCGCGGTAGCGACGCGGAATGTCCGACAATATTCTCCGCCCTCGTTCTCTGCACGAGTTCGTCCCTCGCAGCACGCTGCCGCACTTCGTATGCTTTTAGTGCGAAACGGAGTCGATTGACTATTCTCGCCACAGCGGCGTTTAGCTGGAACTGCAGGGATCGCAGTGAGATCGTTATTATTTCATTCACTGCTGCAGTGTTTTCAATCTGTAGCGAATGTGGCGTAGGTGAACCGTACGAAATCGCTCAGCAAATTAGCATCGGCCATAAGCCGTCAGCACACAGACAGTGCTGTCGAACGTCAATGTTGAGCGAGCCGAGTTCAATGTGCTGCTGAACGATCAGAAACGATGCGACTTGCTATCAGGGCTCGCTCCAGCTATAGTTCTCGCTGTGTCTGCCTCGCAAATCACGCTGTTTGCGAAATGGACGCACGTAAATTTCCAACATTAGCTCTACTAAAACGCTCATTTCCTCCATTTCCCTTATGCTAGCTACATTATTCTGTCTGTAGTGTACATAAATAAAAACGTCAATATCCGTGGACATATTATGAAGCAGAAAGGAAAGTACCATGTCCTGTCAAGGACATCGGCTTATAAAAATTCCACAACAAATAGTGCGATAAAATTTTACAGTAGTTCTCCACATAAGATAAAAATTATTTCATCATACTCTCTCCTTAGTGAAATCCTAAAGGGGACTTATGACCTAAGATGTTGAGTACCTTAGTGCTCAGAACCATTTTGAAATCCTAAGGCCATTCTCACTTGATCATCGTTGCTTTTCAGTAGCAGAATCTTTACGACATGTGAGATACCAAACTTAAAACAAGAAAGTGCAAAATATCTTACGAGAGGCGTTTGAAAAGTCCGTGCAAAGTCCGAGAGATGGCACCACCGCTCATGTTTAGTTAGTGGCATCTTTGGAAAGAACACACACCAAGTTTCAGCCATATTGGTGTATTTCTTTGCGTTTGGCATTCGTGTGAATCAAGGAAGTTGAGTGATTGTCAACAAATGGGCGAAATAGAATTTCGTGTGGTGATTAAACATTACTTTATGAAAGGCAAAACGCCTCAGGAGACTAAAGAGAAGCTTGATAAATATTGCCGTTGACTCTGAACCTTCGATTAGAACAGTTTACAAGTGGTTTCAAAATTTTCGGATTGGCCACATGGGCACAAGTGATGTAGAACATTCTGGACGCCCTGTGGAGGTTACGACTCCAGAAATCATGAATAAAATCCATGATATGGTGATGGATGACATAAGGGTTAAGGTGTGTGAGATTGCTAGTGCTGTGGGCATCTCGAATGAACGGGTACATAGTATTTTGCATAAACATTTGAACATGAGAAAGCTATCCAGAAGATGGGTTCCGCGATTGCTCACGCTGTTCAGGAAGAATCCGCAGGACTTCGAGAGTCGATTCGTCACTGTGGATGAAACACAGCTACATTACTATGCTCCAGAGACCAAAGAACAATCTAAACAATGGGTTACCAAGCGAGAATCTGCACCGAAAAAGGCGAAGACCATTTCTTCGGCCGGAAAGGTTATGGCGACTGTCTTTTGGGATTCGCAAGGGATAATCCTCATCGACTATCTGGAAAAGGGTAAAACTATTACAGGTGCATATTATTCATCGTTATTGGACCGTTTAAAAACCGAGCTGCAAGAAAAACACCGGCGATTTGATCGCAAAAAAGTCCTTTTCCATCACGACAATGCACCAGCACACAACTCAGCAGTTGTGCTCGCAAAATTAATGGAAATAGTATTCCAATTCGTTTCACATCCCCCCTTTTCTCCAGTCTTGGCTCCCTAGGACTACTATTTGTTCGCCAAAGACTGAAAACCCTCCCTCCCCCCCCCCCCCCGAAAAAAGAATATCATAGCATATACTTTTATTAAATTAATAAGACAGTATCACATCCTATTATATAGCGCGAAGTATAGTAAAAAAAAATGGATACGGTGAGACAGAGCTAGCAACACGTCAGTCTGTATCTTATAATCATACAACTCTACTGATTGCACTATCTTGACCATGACTGTTATGTGACCAACTTTGCGTCTTTCCGTCTCCTGAAGGCCTTAATCCTAGATTTGTTACTAAGAAAAAGCTTTAATAGTAGAAATGTCATTAACTGACTTTTAATCATGACAAACTGTACCAAAAACATTGCGTTTCTTATGGACTCTCCATGTGCTGTCTCATAGAACAGAAGTTACACTAATCGTTTAACCACCAATATGAGGTTTCTCGTCATTTTATTACAAAAAAGTGATGGAATTAAAAACGGATTTTCGAGAGATCCTCAGTTTGTAGATGCTTAGAAATGGTATACAGGGTGGTCCATTGATCGTGACCAGGCCAAAAATCTCACGAAATAAGCGTCAAACGAAAAAACTACAAAGAACGAAACTTGTCTACCTTGAAGGGGGAAACCAGATGGCGCTATGGTTGGCCCGCTAGGTGGCGCTGCCATAGGTCAAACGGATATCAACTGGTCTTTTTTTAAAATAGGAACCCCCATTTTTTATTACATATTCGTGTACTAGGTAAGGAAATATGAATGTTTTAGTTTGACCACTTTTTTCGCTGTGTGATAGATGGCGCTGTAATAGTCACAAACATATGACTCACAATTTTAGACGAACAGTTGGTAACAGGTAGGTTCTTTAAATTAAAATACAGAACGTAGGTACGTTTGAACATTTTATTTCGGTTGTTCCAATGTCATACATGTACCTTCGTGAACTTATCATTTCTGAAAACGCATGCTGTAATAGCGTGATTACCTGTAAATACCACATTAATGCAATAAATGCTCAAAATGATGACCGTCAACTTCAGTGCATTTGGCAATACGTGTAACGACATTCCTCTCAACAGCGAGTAGTTCGCCTTCCGTAATGTTCGCACATGCATTGACAATGCACTGACGCATGTTGTCAGGCGTTGTCGGTGTGTCACGATGGCAAATATCCTTCAACTTTCCCGACAGAAAGAAATCCGGGGACGTCAGATCCGGTGAACGTGCGGGCCACGGTATGGTGCTTCGACGACCAATCCACCTGTCATGAAATATGCTATTCAATACCACTTCAACTGCACGCGAGCTACGTGCCGGACATCCATCATGTTGGAAGTACATCGCCATTCTGTCATGCAGTGAAACATCTTGTAGTAACATCGGTAGAACATTACGTAGGAAATCAGCATACATTGTACCATTTGGATTGCCATCGATAAAATGGGGGCCAATTATCCTTCCTCCCATAATGCCGAACCATACGTTAACCCGTCAAGGTCGCTGATGTTCCACTTGTCGCAGCCATCGTGGATTTTCCGTTGCCCAATAGTGCATATTACGCCGGTTTACGTTACCGCTGTTGGTGAATGACGCTCCGTCGCTAAATAGAACGCGTGCAAAAAATCTGTCATCGTTCCGTAATTTCTCTTATGCCCAGTGGCAGAACTGTACACGACGTTCGAAGTCGTCGCCATGCAATTCCTGGTGCATAGAAATATGGTACGGGTGCAATCGATGTTGATGTAGCATTCTCAACAACGACGGTTTTGAGATTCCCGATTCTCGCGCAATTTGTCTGCTGCTGATGTGCGGACTAGCCGCGACAGCAGCTAAAACACCTACTTGGGCATCATCATTTGTTGCAGGTCGTGGTTGACGTTTCACATGTGGTTGAACACTTCCTGTTTCCTTAAATAACGTAACTATCCTGCGAATGGTCCGGACACTTGGATGATGTCGTCCAGGATACCGAGCAGCATACATGGCACACGCCCGTTGGGCATTTTGATCACAATAGCCATACATCAACACGATATTGACCTTTCCCGCAATTGGTAAACGGTCCATTTTAACACGGGTATTGTATTACGAATACCGTCCGCACTGGCGGAATGTTACGTGATACCACGTACTTATACGTTTGTGACTATTACAGCGCCATCTATCACAAAGCGAAAAAAGTGGTCCAACTAAAACATTCATGAAACTTCCTGGCAGATTAAAACTGTGTGCCGGACCGAAACTCGAACTCGGGACCTTTGCCTTTCGCGGGTATGTGCTCTACCAACTGAGCTACCGAAGCACGACTCACGCGCGCTACTCACAGCTTTACTTCTGCCAGTACCTCGTCTCCTACCTTCCAAACTTTACAGAAGCTCTCCTGCGAACCATGCAGAACTAGCACTCCTGAAAGAAAGGATTTTGCGGAGACATGGCTTAGCCACAGCCTGGGGGATGTTTCCAGAATGAGATTTTCACTCTGCAGCGGAATGTGCGCTGATATGAAACTTCCTGGCAGATTAAAACATTCATATTTCTTTACGTACTACACGAATATGTAATAAAAAATGGGGGTTCCTATTTTAAAAAATGCAGTTGATATCCGTTTGACCTATGGCAGCGCTATCTAGCGGGTCAACCATAGCGCCATCTGGTTTCCCTTTTTAAGCTAGACGAGTTTCGTTCTTTACAGTTTTTTCGTTTGATGTTTATTTGCTGAGATATTTGGCCTGGTCACTATCAATGGACCACCCTGTATATACATATAGGGTGTTCCCGTAAGAACGTGAAAAAATTTAACAGGACATAGAGGATGCTCTAATAGACAGGTTGAGGCAGGGAATCTACGGTCGCCGAAGCCAGCTGAAGGAGATAATAGTGTGTACGAGTGGTCCTCATGTTGCCAACGTCCCGCGATTCTGTAGTGAAGAGAGATAGCGTGCATGTGACGTACGTGGCGTTCTTCGATCTCATTGGTCAGCGTTCAAACACACGTTCGGTGTATCTGACAAGTTAGATATTGATCTGCACGTTCGGAAAGCCTCCCCAACGTGCATTTTCCACGCTATGATGGCAGAAACTGCTCAACGCTCAACGTTACAATGCACGGCCCGTGTGCTGACGGCTTAAGGAGTTTGCACTCACACACAGAGTAGCAAGTAGCTTCTTCACTACTGGTGGCCATTAAAATAGCAATAACAGAAAGGATAAGAAGGAACGGAATCCTATTTATTGCCATTTTGTCAAAATTTGCGTTTTAAGACCGCGACTATGTACAAATACAAGCTGATTCTTCTGAAGGAGAGAACAGGAACCAGACACAGTTAATCTAAGCCTACATCTACATGACCAGTGTGGATTTCAGAAATAAGTGGCCTAAAGGTGTTTCTCCACTGTTCCACTCTCGAACAGCGTGCGCGAGAAACGAACACGTAAATCTTTCTGTACGAGCTAAGATTTTCCTCATTTCGTTGTGATGATCATTCCTCCCTGTGAAGATGGGCGCCAACAAAAGATCTGCAAATTCAGAGCAAAATGTGTGTGAGTGATATTTCTTGAAAAGGTCCTGTTCCAACGGGCAACGCTTTTGTTTTAATGATTGACAAATCCGTGACACTCTCTCCCCTATAATACAATACTCGAGCTGACGTTCCTTTTCAATGTCCACCGTCAATCCGTCAATCCTCTCTGGTAAGGTTCCCATAACGCATAGCAACATTCTAGCAGAGGTCGGACAAGCGTAGTGTAGGCAGTCTCTTTAGTAGACCTTTCCTATATTCTAACCGTTCGGCCCATAAATTGCAGTCCTTGGTTCGCTTTTCCCACGTTATGTATGCGATCATTCGAATTCAAGTTTTTTCGTAATTGTTTTTCCTAGGTATTTAACGGATTCCTTTTAGTACTCACGTGGATGACTTCACACTTTTCCTTATTTACAGGTAACCGACACTTTTCGCACCATACAGATACATTGTCTAAATCATTTTGCAATTGTTTTTGATCTTCTGATGACTTTGCTAGACGGTAAATCACAGCATCATCTGCGAACGAACTACTGTTTCCTAAATAGTTTATACAGATTCAGAAGATCAGAGAGCCTGTAATACTTCCGTGGTGAACGTCAGATGCCACTTTTGTATCGCTCGATGACTTTCCGTCAGTTACCACTAACTTTCCGACAGTAAATCGCTAATCCAGTCACATAATTTCATTGACGCTTGTGAGGAACGATAGCAAAAGACTTCTGTGGAGGTATAAATAGATCCCCTATCTATAGCATCCACTGCTTTATGTAAATAAAGACCTCCTTGTTGTGTTTCACACGTGCGATATTAACTAAGTACGTGGTAACTGTCATTAAATCGTTTTATTCTAGGTAAGTCGTGAATTCACACATGGTAATGTTCTAAAATCCTACTGTATATCGACATTAGTCGTGAGTTCCTAATATTTCTTGTCTTGACTACTGGTGTAACCTATGCACCGTTACAATCTTTTGATACAGTTTTTTCGTCGAGTGGTTGTATATGATTGCTACGTATGCAGCCATTGATTGAGCATACTCTGAAAGGAACGTTTTTTGTATACACTATGGACTGGAGGGCTTGCCTTTATTAAGTGATTTAAGCTGCTTCACTACACTAAGGATGTACATTTCTAAGCTATTCGTCTTGGAAGCGGTTCCTCATTCGAATTTCGGAACATTACTTCTTCTTTTGTGAAGAAATTTTGGAAAACCGTGTTTCGTAAATCTGCTTTCGTGAAATTGTCGTTGATAACACTACCATTCCTACCGTTCAGCGAAGTTACTGATTGTGCCTTGCTGCTGGCGTACTTAACACGTGAACAGAATTTCCTTGGATTTTCTGCCGGATTTAGAGATCAAGTTTTGTTGTGGAAACTATTAAGGGCCTCTTGCATTGACGTTCTCTCTAAATTTCGAGCTTTAGTGAAACATCGTCAATCCCGGACATTTTGCATTCTTTTAAATTTTTCGTGCTTTGTTCGTTTCTTTCAAGCCAGTGTTCTGTCTTATTTGGTGTGCCTTTAAAAATGATTCATATAGCTCTGAGCACTTTGGGACGGTCATCAGTCCCCTAGAACTTAGAACTACTTAAACCTAACTAACCTAAGGACATCACACACATCCATACCCGAGGCAGGATTCGAACCTGCGACCGTAGCAGTCGCGCGGTTCCGGACTGAAGCGCCTACAACCGCTCGGCCAACGCGGCCGGCTGGTGTGCCTTCTCTTATTAGTTTGTTATATGCTATATTTATCAGATGCCGTCGGTATTACTCATTTAAATTGAAGCCACATCTGCTCTTTGCTTACATAGTCAAATTGGAAGGTGTGGAACGGTCCCGTAGGAAAGGCGTCTAATATGCGCTGCTCATGGATGGTTGTTTACATCTTTGGGCGGATTTACTGACATCTCTGAACAGTTAAAGGGACTGTGTCTGTGATACAGTATTCACAGTCAAGGTCTATCTTCTGGAGTTCTAAGAACCGGGGTGATGCAAAACATTTTTTGATGTGTGTATATTTGAATGTGTAATATAGTCTAAGTATCTTGTTGGTTGATAATAGTCTGTTTCCACTATTTCGGGTGGGAAGGTCTCGGTAGATCCTAGCTTGAAACGGTGTGTGTTTATGCAGGTTTTTTGTGTTTGTGTGTACTGATATATTTCTTGAAGGGTTCCTTGCCTGGAGGCTACATGATATTCAGTAGTCGTTTGTTTGTCTAATTGTTGGTAGTTGTGGTTTATTTTGCGTGGTTCCTTAGATACATACACTTCTGGTGTTGTACAGATTATATAGAGATTGAGCATTTGACATATGCAATGCATAGGGTTTTGGCTTTAGATGAAGAATAAACTTGTTGTTGTTGTTGTTGTTGTGGTCTTCAGTCCTGAGACTGGTTTGATGCAGCTCTCCATGCTACTCTATCCTGTGCAAGCTTCTTCATCTCCCAGTACCTACTGCAACCTACATCCTTCTGAATCTGCTTAGTGTATTCATCTCTTGGTCTCCCCCTACGATTTTTACCCTCCACGCTGCCCTCCAATACTAAATTGGTGATCCCTTGATGCCTCAGAACATGTCCTACCAACCGATCCCTTCTTCTGGTCAAGTTGTGCCACAAACTTCTCTTCTCCCCAATCCTATTCAATACTTCCTCATTAGTTATGTGATCTACCCATCTAATCTTCAGCATTCTTCTGTAGCACCACATTTCAAAAGCTTCTATTCTCTTCTTATCCAAACTATTTACCGTCCATGTTTCACTTCCATACATGGCTACACTCCATACTAATACTTTCAGAAACGACTTCCTGACACTTAAATCTATACTCGATGTTAACAAATTTCTCTTCTTCAGAAACGCTTTCCTTGCCATTGCCAGTCTACATTTTATATCCTCTCTACTTCGTCCATCATCAGTTATTTTGCTCCCCAAATAGCAAAACTCCTTTACTACTTTAAGTGGCTCATTTCCTAATCTAATACCCTCAGCATCACCCGACTTAACTCGACTACATTCCATTATCCTCGTTTTGCTTTTGTTGATGTTCATCTTATATCCTCCCTTCAAGACACCATCCATTCCTTTCAACTGCTCTTCCAAGTCCTTTGCTGTCTCTGCCAGAATTACAATGTCATCGGCGAACCTCAAAGTTTTTATTTCTCCTCCATGGATTTTAATACCTACTCCAAATTTTTCTTTTGTTTCCTTTACTGCTTGCTCAATATAGAGATTGAATAACATCGGGGAGAGGCTACAACCCTGTCTTACTCCCTTCCCAACCACTGCTTCCCTTTCATGTCCCTCAACTCTTATAACTGCCATCTGGTTTCTGTACAAGTTGTAAATAGCCTTTCGCTCCATGTATTTTACCTCTGCCACCTTTAGAATTTGAAAGAGAGTATTCCAGTCAACATTGTCAAAAGCTTTCTCTAAGTCTACAAATGCTAGAAACGTAGGTTTGCCTTTCCTTAATCTTTCTTCTAAGATAAGTCGTAAGGTCAGTATTGCCTCACGTGTTCCAGTATTTCTACGGAATCCAAACTGATCTTCCCCGAGGTCGGCTTCTACTAGTTTTTCCATTCGTCTGTAAAGAATTCGTGTTAGTATTTTGCAGCTGTGACTTATTAAACTGATTGTTCGGTAATTTTCACATCTGTCAACACCTGCTTTCTTTGGGATTGGCATTATTATATTCTTCTTGAAGTCTGAGGGTATTTCGCCTGTTTCATACATCTTGCTCACCAGATGGTAGAGTTTTGTCAGGACTGGCTCTCCCAAGGCCGTCAGTAGTTCCAATGGAATGTTGTCTACCCCGGGGGCCTTGTTTCGACTCAGGTCCTTCAGTGCTCTGTCAAACTCCTCACGCAGTATCGTATCTCCCATTTCATCTTCATCTACATCCTCTTCCATTTCCATAATATTGTCCTCAAGTGCATCGCCCTTGTATAGACCCTCTATATACTCCTTCCACCTTTCTGCTTTCCCTTCTTTGCTTAGAACTGGGTTTCCATCTGAGCTCTTGATGTTCATACATGTGGTTCTCTTATCTCCAAAGGTCTCTTTAATTTTCCTGTAGGCAGTATCTATCTTACCCCTAGTGAGATAAGCCTCTACATCGTTACATTTGTCCTCTAGCCATCCCTGCTTAGCCATTTCGCACTTCCTGTCGATCTCATTTTTGAGACGTTTGTATTCCTTTTTGCCTGCTTCATTTACTGCATTTTTATATTTTCTCCTTTCATCAATTAAATTCAATATTTCTTCTGTTACCCAAGGATTTCTACTAACCCTCTTCTTTTTACCTACTTCATCCTCTGCTGCATTCACTACTTCATCCCTCAGACCTACCCATTCTTCTTCTACTGTATTTCTTTCCCCCATTCCTCTTAATTGTTCCCTTATGCTCTCCCTGAAACTCTGTACAGCCTCTGGTTCTTTCAGTTTATCCAGGTCCCATCTCCTTAAATTCCCACCTTTTTGCAGTTTCTTCAGTTTTAATCTACAGATCATAACCAATAGATTGTGGTCAGAGTCCACATCTGCCCCTGGAAACGTCTTACAATTTAAAACCTGGTTCCTAAATCTCTGTCTTACCATTATATAATCTATCTGATACCTTTTAGTATCTCCAGGGTTCTTCCATGTATACAACCTTCTATCATGATTCCTAAACCAAGTGTTAGCTATGATTAAGTTGTGCTCTGTGCAAAATTCTATGAGGCGGCTTCCTCTTTCATTTCTGTCCCCCAATCCATATTCACCTACTATGTTTCCTTCTCTCCCTTTTCCTACACTCGAATTCCAGTCACCCATGACTATTAAATTTTCGCCTCCCTTCACTATCTGAATAATTTCTTTTATTTCATCATACATTTCTTCAATTTTTTCGTCATCTGCAGAGCTAGTTGGCATATAAACTTGTACTACTGTAGTAGGTGTGGGCTTCGTATCTATCTTGGCCACAATAATGCGTTCACTATGCTGTTTGTAGTAGCTTACCCGCATTCCTATTTTCCTATTCATTATTAAACCTACTCCTGCATTACCCCTATTGGACTTTGTGTTTATAACCCTGTAGTCACCTGACCAGAAGTCTTGTTCCTCCTGCCACCGAACTTCACTAATTCCCACTATATCTAACTTTAACCTATCCATTTCCCTTTTTAAATTTTCTACCCTACCTGCCCGATTAAGGGATCTGACATTTCACGCTCCGATCCGTAGAACGCCAGTTTTCTTCCTCCTGATAACGACATCCTCTTGAGTAGTCCCCGCCCGGAGATCCGAATGGGGGACTATTTTACCTCCGGAATATTTTACCCAAGAGGACGCCATCATCATTTAATCATACAGTAAAGCTGCATGCCCTCGGAAAAAATTACGGCCGTAGTTTCCCCTTGCTTTCAGCCGTTCGCAGTACCAGCACAGCAAAGCCGTTTTGGTTATTGTTACAAGGCCAGATCAGTCAATCATCCAGACTGTTGCCCTTGCAACTACTGAAAAGGCTGCTGCCCCTCTTCAGGAACCACACGTTTGTCTGGCCTCTCAACAGATACCCCTCCGTTGTGGTTGTACCTACGGTGCGGCTATCTGTATCGCTGAGGCACGCAAGCCTCCCCACCAACGGCAAGGTCCATGGTTCATAAATTTAATGTAGAATAAATTCAATTGTAAAGTAGGAAACAAAAAAAGATTATAATATTAAGTGATTGTTCAAAGATTACAAATGTAGTACTGGCTGTGACCGATTTCATTCTTTGACCAGACTCAGTTATATCTTGCTTTATGTGCAGTATTGTCTCAGTTTTGGCTCATTGTTATTGTCAGTTCAATTTTTTCACATTCTCAGTGATTATCAACTTTTGACGATGTATTTTGTAATAAATGCCAGAATCAAAGAGAAGCAGAAATGTTTTTATTTGCATCTACATTCACGCAGCAAGATGCCAGGACGAAAAATCACCCCTTAGCCAAGGTAAATATTCCATAATAATTTTTGTTGTGACATGCTACTCTGCAAATATTTGTTAGTTTGCCGAAAAGTGCTCAGCTTATCACTATTGTGGTTAGGTTGTAGTAGTTAGCAGCACCTTATGTAAGCTGCCAGGGACAGTGGTCATATGTGTGTGTGTAAGGTGTGCCTGCCTGTGCGTACATGTGTGTGTTTTACTTTGTTTTATGGAGTAGGCTATGACTTAAAATTCTGTGTGTAACAATCTCTTCACTGTGCCTGTCTGCAACTCAATGTGTCATTTTCACAGTGAGTAGCAATCTATCATTTTCATAATATTATTGGTAAAATACATGACATATTTCACAAACAGAGCCTATTAAAAATTGTAAAACTTCATCAGTCTTCAAAATACATAATTACCAAAGATTTCTTATGGTGAGTGTGTAGAGACCCTTAATGCAAACTTCATAAATGAGACATACTGTCCATTTTTTCGGCTTATACGATTCATCAATGTAGAGAATTCACCAATGTTTTATAACCTGACATAACAGACAAGTAGCTAGCCATGACTGCTGACCATCGTCTGCGAGTGGAGCAAGTTCTCTACAAACAACCAAGGAATGTCATGGAGGAGTCAAGTTTCACGTTAAAGATATTCTAACACAAATAATGGTTTTCAATGTCCATCTATACCCTCTGCTACAAAAAATAGTTTATGCTATCTTTTCTTCGCATGAGTATTTTATTAAATGGTAATCTTTAAGCCAAATATCAGTGAATCTGATTTTGTGGATATACAGCACTAACAGTTTCTTCTTTTCTGAGAAATCCAACACTAGGTGCACAGTTAAATACTGAACAGATACAAAAAAAGTAATTCACCAGACTGGTCTAAAAATGGATCTGGTTTAATGAAATCTATTGTAGCTTTGCAAAGGATCTTTGAAACATTAATATCTACCTCATATTACATTCCTCATACATCTACATGTGTGTTTGAAGGACGCATCATCATCATCATCTTCATCATCATCCAGATTGTAATAATTAAGCCTTCGTTTCAAGTTAAATCACACTGAACAGTGTGTGTGTGTGTGTGTGTGTGTGTGTGTGTGTGTGTGTGTGTGTGTGTGTTTTCCCTATAAACACACAAAAATACGAACAGAAAATCCCGTACCTGCTGCTTTTGCATGAGGATGTTGACAGAAGCCAGGTCTGAGCCTGTGTCCGGGCCTTCTATCTGTTTCTCGAGCTCGTCCATCCAGGTGTCGATGTCGTCACATGTCTGGTGCAAGAGAACTTCCCTATTAGCATCGAAGAGGCGCTCGCCCTTCTCTCGGGTTGTCTCCTCCAGTTTATCAAAGTGGTTGCCAAGCTCCTGCACTTTCGGTTCGACGAGTTCCGCAAGTTCAGGTTTCTCTTTCATCAACTCTGCTGCCGCCTGAATTAATGTGAAGTGAAGGTTGTAAATTCGTTATTAGAAATACAGTAGAATGTAGTTCATTGCAGCCTGGGTGCAGTGCTCCTTAACAAACATAATAATTCACATTTTTGGTTTTATGCGTGTGTAAACTGCCCACTTTATATGAATGAAATTTAGCCCAAATTTACTTCCCACTCCATAAAAAGGTCTACGTATTGCCAACACTGTTTACCCACAAACTGATATCGAAAGCTAACCTTTGACTAAAGACAACCTAATTTGAAGTGAGTAGTAACTGGTCTGAATATAACTTGTCTTCGTATTAAATGCATAAGTGAAATAAAACAGTTAGCTGGCACTAATAAAATTTCAACTTACCTCGCGTCTAGATAACATTGTTGCAGATATGTCAAAAGCACAACAGGAAACAGCAAGTAGGCGGCGACTAAACCAGATTTCTATTTTTAAATAAAATTTAGCAACAGTATTCAGACTGTCGCATACCACATGGTGCAATGTGGGAACGCTTGATGATAAATCTTGTTTAAACAGTGGGAATGCGAGAGTAACTATTCCTATGAAATGGTATTCCAAGATTTTAGAATGAAGTATGTATTCAAAAAGACAAAGTAAAATTTCGCGTGATCTTGACACATAGCTTTGGTCTGAATAATACTTTACATAACAAAGTCAACAATGATTTAAATAGGGCATGATGTTAACGGGGAATTTCTATAAAAACCAAACAACTGAATCAGTTGATATCGTAATGCATGATTCACAGAAGTGGGGTTGTCTTTCTCTCAGCTCTGAGCAAGATAACTAGCTGACAACAATCACTCCGACAAACTAATTGCGCAGTGCTGCAGTATTTTCTCAGACTTCATCACTTCAAAAAATAGTAACATTATTCAAAATTTATATTCTTATCGCTTTATATTCTTATCGCTTCCCAATATATGCATAATGTTACAATAAATCATTTTTCATCTAACACATACAATCAAAAGTTACACAGCACTAATAAATATGTCCATCACCTACCACATTTGAACTAAGAGTGTAACAGCCTGGGCAGAGTCCAAAACTGTGCCACAACAAGGCCAACGATTAGTTAACAGTAACATAACTTACTCTCTCTCTGATGAACACATTGATAATTTACAAAAATCAAAATACATGTCCATCTTAATCACGGTTTATACAGAAAATAAATTTCACATATAAAATACAGTGATCGTGCAATGAAGGCTTTCACGACCGGATGTTTCAGCTGCGACAATTCTTCCAGGTTCTATGGCCGTGGTCCATGGAACCGTTCTATCCGTGACGTTTCGTGCAAGGCTACGTTGGACATCTTCGAAGGAGCTTCTGGTTGTGCTGAGTCTTGCCGACTGAAGAGTCGGACGTCGAAGAACGGCCTAAATACCGTGGAAAGTGGGCGTGGTCTGGAAATTCACGTGATAGCAGAGATAGAAGAGCAATTTGTTAACATCGAGTATAGATTTAAGTGTCAGGAAGTTGTTTCTGAAAGTATTTGTATGGAGTGTAGCCATGTATGGAAGTGAAACATGGACGATAACTAGTTTGGACAAGAAGAGAATAGAAGGTTTTGAAATGTGGTGCTACAGAAGAATGCTGAAGATTAGATGGGTAGATCACATAACTAATGGGGAAGTGCTGAATAGGATTGGGGAGAAGAGAAGTTTGTGGCACAATTTACTAGAAGAAGGGATCGGTTGGTAGGAATTGTTTTGAGGCATCAAGGGATCACCAATTTAGTATTGGAGGGCAGCGTGGAGGGTAAAAATCGTAGAGGGAGACCAAGAGATGAATACACTAAGCAGATTCAGAAGGATGTAGGTTGCGGTAGGTGCTGAGAGATGAAGAAACTTGCACAGGATACAGTAGCATGGAGAGCTGCATCAAACCAGTCTCAGGGATGAAGACCACAACAACAACAACAGCAGAGATAAACCTTGTCAATGATATATTATAATTATCGATCATAGTACGTTACAGATAAAAACTTTTAATCGATTCTGTAGCGCCACTATCCATATATCGCTGACTTTCAGGGCTTCTTCTTTTCTGTTAAAATTATCCCCATGTTTATATATTTCGATGGCTTCTCTATATAGCCATGGATAATAATTCGTCATAGTACATAAAACTTCAGTGTCCGAAAATTTCACTACGTGATCACCCGACTGAAGTGCATGTTCCACCACGGCTGACTTGTCTGTTTTCCCTAGTCGGCAAAGACTTTTATGTTCCTTCAACCGTGTATTCACACTTCTCTTTGTAGTTCCAATGTAGACCCTATCACATGTGCTCGGAATCTTGTATACACCACTTGCAGACTGAGGGGGACGTTTATCCTCAATGGAACGAAGTGCTTGGCCTATTTTCTTAGTTGGTCTGAAAATCGGTCGAACGTAATGTTTCCTTAGGGAAATCTGGTCGTAGGTTGTGTTCCAAAAATGAACAGCACAGAGACAGAAGTGATGACACTTTCTGCAGGACCTGACCATCATTTTGCAGGACAACGCTCAAGTACGTACACTGCAAGCCGTTACTGATTAGACTGACTGATGGGGCTGCTAAGTGCTATACCACCTACTGCACTCCCCTGACTTAAGCCCTCGTAAGTTCAGCTCGATTTCTAAACTGAAGGAAACACTCCACGGCATTCGCTTCAGAACTGCTACAAATTCTAAAATGTTTTTTCATTCCAGTCTCTGATCACAAATGAAGTCTTTAGACGATGACCGGTTTCAGTCTGTAATGACCATCTTCAGATCTAAAATATATAAATATATACGTCTAGTGAGCAGTGTGTCTTTTAACATAAAACAGCAATATGTATCACAATATACTATCATACACCAGGGAAATGTACAGATAAAATATGGTAGAACCTCCCTTTTTTACAACAGGACATGTGATCAGAGACTGGAATAAAAAAGCATTTTACAGTATTGGATCACTGTTTGTACACGCGATTATGTCGCAGTTGGTGATGCTGCTACAAATTCGTCGGGAAATAAACCACGCCGCTCGTACTGCCAACACAACTGGCACTGCTAAGAGTATCCTACGACTTCCACATCGCTGGCAACGGGTTATACACAATGCTGGTGACTACTTTGAAGGAGAGTAAAACTTCGAAACACGTATCTATTTTGTACGAGCTGTAAATAAATAGTTGCCGCTATTTGTACCTTTAAATGTTGTTGCATGTGTAGAACTAAAAATTTCAGTAATATTAATATTAACATTATTCATGTGTGTGTGTGTGTGTGTGTGTGTGTGTGTGTTTGTGTGTGTGTTTGTATGTGTGTGTGTGTGTGTGTGTATGTTGTAATCTGACTTGTTCCGCATCATATCAATAAAATAATCGTGAAAATGATGCACGGAACATGACATAACTAAAACTAAGCTAAAACTAAACTAAATTAAAGTTCCACCCCTTGTATCGCCATTCCATGAAATTTGTCACCTCAGTGTAGATAAAAAGATTGTTAGAAATGAGCAGTACGAATTGTATGATTGAGTCGTTAGTTCGTTGTTTAATGAAACAGCTGCAAGAATTAAATATCATCTATCTCTCATTTTATTAAAAATAAAAGATGTCAATGAAAATAATTTTTTATTCTATAGCTAAAAGGGGCACTAATGTTGATGACGGCATGGAGAGGAATGGTGGTCTAGGCTGATATCTGAGACACTCGGGAGTAATGGTCTCAGAGTGGCTGGCAATCACCGTGCTAGAGTTACGAGGCGTGACAGCCATGAACTGCCGAGTTTCAAGGTGAATGAGTTCTCGGAAATTGCATAAGAGTGCTTCGTGCACACACTTCGGCGATGTGTTTGTTCCGAGATTAGTCGAACCCACCAGCGGTATCGGCGGATGTGTGCGAGCGGTTTTTGAATGTGTTGTTCACAATAGTAAGTTTTCATTTCATTTTGTAATCATTCATTCGGTGAAGCCATGAAGACTCTTATTTTTGTGCAGTTTTACATTTCGTCAAGCTACTCACTGCACAAAAATGTGTAGGCCTACTGTGGACTGAATGTGGTTTACACTCTCTAGCCTCCTGGATAAAAGTGTTTAAGCAACCGTAACCAGTAATTCCTCGATTCATAAAACAATCGAACTCGCATGTATACAACAGTTTTAAACTTCTGATTATTTTACAGTTGAGTTACTGTGTTAAATATTTGAAGTTTTGCATGTAAGTGAGTATAATGTAGATAATTTGCATTTAGTTTTAAGCAAAAGCGAGTTCTGACGCATCTCAAACTTTTGCAATTTTCAGTTTTTCTAATTTGTGGTCAGTGAGGGGTAGATTTTCCCACGATTTCAAATTGAAGTCACAGGTTGGCTTATTACCTGAACCCGTCTCAATTCCAGCTCTGTCTGATTATTAATTACAGAGAAATTAACAATTAATCTAAAAGACAAATTGCGGTGTTTTATCCCACAAAATGGGGAAAAGGGAAAAGCCCAGCAGTGCGGGGTCTATGCCCCATGTGAGACAAACCAGGATAAAAATGGATGACTACGTAATAAAAACACTTGAAATAACTCTTTGTAACATTGTTGTATTGTAGCCAAATTACCCAACACAATATTGATTTGAAAGGTCGCGTGAATCTGACAATAATGCTTAAAATATTTATAAATAAACATTACTTTCTTCTTCACGAAAGAAGGCTTATTAGGGTAACACGAAAGAGTACGGTTACTGAGCCAGCCGGAGTGGCCGAGAGGTTCTAGGCGCTACAGTCTGGAACCGCGCGTCCGCTACGGTCACAGGTTCGAATCCTGCCTCGGGCGTGGATTGTGTGACGTCCTTAGGTTAGTTAGGTTTAAGTAGTTCTAAGTTCTAGGGGACTGATGACCTCAGATGTTAAGTCCTATAGTGCTCAGAGCCATTTGAAGCAAGCCAAGTACGGTTACTAAGTAATTTGGGTGTGTGCGAGCTGTTCTGAATATTCTGTTCACAACAGTAAGGTTTTATTTCACTTTTTAATCATTCATTCGGTGACATCATGAAGACTCTTATTTTGGTACAGCTTTACTTCTGGTGAAGCTGCTCATTGCACAAAAATATGCACTTGGGATTGACTTTGTTACGCCCTCTGATCCTAACTTTAAGTGCCAGGTTCTTCTTCTTCTTCTTCGGACACTTCTTCGCAAAACAGTAAGTAAATACCTATATCTGACCTATTGTTGTGGTATGGGAAGACTGAATCTGATTTTCACGAAAAATCTACTGGTGTCTGAGATGCTTGCTTGTTTTTTGGCATTGATGTAATGAAATCTAGCGTACGTCGCTTTGTTTGTATGGTACACTCTTTCTTTCTTTGGAATCCCTTTCCTTCTCTGTAGGAAGTTTTTCTTTTTCCATTCATTATTCTTCCATTCGTTCTTTGTGGGGTGTCGACCTTAGAAGCACAGATTTCAGTGCTTTGCGGTAAAGTTTTCCCTACATCTTCATTTCAGACAGCGGAAATCTATCTTCAGGTTGAGATAATCTCACGGAATGTTTGTTGAATGTCATCGTTTGTGGGTGTTATAACGAAGAATTTTAGTCACGCTGTTGGAGCTGGGGAGCTGAGCAATTTGCCCCATTTCACCATTTTGTGACAAATGCGTCGTTGTCAATTTTGGGAAACAAACAGAACAATTATTTCCACTCGAAAGTGAAGCTTAAATGCAGTAGTGTAGACGAGTAATTTGTTGATTTTTCCTTTTAAACCATTCATTGTACAATGTTCAAGTAAAAGACCAGAAAAGTTGTCTGTAAGTAGTAAAAACGGACTAACTTCATTTTCTCACCTCTGGAGCGAACTGCCGGAACTAAATTTCATGGAATAACAAGTTATAGTAAGACAAACGCGGCACATGATCGTCAGCTCCTGCAACAATGTCAGTCAATTCAAAAACGCGATGCGGATTTTTTCCCCACGCGTGGCTTTAGCTCCATCTAGCCTATCTACCGAACTCCACGTCGTACAATGGTATATCTTTCAGGTACCTTCAGTGGTATATGTGGATAGTGACTGCTTAATGCGTCGCGAATAGAGTTAACAGCAAAGAAGTAATGAACTAAATCGTTATCAGTGACGGTGAAGCTTTATTGTATCAACAACGAAAACGTAGTAAGCGGTAAACTTTTCACCTTTCGTTATTTTGCGGAGGCTGTTGTTGTTGTGGTCTTCAGTCCTGAGACTGGTTTGATGCAGCTCACCTTGCTACTCTATCCTGTGCAAGCCTCTTTATCTCCCCGTACCTGCTGCAACCTACATCCTTCTGAATCTGCTTAGTGTATTCATCTCTTGGTCTCCCTCTGCGATTTTTACCCTCCATGCTGCTCTCCAGTACTAAATTGGTGATCCCTTGATGCCTCGGAACATGTCCTACCAACCGATCCCTTCTTCTAGTCAAGTTGTGCCACAAACTCCTCTTCTCCCCAATTCTATTCAATACCTCCTCATCACTTATGTGATCTACCCATCTAATCTTCAGCATTCTTCTGTAGCACCACATTTCGAAAGCTTCTATTCTCTTCTTGTCTAAACTATTTATCGTTCACGTTTCACTTCCATACATGGCTACACTCCATACAAATACTTTCAGGAACGACTTCCTGACAAATCAATACTCGATGTTAACAAATTTCTCTTCTTCAGAAGCGCTTTCCTTGCCATTGCCAGTCTACATTTTATATCCTCTCTACTTCGATCATCATCAGTTATTTTGCTCCCCAAATAGCAAATCTCCTTTACTACTTTAAGTGTCTCATTTCCTAATCTAATTCCCTCGGCATCACCCGAATTAATTCGACTACATCCCATTATCATCGTTTTGCTTTTATTGATGTTCATCTTATATGCTCCTTTCAAGACACTGTCCATTCTGTTCAACTGCTCTTCCAAGTCCTTTGCTGTCTCTAACAGAAATACAATGTCATCGGCGAATCTCAAAGTTTTTGTTTCTTCTCCATGGATTTTAATACGTACTCCGAACTTTTCTTTCGTTTCCTTTACTGCTTGTTCAATATACAGATTGAATAGCATCGGGGACAGGCTACAACCCTGTCTTACTCCCTTCCCAACCACTGCTTCCCTTTCATGTCCCTCGACTCTTATAACTGCCATCTGGCTCTGTACAAATTGTAGATAGCCTTTCGCTCCCTGTATTTTACCCCTGCCAGCTTTAGAATTTGAAAGAGAGTATTCCAGTCAACATTGTCAACAGCTTCCTCTAAGTCTACAAATGCTAGAAGCGTAGGTTTGCCTTTCCTTAATCTTTTTTCTAAGATAAGTCGAAGGGTCAGTATTGCCTCACGTGTTGCAACATTTCTACGGAATCCAAACTGATCTTCCCCTAGGTCGGCTTCTACCAGTTTTTCCATTCGTCTGTAAAGAATTCACGTTAGTATTTTGAGCTGTGACTTATTGAACTGATAGTTCGGTAATTTTCACATCTGTCAACACCTGCTTTCTTTGGGATTGGAATTATTACATTCTTCTTGAAGCCTGAGGCAATTTCGCCTGCAGAGGTATCAGTGAGAAAAAGTTTCTTGAAATTTGGAAATACGTAATATGTTAAGTTTGAAATATTGGATCAATGTAGTATGGGTATTTGTGCACCATGCGTTATGCTCCTCAAGAGATATACCCAGTTTCTAACTGTTGCGCTTGAGCTACTTTCTTAAACGTTTAACGTAAGATTAAACCTCTTGTAACGTGGGCATGTCATTTTGATTTTTGTAAGTTATCGATGTACATGCCAGAGAGAGACAGAGCAAGTTATGTTATTGTTAAACAATCTTTGGTCTTGTTGTGGTACAGTCTTTGCTCTGTGCAGTCTTGGGATGAGGTAGGAGAGGGACGTATTCAGTAGTGCTGTGTGGACTTGTGATTGTATCTGTTAGATGCAGAAAGATTCATTGTAAAGGACAGCAAGAATGAATATGATGTATATGTTGGAAGGCAGAAAGAATATAAATTTTGGATAATGTTATTATTTTTCAAGAGAAGAAGTTTGAAGTAAGACTGGGCAGCTGTATTGTCGGAATGATTATTGTCAGATAGTTAACTTGCTCAGAACAGAGAGAAAAACCACCCCACTTCCCTGAGTCAAGCATTAACATATCAACAGACTAAGCTGTTTGGTTTTCATAGAAATTCTCTGTTAACATTGCACCTTTTTCAAATCATTGTTCATTGTGTTAAGCATAGTACTGTTCAGACCAATTTTATGTGTGAACTTCACACGAAGATTTATCATGTCTTTTTGAATACATACGTAATTCTAAAATCGTTGTGTTGGAATATAATTTAATAGGAATAGTTACGCCTACAATCCCACTGTTTAAAGAAGGTTTTATTATTACCCGTTACCTCATTGCACCATATTGTATGCAATTGTTTGAATAATGTTTAGAAATTTTATTTAAAAATAGATGACTACTTTGGCCGCTTCCTGTCTGTTCTTTGCTGTTGTGCTTTCGAGAAATCTGCAACAATGTTGTCAAGACGCGAGATAAGTGGAAATTTTGATTAGGGCCACATAACTGTGTTGCTTCAGTTGTGAATTTAATGTGAAGACAAGTTGTGTTTGGATCAGTTACCTGTGACTAAATAGAACCTAATTCAAATTAGGTTCTGTTTAGTCAAAGGTTATCGCCCCGGTTTAAGATGGATGACAGTTTGTGGGTACCTAGGTTTGGTAACACGTATAATATCTATGAAGTGGGAGCTAATTTCCTAGAGAAAAATATAGTGGAGGGCTTACACTAAGTTGATTATGACAAGCCCGTCTGGCTGGCCGAGCGGTTCTAGGAGCTACAATCTGGAACCGCTCGACCGCTACGGTCGCAGATTCGAATCCTGCCTCGGGCATGGATTTGTGTGATGTCCTTAGCTTAGTCAGGTTTAAGTAGTTCTAAGTTCTAGGGGACTGATGACCTTAGAAGTTAAGTCCCATAGTCCTCAGAGCCATTTGAGCCATTTTGATCATGACAAAAGTTTCCCATCACCCATCACAAATATGGATTTATGGTGAATATGTGGATTTCATTTTGAATATTCTACGTACTATATCATAAAATTTCCCCTGCCAAGGTACGCTCCACATGTTGAGCCTAGGTGTCGACAGATACTCAATACAGTACTGATTGCAGTGCATACAGATGTACGCAAATTGCACAGGAAGAACCCTTGATACGTCATTCAGTTTAAAAGCGCTCATTTAACAGCAGTTTCCCGACTGTGGATGCTACTACAGAGAGTGTTTTTTTAATATCAGAAAGCAACGGCCTTGGCGCAGTGGTAACACCGGTTTCCATCAGATCACCCAAGTTAAGTGCTGTCGGGCTTGGCTAGGACTTGGATGGGTGACCGTCCTGTCTTCCGAGCGCTGTTGACAAGTGGTGTGCACTCAGCCCTTGTGGGTCCAGTTGAAGGGCTACTTGATGGGGAGGTAGCAGCCCTCGTCACAAAAGTAGACAACGGCCGGGAGAGCGTTTTGCAGATCACATGTCCCTCCATGTCTGCACACAATGATGCTTGAGAGCTGCGGAATACACGGCGGTCAGTCGGTCCCGTTGGGCCTTCACAGACTGTTCAGATGAAGTTCAGTTTGATTCTTACATAAGAACCAACATTACATACGTAAAAATTGAGCCGTGCGTGCGCAACTTTTCTGTCGCGCACATTAGTTATCGATAACTGCGGCCCTGCTTTGGACGCCTCGGGCAGTTGCTAGGGAGCGAGATCACGGCGTCCCGCGAGTTGGCGGACCGGTGGACGGTGGCCCTCTGACTTAAGGCTGAGTGCTGTCTGACTGACTGGAGGCGCTCTGCAGTGTTGGTGAGCAGCACTGGCCAGGAGTGTTCAAATGGCTCTGAGCACTATGGGACTTAACATCTGAGGTCATCAGTCCCCTAGAACTTAGAACTACTTAAACCTAACTAACCTAAGGACATGACACACATCCATGCCCGAGGCAGGATTCGAACCTGGAACCGTAGCAGTCGCGCTGTTCTTGACTGAAGCGCCTAGAACCGTTCGGCCAACGTGGCCGGCTGGTGTGCCTTCTCTTATTAGTTTGTTATATGCTATATTTATCAGCCGGCGTCGGTACTGTTCATTTGAATCGCAGCCACGTCTGCTCTAGGCTTACATAGTCAAATTGGAAGGTGTGGAGACTGTCCCGTAGGAAAGCCGTTTAATATGCGCTGCTCATGGATCGTTGTTTACATCTTTGGGTGGGTTTAGTGACATCTCTGAACAGTCAAAGGGACTGTGTCTGTGATACAATATTCACAGTCAACATGTATCTTCAGGAGTTCTGAGAACCGAGGTGATGCAAAACATTTTTTGATATGTGATTTGGGTGTGTGATATAGTCCAATTCACTTGTTGGTTGATAATAATCTGTTTCCACTTGTTTCGGGTGTGAAGGTCTCGGTAGAACCTCGCCTGAAACGGTGTGTGTTTATGTAAGTTTATTGTGTTTGTGTGTACTGATATATTACTTGAAGAGTTCCGTGCCTGGACGTTACATGATATTCAGTACTTGTTTGTCCAATTGTTGGTAGTTGTGGTTTATTTTGTGTGGTTCCTTAGATTCATACACTTCCGGTGTTGTACAGATTATATAGTGCTTTAGCATTTGACATATGCAATACATGTGTTTTAGATTTAGATGAAGAATAAACTTACGGTTGCAAATTTATTAGTAGAAATACAGTAGAATGTAGTTCATTGCTGCTTGAGTGCAGTGTTCCTTAACAAACATAATACTTCACATTTCTGGTGTTAAGCGTGTGAAAACTGCACACTTTATATGTATGAAATTTAGCCGAAATAAACTTCCCACTCCATAAAAGGTCTACGTATTGCCAAAACTGTTTACCCACAGACTGATATCCGACTTAAACTCGAAAGCTAACCTTTGACTGGCCGGCCGCTGTGGCCGAGCGGTTGTAGGAGCTTCAGTCTGGAACCGCGCGACCGCTACGGTCGCAGGTTCGAATTCTGCCTCGGGCATGGGTGTGTGTGATGTCCTTAGGTTAGTTAGGTTTAAGTGGTTATAAGTTCTAGGGGACTGATGACCTCAGATTTTAAGTCCCATAGTGCTCAGAGCCATTTGAATCATTTTTTACCCTTGGACTAAAGACAACCTAATTTGAACTGGATTGTAACTGGTCTGAATACCGCTTGTATTTGTATTAAATGCATAAGTGAAATAAAAGTTATCTGACCCTAATAAAATTTCAACTTACCTCGCGTCTAGATAACATTGTTGCAGATATGTCAAAAGCACAACAGGAAACAGCAAGTAGGCAGCGACTAAACCAGATTTCTACTTTTAAATAAAATTTAGCAACAGTATTTAGACTGTCGCATACCACATGGTGCAATGTGGGAACGCGTGATGATAAATCTTCTTTAAAAAGTGGGATTGCGAGAGGTTCCGGACTGAAGTGCCTAGAACCGCTTGGCTACAACGTCCGGCTCTGGCCAGGAGTGTTTCCCTGGCTGCGCACACGGCTGAGTACGGAGGAAGTCGTAGTCTGGTCTCGTGTTCGTTGCTGTCAGTCAGCGATCCGGTTCCAACCAGTCTAGCACCTTGCACCGTTGGGGCGGCAACCGCAGCGTGGAATTATCTCGTTTTCTCAAAACGGCGTGAATTTTAATGGTAAGTGTCAGCTTTAGTGTTATGTGACCATTTGTTCCTGAAAGTTTATTGCCACTATCTTGGTTACATGCAATTTGTGATATCTGGCCGCAGTGTCAGCCTGTTTAAGTTGTGATATACTATGCTGCTCTACCACATTGTGTGTCAAATGGTTCAAATGGCTCTGAGCACTATGGGACTTAACTTCTGGGGCCATTAGTCGCCTAGAACTTAGAACTACTTAAACCTAACTAACCTAAGGACATCACACACATCCATGCCCGAGGCAGAATTCGAACCTGCGACCGTAGCGGTCGCGCGGTTCCAGACTGTAGCGCCTAGAACCGCTCGGCCACACCGGCCGGCCATTGTGTGTCGTGTGGCTGTGTAAAGAATAAAAATGTCAGGTTCAAAATGGCTCCAAGCACTATGGGACTTACCATCTGAGGACATCAGTCCCCTACACTACGAACTACTTAAACCTAACTAACCTAAGGACATCACACACATCTATGCCCGAGGTAGGATTCGAACCTGCGATCGTAGCAGCAGCGTGGTTCCGGACTGAATCGCTTAGAACCGCTCCGCCACAGCGGCCGGCCTAAATGTCAGGTTAAGTGTACTGAGTGATTAGCTATTGTGATTTTTTTTTGGTGCTCATTTGGTTCATGTGTGTGTGTGTGTCCATCGGTACCAACTTGTATCTGGTTTCGGGTCAACTGATGAATGGGATAAATCCGTCAACTTTGAACAATGACGTCATAATTTACTCATAGATATTAATGTCTTTGCTTTCGAGCCATAGATAATAATCGGTCATGCTCTGTGGTGAGGCGTCATCATTGTAAATTGAAATAAATATATGACTTTTTTAATGGACAGAACTAGACATTGTGTATGATTTGCATTAATTTAAATCATTTGATCGTTCCAACTCATTCGGTACTTAATTTCGCTCTTAGTGAGTCTGACATATTCTGGACAATTTTTGCTTTTTGAGGTATGAATTTATCTATTCTTATGAACATAGAAGACTTGAAGCTGGGTTTGTCAACTGCAGTACAGAATACAAATTTTACAGTTGTCGCTATTTTTCGCCGTCGCTAGCACTGGTATCCTATTCTTCAGTTCACCTACATAGGTCAGCTGAAGTACGGCATACAAATTTTACTGTTGTAGGTTTTCTCGTCGTCGCTAGTACAACAGGTACTATGGTGATTTTGAGTCGGTACTATTAGTATCGAAGGTGAAAAAAAATATATCCCATACTTCAGTTGTCCTAAATACGTAGGTCAATACGGGATACAAATTTCACTTATATCGGTCTTTTCGCCTTCGCTAACACTAGTATCAACTAAAGAATAGAATGTTAGTAGTAGCGGAGGCGAAGAAATTAACACCCGTAAAATATGTGTGTCGTACTTCAGTTGATCTGCATAGGTAGAGTGAAGATTAGGACACTAGTCCTTTTTTCTTTTTTTTGTTCATCAGTCGTCTGACTGGTCTGATGTGGACCGCCACGGATTCCTCTGCTGTGCCAACCTCTTCGTCTCAGAGTAGCACTTGCAACCTACGTCCTCAAGTATTTGCTGGATGTATTCCAATATCTGTCTTCCTCTACAGATTTTGTCCTCTACAGCTCCCTCTAGTACCATGGAAGTCATGCCCTCATTTATTAACGGATGTCCTATCATCCAGTACCTTCTCCTTATCAGGGTTTTCCACATATTCCTGTCCTCTCCGATTCTGTGCCGGCCGTTGTAGCCGAGCGGATATAGGCGCTTCAGTCTGGAACCGCGCGACCGGTACGGTCGCAGGTTCGAATCCTACCTCACGCATGGATGTGTGTGATGTCCTTAGGTTAGTTAGGTTTAAGTAGCTCTAAGTTCTAGGGGACTGATCATTTCAGATGTTAGGTCCCATAGTACTCAGAGCCATTTGAACCATTTATTTGATCCGATTCTGCGTAGAACCTCCTCATTCCTTACCTTATCAGTCCACCTAATTTTCAACATTCGTCTGTAGCACCACATCTCAAATACTTCCATTCTCTTCTGCTTCGGTTTTCCCACAGTCCATGTTTCACAACCATACAATGCTGTACTCCAGACGTACATTCTCAGAAACTTCTTCCTAAAATTAAGTCCGATATTTGATATTAGTTGACTTCTCTTGGCCAGGAATGCCCTTCTTACCATAGCGAGTCTGCTTTTGATGTCCTCCTTGCTCCGTCCGTCATTGGTTATTTTACTGCCTAGGCAGCAGAATTCCTTAACTTCATCTACTTTGTGACCATCAACGTTCATGTTAAGTTTCTCGCTGTCCTCATTTCTACTTGTTCTCATTACCCTCGTCTTTCCTCGATTTACTCTCAGTCAATATTCTATACTCATTAGACTGTTCGTTCCGTTCAGCACTGTTAGTTCCGTTCAGCAGATCACGTAATTCTTCTTCACTTTCGCTCAGGTTAGCAATGTCATCTGCGAATCGTATCATTGATATCCTTTCACCTTGAATATTAGTTTCACTCTTAAACCTTTCTTTTATTTCCATCATTGCGTCCTCGATGTACAGATTGAACAGTAGGGGAGAAGGGCTACATCCTTGTCTTACACACTTTTTAATACGAACTCTTCGTTCTTGGTCGTCCACTCTTATTATTCCCTCTTGGCTGTTGTATATGGCCCGTCTCTCCCTGTAACTTACCCCTATTTATCTCAGAATTTCGAACATCTTGCACCATTTTACATCGTCGAACTCTTTTTCCGGGTCGACAAATCCTATGACCGTGTCTTGATTTCTCTTTACGCCTGCTTCCATTATGAGCTGCAACATCAGAATTGCCTCTCTCGCGCTTTTACCTTTCCTAAAGCCAAACTGATCGTCATCTAGCGCACCGTCAATTTTCTTTTCCATTCTCCTCTATATTATTCTTGTCAGCAACTTGGATGCATGAGCTGTTTAGCTGATTGTGCGGTAATTCTCGCATTTGTCAGCTGTTTCCGTCTTCGGAATTGTGTGGATAATGCTTTTCCGAAAGTCAGGTGGGATGTCGCCAGACTCACACATTCTACGTACCAACCTGAATAGTCGTTTCGTTGGCACTTCCCCCAATGATTTTAAAAATTCTGATGGAACGTAATCTATTCCTTCTGCCTTATTTGATCTTAAGTCCTCCAAAGCTCTAGCTCCCTTATCTCTTGTAAATCGACTCCTGTTTCTTCTTCTATCACATCAGACAAATCTTCACCCTCATAGAGGCTTTCAATGAATTCTTTCCACCTATTGGCTCTCTCCTCTGTATTTAACAGCGGAATTCCCGTTGCGCTCTTAATGTTATCACCCTTGCTTTTAATATCACCAAAGGTTGTTTTGAGTTTCCTGTATGCTGAGTCTGTCCTTCCGACAATCACTTCTTTTTCGATGTTTTCTCATTTTTCCTGCAGTCATTGTGTCTTAGCTTTCCTGCACTTCCTATTTATTTCATTCCTCAGCGAGTTGTATTTCTCTATTCTGAGTTTCCCGGAACATTTTTGTACTTCCTCCTGAGCCGTGGTAATAACTGCTGTTTTGAAGAGCGTGCCGCGGCGCGTAGTGTGAAGCAGTGGCCCTCCGTTTCTGGCGGTGGCGCCGCTGTGGCAATCGCAGCTTTGGTGTCTCCCTCTGGTGGGAAAGCGGAAGGGTTGCCTGTTCACGTGCATTTAAGGGGCGCTATGAGGTCGCCAGTCTGTGATCCTTCCAAAACCCAGGCGATCATTGTAGGCAAAACCACCCCTTCCTTCCGCCTCCTTGATTTCTATCTCACCGTCTATGGCCGTCCCATCGCCCTCACTCCCACCCTTAAGTACCTTGGCGTCACCCTCGACCGTCGCCTCTCCTGGACTCCCCATCTCCAGACAATCCAAGCCAAGGCGCGTTCCCGCCTCCGTCTCCTCAAGCTCCTTTCCGGCCGCACGTGGGGTCTGGACCCCTCCACCATCCTCCACACCTATAAATCCCTCATCCGCCCTATCCTTTGTTATGCCCATCCAGCATGGATCTCCGCTCCCCCTACCTTTTATAAATCCCTCCAAATCCTGGAACGCCATGCTCTCCACCTCACCTATCGCATCCGTCTCCCCTCCCCCACACGTATCCTGTATGATCTCATCCCCTTCCCCCACCTCCTCCTTTTCCTTGAAAGGATACGGATCCTGTACACCTCCCGTAAACTTGATCCTCCTCACCCGCTCGTCTCCCCGCTCCTCTCCCACCCCCGCCCGCTGCCGCGCCTGTATTCCCACGTCCCGCCCGGTCTCCATCTCTCCACCCTCCTTACCCTCTCCCAAGGTGGCTTCCGCCAGCTCCCTCTCCCTGATGATGGTCTCCTCCCCTCCATCTACCCCTCCTACCAACTTTGATCCTCCCACCCTCCTCCTGTACTTACTCCTCTGGGCACCCTCCCTCCCTTCTCTCCCTTTTCCCTCCCTCCTCCTTTTCTCCCCCCTCGCCCCCGGGCCTCCCCTCCCCTGTCCCTATCCTCCTGTCCCCGTCTCCTAAGCCGTGGCATCCTCTTTTCCTCCCCTCTCCCCCTCCTCACCCCTGTTCCCCTCTTGGCAGGTCCCCGGACTCGCACACGCTACGTGGACATTCGCGCGCCGTAGATCACCGCCATCAGTGTATCGTGTGTGCCGTCATGTTTAGTGTTCAGTTTCGCCGTCACGCTCCATTGTTCACCAGTGCCGTCTTCTTCAGTGTTTGTGCGTCAGGTCTCCAGTTCATAGTGTGGATTGTCATCAAGTGTGAACGGCTTCTTGTGCTTTTATGTTCTTGTGTCTCCTGTTTTTTCCCGCCGTTTTTCTCAGTGATGTCTCTTCTTTGTTTATCTCCATGTACTCTCTTCGGCTGAAGAGCGGCGTATTGTGCTGCTGCCAGCCTACCTAGTTGTTCAGGTATCAAAATTACAATAAAGTAAAAAAAAAAAAGTCGCCAGTCTGTCAGTTTGTCAGTCTGGGTGAGTCTGGGGTCAGTCTGGGTGAGTCTGGAGTCAGTCTGGGTGAGTCTGGAGTCAGTCTGTCGTCCCCAGCTTGCTAGTCTGTCTCTCGTCCGAATTTGTGGCGCAGTGAGAAAATGAGTGGTCGCCTGGTCGGGGGCTTAGTTCCTGCATCTGAATCTGCACGTTAGGCCACCAGTCTGCTCGAGTTTGCTCAGGCAATGGTCATTGACGGTTTGATCGATCGGTTGGTTTGTCGCGCACTGAGGCACAAGATGACTTGTCCGTCTTGAGCGTCGGCGCATGTGAGGTTGCCACGTGAGTCCAGTGGGCCGTGGCGTATAGCGAGGGGTGGTGACTTCGCGGTCGACACAACAGCAACAGGAGTCAACCTACGACATCCGTCTGGCCGTGGCGAGCTGCGACGCCGTGAGACGGGAGATCGGCGCGCCTTCCTGCGTGCGTTGAAGCGGCTGGCAGCGGACGGTTCGGGAGAGCGATTTGGAGGTGCTGCGCCAGGTCTTCGCCAGAAATCGCAGTTTATTAGAAGTTAAGTGATTGGTGATATGTTGTTTCATTTACTTGATAAGTTCTGCTTGTTTTCTGGGTGAGGTCACCAGCCGCTTTGTTTTGAGGTCGTCCCACCATTCTTCTCCGTTTGCCCACCCGCGGGAAGGTGGTTATTTATGAATTGGGTGGAGTAGGGGCGGGTTAGAGCAACCTGCAGTTCGGGTTGTTCGGTAATCTCCCTATCAGTCTGCCGTACGTTAATAACTGCCTCTGTCATGTTTGTCGGATTCGATGTGATAACGAATTTATTTCTTGAAGTGTAACGGCCTCATTCCTGAAATATGTTTTTATCTTGCCTATGATCTTGAAAGGCGGTATATGTGTAGAGCATGTTTGGCCAACCTTGTATAATTTTATGTAAGATTGCATTTCATGGGCTTTTATTTAAAGTCATTTTAATATATAAAGTTGCCACCCTTCCACCGTAAGACTTTTCTTAGAAGTTAAAATTAAGTTGCACCTTCGGTGGCAAGTTAATCTTTTAATTTTAGTGTTTTGTACCATTTCCATCCCTCCTACGGGGTGCATGGTTTGTGTGCTTGTGTGAATTGTTAGAACTTTTACTTTAAGGTAACCTGGTGTGTTGCAGATTTGCACCTGTATAGTCTTTCAGAGGTTGTTGTGAGCGGTCGTGACTACGGCCGTGTCAAAAGGGAGCGACAAGGTTCTGAGCCCGAAAGCTCATACACTCAAAAATTTGTTTCTTTCTGCCTCTGAATAAATTGTAACTTGATATTTAGAGGGTGCTTTCTGCTTATAATTTTAAATCTGTTTCTTTAAAAAAAGGCTTTTGGGAATAAAATTCCCATTTATTAAAAACAATTTCATTTTGATTTGATCAGTTACTCCCTGGCAACTACTTCCACGCTCACATAGTGTGATTAAATGTGTTAATGTTCTTGACGAATCGCTAGTAAGTAAAGCAAATTCTTAAGAAAAAGTTTTGAAAGTAAAATCACGGTTTACCTCCTTTTATCGATCAGTTGTAGAATTTCTTCTGTTACCCATGGTTTCTTCGCAGTTACCTTCTTTGTACCTATGTTTTCCTTCCCAGTTTCTGTGATGGCTCTTTTTAGAGATGTCCATTTCTCTTCAACTGTACTGCCTAGGCGAAAATGTCGACATACGTTAAATTTGTATTCCATACTGCAGTTCACTTACACAGATCAGCTGAAGTTCGAGATAAAACTCTTGTAGGTACACCATGCTAACGTTACTTCTGTCCCTGTTTTATCTTTCTTTCTTCTTAGAGTAGTATCCCATTCTTCAGTCGATACATGTAGATCATTTGAAGAATAGGATACTAGGACTCAAAGATGCGATATACTTAACATTACGTTGGAAATAAGAATGTAAGTGGTATTTGTCCACCATCTGTTTTCTCTGTCCCGCATTCCTATGTTTCTTAACATTCGCATATTCTATTAAATCTGTGCAGTACATCATCTGTGGTAACTCCCGACGTCATTGGTCAATGCTGACGGATTGTATCCCACTCTTCAGTAATCCCCTGACTTCTATGTATAAATCTCCTTTAAACTGCACCATATCCATGTTTGTTATGACCTATGGTTGTTTGATGCATATCAAGTGGCCTCATTTGTCTTAGTGTGTTGTTTTCTTGTTTGATGTCTGTCAGTAGTACGCTGGTGTGCAGCTGCCGTTTCCCGTTTCAGGGGCATCGTCCAGGTGGTACTCGCGCTATTTCAAAAATGGCTCTGAGCACTATGGTACATCTGAGGTCATCAGTCCCTTAGAACGTAGAGCTACTTCAACCTAACTAACCTAAGGACATCACGCACATCCATGCCCGAGGCAGGATTCGAACCTGCGACCGTAGCGGTCGCGCGGTTCCAGACTAACGCGCCTAGAACCCCTCGGCCACACCGGCCGGCTAGTCGCGCTATTTGCTTGTAGGGCGTGGTTATCTTGTATTCATATTATTTATGCTGTTTAATGCTTCTGCAGAGCAGTTGTTACGTCCTATGTCAGGTATGTCGATCGCTGGTGCTTATTTATCAACGTTTCACTAGTAAAATCTGCTTCACTTGATTTTCACCTTGTTTTTATATATGTGATACGCAAGCCTATGTGAGTGGCAAGTGTATTAATGAAGTTCATTATACTGTTAGCAACACTTACAATCATTATCATGAGTACGTGTTTGATTTGATATGCTGTTTGTGTCCAATTAGTCCTATTCGTATTCAAGAGCCATTTGACGTTCTTGCAGGCACTGGATCGTTAGAATATTTGTTCACTCATTTTTGTACTGGGTGCCAATTATTGAACTATGTGAAATAAAATCGTCATAACTTCTGATCCGTTAGCGTTAGGACGTTCAAAGTGCACGATTGGGCGCAGGGCATGCATGGTCGGTTTAGCGACGAATTCCACTTTAATTTGGACGGGTTCGTCAATAATCAAAACTGGCACATTTGGGGGACTGAGATTCGGCATTTCGCGGTCGAGAAGTCCGTTCACACTCATCCGGTGTCTGTGTGGTGTGCAGTGTCCATTCACGGAGTAATCGGTATTATATTCCTCGATGGCATGGTGACTACCGAACCACACTTGAATGCTTTCGAAGATGATTTCATCCCCATTTTCCAAAGTGACACTGATTTCAATAAGACGGAGCTCGACCCCATTGAGCGCATTCTGGCTCTGGGGTATCCAGAGGCCACTGGCGCAGGCCTCGATTGGCCGCCATATTCTCCGGACCTGAACACATGCGACTGCTTTTTGTGGGACTACATTGAAGGCAAGCCCCAAAGCCATCGACAGCATCGGTGTCCCGACACTTCAGCGCATCATGCACAATTTCGCTATTCGTCTGCGCCACATCATCGCCGATGATGGCAGGCATATGGAACATGTCGTAACCTAAATACGAATATCTGTAGTGACGTTTACATGTCGAATAAAGCGTGTACACGCCGTAGTATGTAACTAATTTACGCGTTTTTTCACTGAGTTCAATAATTGTCAGGCTGTAACCGCCACACTGAGTAAAATGATACGTCTTGTTATACATAATTGTTTAACTTTAATTATTTTGGTTGAGTTGGTACCTGTGCTCATAATTGGCCATGTTTGTCCGCTCTGTTTGTTTTTGGTGTAAGCTCTTAGGCCTTCCCATGTGTGATATTCTGAACTGTAGATTTAAAGTTTTAATTGTTGACCGAAATGAAGCTTTTCTGTGCGAGTACGATGTAATTCTGTTAAAAGTTATTACGAACTGTTTCGCATTCACCATCTAATTCTCACATCTGTGTCTCACGTATTTTATTATTCATTAGTTTGTTTCGTAATTTTGCAACACTGCGCTTTACTGCTAAAATTCTACATTCAGATGGGCCCTGTTGATGTAAACATTTTGTATTCGGATTTGGTCGTGGTTAATTGTCATAACTTTAACTGATTTTTGTAATGGTGTTTGAAGCGTAAATTATGCGAATGCGTGATATGAGAAACTATTGGTAACATGTACATCCAACTAATCTATATTAGAACCTACTCATTTTAACCACGTCTTGCACGTTGTTTCAAGAGCTTTGTACCATACAGTTCAAGTAAAGACTGTAAATCAAAAATTCTAATCACGTTCCTCATTTGGCACAAATAGTCCTCAAATGTTAGACACCTTCTCCCATTTGAAGCTTAATAAGTTCTTTGAACTGTGTTGTCAATTTCTTGATTGCTACTCAAGTCGGTATTCGATGGTTAACAATATGATAACATTTTTTTCTGGACTTTAAGAAAATGACTAATTATTTGCGCTATCGATTATTACTTCGTCTTATTCGTTACCTCTACTATATTCGCATTTCTTACCCCTTACTGGATCGTGTTGTCTGTTTAAAATTGTTTTTATTCTCTGGCCCAGTTACTTCCCACTCCCCCAACGCGCTCCCTGCTGTTACAAAAATGTGGTTTGGGAAGACGTAGAGCATTTAGTTGGAAGCAGTCGATTAGGTATCGATAAGAGTGCCCGTTATCGAGCTTGGAATGTTGAGAGCGGGGGATTAATAAAATTATATCTGACTCTGAATGTAACCGGGTAATTTCCCTCTATGCGGGACACGCTGATATCGTGAATTACATACGTGTAATGATGAAAATAATCTTATCGGATGATCAGCTGAGTCTCAACGTTTCAATAAGTTTCCTACCCATCTTCGCTTGAAGATGACGGGGACGAAAGTCACTGAAACGTTGCGACAGGATGATGCTACCACTTGGCTGATCACCCGAGAAGATTTCGTCATTGGAAAAACCTGCAGTCAGAAATACACTGAAGAGCCAAAGAAACTGGTACACGTGGCTAATATTGCGTAGGGCCTCCGTGAGCACGCCGAAGTGCCGCAACACGATGTGGCATGGACTCGACTAATGTCTGAAGTAGTGCTGGAGGGAATGGACACCATGAAATCTAGAGGGCTGTCTGTAAATCCGAGACAATACGACGGGGTGGAGATCTCTTCTGAACAGCACACTGTAAGGCATCCCAGATATGGTCTATAATGTTCACGTCTGGTAAGTTTGGTGGCCAGAGGAAGTGTTTACATTCGGAAGAATGTTTCCTGGATCCACTCTGTAGCAATTCTGTACGTGTGAGGTGTCGCAGTGTCCTACTGGAATTGCCCAAGTCCGTCGGAATGCACAATCGACATGAATAGATGCAGGTGGTCAGACCGGATGCTTACGCACGTGTCACCAGTCAGAATCGTATCGTATCACTCCAGCTGCACACACCCCACACCATTACAGAGCCTCCACCAGCTTGAACAGTTCCCTGCTTACATGCAGGGTCCATGGATTCATTAGGTGGCCTCCATACCCGTACAAGTCTATCTGCTCGATTCAATTTCGAATGAGACTCGTCCGACCAGTCAACTTGTTTCCAGTCATCAACAGTCCAATTTCGGTGTTGACGGGCACAGGTGAGGTGTAAAGCTTTGTGTCGTGGAGTCATCAACGGCACACGAGTGGGCCTTGGGATCCGAAAGCCCATATCAATTATGTTTCGTTGGATGGTTCGCACGCTGACTCTTGTTGATGGTCCAGTATTGAAATCTGCAGCATTGCACTTCTGCCACATTAAACGATTCTCTTCAGTCGTCTTTGGTCCCGTTTATGCAGGAACTTTTTCCTGCCACAGGGATGTCGGAGATTTGATGTTTCACCGGACTTCTCATATTCATGGTACATTCGCGAAATGGTCGTACGGGAAAATCTCCGCTTCATCGCTACCTCGGAGATACTGTGTCCCATCGGTTGCGCGCCGCATATAACGCCACGTTCAAACTCACTTACATCTTGATAACCTGCCGTTGTAGCAGCAGTAACCGATCTAACTACTGCGCCAGATGCTTGTTGTCTGACATAGGCGTAGCCGACCGCAGTGCAGTAGTCTGCATGTTTAGATATCTGTGTATTTGAATACGCTTGCCTATACCAGTTTCTTTGGCGCTTCAGTGTACATATGTGCTGTCTGGAAAATTCTGAATAGGTCGCTGCGAATAAAGCCATTGACTGCATTCAAACTGCCTTTATTATCAATTACACGTTTCGGACATCGCCATCATCAGATATCTTGGAAGATCATGTTGTACATAGGTACAAAAATTACTTGTTGTAGTGCTAACGAGCATAAGTAGATGTAAGTTTTGTACAGCAACATGTAAGTTTTGTATCCATGTTGTTGCTACACACTAGTGAAATCAAGGACACAGTAAAACTTCTGCTCACACACACGTTTATTCTCACACGTCCATTTTACAGTTATCGTAGAAATATATCCGCTGCAGAGGGCAGCACAATGTACAGACTTTACAGAACACCAACAGATGGCGTAGGAGTCTTCATTCCCCGACATCCTCCCCACCCTGGTCCATCTCGAGGGGGATGACCAGCTGGACCGGTCAACAGATCTTCATACCATCTGGCTGGCGGAGGATGATGCACCGTATTTTATTGTCTCTGCCATGCCGCACTTCTTCTACCACAGCCCTCTTCCACAAGTGCCGTGGTTTGCTGTCTTCTTGGAGCAGAACAACCTCTCCAATTCTCGGTTTCCTTTGCGAAGGGTATCCCTTCACCTCATGATATTGTCTTAGCATCAGGAGGTATTCTGTCTTCCACCTGCGCCAGATGTCGTCATTGACCTTTTGTCTGAGTCGGAACTCCTTGGCAAGGTCCTTTCTAGTTGCTGGCTCTGGCCCACATGGAATTGTTACTAATTTCCCACCATTCAGAAAGTGAGCTGGCGTCAATGCAGTGTCGCTCTCTCCTTGAGTGATGGGTCATGAGTTTATTGCGGCTTCTATGCTGATCAAGGTGGTGGTTAAGCTCTCTTCATTCACCTGGGAGCGACCAAGAACTTTCCTCAGGCAGCGCTTGACGTCAGTATGCTGCATGGTTTTGAAAAGCTCTGCCAGTTCTGAGTTGGCTGCATGGAATGTTGTAGCATTGTCTGAGTAGACAGTGACTGGTAGGCTCCTACGTCCTGCAAAGCGTTGCATGGCCATCAAAAATCTGTCAGTGGACATGTCAGTTGCAAGTTCAATATGAATGGCCTGTGTTGTTGCACATGTGAATAGGACCATGTAGGACCTTTTTGTTTGATGTCCAGATTTGACATATAATGGTCCGGCAAAATCGATGCCTGTTACTGCAAATGGTCTTGAAGGCTGAACTCTGTCCAGTGGTAGTGGGGCCTCCATCTCTTCATACCGGCGACTGTGTATTATCTTGCATGGTAGGCAAGAGTGAAGAACTCTCCGAACAGCTTGTCGTCCTCGCAGAATCCAAAATTCTTCTCGCAGTTCCCCTAACACAATCCGCACACCGAGATGATGCAGTCTTACATGTGTGTGTCTGATGAGAAGCTCAGTGAAATGGTGACGTCCATCCAATATAACTGGATGTTTCTCTGAGTGTGACAGTGCAGCACATTGCAGCCTACCACCAAGACGAAGGATGCCATCCGATATAAAGGGATTGTATCGAGCAATCTTTGATTCCATGGGCAATTGTTCTCCCTTACGCAATGCAGACAGTTCACTAGTGAATAGTTCCTCTTGAACTCTTCTGATCCAGTAGGTCCGGGCATTTTGTAATTCCAAAGCACTAAAACTGCCAGAGATTCTATTTTTGTTTCTTGTTGTGCTGATAAATCGAAATACAAAGGCAGTTATATGCAGTACTCGCCAATATGAACTAAACCTTGCAATGTCCAGTAGTGGTTCAGTGATGGTGATCAGAGTGACATTTGCTCTCGTTTTGGCTTCTGGCATTGATGGAGGTGGGGCTGAGATTTCCAGTGGCCAGAACTGCTTGTCTTCTGAAAGCCATGGTGGGCCACCCCACCAGATATCAAGAGTGGCCAGCAGATTTGCTTCTAGTCCCCGCGTGAGATGATCTGCAGGATTTTGGCTTCCCGGACAATGCCTCCATTGGCTGGGTGTGGTGTATGTCAATATCTCTGTCACACGATTACAGATAAATGTTTTCCATTTGTTTGGATCACTCCGTACCCATTCCAAAGTGACTGTTGAGTCGCTCCACAAGGTAGCTCTGTTGGCATCAAACCCTGTTTCCTGGCAAAAGTAGTGAAGGAGTCGTGATCCGACCAATGCAGCAAGTAACTCCAACCTGGGTAGAGTTACCTTCTTGATAGGAGCCAGTCTGTTCTTGCTACAGCAAGGTGCACAGTGTATCCAGTTTCAGTAGATGTCCTTATATACAAAACAGCGCCGTAGGCTCTTTCAGATGCATCACAGAATACATGCACCTCTGCAGAGCCACCTGTGCCCAGCGCCCCTATCCATCTAGGAATATGTAGTGATGACAAGTGATGAAGCTTTGAGACCCATGAGTGCCAACGACATGCAAGATCTGTGGGCAAAACTTCCTCCCATGTAAGACCCCTCAGCCATGTGTCTTGGAAAATTATCTTTGAAACGATCCCAACAGGAGTGAACACACCCAGGGGGTCATAAAACTGAGCAGCTGCTCGAAGAACATTTCTCTTAGTAGCCAGTTTGTCCATTAGATTTTCAGCTATCTTCTCGTAGTCACTACAGATAGAGTCATCTTCTGTGTTCCAATTAATTCCTAAAACTTGGGTTGTGGTCTTTGTTTCAAGGCCTTTGACATCCCATATTGCCTTCAGGTCATTCGAATTAGTCGCCCATTTGGACAATGGAAGACTTATCTGCTGGAAAAGTTCTGTCAGTTCATGGTAAACAGTTGCAGCGGTGTCGCTGTCTCTAACACTGGCTACGAAATCGTCCATGAACACTGACTTGTTTACAAGTCCTGAGGATAGTGGATATTTTTCACTATTTAGTACTGCTAGCTCCCTTATGGCAGCTGACAACAGGAATGGGCTTGGTGCAAGTCCAAATGGCAAACGTTTGAAGCGATATGTAATCACGTCATTTGTGGTCATGTAGGCACCACTTCCAGCTTGCTCAACACGATACCAAAGGAACCTCGTGAGGTCTCTGTCTTCTTCTTTCAACGTTAACTGCAGGAAAGCTTGGTCCACATCACACACTAATCCCACTGGAAGTGTGCGGAATCGTAGTAAGATTGCTAGAATATCCGGAAGTAAATTTGGTCCCTTTTCGAGGGCATCATTCAGCGATAGAGACTCTGGCTCATGTGAGGATGCATCGAAGACTATTCTATACTTCACACTTCCACTGATGCATTTCTTCACCATGTGGTGTGGCAGGTAGAAAGTGTTTTCAGCAGTACAGTCCTCAGGTGCTACCTCTACCTGGTTCTTCTCAATATATTTCGACATGGTCTCGTGGTAAATGACCTTCAGCTCTTCATTCCCTCGCAGCTTGTTTTGTAAGGAGCGAAGACGCGCTTCAGCAGTTGTTCGGTTGCAGGAGAGAGGCATATCCTTCTTTCGAGGCAGAGATACAACTCTGCGGCCATATTCCACACAGTATGATTCTCGGAATTCCTGATAAATGGGGTGGTCCATGGGTTTTAATGCTCGCTCTTGATGTTCTGTTATCCCGATTGTCTCCAGGTCCCAAAATCGGCGCACTGACTCATCAGATATATCACTGCAGCTGCCCTGAATAAAGTTGACAGTTGCTCTGTTGACGGTGGTGCTAGATCTGTTTCCACTGAGAACATATCCAAAGATTGTTGGGAGAAGAACCAATGATGGTGATACCTTGATTGGTTGTTCCAAAGTCACGATTCTCCAGTAATAATCAGCTCCAATCAGGATCTTAATAGGTAGATCTTCAGTGTCTCCTTTAGGATCTGCGAGTGGTGTACCACCCCTCAAGGCCATACCTCCTACATCTTGTGGCACTGTTGGTTGCTGTGAAAAATTATTTGTGCTTTCAAAAGCTGTTACTGATATGTGGGAATTAGTGGAGCACCCCATCATATTAAACTGCACCTTCTTCCTTGAGAGTGATGAACTGTAACTGGATTCGAAAGTAGTTATCTCGAGAGTAGTGCTTCCAATGACACTTAGTTGGAGAGATTCGATCAGTGAATGGTGAATGAAACTCGATTGACTCCCTGTGTCCAGGATGGCACGTGTCTGTTTGCTCTTACCAGTGGGTCCTGTGATACTCACACGAGCAGTCTGCAGGTATGTGAAGTTAGAAGTCATAGTTTCAATTTTATTTACTGTTGTGGTATGGCTACTGCAGATAGAAATGTGATGCTCCCCCTTACATTTCGCACAGGACGCCTTTCCCCGTTTGAAACACTGATTTCTGTTGTGGCCACGTCTCAGGCATAGAAAGCAACGGTTCATTGTCTTGAGGGCGTCGATTCTTGCCTGCAAGCTTGCAATCTTTTGGCAGTCTTGGCCCCAGTGCCCTCTTTCGCCGCAATACACACAGAATGGCTCTGAATTCTGTTGTTTCTTCTTGTCCCTCTTCGTTTTAACCTTTACGTGGAAGGCAGATGCTGTTGGTACGTAATTTTCGTGTGGTACAGTATCTCCACGAATTTTGCGTGTGTTGATAGCTCCTTCCACCTCTTCATTTAAGAACTCCATAAGATGGGTGAGGTTCCCTTCTTCAATCTTTTGCCTTCGGGCATGAACAAGCCAATTTTTGCAAATTTCTTCAGGAAAGGCTCGAAGAAGTTTGGGTGCAAGCACTCTCCCATAAGAATCGACATTTTCTCCTAGTGCTCGTAGTGCTTGGATGCGCTTATGGCACTCAATGTAGGTGGAATTGAGAGCCTCTGGATTGCCTGAAGTCGAAGTGTCAAGATTCTCCAAGAAATCCAGGTGACTTTGGATAATTCTGTTCCTATCCCCATATTTGGATTTCAAAATTTGCTTAGTCTGCTCATATGTATCAGCTGTAACAGCAATGCCATCGACCAAGTCCTTAGGTTCCCCATCAAGGTAACCACGGAGGAATACATGCTTGTTCATTGTTGACACCATCGGATTCTCGTCTATGGAAGCTGTGAATTGCTCCCAAAATCGAGGCCAAGCTTCTATATCCCCTGAGAATGCGTGCAGTTTGATAGTAGGCAATTTTATGTCCATACAGGCGTGTTGTTGAGCCGCTGACGTCACGTTTCTGTCTCCTGAGCGCGCTCCTCCTAGAAGGCTTTTCGCCTTTCGGAGGGCGCGTTTGCATTTATCAGTATATTCCTCACAAGCTTCCGTGTCGGCTTCGTATTCAGAGTCATCCAGCAAGTCCTGTATTGTATCGTTGAGTCGGGTCAACTCTTCTAATGTTTCTTGTAGGCGTTCCTGGAAGTGTTCTACTTCTTCTACAGCTGTAGAACCATCGAAGGCGTTTATTTGGCTGACGAAACGCGTCGCATTCGATCACAAGGTCGTCCGCTTCCGGCGCAGCCTCCCCAAGTTCGTAGCTACTGCTTCTGCCATGGTGAGTTGGTGGTTTTGCTTTCTGTCGCGAGAGTGCGTTCAAGGTCAAGACACCCCGTCAGTTGGATGCTATCGCTAAGGGATGGCGCTGTCCTGGAGTGTGAACCGTTAGCAGCCCCTAGTGATGTTTGTAGTTCTCAAGAGATGGCGCGGCCGTGCAGTTTTCAACTTCCGCGACCTTTAGTAGTGGTCGCTGTTGCTAACAGATGGCGCTGCAGTCTACCAATACTTCAGCAAGTCCCCTTTGTGCTTTGCAAATAATACGCCAACTGCCCTCTATTGCTCTGCCACCAACAAACATGCACCAAGTAACATCACATACAAATCAATCGCCCCGCAGTGTCCTTTGCTACAGTTTCAGAGCAATGCCGCAACTTATCTGTGTGAGTTGAACGTGGCGTGACGTGACCGGATTTTGAGATTGAAGTCGCTCAAAACCTTCTCCGCCGGCGTCGAGTCCTCTTTAATGTGTAGTAGCACTCTATCTCTTCGTGTTCTCCCGGGTTTCGGCACCAAAATGTTGCTACACACTAGTGAAATCAAGGACACAGTAAAACTTCTGCTCACACACACCTTTATTCTCACACGTCCATTTTACAGTTATCGTAGAAATATATCCGCTGCAGAGGGCAGCACAATGTACAGACTTTACAGAACACCAACAGATGGCGTAGGAGTCTTCATTCCCCGGCACATGTGCAACATGTTCTCCTACGGTATTTCATGACAGCAATGTCCGAAACGCATAAAAGTGAAATAATTAAGTCAGCTTACATCCATTCAATGACTCTACCCCCAGAGACGTATTCAGGATTTAACAGACCACACATGAAACTTCCTGACAGATTGAAACTGTGTGCCGGACCGAGACTCGAACACGGGACCTTTGCCTTTCGCGGGCAAGAGGAGGAAGTTCATATCAGAGCACACTCCGCTGCAAAGTGAAAATCTCATTCTAGACTACACATATTTTTCGACACGGTCGCGTACCACCTCCGTGACTTACGGTCGCAATTATGTTAATCGTGAATTACGTCAAAAGTAAAGTTCCAGTGGTTCAAATGGCTCTGAGCACTATGCGACTTAACTGCTGAGGACATCAGTCCCCTAGGACTTAGAACTACTTAAACCTAACTAACCTAAGGACATCACACACATCCATGCCCGAGGCAGGATTCGAAGCTGCGACCGTAGCGGACGCGCGCCTCCAGAAAAAGTAAAGTACTGGAATTCCAGTACGTGCGGAGAAGGATGACCTTGCGCTGCTAAAAATAACTCGCTTCAGACAAGGCTGTGAAACGGGACCCGTGAAGGTGGGGCTTTGTTCGGTAACCGCGTCGCTACGGAAGGCCGAGCATAATTTTGCTGTTGTTGTGTTGCGTTGGCAACCCCACCCCCTCACCGGCGGAGAAGGCGTTGCAGATTGCCGGGCGTGTCTCTGAAATTTCTTGAATGTCACGCCAGGCACTGTTAATGTCAAGTCCGAACTCCGAAGTCCACGACAGAATCCGGACACCTATTTTCCGCTTTGTTCTTAGAACTGCGAACGCTTCTCTGAAAATTTTTGCCGCATTATGCATGGCGAGAGAGCGAGATTAGTTGCAGGAATAACAGCAGCTTCAGTGGCGAAATGCCGGCTACTTATGAAGAATCTGCCTTTGCAGGAAGACAGCTGCCTTACATCTACATTTATCAGTGACGTTGATATTTGATAAAGGTTAGTTAGTAACGGTCGAGATTTATTAACAAAAAAAATTTATTAAATATTTCTGAAAAGTACTGATACCATATAGGACAACAGATGTATTTCACTGTGATGAAACGACAAGGCTGGGACACGGGTGTAGGCCCGCCCACCTTCACCGGTTGAAAAATCATCGCTTCTGGACACTGCGATGAGGACACAGCAGCGGTTCAAATGGCTCTGAGCACTATGGGACTCAACTGCTGAGGTCATTAGTCTCCTAGAACTTAGAACTAGTTAAACCTAACTAACCTAAGGACATCACAAACATCCATGCCCGACGCAGGATTCGAACCTGCGACCGTAGCGGTCTTGCGGTTCCAGACTGCAGCGCCTTTAACCGCACGGCCACTTCGGCCGGCACAGCAGCGGTGGCGGATCTAAACCGTGCTGTATCGACACAGGCGGTCTTTTACAAAAAATTGGTTGCGAGGGGCTACCGTCCCTCTACAAGTATAATTGCTCTATTTGCTCGTGATCTGTTTAAAAGAGGCCGGTATCCAGCTTGACCAATAAGTTGTGTGGATCTTGTTCTCCCATGCAACCAGCCTGGTTCGAAAACTGGGACGTGTTTTTACTTTGCATTAACTACTTATTTTTGTACGTGGCGCCGTTACCCAGATGTTGTGGATGTCATTCTCCTATGGAACCGGGAATATTCGAAACCTTGCGTCGTAATTTTGCGTTTTTATTTTGTATTACGAACTTGTTATCGTACTTCACACACTTATCATTGTTCTATTGTGAAAATTACACTAATGTTAACTTCGCACTGTTTTACCTACTGCTGGCTGCATGGTGTTCGTCTTTTCGTGATCTTATTTTACATTAAGATCTATTGTGTTACGTCTAACTCTTTATTTTTCTGCAGTGGAAATTGCAGTTATGTTAATGTTGTAAATGCCCTGTTTGTACGAGGGGGCATTTGAAAAGTCCGTGAAAAGTCCGAGAGATGGCACCACCGGCGCGTATCGAGGTCATGTTTACTTAGTAGCACCTTTGGAAAGAACGCACACAAAGTTTCAGCCACATTGGTCTATTTCTTTGTGTTTGGAATTCGTGTGAATCAAGGAAGTCGAGTGACTGTCAAAAAATGGACGACAAAGAATTTCGTGTGGTGGTTAAACATTACTTGATGAAAGGCAAAACGCCACAGGAGACTAAAGAGAAGCTTGATAAACATTACGGTGACTCTGCACCTTCGATTAGAACAGTTTATAAGTGGTTTCAAAATTTTCGGAGTGGCCGTATGGGCACAAGTGGTGCAAAACATTCTGGACGCCCTGTGGAGGTTACGACTCCAGGAATCATTGGTAAAATCCATGATATGGTGATGGATGACAGAAGAGTTAAGGTGCGTGAGATTGCTAGTGCTGTGGGCATCTCGAATGAATGGGTACATATTATTTTGCATAAACATGTGGACATGAGAAAGCTATCTGCAAGGTGGGTTCCGCGGGTGCTCACGCTTGACCAAAAACGGAATCGTGTGAAGTGTTGCAAGGATGGTTTTCAGCTGTTCAGGAAGAATCCACAGGACTTTAAGCGTCGTTTCGTTGTTGTGGATGAAACTTGGATACGTTACTATACTCCTGAGACCAAAGAACAATCTAAACAATGGGTTACCAAGGGAGAATCTACACCAAAAAAGGCGAAGACCATTCCTTCAGCCAGAGAGGTTATGGCGACTGTCTTTTGGGAATCACAAGGGATAATCCTCATCGACTATTTGGAAAAGGGTAAAATTATTGCAGGTGCATATTATTCATCGTTATTGGACCGCAAAAAATTCCTTTTCCATCACGACAATGCACGAGCACACACCTCAGCAGTTGTAGTCGCAAAATTAATGGAAATAGGATACCAACACGTTTCACATCCCCCCTATTCTCCAGATTTGGCTCCCTCGGACTACTATTTGTTCCCCAATTTGAAGAAATGGCTGGCGGGATAAAGATTTTATTCAAACGACGAAGTGATTGCAGCAGTTAATAGATATTTTGCAGACTTGAACAATTCCTATTATTTGGAAGGAATCAACAAATTAAAACTGCGTTGGAGGGCGTGTATAAGTCTAAAAAGGAGACTATGTCGAAAAATAAAAAAGGTTTACCGCAAACACGTAAGCAGTTTTCATTTTTGCACGGACTTCTCAACCCTCGTACGTTCGCAGCACTATAGTCTGTGTTAATATCGCTGACAGCGCTCTGCGCCCTCGGCAAGAGATTCTGTGGTTGGACGGACTAGCAGTTCAGTTAGCGACTGGATAGAGAAGTGTATGGACGTGATATTTTTAGTGGGGACTCTGTTTTGGTAGGAAATGCAGTGTAAAGTGAGACGCAAGCAAATGTAGAATGAGGATGGATGTTGTTGGTCTCGTTTGGGTTGTGGAATTATTGACAACTATATAATTTTTGGAACTGGATGTCACACGAATAAGGTAAAATTTTCTAAATACATCGATTGATTGCACTTCAACAAAATCTTTCTTTAGGTAACGATATGGCTCTTAGCAGCTACGGTCAATAGTCGTTAGAATCTTTTTATTTAGCTGGCTGTAGTTGCTGCTTGCGGTAAATGCTGGAGTTCGTGTTGTGAACATTTATTTGTTTTCGTCAGGCTGATTTAAGTCTTTGAATGCTTACTCTTCTGTTGCTCATATGAGACTGGTTATTGGTGGTTTAATGTCTATAAATTGATGATGTTGTAAAGGTTCACCTTCTTTTACTTTCTGTGAGCTAAGTGACTTATAAAAAAAGTGGAGTTCGTGGTGGAAATAAAACTAGGCAATTAACAGGGTTGGAGGTAGTTTCATATTTCTTTAATTTCATACTTTTTGCACTTCCATTATTGTTAGGATTTCTTGAAATCCAGGGCTATTCTTATGTGTTAATTATTGGAAGTCATGTTGTCATTGTACAGCAGTCAGATTGAGTTGGGCTCGTATACTGTGGGTAGTAAATGAATAGGTTAGGTTTGAATTGTCTTTGTCAGGGAATATTCTGTAGGTCAATGTTTAAATGATAAATAATTAAATAATTATTTTCAATATGCCACTTCTGTCATTACTGTTTGCCGTATGGTCTTTGCTACCAAAGCCAAAAACACTCATGTTCATAAAAAACAGAACACCTTGAACGACTAGGGTTAGAACGTTTACATTCACAGGATATGTACGTTAGTATGTTGTGCAAAAATGATGAATATCTGAATCATGTCGGGTCGCTGGTTCAAGGACAGCATCGATATCGCCTGCAACACCACCTACAGGGGAAATGTGGCTGCGATTCTCGTTGTCACTGTAGACCGAAGGTAATGGATCAGTGTAACTTGAGCAGAAGTGCAGGATGCGTCGCAGACGTATGCGCGAACCGTACTGTCGAACAGTGAGTTTGAAAGAGGGCGCATTATTGGCGTGAGAGAATGTGATGCATCCATCCGGGAAATTGCCGCTCATGTGGCACGAAGTGTTTGGACAGTGCAGCGGGTGTGTGCAGAATGGTTGATGGAAGGTTGTAGAAGACGACGAGATGTGTCAGGTCGCACCACCCAGACCGCCTCCCAAGAAGATCGACATCTCATCCGAATGGCATTGCAGGACAAATCTGCGTTCTCTTTGGCTCTGGCGCAACATTGGAACAGCGTAACACACTGTACACTATAAGGGGTGACCGTCGCCGTTTATTACGGCATGGGTACCGTGCGAATCGTACACTTCTCTGCCTACCTTTGACGAATGGGCAGAAACATCCTACATCTACATCTCCCTGCCGCCGTTGGATTAGCAGCTGCAGCAGCAAGTCGTATACGCCTACCTCACTTATTTGTTACATAGTTTAATTCTTAACTTCTTTGCGTGTTTTTGGGTACTTGCATTGTTTAATTCTTAAATTTCGGGCGTATTATAGTATTCGAGAGTTGTAGCATCGCGCCTTAGTACCTGAACAGTAGATTCTTATTTAAATTGCGTGTGAGTTTCGTATAGGAGGTGTAATTTCGAGTTTTAGTTACTATATTCGTAAATTCAGGCAGATTGTAGCGCAGTCGTTAGGCATTTGTACAGGTTAGTTAATACATTCTTTGCGTGTTTCCCTTGCGATATCTAGGCACAGACTCGTGTTTCAGTAACTGTTGTTCAACATCGATTAGAATGGACAGGGACTGTGATTGCTGTGTTCAGATGAGGGCTGAGTTGGCATCCCTTCGCTCACAGCTGCAGGTGGCGCTGACTTCGGTCGCGCAGCTTGAGGCTGTTGCCAATGGGTACCACTGTGGGGAGCCGGACTTGGGTATCACGGGGATGTCAACCACGTCCCGTCTGTCCCCAGATCGGTCTGCCGCTGTGGTTGCCCCGGTTGCTGCCCGCAGTGGAGCTGAGCCCTCGCCTGTGGTTGATTGGGAGGTCGTTCCAAGGCGTGGCAGGCAGCGAAAGACGTCCCCGGAGGCTGATCAGAAAGCCTCCCCGGTGCGTCTGACAAACAGGTTTCAGGCACTGTCTCTGGCTGAGCCAGATGCAGCCTCCTGCCCTGTTTCAGAGGATGATTCTCAGCCTTCAAGGTCCGGGCAATCACAGAGGGTGGGCTTATTGGTAGTTGGGAGCTCCAATGTTAGGCGCGTAATGGGGCCCCTTAGAGATATGGCAGCTAAGGAGGGGAAGAAATCCAGTGTGCACTCCGTGTGCATTCCAGGTGGAGTCATTCCTGATGTGGAAAGGGTCCTTCCGGATGCCATGAAGAGCACACAGTGCAGCCAGCTGCAGGTGGTGGCACATGTCGGCACTAATGACGTGTGTCGCTTTGGATCTGAGGAAATTCTCTCTGGATTCCAGCGGCTATCTGATTTGGTGAAGGCTGTCGGTCTTGCTTACGAGATGAAGGCAGAGCTCACCATCTGCAGCATCGTTGACAGAACCGACTGCGGACCTTTGGTGCAGAGCCGGGTGGAGGGTCTGAATCAGAAGCTCAGACGGTTTTGCGACCGTGTTGGCTGCAGACTCCTTGACTTGCGCCATAGAGTGGTGGGGTTTCGGGTTCCGCTGAATAGGTCAGGAATTCACTACACTCAGCTGGCGGCTACACTGGTAGCGGAGGCTGTGTGGCGTGGACGGCGGTTTTTTAGGTTAGAAGGCCTCGGGAAAGTACGGCGTGGGCTGCAATCTCAAAGGGTGCATGGCAAATACAGGACGTGCTTGGATCAAGGAGCAGTCGGAATTGTAGTTGTAAATTGTTGTAGTTGTGCTGGGAAAGTCCCTGAGCTTCAAGCGCTAATAGAAAGCACAGAAGCTGAAATCGTTATAGGTACAGAAAGCTGGCTAAAGCCTGAAATAAGTTCTGCAGAAATTTTTGTGAAGTCTCAGACGGTGTTCAGGAAAGATAGATTAGGTAGAATTGGTGGTGGAGTGTTTGTGTCTGTCAGTAGTGGTTCATCTTGTAGTGAAGTCGAAGTAGATACTCCGTGCGAATTGGTATGGGTGGAGGTTATACTTAACAGCCGAACTAAGTTAATAATTGGCTCCTTCTACCGACCCCCAGACTCCGATGATATAGTTGCTGAACAGTTCAGAGAAAATTTGAGTCTCGTAACAAATAAATACCCCACTCATACGGTTATAGTTGGTGGAGACTTCAACCTTCCCTCGATATGTTGGCAAAAATACTTGTTCAAAACCGGTGGTAGGCAGAAAACATCTTCCGAGACTGTCCTAAATGCTTTCTCCGAAAATTATTTCGAGCAGTTAGTCCACGAACCCACGCGAATTGTAAATGGTTGCGAAAACACGCTTGACCTCTTAGCCACAAACAATCCAGAGCTGATAGAGAGCATCATGACTGATACAGGGATTAGTGATCACAAGGTCGTTGTAGCTAGGCTCAATACCGTTTCTTACAAATCCACCGGAAACAAACGCAAAATAATTTTATTTAAAAAAGCGGATAAAGTGTCACTAGAAGCCTTCCTAAGAGACAATCTCCATTCCTTCCGAACTGACTATGCAAATGTAGACGAGATGTGGCACAAATTCAAAGATATAGTAGCAAAAGCAATTGAGAGATTCACACCTCATAAATTGGTAAGAGATGGAACTGATCCCCCGTGGTACACAAAACAGGTCCGAACGCTGTTGCAGAGGCAACGGAGAAAGCATGCGAAGTTCAGAAGAACGCGAAATCCCGAAGATTGGCTAAAATTTACAGACGCGCGAAATTTGGCACAGACTTCAATGCGAGATGCCTTTAATAGGTTCCACAACGAAACATTGTCTCGAAATTTGGTAGAAAACCCGAAGAAATTCTGGTCGTATGTAAAGTACACCAGCGGTAAGACGCAGTCAATACCTTCGCTGCGCAGTGCCGATGGTACTGTTACCGACGACTGTGCCGCTAAAGCGGAGTTATTGAACGCAGATTTCCGAAATTCCTTCACCAGGGAAGACGAATGGAATATTCCAGAATTTGAAACACGAACAGCTGCCACCATGAGTTTCTTAGAAGTAGATACCTTAGGGGTTGCGAAGCAACTCAAATCGCTTGATACGGGCAAGTCTTCAGGATTGGATTGTTTGGGGGAGGAGACTAGACAGCGAGGTCATCAGTCTCATCGGATTAGGGAAGGACGGGGAAGGAAGCCGGCCGTGCCCTTTCAAAGGAACCATCCCGGCATTTGCCTGGAGCGATTTTAGGGAAATCACGGAAAACCTAAATCAGGATGGCCGGACGCGGGATTGAACCGTCGTCCTCCCGAATGCGAGTCCAGTGTGCTAGCCACTGCGTCACCTCGCTCGGTAAGTCTTCAGGTCCAGACTGTATACCGATTAGGTTCCTTTCAGATTATGCTGATACAATAGCTCCCTACTTAGCAATCATATACAACCGCTCGCTCACCGATAGATTCTGTACCTGCAGATTGGAAAATTGCACAGGTCGCACCAGTGTTCAAGAAGGGTAGTAGGAGTAATCCATCGAACTACAGATCTATATCATTGACGTCGGTTTGCAGTACGGTTTTGGAGCATATACTGTATTCAAACATTATGAATAACCTCGAAGGGAACGATCTATTGATACGTAATCAGCATGGTTTCAGAAAACATCGTTCTTGTGCAACGCAGCTAGCTCTTTATTCGCACGAAGTAATGGCCGCTATCGACAGGGGATCTCAAGTTGATTCCGTATTTCTAAATTTCCGGAAAGCTTTTGACACCGTTCCTCACAAGCGACTTCTAAACAAGCTGCGGGCCTATGGGGTATCGTCTCAGTTGTGCGACTGGATTCGTGATTTCCTGTCATGAAGGTCGCAGTTCGTAGTAATAGACGGCAAATCATCGAGTAAAACTGAAGTGATATCAGGTGTTCCCCAGGGAAGCTTCCTGGGACCTCTGCTGTTCCTGATCTATATAAATGACCTGGGTGACAATCTGAGCAGTTCTCTTATGTTGTTCGCAGATGATGCTGTAATTTACCGTCTAGTAAGGTCATCCGAAGACCAGTATCAACTGCAAAGCGATTTAGAAAAGATTGCTGTATGGTGTGGCAGGTGGCAGTTGACGCTAAATAACGAAAAGTGTGATCCACACGAGTTCCAAAAGAAATCCGTTGGAATTCGATTACTCGATAAATAGTGCAATTCTCAAGGCTGTCAATTCAACTAAGTACCTGGGTGTAAAAATTACAGACAACTTCAGTTGGAAAGACCACATAGATAATATTGTGGGGAAGGCGAGCCAAAGGTTGCGTTTCATTGGCAGGACACTTAGAAGATGCAACAAGTCCACTAAAGAGACAGCTTACACTACACTCATTCGTCCTCTGTTAGAATATTGCTGCGCGGTGTGGGATCCTTACCAGGTGGGATTGACGGAGGACATCGAAAGGGTGCAAAAAAGGGCAGCACGTTTTGTATTATCACGTAATAAGGGAGAGAGTGTGGCAGATATGATACGCGAATTGGGATGGAAGTCATTAAAGCAAAGACGTTTTTCGTCGCGGCGAGATCTATTTACGAAATTTCAGTCACCAACTTTCTCTTCCGAATGCGAAAATATTTTGTTGAGCCCAACGTACATAGGTAGGAATGATCATCAAAATAAAATAAGAGAAATTAGAGCTCGAACAGAAAGGTTTAGGTGTTCGTTTTTCCCGCCTGCTGTTCGGGAGTGGAATGGTAGAGATATAGTATGATTGTGGTTCGATGAACCCTCTGCCAAGCACTTAAATGTGAATTGCAGAGTAGTCATGCAGATGTAGATGTAGATATGCTTCGCAAGCCACCTGACGGTGTGTGGCGGAGGGTACCTTGAGTACCTCTATCGGTTCTCCCTTCTATTCCAGTCTCCTATTGTTCGTGGAAAGAAAGATTGTCGGTATGCCTCTGTATGGGCTCTAATCTCTCTGATTTTATCCCCACGGTCTCTTCGCGAGATATACGTAGGAGGGAGGAATATACTGCTTGATTCATCGGTGAAGGTATGTTTTCGAAACTTCAACAAAAGCCCGTACCGAGCTACTGAGCGTCTCTCCTGCAGAGTCTTCCACTGGAGTTTATCTATCATTTCCGTAACGCTTTCGCGATTACTAAATGATCCCGTAACGAAACGCGCTGCTCTCCGTTGGATCTTTCTATCTCTTCTATCAACCCTATCTGGCACGGATCCCACACTGGTGAGCGATGTTCAAGCAGTGTACTGTACCCTACTTCCTTTGTTTTCGGATTGGATTTCCTTAGGAATCTTCCAATGAACCTCAGTCTGGCATCTGCTTTACCGACGATTAATTTTATATGGTCATTCCATTTTAAATCACTCCTAATGCCTACTCCCAAATAATTTATGGAATTAACTGCTTCCAGTTGCCGACCTGCTATATTGTAGCTAAATGATAAGGGATCTTTCTTTCTATGTATTCGCAGCACATTACACTTGTCGACGACATTGAGATTCAATTGCCATTCCCTACACCATGCGTCAATTGGTTGCAGATCCTTCTGCATTTCAGTACAATTTTCCATTGTTACAACCTCTCGATATACTGCAGCATCATCCGAAAAAGCCTCAGTGAACTTCCAATGTTATCCACAAAGTCATTTATACATTTTGTGAATAGCAACGGTCCTACGACACTCCCCTGCGGCCCACCTCAAATAACTCTTACTTCGGAAGACTTCTTTCCATTGAGAATGACGTGCTGCGTTCTGTTATCTAGGAACTCTTCAATCCAATCACACATTTGCTCTAGCAGTCCATATGCTCTTACTTTGTTCATTAAACGACTGTGGGGAACTGTATCAAACGCCTTGCGGCAGTCGAGAAACACGGCATGTACCTGGAAATCCGTGTCAAGGGCCCTCTGAGTCTCGTGGACGAATAGCGCGATCTGGATTTCACACGATCGTCTTTTTCGCAACCCATGCTGATTCCTACAGGGTAGATTTCTAGTCTCCAGAAAAGTCATTATACTCGAACATAATACGTGTTCCAAATTTCTACAACTGATCGACGTTAGAGACTAGGTCTATAGTTCTGCACATCTGTTCGACGTCACTTCTTGGAAACAGGGATGCCCTTTCCCTTTTCCAATCTTCTGGAACGCTACGATCTTCTAGAGACCTACCGTACACGGCTGCCAGAAGGGGGGCAAGTCCCTTCGCGTACTCTGTGTAAAATCGAACTGGTATCCCATCAGGTCCAGCGGCCTTTCCTCTTTTGAGCGATTTTAATTGTTTTTCTACCCCTCCGTCATCTATTTCGATATCTACCATTTCGTCATCTGTGCGACAATCTAGACAAGGAACTACAGTGCAGTCTTCCTCTGTAAAGCAGCCTTGGAAAAAGGCATTTAGTATTTCGGCCTTTAGTCTGTCATCCTCTGTTTCAGTCCTAGACGGCAATGGCGTATGTAAAGACGCTCCTGCGGACAGGAAAGGCATCAGATAGTATTTTCAGACTAATTCAGATTATATATATATATATATATATATATATATATATATATATATATATATATGCTAAAATGGTATCTGTCAGAAAGAACAGATACCCTGGGTGACCATGCAGCTTGTTAGAATGAAATCACAATGAACTGAGCACCCTTAGCTGCTTACAGGCGTTGACGTACGTCAACGGGGACAGATGAAAACGTGTGCCCCGACCGGGACTCGAATCCAGGATCTCCTGCTTACATGTCGCCGATGGTATCTGTTCTTTCGGACATGTCCGAAAGAACAGATATCGTCTTAGTATATACAGGGTGTTTCAAAAATGACCGGTATATTTGAAACGGCAATAAAAACTAAACGAGCAGCGATAGAAATACACCGTTTGTTGCATTATGCTTGGGACAACAGTACATTTTCAGGCGGTCAAACTTTCGAAATTACAGTAGTTACAATTTTCAACAACAGATGGCGCTGCAAGTGATGTGAAAGATATAGAAGACAACGCAGTCTGTGGGTGCGCCGTTCTGTACGTCGTCTTTCTGCTGTAAGCGTGTGCTGTTCACAACGTGCAAGTGTGTTGTGGATAACATGGTTTATTCCTTAGAACAGAGGATTTTTCTGGTGTTGGAATTCCACCACCTAGAACACAGTGTTGTTGCAACAAGACGAAGTTTTCAATGGAGGTTTAATGTAACCAAAGGACCGAAAAGCGATACAATAAAGGATCTGTTTGAAAAATTTCAACGGACTGGGAACGTGACGGATGAACGTGCTGGAAAGGTAGGGCGACCGCGTACGGCAACCACAGAGGGCAACGCGCAGCTAGTGCAGCAGGTGATCCAACAGCGGCCTCGGGTTTCCGTTCGCCGTGTTGCAGCTGCGGTCCAAATGACGCCAACGTCCACGTATCGTCTCATGCGCCAGAGTTTACACCTCTATCCATACAAAATTCAAACGCGGCAACCTCTCAGCGCCGCTACCATTGCTGCACGAGAGACATTCGCTAACGATATAGTGCACAGGATTGATGACGGCGATATGCATGTGGGCTTCGTCAATAAACAGAACTGGCGCATATGGGGAACCGAAAAGCCCCATGTTGCAGTCCCATCGTCCCTGCATCCTCAAAAAGTACTGGTCTGGGCCGCCGTTTCTTCCAAAGGAATCATTGGCCCATTTTTCAGATCCGAAACGATTACTGCATCACGCTATCTGGACATTCTTCGTGAATTTGTGGCGGTACAAACTGCCTTAGACGACACTACGAACACCTCGTGGTTTATGCAAGATGGTGCCCGGCCACATCGCATGGCCGACGTATTTAATTTCCTGAATGAATATTTCGATGATCGTGTGATTGCTTTGGGCTATCCGAAACATACAGGAGGCGGCGTGGATTGGCCTCCCTATTCGCCAGACATGAACCCCTGTGACTTCTTTCTGTGGGGACACTTGAAAGACCAGGTGTACCGCCAGAATCCAGAAACAATTGAACAGCTGAAGCAGTACATCTCATCTGCATGTGAAGCCATTCCGACAGACACGTTGTCAAAGGTTTCGGGTAATTTCATTCAGAGACTACGCCATATTATTGCTACGCATGGTGGATATGTGGAAAATATCGTACTATAGAGTTTCCCAGACCGCAGCGTCATCTGTTGTTGACAATTGTAACTACTGTAATTTCGAAAGTTTGTCTGCCTGAAAATGTACTGTTGTCCCAAGCATATTGCAACAAACGGTGTATTTCTATCGCTGCTCGTTTAGTTTGTATTGCCGTTTCAAATATACCGGTCATTTTTGAAACACCCTGTATATAGTTAAGGCTCACCGGCCACTTGACCATCTTCTGCTTCTGTGCGAACGCACAAACAGTGCCGGAACTCTTATGGGAATCGGCAACGCGCCGCGAGTAATGAGTATAATGGGCGGGGGCACTACGAATGTAGTGCGGGACAGTACGTTGAGAATGTGGGTTTCGCGGGAGGCGTGCCAGAGGTAAAACCCTGCAGTCGCGCTATCCTCCGTGTTCTCGGTGGCTCAGATGGATAGAGCGTCTGCCATGTAAGCAGGAAATCGCGGGTTCGAGTCCCGGTCGGGGCACACATTTTCATTTGTCCCCGTTGACGTATGTCAACACCTGTAAGCAGCTAAGGGTGTTCAGTTCATAATAATTCAGATTCTGTTGGTTCGCCGCAAACAGAGGGATCGCCATTACAATGTCACAGACACACAGCGTCAACTCAAGGCATTGTGGTGTGGGGAGATCACAGATGGTGTACGTCCAGGGCACTGTGGTCACTATGACGTACGCGAATCAGGTCCTGCGACCCGAAGCCGTACCATTTCTACACAAGACCCCAGACGCCATTTTTCAGCAAGACAATGCAGAACCATATATTGCGGCGCGCACACGTGCCATCTCGGCGTCACAGGATGACAGCCTTTTGTTCTGGCGCGCCAGGTCACCAGACCCCCAGCCAATCGGAAATGTGTGGGGTATGGTGAAACGACTCGTGCATCACTCTCACCCAATGTCAACCACCATAGTTGCATTTTGGAACCAAGTGATTGAAACATGGATAACTGTTCCACAGGACGCCATTCGCGCCTTATACGCGACGATGACATCACGCATGGAGCAAGTTATCAGGGCCCATGGCAGACCCTGTGGCTACTAGGGAACAGTGCACGTGCTGAACCGAGATGACTGAAATGCTAATCATTCCTTCAGAACATACTGAGCCATGGCTGAATCGCGTCATGTCTTTCTGCGTCTACATGGATACTCTGCAAATCACATTTGAGTGCCTGGCAGAGGGTTCATCGAACCACCTTCATAATTCTCTATTATTCCAATCTCGTATAGCGTGCGGAAAGAATGAACACCTACATCTTTCCGTACGAGCTCTGATTTCCCTTATTTTATTGTGGTGATCCTTCCGCCCTATGTAGGTCGGTGCCAACAAAATATTTTCGCATTCGGAGGACAAAGTTGGTGATTGGAATTTCGTGAGCGTCGCAACGAAAAACGCCTTTCTTTTAATGATTTCCTGCCCAAATCCTGTATCATTTCTGTGACACTCTCTCCCATATTTCGCTATAATACAAAACGTGCTGCCTTTCTTTGTACTCCGTCAGTCCTACCTGGTAAGGATCCCACACCGCGCAGCAATATTCTAAAAGAGGACGGACAAGCGTAGTGTAGGCAGTCTCCTTAGTATATCTGTTACATTTTCTAAGTGTCCTGCCAATAAAACGCAGTCTTTGCTTAGCCTTCCCCACAACATTTTCTATGAGTTCTTTCCAATTTAAGTTGTTCGTAATTGTAATGCCTAGGTATTTAGTTGAATTTACGGCTTTTAGATTAGACTGATTTATCGTGTAACCGAAGTTTAACGAGTTCCTTTTAGTACTCATGTGGATGACCAAACACTTTTCGTTATTTAGGGTCAACTGCCACTTTTCGCACCATTCAGATATTTTTTCTAAATCTTCTGATGACTTTATTAGTCGATAAACGACAGCGTCATCTGCAAACAACCGAAGACGGCTGCTCAGATTGTCTCCCAAATCATTTATACAAATGAGAAACAGGAAAGGGCCCATAACACTACCTTGGAGAACGCCTGAAATCACTTCTGTTTTACTCGATTACTTTCCGTCAGTTACTACGAACTGTGACCTCTCTGACAGGAAATCACAAATCCAGTCACATAACTGAGACGATATTCCATAAGCACGCAATTTTACTACGAGCCGGTTGTGTGGTACAGTGTCAAAAGCCTTCCGGAAATCCAGGAATACGGAATCGATCTGAAATCCCTTGTGAATAGCACTCAGCACTTCATGTGAATAAAGAGCTAGTTGTGTTTCACAGGAACGATGTTTTCTAATTCATAATGTTTGAACACAATATATGTTCTAAAATCCTGCTGCATATGGACGTTAACGTTATGTGCCTGTAATTTAGTGGATTACTCTTCCTACCTTTCTTGAATATTGGTGTGACCTGTGCAACTTTCCAGTCTTTGGGTACGGATCTTTCGTCGAGCGAACGGTTGTATATGATTGTTAAGTATCGAGCTAATGCATCAGCATACTCGGAAAGGAACCTAATTGGTATACAGTCTGGACCAGAAGACTTGCTTTTATTAAATGGTTTGAGTTGCTTCACTACTCCGAGGATATTTACTTCTATGTTACTCATGTTGGCAGCTGTTCTCGATTCGAATTCTGGAATATTTACTTCCTCCTCTTTTGTGAAGGCATTTCGGAAGGCTGTGTTTAGTAAATCTGCTTTGGCAGTACTGTCTTCGATAGTATTTCCATTGTTATCGTGCAGAGATTTTAAATTATTGGTTGCAGTCCTGTCGTATCTTATTTCTTCTTCAGTTATCGCCATAACCTTGCTGTCTTTTCTCTGTGAGTGGCAACAGCAGCGAGTATCGATATTACTACTGCTGCAATATCTTTGGGGTGGCCGATATATTATCCGGGTGTGTGGAGTGTGGCAGTCGATCGGTTGGCGCAGAGCATCGCGTGGAGTCGGGCCGGAGCCGCTGGTGACGTGCACGCGCGTTTGCAGTTGTGAGGCGTTTCTTGCGAGGGTTACGAAGTTCGTCGCCCACCGATCTGGGACTCTGAAGTTGGGTGCTCGCTTAGCCTACTGTCAAGCCTCAACCGCTATCACTTCTCTTCGTTTGATCCTGGTTGTCGCTTTCTGCGAGATTCCCGCGAGCAATAACGTGTGTGCATTGGAGTCGGCTAGAATTGCAGCCGTTTTCTTGGATGGGGTTTAAGTTAATTTAATTCACTCCTTCATTAGTGAAGTGCGCCAGGGGTATCTCTTGCCTTGTGGCCGTTAAGGGGAGCCGGAGGTGCCTATGCTGCCCATGTTAAAATCACTAAGTTTGAGGAACATTTATGAATAAACTCCCAAATAGAAAAATTTGAATTTTTTTTACATATAGAGTGGTTTGGTATTGCAGTTATGACAGAGGGATTTTGGAGCATCTTTTCTACTTTCCTTCCAATTATTTTTTTTATTAATGACCCAAATTTTTTTACAAATAATTGCTTTATAATTAAACTGAAATGAAACTACTGAACATATTGCCAAATGGCTGTGTTACAATGTAAGTTTGACCACTAGGAGTGCTGTATAAAAATTTCATCTCTCTAGCTTGAGTGGATTTTGAGAAAACGTTCCTTATATTTGAAAAATTCTAATTTCCGGGAAATGGCTATCAAAGTTTCTCAATAGATTCCTGCACTATAGGATGGATTATCAGGGTCTTCTTCTTCATCCTCCAAAAGCTTCCTCTTCTGTCTTCTTTCTGGCCTTTCTCTTCTTTCTGCTCCTCTTATCCTTTCTCTGTCAATATTTCTTAGTGCTCGTACAGTGTTCACCCCAGCTGTAAATCCTAATGCCTTCAGAACTTCACACTTCACACTGTTCCCTTGGTTGTAGGTTGCTATTGCATCATAAATGCCAAAGTGCAGTGTTTTTATGCTTACAAACACCCTTTTAGGAATCACTTTCCAAATCAAATTGTTTACGCTCTCATTAGGATTCTGTGTCTTTCCGTGTAGACATTTGTGTAACAATTCTGGCTGTGCTAAGTCACAAAAATTTGTTTTATTGTTCCCTCCTGATTCTTGTACATACTGCATATTACCCGCTTTACACAAGAAGTATAATACTACCAACAACAGGCGCAACACTGAACTAATTCGAAACGGTAAACAGCAAAGAGACGATGTTCCGCGCTCTTATTCATTGTAGTATCGCAACTTGGTATTAGTGTTAATTTTCTTTTCCCTACGTTCTTCCTCTTCTTATATACACGGTTACTAAAACGTGGCATCGTAACCAGAACAAAAGTGTACGACAATATTAAATGGAGCAAAATGTTCGAAATTCTGAGGAAAATAGGAGTAAGCTGTAAGGAAATACGGGTAATATTTGTCACAGAAAACAATGTAGCCAACCCTTGCAAACTCGCTGAATGTGTAACATAAGGCGCTGTATGCGTAACAGGCTGAGAAAATCCCAAGCAGTTCGCCAGGAAGTCACGAGAGGGTGTAAGATGCATTCAGCGGCCGCCGACTTCCTCTGCAGGCGTGGGGGAAATTGGTAATAACTCCACTTCTAGGGCGAGTAGAACAATAATTCAAAGTTTACATTAAAGAGGAATGTTCCAATTAATTTTCGATAGCAAAAAAAATCGTAATTTTTTGGATTTGACCACCTCCGGCTCCCCTTAACGTTCCGGTTACCTGCCCTGGGCGTTGGCGTAGTTTTTGGCAGTGTATCTTCCTCGTCGTGCTGTTGGTCTCCAGCACGGCATGTAGTTCGACAGCTGAGGTGTGTTGGTAGTTTTGGGCGTTTATTCTGACTTGGCTGGATTGGGCACCAGTATCCACAACGTTTTGCAATTGACGTCTTGTTGTTTTGCCGGCCGGAGTGGTTGGTTGAAATGGCTCTGAGCACTATGGGACTCAACTGCTGTGGTCATAAGTCCCCTAGAACTTAGAACTACTTAAACCTAACTAACCTAAGGACAGCACACAACACCCAGCCATCACGAGGCAGAGAAAATCCCTGACCCCGCCGGGAATCGAACCCGGGAACCCGGGCGTGGGAAGCGAGAACGCTACCGCACGACCACGAGATGCGGGCTCGGCCGGAGTGGCGCTACAGTCTGGAGCCGAGCGACCGCTACGGTCGCAGGTTCCAATCCTGCCTCGGGTATGGATGTGTGTGATGTCCTTAGGGTAGTTAGGTTTAATTAGTTCTACGTTCTAGGCTACTGATGACCTCACAAGTTAAGTCGCATAGTGCTCAGAGCCATTTGTTGTCGTTTTGCTCGTCGGGTGGAGTAGAACCGATTTGGTGGGTCGGGTTGCCTTCCGATTAAGAGGTTCTCGGTCTGGCTGCCTGTGTCACCAAAACGTGCGTTAGTGATACTTCCCAGGCCTATCCTAGGAACCTTCTGAGCGCCGCTCCTCGTGTTTTACATAGTAATTTCCTTTTTAGTCTTCCTTCAGCCGAGTTTTAGCTTATTAAAGTTGTAAGTTTTTTTCACTTTAGGCCTTAAGCCGTGAAATTGTTTTCTCCATAGTATGTGGACTTCGGCCGAGTTTTAAACTCTCTTAAACTGAAAATTTAAAATCTTGCTCTTGTCGTTAAGTCATAACATTGTTATTTTTTTAGCTATGAGGCTTTCAGCTGCGTTTTCATGAAATGTTTTAAACTAAGGCCCTGAACCTTTTCAAATTGAAAGTTCTTTTTCCTGGGCCTTAAGCCGTAAAATTGTTTGACATGGTGTGTGGCCTTCAGTCGAGTTTAATCTCTCTTAAATTGAAAAATCAAAATTTTCGTCTTGTCCTTAGGTCATAAGATTGGTATTCTTTAGTATGTGGCCTTCAGCCGAGTTTAATCTCTCTTAAATTGAAAATTCAAACTTTTGTCTTGCCCTTAAGTCATAAAATTGTTATTCTTTAGTATGAGGCCTTCAGCCGAGTTCGTAAGAAATGTTTTAAGCTAAGGCCCTCAGACTGTTAAATTGAAAGCCCTTCTTCCTAGGCTTTAAGCCGTTAAATTGCTTGGTCGATATGCGGCCTGCAGCTGGGTTTCAGCCATTTAAAATTATCATTGAAAATCTTTGTTTTGGCCTTAAGCCGTAGCACTGTTCTTGCTTTGAGGCCTTCAGCCTATTCTTTATGAAGTAAAAAAAATTTTTTTTTGAAAGAACTGAAACTTCCAGAAAAACTCCAGGACCTCAATTCCTTGCTTAGACCTTGGGCGCTGGATTTTCGTATGTGGCTTTCAGCCGATTTAAATCAAATGAAAGGAGCTCGTTGGTTGAAACCTTGAGAGTTTTTAATTCTTGCTTATGTTATGGTGTGTTTCGGCTAATAAAGTTTATGTGTTGAGTGTAACTGACAGCAACTTATTTTGGCCCCTTTCCACAAATGTGACCCACTCGCTCTGTCCTCCTAGTCCAGGGTTTCAAAAAATGGTTCAAATGGCTGTGAGCACTATGGGGAAATGGCTCTGACAAGGGAACCTCCCCATCGCACCCCCCTCAGATTTAGTTATAAGTTGGCACAGGGATAGGCCTTGAAAAACTGAACACAGATCAGTCGAGAAAACAGGAAGAAGTTGTGTGGAACTATGAAAAACATAAGCAAAATATACAAACTGAGTAGTCCATGAGCAAGATAGGCAACATCAAGGATAATGTGGTCCTGTGGTTAGCGTGAGCAGTTGCGGAACGAGAGGTCTATGGTTCAAGTCTTCCCTCGAGTGAAAAGTGTAATTTTTTATTTTCAGACAATTATTTTGCGAAGCTGCACAGGTACACAGAGCAGTATTGTTTACGTGATCATGTGTCAATTATCAAAGTTCAGGCACTCACACATAATCAACTCCGCTCTCCAAAATTCCAGGACATGTTCAGATTTGCTTGGACATATGCAGGATTTGACGGTCTACACACGGAAAAATTTGAAAACGTTAAAAACATATGTTTTGACAGAGCACAGGGAAAACTGTGCGACTGTGAAACTGTTGCATTCATTTGTTGCAGTTTATGTGACAAACTCTTATGTTTTCATCACTTTTTTGGGAGTGATTATCACATCCACAAGAAAACCTAAATCGGGCAAGGTAGAAGAATCTTTTCACCCATTCGCCAAGTGTACAAGTTAGGTGGGTCGACAACATATTCCTGTCATGTGACGCACATGCCGTCACCAGTGTCGTATAGAATGTATCAGACGTGTTTTGCTGTGGAGGAATCGGTTGACCTATGACCTTGCGATCAAATGTTTTCGGTTCCCATTGGAGAGGCACGTCCTTTCGTCTACTAATCGCACGGATTTTGCGGTGCGGTCGCAAAACGCAGACACTAAACTTATTACAGTGAACGAACGGACAGATCATAACTTTGCGAAAATAAAGAAATTACACTTTTCATTCGAGGGAATACTTGAACCAAGGACCTCTTGTTCCGCAGCTGCTCACGCTAACCACGGCGCTCCTGATCTCACATTATCCTTGATGTTGCCCATCTTGCGCATGGACTACTCAATTTGTATATTTTGCTAATTTTTTTCATAGTTCCAAACATCATCTTCCTGTTTTCTCGATTAATCTGTGTTCAGTTTTTCAATGCCTATCCATTGTGCCAACTTATAACTAAATCTGAGGGGGCTGCGATGGGGAGGTTCCCTTGTGAGCACTATGGGACTTAACTGCTGAGGTCATCAGTCCCCTAGAACTTAGAACTACTTAAACCTAACTAACTTAAGGACATCACACACATCCGTGCCCGAGGCAGGATTCGAACCTGCGACCGTAGCGGTCGCGCGGTTCCAGACTGTAGCGCCTAGAACCGCTCGGCCACTCCGGCCGGCCACTGATTTCACAAACTAATATAAATATCCTGTGAATGGGAACGTCCCACCTCCAGTGATTCAAGGTGTTCTGTTTTTTTTTTTTCACGAACGTGAGTTTAAACAAATAAAAAAATACAGACTATGTACTTGTGAGACAGGGATGTGGGCCGAGAGGCATGCCGCGACCCGATAAGTGCGCCTCACGTGGCCACGCGACGGGCCGTCTGGTAGTTTTCCTCTCCCGCTGACACCGGAGAAAGACAATCCAACGGTCAGGTGGGCGAGACGCCCGAACGATAGGCTCGCCGCGGCGGCGTCCCGATGTCGGCAGCAGATAACGCCGACAGGCGGCCGCCACTTGTGTCGTGTACACACGGCGGCGCCGCCAAAGAGCCGGGAGAGCATTTCCCCGAGTCGGCGCCACGCGGCACACGGCAGTGTTGTTCCCTTATCGCTGGTCTCGTTGCAGGCGCGTGGCGACTGGCCCGCTATCGAAGTTACAGCCGCAGCGGAAGACACAGTCTACCAGCAGCTTTCTCGCCGTCTCTGGTGGAAAATGAAAGCTCACGTTATTTGATCAAAAGCATCCGGACTCCCATATGTAACGTAGAATTGACCACTAAAGCTCCGATCCTCCCCCCCCCCCCCCCTTTCCCGCTCCCAACCTAGTAAACTACTTTTTTTAAATTTTCCTTCACATATTTAGGAATTTACGTATTTTGTAAGATACATTTGTACACTGAAGCTCCATTGGGCATGGGTGTGTGTTGCGACGTCCCCTGGCAAGACATTTACGAAATCGTCATAATATATAAAAAAAATAATAAATTTATCTGTATTTTTTTTCTCAATCGTATTGACCAACTAGGATCACGTTAACAACTTCAGTTCCTCTTCTTCCTTTGTTGTTGTTTGCTATTTTTCCAGTATTCCCTCATTTTCTCCCCATGAAGTCTCTTCCTTTTTTCTCTCCATGTTGTTCCCAATTTTTTATTTCTTCTGCTTTGAAAGCCTTCCAAATTTAGTATTTTGTTTTTAAAACGGTTTCTTTCTGCTATTTCTGATTCTTTGATGTTGTTTCTTTCAAGATCTTTTCTTACTTCTGTAATCCATGCTATTGTCGATTTCATCTTCCAGAAATATAGGAGTATTTGCTTTGTTAGTCTATTTCCATTCATTCGGTAGAGATGTCCAAAAAAGGTTAATCTTCGTTTGCCCATTACTTCAGATATTTTCTCTATATTTTTGTGGATCTTCTCATTACTTCTTATTTTCCAACCATCTGCAGTTTTCATTGCACCCATAATTTTTCTAATAATCCTTCTTTCCAGTACCTCTAGTTCGTCCACCTTATAGTTCATCGTTGTGCATTCAGATCCATATAAACATTCTGGTCGTACCACTGTGGTGTAGTGTTATAGTTTTGTTTTTCTAGACATACGTTTCTTGTTGTAAATATTTTTGGTCAAACCATATGCTCTTTTCATTTTGCTAATTCTTACATCTATTGCAGATTTTTCTATTCGATTCTGTTGTATAGTTTCTCCAAGATATTTAAATTTATTTACTGGCTCTATTTTACCTATTTGTGTTTCTATGTATTTTAGTGCATTTTTTTGTCATGAATTTTGTTTTTTCAGCTGAAATTTTGAGACCAGTTCTGTTTGCTAATTTTTCCAGAATGTTTATTTGAGTAATTTGTATTATTATTATTTCATTACTGTATGAATCGTTGTAGGTCTACATCTACATTTATACTCCGCAAGCCACCCAACGGTGTGTGGCGGAGGGCACTTTACGTGGCACTGTCTTTGCCTCCCTTTTCTATTCCAGTCGCGTATGGTTCGCGGGAAGAACGACTGCCGGAAAGCCTCCGTGCGCGCTCGAATCTCTCTAATTTTACACTCGTGACCTCCTCGGCAGGTATAAGTAGGGGGAAGCAATATATTCGATACCTCATCCAGAAACGCACCCTCTCGAAACCTGGACAGCAAGCTACACCGCGATGCAGAGCGCCTCTCTTGCAGAGTCTGCCACTTGAGTTTGCTAAACATCTCCGTAACGCTATCGCGCTTACCAAATAACCCTGTGACGAAACGCGCCGCTCTTCTCTGGATCTTCTCTATCTCCTCCGTCAACCAGACCTGGTACGGATCCCACACTGATGAGCAATACTCCTGGTACGGATCCCACACTGATGAGCAATACTCAAGTATAGGTCGAACGAGTGTTTTGTAAGCCACCTCCTTTGCTGATGGACTACATTTTCTAAGGACTCTCCTAATGAATCTCAACCTGGCACCCGACTTACCAACAATTAATTTTATATGATCATTCCACTTCAAATCGTTCCGCACGCATATTCCCAAATATTTTACGGAAGTAACTACTACCAGTGTTTTTTCCTCTATCATAGAATCATACAATAAAGGACCCTTCTTCCTGTGTATTTGCAATACATTACATTTGTCTACGTAAAGGGTCAGTTGCCACTCCCTGCACCAAGTGCCTATCCGCTGCAGATCTTCCTGCATTTCGCTGCAATTTTCTAATGCTGCAACTTCTCTGTATACTACAGCATCATCCGCGCAAAGCCGCATGGAACTTCTGACACTATCTACTAGGTCATTTATATATATTGTGAAAAGCAGTGGTCCCATAACACTCCCCTGTGGCACGGCAGAGGTTACTTTAACGTCTGTAGACGTCTCTCCATTGAGAACAACATGCTGTGTCCTGTTTGCTAAAAACTCTTCAATCCAGCCACACAACTGGTATGATATTGCGTAGGCTCTTACTTTATCAGGCGACAGTGCGGAACTGTATCAAACGCCTTCCGGAAGTCAAGGAAAATGGCATCTACCTGGGAGCCCGTATCTGTTATTTTCTGGGTCTCATGAACAAATAAAGCGAGTTGGGTCTCACACGATCGCTGTTTCCGGAAACCATGTTCATTCCTACAGAGTAGAGTCTGGGTTTCCAGAAATGACATGATACGCGAGCAGAAAACATGTTCTAAAATTCTACAACAGATCGATGTCAGAGATATAGGCCTATAGTTTTGCGCATCTGCACGATGACCCTTCTTGGAAACTGGGACTACCTGTGCTCTTTTCCAATCATTTGGAACCGTTCCTCTAGAGACACACGGCTGTTAGAAGGGGGGCAAGTTCTTTCGCGTACTCTGTGTAGAATCGAATTGGCATCCCGTCAGGTCCAGTGGACTTTCCTCTGTTGAGTGATTTCAGTTGCTTTTCTATTCCTTGGGCACTTATTTCGATGTCAGCCATTTTTTCGTTCATGCGAGGATTTAGAGAAGGAACTGCAGTGCGGTCTTCCTCTGTGAAACAGCTTTGGAAAAAGGTGTTTAGTATTTCAGTTTTGCACGTGTCATCCTATATTCCAGTGCCATCATCATCCCAGAGTGTCTGGATATGCTGTTTCGATCCACTTACTGATTTAACGTGAGACCAGAACTTCCTAGGATTTTCTGATAGATTATGTACTAAAGGAAATAACAATTTTTCATTGTTATGTTTGTTCAATATTTATCTATATTTCACAAATAACGTCTCTGGTCGGCGAATGTATGTATCAAAGCAGATAATGAAAGATAATTACAAAGATGCTTATTAAACTGCCTATATAAGGTGCATTCAAGTTCTAAGGCCTCCAATTTTTTTTCTCCAGACTGGAAAGAGATAGAAACATGCGCATTGTTTTAAAATGAGGCCGCGTTCATTGTCAATACGTCCCAGAGATGGCAGCACCGTATGGCAGATGGAATTTTACCGCCAGCGGCGAGAATGAGAACTGTTTTAAATACTTAAAATGGCGTCGTTTCCCTTACTTGAACAGCGTGCAATCATTCGTTTTCTGAATTTGCGTGATGTGAAACCAATTGAAATTCATCGACAGTTGAAGGAGACATGTGGTGATGGAGTTATGGATGTGTCGAAAGTGCGTTCTTGGGTGCGACAGTTTAATGAAGGCAGAACATCGTGTGGCAACAAACCAAAACAACCTCGGGCTCGCACAAGCCGGTCTGACGACATGATCGAGAAAGTGGAGAGAATTGTTTTGGGGGATCGCTGAATGACTCTTGAACAGATCGCCTCCAGAGTCGGTATTTCTGTGGTTTCTGTGCACACAATCCTGCATGACGTGAAAATGCGAAAAGTGTCATCCAGTTGGGTGCCACGAATGCTGATGGACGACCACATGGCTGCCCGTGTGGCATGTTGCCAAGCAATGTTGACGCACAACGACAGCGTGAATGGGACTTTCTTTTCGTCGGTTGTGACAATGGATGAGACGTGGATGCCGTTTTTCAATCCAGAAACAAAGTGCCAGTCAGCTCAATGGAAGCACACAGATTCACCGCCACCAAAAAAATTTCGGGTAACCGCCAGTGCTGAAAAAATGATGGTGTCCATGTTCTGGGACAGCGAGGGCGTAATCCTTACCCATTGCGTTCCAAAGGGCACTACGGTAACAGGTGCATCCTACGAAAATGTTTTGAAGAACAAATTCCTTCCTGCACTGCAACAAAAACGTCTGGGAAGGGCTGCGCGTGTGCTGTTTCACCAAGACAACGCACCCGCACATCGAGCTAACGTTATGCAACAGTTGCTTCGTGATAACAACTTTGAAGTGATTCCTCATGCTCCCTACTCACCTGACCTGGCTCCTAGTGACTTTTGGCTTTTTCCAACAATGAAAGACACTCTCCGTGGCCGTACATTCACCAGCCGTGCTGCTATTTCCTCAGCGATTTTCCAATGGTCAAAACAGACTCCTAAAGAAGCCTTCGCCGCTGCCATGGAATCATGGCGTCAGCGTTGTGAAAAATGTGTACGTCTGCAGGGCGATTATGTCGAGAAGTAACGCCAGTTTCATCGATTTCGGGTGAGTAGTTAATTAGAAAAAAAATCGGAGGCCTTAGAACTTGAATGCACCTCGTAAATAGTGGAGCTTAAAACATTACTCTCTCTAGAATGAGATTTTCACTCTGCAGCCGAGTGTGCGCTGATATGAAACTTCCTGGCAGATTAAAACTGTGTGCCCGACCGAGACTCGAACTCGGGACCTTTTTACTACTCTCTCTGTCTTCATGTAGCCGTTAAAGCTGTAAGAGCCTCTGACGCTCGCTTGAATGCTTGGGTAGCCTTCTTTTGTCCGTTGATTGAAAAAGACGCCATTGGGGGCCGATATTTGTAAAGGTGTGCACGTTCAATTTATGTTGATTTCTTGAATATAGAAAGTGTTAAAATTATTACCTGTAATAATTTGTCGCTAGCTTGCCCAAGATTTAACCCCACATTCTTAGCAGTTTTCAGCATGTTAGGAATTTTTCATGGCGCAGAGCCATGCAGCGATAGCGGGAGCCGCTGCCGCGGCAAATTCAGATTAAATTGAATGAAAGTAGTTTTCCCGCAATATAGCGGGCAGGTAACGGTACATTAAAATTATCTCTTTCAGCTTCCTGGGGACTTCAGAGGGAAATTCTGGATTTTATTATGTTAATTTCAGGTGGACATGGGCAGCTGCTGCTATGTTATCAGCTACGTAAATAATTCACGAGTGATAAAATTTTACTAGTGTGTGATCAAAGACTGCTGTGCGAAACCTGTTCTGGCTTATAACATAAAAATCAAATTTCATTTTTTTTAGTTTCATGCTTTCATGTTAGTCGTGGCAGTTAATAGCCTTCATACATTAAAAAAAAGTCCATTGAAGCTTTTGCGTTTAGTGAACATAAAATACTCTAACTTCCGTACCAGGTAATAGGAGAAATTTTCAGTGCATTCAAGAGATGAAAGTAGCGAAGGGCATTCTTTTCCCATAATTAGTTACAGTAATGGCACCATGTTCCATATCTAACACGGCAGATCAGTGTTATATAAAAATAGCTTGCAAATTAAAGATCGTACGTCCACAGCAGAAAATCTTTCAGTGTTGTGCGTGTCCGCACATAATAGGTCAAAGTGCATAAAGTCAAAATATTTTCAACTGCAGAAACTAATAGTGAAAATCATATTTTATCTGTCGTGCTCGCAACAGTAAGCAATATAAAATTAATTAAAATATTATGCCATATAAACTGCATATAAAGTAAAAAAGGTGTGCGGTGGGGATTATGCGAGAGTGTGATGTACTCAGCGTAGGTTACTTTAAGTTACATTAAGTAGTGCCTAAGCGTAGGTCGAAGTAGAGAGGATATAAAATGTAGACTGGCAATGGCAAGGAAAGCATTTCTCAAGAAGAGAAATTTGTTAACATCGAGTATAGATTTAAGTGTCAGGAAGTCGTTTCTGAAAGTATTTGTATGGAGTGTAGCCATGTATGGAAGTGAAACATGGACGATAACTAGTTTGGACAAGAGAATAGAAGCTTTCGAAATGTGGTGCTACGGAAGAATGCTGAAGATTAAATGGGTAGATCATGTAACTAATGAGGAGGTACTGAATACAATTGGGGAGAAGGGGAGTTTGTGGCACAACTTGACTAGAAGAAGGGATCGGTTGGTAGGGCATATTCTGAGACGTCAAGGGATCACAAATTTAGCATTGGAGAGCAGAGTGGAAGGTAAAAATCGTAGAGGGAGACCAAGAGATGAATGCACTAAGCAGATTCAGAAGGATGTAGGTTGCAGTAGGTACTGGGAGATGAAGAAGCTTGCACAGGATAGAGTAGCATGGAGAGCTGCATCCAACCAGTCTCAGGACTGAAGACCACAACAACAACAACAAAGCGTAGGGACCGATGACCTCAGCATTTTGGTCCCATAGCCCTTACCACAATTTTTTTTACATGCGTCTTCAAATGTAGAGATATGTAAAATGGCATAATACGGCACTGCGGCCGGCAAAGCCTATATGAGACAACAAGAGTCTGGCGTAGTTGTTAGATCGGATACTGCTGCTACAATGGCAGCTTATCAACATTTAAGCGAGTTTCAACGTGCCGTTGCAGTCGGCGCGCGAGCGATGGGGCACAGTTTCTCCGAGGTAACGATGAAGTGGGGATCTTCCAGAACGACTATTTCACGAGTATGCCGAGGAAATCGCAAATCTGGTGAAAACATCAAACCTCCGACATCGCCGCAACCCGGAAAAAAGTTGCTGCAAGAACGGGACCAACGACGACTGAAGAGCATCATTCAGCGTGACGGAAGTGCAACCCTTCCGCCAATTGCTGCAGATTTCCACGCTGGGCCATTAGCAGGTGTCAGCGTGCGAACCATCAAACGACACGTCATCGATATGGGCCTTCGGAGCCGAAGGCGCACTCGTGTGCCCTTGATGACTGCACGATGCAAAGCTTTACGCCTCGCCTGGACCAGTCAACACCGACGTTGGACTGCTGATGACTGAAAACTTATTGCCTGGTCGGACGAGTCTCGTTTCAGATTGTATCAAGCGGATGGACGTGTACGGGTATGTACGTCAGCAGGGAAGTGTTCAAGCTGGTGAAGGCTCTGCAATGGCGTGGGACGTGTGCAGCTGGAGTGATATGGGATCCCTGATAGGTCTAGATACGATTCTGACATGTGACATATACGTAAGGATCCTATCTCATCACCTGCATCTGTTCATGTCCATTGTGCATTCCGTTGGACTTGGGCAATTCCAGTAGGACAATGCGACACCTCACACGTCCAGAATTGCTACAGAGTGGCTGCAGGAAACACTCTTCTGGATACAAACACTTCCGCTGGCCACCAAACTCCGCATACATGGACATTATAGAGCATGCCTTGCAAAGTGCTGTTCAGAAGAGATCTCCACCCCATCGTATTCGTACGCATTTATGGAGAGCCCTGCAGGTCTCATGGTGTCAGTTCTCTCCAGCACTACTTCAGACATTAGTCGAGTCCGTGCCACGTCCTGTTGCAGCACTTCTGTGTTCTGCCGGGGGTCCTACACGATATTAGGCAGGTATACTAGTTTCTGCCGTGAAAGCTTGTCACACTTTTCTGCTATTCTAAATAATTCACCTTTGCAGTACTGGGACAATGATGAATGACCGCACTCCATGAGATTCGAATAAGATGCTTGACTCTGTGTGTAATTTTTTCTGTGGTTGACTTACTAGTATCCCACGCCCGGGTTCCCGGGTTCGATTCCCGGCGGGGTCAGGGATTTTCTCTGCCTCGTGATGACTGGGTGTTGTGTGATGTCCTTAGGTTAGTTAGGTTTAAGTAGTTCTAAGTTCTAGGGGACTGATGACCATAGATGTTAAGTCTCATAGTGCTCAGAGCCATTTGAACCATTTGAACTTACTAGTAAGACAGCTGTGCAGACTTCCGTGAGTCTGCTCATATTTGATTCTATATTTACTACCGACTTTCAAAGTGTTGTCAGTGATGGACATTTAGTTGCCTTACTGGCTGTCGCTAAGCCTGAATGTTACGTTCTTCATACTAATCGGTATTGCTCACCTGTGGTAAAGTACTACAGGCTCAGCGACCTCATTGCCGGCCGTCCTTAAAGAAATGTGTCAATATCGTGCTAGTCCATTTATTTTCTTACAAGCCGTTTACTTCCCATCGCACGCCAAGATGTCCCAGTCAATAGTCAAAGAAATGGTTCAAATGGCTCTGAGCACTATAGGACTTAACATCTGAGGTCATCAGTCCCCTAGAACTTAGAACTACTTAAACCAAAATAACCTAAGGACATCACACACACCCATGCCCAAGGCAGGATTCGAACCTGCGACCGTAGCAGCAGCGCGGTTCCGGACTGAAGCGCCTAGAACCGCTCGGCCACACCGGCCGGCAGTCAATAGTCCTTCAAAAACTGAACACAGATCAAACATGAAAAGAGGAAGGAGGTGTTCTGAACTGTAGAAAAAGAAACAAAATAGAAACAGTGAACGATCAAGCTCAGTATCTGCAACATCGAGAGTGTGTGGTTAGCCGGGGCGTCGTGGTTACTTGGTGAAACTGATAAAATTGTGACTGGTAGATTCGTGTTCTAAACTCCATCATGCCCTGCATTTTTTCACGAAGTTGTGAACTGTCAGCCCGCAATGCAAACTCATTGTTTGCGCCACTGAATGCAAATTTAACAGCTCTATCATATTCTGTCAACAAGATAACCGAATTTCACTCTTTCCTCCACCTATACTCGACAGCAGAAAAGAGAAAGAATACCAGAAACTTCAAACTGTCCAAATGGGAAGCTATGTCTGTGTTTCATGAACTCCACCTGTTTCGGTAACTAACACAGCAGTGTCGATATTTCTGGTACATTTATCACCAAAATTTACTGCATGTTTAGCAAATAAGATATAGATCTCTCATTTACGACTCCACAGCAGTAAATTATAGAGAGATGAAGTGGCGTGTTACACGTGAGGTCCGTTTTCCATTTCTCTATTTTATCAAGTAGTCTGAAGCACTCTTAACAGTATCATTCAGTTCTTCGGTTGGCAAAAATCTGAAAAAATCCAAAGCCTTCCGTCAAACAGCATACAATTTTGGCTTCATTTTCCGTTCGCAGACCTATGATATCGAGCAGTAGCTAGAAAACTAGCAGCACATACTTCATCACTGAACTTGAGCTACCTGTATAGGCGGCAGCTCTATCAACCAGGCACACTGATGACATACCACCCATGTAAGTTATGTTCGATAGCAGACATTTCCTTATGATGCAATAGTTCGATTTCAATTAAGAGTTAGTTGACATTTCACGTGTTGCAGCTGGTTTCCTCCAACCAGGAACGTTCAACCTCGTGCTCTAACCGTTCTCCGTTGCCAAATTGCCACGATAATTGGTCAGTGCCCTACCTGTTCATTCCACGGCTTTCTTTCTTGATGTATTTGGATCCCGAATGGAGGATGTGGCACTTTTATTTCGGGTATCATCAGGGACATGATAACCACACCAAAACCATCACACACTCACAATGCTGATGACTAAACACACGTGTCAAACACAGCACTAACCAAACAGTACTGGATCCTTCCGCACAAGAGGCGACTTAGCGTCACGTACCTGTATACAGTTATTATAATCACAGAGATCGGCTTACATTAGATAACCATCACACGACATTGCGTGAAGCTGAATTTTTCAAGGCAGTAATCCATCGTAGCGACCAGCTTACTAGAGTCATAAACTCAACAGCGAAAGACAGTGCAATAGTACAACGTTGTAGTTATTCTATAATCTGCTGTGAAGAAGGTCGTAAGTTCCAATATTATCAAATTTGGCGCATTTCTTAACTTCTAAATGTAATGAAAAAGAAATTGATTGATTTTGTTATTCATTTAAAATGTTAAAATGTATTTTTTCTAGTACTTAATATACTGAAGCGCCAAAGAAACTGATGTAGGCTTGCGTATTCAAAAACAGAGATATGTAAACAGGCAGAATACGGCGCTGCTGTCGGCGATGCCTATATAAGACAACAAGAGTCTGTCGCACTTGTTTGATCGGTTACTGCTACTACAATGGCAGCTTGTCAAAATTTAAGTGAGTTTGAACGCGGTGTTATAGTCGGCGCCCGTCCGATGTGGCCCAGCATCTCCGAGGTAGCGATGAAGTGGGGATTTTCCCGTACGACCATTTCACGAGTGTACCGTGAAAATCAGGAACCCAGTGAAACATCAAATATCCGACATCGCTGCTGCCGGAAAAAGATCCTGCAAAAACGAGATCAATGACGACAGAAGAGAATCGTTCAACGTGTCAGAAGTGCAGCCCTTCCGCAAATTTCTGCAGATTTCAATGCTGGCCCATCAACAACTGTCAGCGTGCGAACCATTCAACGAAACATCATCGATACCGGCTTTCGGAGCCGAAGGCCCAACCGTGTACCCTCGATGACTGCGCCACACTTAGTTTTAGCATCGCCTGGGCCCCTCAACACAGACATTGGACTGTTGGCAACTGGAAACATGTTGCCTTGTGAGTCGAGTCTTGTGAGCAGGTCGACCTGTACGGGAATGAAGACAATCTCATGAATCCGTGGACCCTGCATGTCAGCAGGGGACTGTTCATGTTGGTGGAGGCTCTGTAATGGTGTGGAGCGTGTGCAGTTGGAGTGATATGGATACTCTGATACGTCTATATACGACTCTGACAGGTAAATCGTACGTAAGCATCCTGTCTCATCAGCTGCATCCATTCATGTCCATTGTGGGTGCGACTGACAATGCGACACGCCAAACGTCCAGAATTGCTACAAGGTGAGTCCAGGAACACTCTTCTGAGTTTAAACACTTCTGCTGGCCACCAAGCTGCCCCATACATGAATATCAGTGAGCATACCTGGGATGTCTTGCAAAGTGCTGTTCAGAAGATATCTCCATCCCGTCGTACTTTACAGGTTTATGAACAGTCCTGCAAGTTTCAGGGTGTCATTTCCCTCCAGCACTACTTCAGACGTTAGTCGAGTCCATGCCACGTCGTGTTGCGGCACTTCTGCGTGCTCGCGGGAGCCCCACACGATATTAGGCAGGTGTACCAGCTGCTTTGGCTCTTCAGTGTGTATTGCCGTCACTCTCATCGATGTGCCGACAACTTTATTTGCTCTTGTTTTTCTCCCTGTCTTTCTTTTTTCGTTTTAGAATCTGCCTGCGTCGTCTATAAGCTGCATCGAAGTGCCAACCAGGACTGCTCATGGACTGATAATGTGGCACATGGGTGTTGTCAGTGATAGCGAGAAATTAGAGTTTGCTTTTAGCGGTAATACTGAAACTTGTCCCCGATGAGTTTGCTCGTAGAGGTGGCGTTATTCGTCAGCAACAAAGCAATCGTGGTTTTAGTTCTGCGGCAAATTGCTGATCGCCGTTTTCTCTGCTATTTTGAACATCACAAGATTGTGGTTAGGTTAGGACATCAGTTTAAATTCAGGGCTACAAAACGCGTCGTCTGCTGCTGTTCAGTCATTGGTCGCTTATCAGCTGTCGAAAGAGCATGTCGCATTTCCCGACATACCTCACGGCAGACGCTTCCAGCACTGTTGCCTCTTACACATAAGTGACGTGCCGTGTTCGTCGCTTATAACCGAGAGGTAGTCGGCAGCTGATGTGGCATCACCGCAGCGGTAAGTGACACACATCAACTAAAGTTAAAATCTTCTGGGTTGTTGGGCCGTTTCAGGTCACTTCGGCGGACAATAATATTTTGGGTAAACATTTCCCCTCTGTCGCTCTGTCCGTTTCGCATCTAGCCAATGATGACGGCCAACCAGTAGCAGTAGGAGAAATTTCAACCAATATCCCCTCTCCACCAAAAGTCTGGAATAGTGCCTTTCTATCCAATGAGGATGGGCCACCAATAGTATCCATAAGAGTTTAGTTAATAACGCCCCTTCGTCTGCATCAGCAGCGGAATATTAGCCTATGACGATGGCCCACCAATGGTAGCCTCAAGAATTTTAACACATACTCACACTTCTCCAGCACAAACGCGGTAAAACTCCCCTTTATAAGAGAACTCCCTTTTATAAGTGAACACCGAAACATACTGAAGAAGATCCCAGGAGAGGGATCGAAACGTGGATTATTTTAGAAGGAAATATGACGCAGCCTAGCGACCCTGGAGATTTTAACTTTAATAACAGCGGCTACGAAAGCCTGCAGACATCAACTGTCAAGTAATTTTAATCTGACTGTACTTGACGGAATAACACTGTGACAACAGTGTGTGTTTTCGGTCTGGTGCACAGGGGAAAGAGTTCTTCTCGTAGGTAGAAGCCATGAGCGCGAGGGTGGCAGAACTCGCCTACCTCTAGATCGTCTTTCTTTTTTCTCCGTTCTTGCGCCCCCTCTGCTTCTGCAACCTTGGCAGCGGCCTACCTCTCCACCTACTTGGTACGCCCTGCTCGCTAGTACCCACATCAAAAAACGTTTTGCATCATCCTGGTACGCAGAACTCCTGAAGGTAGATGTTGACTGAGGATATAGTATCACACACACAGCACCTTTGACTGTTGAGAGAGATCACTAAACCTGCCCAAATATGTAAACAACCATGCATGAGCAGCGCCTATTAGCCGGAGGGGGTCCGACAGCCGATCAGTCCCAGTCATTTCAGCAGGAAGGAGGTACACGGCTCGTGTTGTCTGTAGTTCAACCATGCCTAGACGGTCAATACCTCGGTTCGATCGCGTCTGCATTGTTACTTTGTGCCAGGAAGGGCTCTCAACAAGGGAAGTGTTCAGGCGTCTCGGAGTGAATTAAAGCAATGTCGTATGGACATGCAGGAGATAGAGAGAGACAGGGACTGTCGATGAAATGCCTCGTTCAGGCCACCCAAGGGTTACTTCAGCAGTGGATGACCGATACCTACGGATTATGGCTCGGAGCAACTATGAGAGCGACGCCACCATGTTGAAAAATGCATTTAGTGCAGCCACAGGACGTCGTGTTACGACTCAAACTGTGCGCAATAGGCTGCATGATGCGTAACTTCATTCCCGACGTCCATGGCGAGATCCATCTTTGCAACCACGAGTCCATGCAGCGCGGTACAGATGGGCCCATCAATATGCCGAATGGACCGTTCAGGATTGGCATCACGTTCTCTTCACCGATGAGTGTCGTATATGCCTTCAACCAGACAATCGTCGGAGACGTGTTTGGAGGCAACCCGCTCAGGCTGAACGCCTTAGACACACTGTCCAGCGATTGCAGCAAGGTGGAGGTTCTCTGCTGTTTTTGGGTGGCATTATGTGGGGCAACGTAAGCCACTGGTGGTCATGGAAGGAGTCGTAACGGCTGTACGATACGTGAATACCATCCTCTGATCGATAGTGCAACCATATCGGCAGCATATTGGCGAGGCATTCGTCTCGCCTCCATTGTGCACATCTTGTGAATGACTCTTTCAGGATAACGACATCGCTGGACTAGATTGGCCAGCATGTTCTCCAGACATGAAGCCGGCCGCGGTGGCCGTGCGTTTCTAGGCGCTTCAGTCCGGAACCGCGGGACTGCTACGGTCGCAGGTTCGAATCCTGCCTCGGACATGGATGTGTGTGATGTCCTTAGGTTAGTTAGGTTTAAGTAGTTCTAAGTTCTAGGGGACTGATGACCTAAGATGTTATGTCCCATAGTGCTCAGAGCCATTTGAACCATTTGAACCAGACATGAACCCTATCGAACATGCCTGGGATAGATTGCAAAGGGCTGTTTATGGGCGACGTGACCACTCTGATATTCAATCGCCGTTGAGGGGTGGGACAATCTGGACCAACAGTGCCTTGGTGAACTTGTGGACAGTATGTCATGACGAATACATGCATTCATCAATGCAAGAGGACGTGCCACTGGATATTAGAGGTACTAGTGTGTACAGCAATTTGGACCGCCACCTCTGAAGGTCTCGCTGTATGGTGATACAACATGCAATGTGTTGTTTCCAAGAGCAATAAAAAGGGCGGGAATGATGTTGATGTGTGTATAAAATTAGGCGGGGAGTATTGTGTGTTGTCAGTGGAACAGCACTAGCAAGGGAATTGGTCGCTCATGAGGGCCCAGTGACTTCGGATGTGGGATGGTTACTGAATGTCACGTGAGTAACAAATCCATCAGGGATACTTCAGTCCATACTAAAGCTGTACAAATTAGCTGTTGGTGGTTTGACTATGAAGAGGAAAGGCGGAGGAACAATTATGGGTAAACCGAGACGAGGCAGACCACATGTGCTGACAGAAGGGGATCGTCGACCACTGCCGAAGATGGCTGTCAAGAAAACGCATGAAACCAATGGAAGGAATCACTCGTTAATCCCAAAGTGCTACCAGCGGTCCACCTTGCACTTTGACTGGTCATAGGTAGTTAAAAAGAGTGGGGTACATGAAACGACCAACTTGTCATAGGCCACCCATTTCGGTAGCCAGTGCTGAGCGACACTTGAGGTGATGTGAATAGCGACGCCACTGGATAGTGGATGACTGTAAACAAATGACTGTACCCCGAGGAACTCTGATGGGATGATCTGGAGTTGAAGAACGCCCGGAGAAGATTCCTGCCGCCATGTCTAAGCGGTGGGTGGTATGGTATGTGGGTGTTTTTCGTGGTTATGATGTGGTCCTTCTATCATGCTTCAGAAAACGTGAAATGTGGAAAGACATGAACATATTTTATAGAATTGTGTGCTGTGTACAGCAGAGGAACAGTTCAGAGACTACACGACTCCTCTTCCACCACCAGCTTGGAACCTGCAGCGACCATCGGCACAGTCCACGCTCTACGAGCTCCGGCTGGACATGTTTCTATTTGCTGGTTCAATGTCATCAACGGCGGCACTTACTGTCGTGTGATCCAGTATGCTAGTGGTCACCTGTTTGGGGTTGTGAACCCCGGTGTAACCTGTTGCACGGGCAGAAGTGCTGGCTTGCTTATTTGTTGTCCAGAAAGGCCCAGGTCGTGATTTAGGTGGTGGTGGCGGTAAGTTCCTATGGGACCAAACGGGTAAGGCCATCGCTGCCTAGGCTTACACTTTTGATGAGATGAATAATGATGATGTTGGTGCTCACCATTGTGGTCATCAGCGCTGTACAAGTTCCAGATATTTCCATTTCCTGTCTCGGCACCTCTCGAATGATGATGAGATGATGAGGACAACACAAACACTCAGTCCTCCATCCCCAGCTGGAGAAAATCCCTCACCCGGCCGGTAATCGAACCCAGGAACCCGTTATCCAGATACAGCAACGCTAGCCACTAGACTATTTGATTGAAGTTCAATTTTGGAACTAGTTATAAGAAGATTTATTAACTGGGTTCATAAATGTGAATCAGTGTTAACGTAAAAGGAAAATATTTTTTATCTTACTAAGTCTTAACATCACTCATGCCAAAGCAGCGTTTTTCCACGCATGGATAATTGGGGATTTATCAGTTTGTTTTACTATCTTGTCTTTCATAAATTATTGTAGTTGCATTTTGTAGTCTCTGAGGAAGTTGTGGTGGAAGTTTTTGAAATAAAGTGTATTGTCTTTTACAGAAAAGTATCACATCCACCTCACCCTAGCCCTTATTTCGTAACACCTATATTACGTGGATTACGTGAGTAATAGAAACTTAGCGTGTTTGGTAATAAGCAGATGTAATCAGTGGTAGTTCAGCACTGACAAAGTACAGCACGATCTAAGAGACGCAACAGAATCTCATGGTTCAGTTTTCCTCTCTTTACACATTGCGACACTGACCCAAAGCAACAATATGCTGAGGTAGCTCACATAAAAGAATGAGCCAATGGTACCTGTAGATTTCTGAGATAACGGGAGAACATATCGGGTACTAGGGAAACTTTTATGAAGTTTGTCAAAGGTGTGTTTTGGGCACAGGAGGGCAGCTGAAAAGCTATTGAGACTCAGTAAGGAAGACTGTGATCTTGAGGAATTCAAGCACCGTCATACTCTGGCCTCGTTTATCGGAATAACCATATTTGAAGCCAAATCTATCAAAATTTGTATTAGGCTTCTCTGTCAGAGACAAAAAATACATATTTCACTGTTTTTCCAATTTCAAACCATAAAGAGTTGAAATATAGAGTGAAATACTGTATGAAATTATTTTGTAGTGATAACATTTATAAAACTAAATCTTCGAAAACTGGTATTCGGATTCTCGGTTTGAATGAAAAAAAAACGTGTTTGGCAGATTTTGGAAATTCACGCCATAACAGGGTGAAATAGTGGACGAAATGTCTAACAAACTACACTACTGGCCATTAAAATTGCTACACCAAGAAGAAATGCAGATGATACACGGGTATTCATTGGATAAATATATTATACTAGAGCTGACATGTGATTACATTTTCACGTAATTTGGGTGCATAGCTATTGAGAAATCTGTACCCAGAATAACCACCTCTGGCCTTGATACGCCTGGGCAGTGAGTCAAATAGAGCTTGGATGGCGTGTACAGGTACAGCTGCCCATGCAGCTTCAACACGATACCACAGTTCATCGAGAGTAGTGACTGGCGTATTGTGACGAGCCAGTTGCTCGACCACCATTGACCAGACGTTTTTAATTGGTGAGAGATCTGGAGAATGTGCTGGCCAGGGCAGCAGTCGAACATTTTCTGTATCCAGAAAGGCCCGTACAGGACCTGCAACATACGGTCGTGCATTATCCTGCTGAAATGTAGGGTTTCGCAGGGATCGAATGAAGGGTAGAGCCACGGGTCGTAACACATCTGAAATGTTACGTCCACTGTTCAAAGTGCCGTCAATGCGAACAAGAGGTGACCGACACCCCATACCATCACGCCGGGAGATACGCCAGTATAGCGATGACGAATACACGCTCCCAATGTGCGTTCACCGCGATGTCGCCAAACACGGATGTGACCATCATGATGCTGTAAACAGAACCTGGATTCATCCGAAAAAATGACGTTTTGCCATTCGTGCACCCAGGTTCGTCGTCGAGTACACCATCGCTGGCGCTCCTGTCTGTGATACAGCGTCAATGGTTACCGCAGCCATGGTCTCCGAGCTGATAGTCCGTGCTGCTGCAAACGTCGTCGAACTGTTTGTGCAGATGGTTGTTGTCTTGCAAACGTCCTCATCTGTTGACTAAGAGATCGACGCGTGGCTGCACGTCCCGTTACAGCCGTGCGGATAAGATTGCTGTTATCTCGACTGCTAGTGATACGAGGCCGTTGGGATCCAGCACGGCGTTCCGTATTACCCTCCTGAATCCACCGATTCCATATTCTGCTAACAGTCATTGGATCTCGACCAACGCGAGCAGAAATGTCACGATACGAGAAACCGCAATCGCGATAGGCTACAATCCGACCATTATCAAAGTCGGAAATGTGATGGTACGCATTTCTCTTCCTTACACGAGGCATCACAACAACGTATCCCCAGGCAACGCCGGTCAACTGCTGTTCGTGTATGAGAAATCGGTTGGAAACTTTCCTCATGTCAGCATGTTGTAGGTGTCGCGACCGGCGCCAGCCTTGTGTGAATGTTCTGAAAAGCTAATCATTTGTGTATCACAGCATCTTCTTCCTGTCGGTTAAATTTCGCGTCTGTAGCACGTCATCTTCATGATGTAGCAATTTTAATGGCCAGTAGTGTATTTCGTAACATTAAACGAATTTAAAGCCATTTTAAATGGTATATCACTTCTCGGTTAGATACAAGGAAATGTGTGTTAGGGGACGGAAGTTGCTATGGAAATACCTCTAAAAGGACGCAAAAGTCATGACTAATAAAAACTTCTGACTCCGGCTACCAGGATCACATTTCGGTGAGAAGCTCATTCGGAAAAGACTATGCTTCCGTGGCATTAATTAGTGTGAAAAGTTTAGAAGGTGTTGCAGTTTGTGAATGATATAAAAAATCGATTAAAGAAAAAAAGCTATGCAGTCGACACAGTCTAGGGGAGCGAAGCTGTGTGCGCTAAGCTAGTCTTCACTGAACGGCGATGGTCTCTGGATACTCCTAGCCCACACAGCCGTGGTTGCGCTGCCGTCGCCACACATCTGCTACAGCCACGTACTTCTACATCTACACAGATACTTCTCAAGCCGCAATGCAGTGCGTGGTGGAGGGTACCCTGTGCCGCTATTTGTCATTTCCTTTCCTGTTCCACTCGAGGCAAAAACGACCTTCTATATGCCTCCGTTTGAGCTCTAATTTCTCGTATCTTTTCTTCGTGGTCCTTAGCGCGCTGAATGTTGGCGCCAGAAGAATCGTTCGGCAGTCAACTTCAAATGCCAGTTCTCTAAATTTTCTCTATAGTGTTTTACGAAAAGGATATCGCCTTCCCTCCAGGTATTCCCATTTGAGTTCCCGAAGCATCTCGGTAACACTTACTTGTCACTCGAACCTACCAGTAACAGATCTAGCAGTCCGCCTCTGTATTGCGTCGATGTCTTCTTTCAGTCCGACCTGGTACGGATCAGAAATACTCGAGCAGTACTCAAGAATAGGTCGCACCAGTGTCCTATATGCGGTGTGAACCAATGTTTTGTAAAATTCTCCCGATAAACCGAAGTCGACCATTCTCCATCCCAACCACAGTTCTCACATTCTCGTTCCACCGCATATCGTTTTCCAACCTTACGCCCAGATATTTATACAGGACACTGGTAATACTATTGTAAGTAGGCTGTTTAGGTTTTTATGTTGGTAACGCCACTTAGCGCTCTGTATGAAAATCACTGGCTATGCTGTGTGCAGTCTGTGGCTGGTTGCCATTGTTGGAATATTCGCTTCTGTAGTGCTGGGCAGTTGGATGTGAACAGCGCGTAGCGTTGCGCAGTTGGTCGTGTGACTAGGGCCTCCCGTCGGGTAGGCCGTTCGCCTGGTGCAAGTCTTTCGATTTGACGCCACTTCGGCGACTTGCGCGTCGATGGGGATGAAATGATGATGATTAGGACAACACAACACCGAGTCCCTGAGCGGAGAAAATCTCTGGCCCAGTCGGGAATCGAACCAGGGCCCTTAGGATTGACAGTCTGTCGCGCAGACCACTCGGCTACCGCGGGCGGATGCAGTTGGAGGTGAGCCGCCAGCAGTGGTGGATGTGGGAAGAGAAATGGCAGAGTTTTGAGAGCGGACGATCTGGACGTGATTCCGTCAGAAAAACGAAATTTGTAAGACTGGATGTCATGAACTGATACATATATTATGACTTTTGAACACTATTAAGGTAAATACATTGTTTGTTCTCTATCAAAATCTTTCATTTGCTAACTATTCCTATCAGTAGTTAGTGCTTTCAGTAGTTAGAATCCTTTAAATGCTGGCAGTATTGGCGCTCGCTGTATTGCAATAGTTCGAGTAAAGAAGATTTTTGTGAGGTAAGTGATTCATGAAAGGTATAGGTTATTGTTAGTCAGGGCCATTCTTTTGTGGGGATTATTGACAGTCAGACTGCGTTGCGTTAAGAATATTGTGTGTCTGTTTAGTGTTGATCAGAATAAGTAAAGAGAGAAATGTCTGAGTACGTTCAGTTCTGCTCAGCTGTTTGAAAATCAAGTAACGTAAGAGGTTTATCAGCACACTAATTCATAAATTTTTCTAAGGGGAGGTTTCACTATATCCGAACATTACACGTTTTTCATCCTATCATCTGCGTTAACATACATTTTTCCACATTTTGGGTTACCTGCCTTTCATCACACCAACTGGAAATTTTGTCTAACTCGTCTTACGTCTTCCCACAGTCACTCAACGTCGACATCTTACCGTACACCACGGCATCATCAGCAAACAACCACACTGTCCGCCAAATCATTTATGTATACAGAGGACAACAGCGGTCCTATCAAACTTCCTCTGGGGCATTCCTAAGAAGTCTTCGTGCCACTTATATCTTTGCGAATTTATTCCATATTCTCGTACCTTCGTTAACAGCCCGCAATGGGGCACCGTGTCAAATGCTTTTCGGAAATACAGAAATATCGAATCTGGCAGTTCCTTTCAGCCATTGTTCGCAGTGTACAATGCGGGAAAAGGGTAACCTGAGTTTCGCAAGAGCGATGTTTTCTAAAACCATGCTGATTCGTGGACATAAGCTTCTCAATCTCAAGAAAGTTCATCGTAGTCGAACTGAGAACGTGTTCAATAATTCCGCAGCAGACAGAATTTGGAGATATCGGTCTGTAATTTTGCGGGTCCGTTCTCTGACCTTTCTTACACACTGGACACAGCTCCTCTTTTTCCAGTCCCTTGGGACTTTGTGCTGGGGGAGAGAGTCAAGACAAATGCGAGCTAGGTAAGGGGCCGATGCCGTAGAGTACTCTTTGTAAAATCGAACTGGGATTCAGTCCGGACCTGGGGATTTATTTGCTTTCAAATCTTTTAGCTGTTTCTCTAGGCCACTTATTCTTATTACTAAATCGTCCATACCAGAGTCTGGATTTCTTTCGCGGTGAGTCGAATTACTGCGTGGCAGCGTATTATTTGCTAAAGTTTTTCAAAAAGATTAATACAAGGATTTTCCTCCACTTGTAGCTTAGTTGTACCGCTCAGCAACACTTTTCCACATTGCTCTAGGCTTATTATTTAGATGAAGGCAATAAAATAAGGTGGATGGACAGCCGATATAAGCGGGCTATTGCGTGAGAAAGACCTAGATGAAGCTAGTCAAAAGGAGACAGAAACGTCTGTCCTCCAAGTCGATTCTCCAGTGCGTTAATTATTGCACCATTTTTCTCCGTATGATGAAAATTCTGTAGACGAACAGGCCAACCACAGAACAGATAAAGAGAACTCTTTATCAGTAAAGGAAAAAAAAAGGAAACTGAATCAGACTATGACGCTTAGAAGATTACTGGTAATCAGTTATCCATTCTGAACAAGTCCTGATACAATCAATGTTGGGAAACTGCAAGATGATGTATAAGATAATCACTGACCTGGTTGAACGAATAAGATAGAGAGCTAACGTCGAAAGATTACTTTCAGAATTTGAGAGATAATAGGCTGTTGTAATTGTAACTTTATGGCAGACTGTATCAGCATTTTCCAGTAAGATATTTCCTAATGACATTTATTGATGCACCAAATTTTTGACGTCTCTGTCTGCTCCTGTGCATTGGAATACAACAAAGGACTTCCTCAGTCTGACCAGGCAAGACAGTCAAAAAATTATTCGCCTCTAAGAGACGTCACGCTGATCCCGCCTAACACTTACAGATGGGCAAACTCGTTCAGCCTTGGGCACTAGTTCACTGGTGATCGCTCTTGTTTTTGGGAACCGTTCATTTTTACTCGTTCACAATTCATTTGTGCTTGTTATATGGTTCTTATGAAAAATTAGTAGCATAGGTGACTGAAGATGGAAGGCGCTAAGTTTTTATTCATAACAGAATTCTCACACACTTGTAATTTTAGTGATTCTGCAAAACCTCTCGTTTAGCCAACTGTAGCGTTATATGGCTGATCGTAGTGAAATACTACAAGGTGGCCCATGAAAATCCGGCCCCAGTTACCCACTGCTCGCCAGTTACGCACGATTTGTTGACCACTACGAGCAGAATAGATAAACATGTAATAATTAGGCAGTAAAGAAATAACAAAAAAGCTAATGCAAACAACAACTTCGAAACAATAGATGACGATTGGTGGGCGAATATGAGCAGCCTGGTACATGGGGCCGATTTTTCGTGCGCGACGCTGTACCACTGAAATAATATTGTAGAAGTTATCATATTCTCTTTACAAAATGTGACACCAGACTGTCGATTATGAAGCGTGGGCTTGATGATGAAGTTACCTGTCACGACATTGACCTTGAGGTTTTTGCATTTTTCCGGCAGTGTATAAAGTCAAGTAGCACGGGATTGAAAAGGGGGAAAATCTGTGAGATAGAGGTAACATGGCGACCATTTTGAAAGCCAACATCCTGATTCCAACTGGTAATATCCAGATGGAAAGGGGGGTCAAGTAACAATAGAACAAATAGAAACTTACACGCAAAAAACAATGGTGCATTGAATTCGGGCTTAGCATGAGTCATTCTCGAGCTACAGCTGCTGCTACTTCCTTACGGGGTGTTTGAAAGCCGACTGTATTGAGATCGTCCTGATATCAGAAGGAAGGAGCACCCATGTTATTGGAGGATTTCAGCCAATGCCTTCCAGACAAACAAGGGATTACTCGCAGAGTAGTGGCGAAACGTCTCGTGAAATTCAGTGAACCAGAGAGTTGGACTGCCGAAGACATCTACGGCTGAAGCAACTTCAACTGCTGCTCTGTCATCTTGCAGGAAGCTGGGGTCAGCCGCACATCAATAATGAGGACTTTGACCAGACGTAAATGGGAGTCTTACAAAAAGCTGATCTTACATCATCTCACCGAGGACGAAGCATATAATCAGTTTGCAAAATGTGTGGCATACAAGCTGGATGAAAAGTGTCGTTTCCATTATGACATATTCTCTAGAGATGAAGCACGTATACTGGTTGTTGTATAGTCCAGAGATCGCGGTGCCACACCAAAGTCGACAACGTGCATCAATACCATAGTCATTAGTGAGGGTTCGCTGCAATCCACATTGACGAATGGCAGGCACTCCAAGTGACCACGCGTCCCTCTCAGCACATCAGCGTCCTCATACTGAGGTCAATATAGTGTCGAGCATGCAAGAGCTCTACATCAGTTCGAGATCTCAGATAAAGAAGTCAACGTCATCGTGTAAAGTTTCTCATGAACTTCTGCTATTGTAAATCTCGGACATTGTACTTCCAGAGGACAGTTGATTAATTAGTGCGTCAGGTGATGCTTTCACAGTCAGTGACAGTTGTAAATTATCAAGCAATCCTGCGGCAAAGAACTATGTGAAAGTGAAGTAAATCTTTTATTCATTCCTATATACATTGAAGCGCCAAAGAAACTGGTATAGGCATGTGTATTCAAATACGGAGATATATAAACAGGCAGAATACGATGCTGCGATCGGCAACGCCTACATAAGACAACAAGTGTCTGGCGCAGTTGTTAGATCGGTTACTGCTGCTACTATGGTAGGCTATCAAGATTTAAGTGAATTGGAACGTGGTCTTATAGTCGGGGCACGAGCGATGGGACACAGCATCTCCGAGGTAGCGAAAGAGTGGGGATTTTCCCGTACGTCTACACTCCTGGAAATTGAAATTAGAACACCGTGAATTCATTGTCCCAGGAAGGGGAAACTTTATTGACACATTCCTGGGGTCAGATACATCACATGATCACACTGACAGAACCACAGGCACATAGACACAGGCAACAGAGCATGCACAATGTCGGCACTAGTACAGTGTATATCCACCTTTCGCAGCAATGCAGGCTGCTATTCTCCCATGGAGACGATCGTAGAGATGCTGGATGTAGTCCTGTGGAACGGCTTGCCATGCCATTTCCACCTGGCGCCTCAGTTGGACCAGCGTTCGTGCTGGACGTGCAGACCGCGTGAGACGACGCTTCATCCAGTCCCAAACATGCTCAATGGGGGACAGATCCGGAGATCTTGCTGGCCAGGGTAGTTGACTTACACCTTCTAGAGCACGTTGGGTGGCACGGGATACATGCGGACGTGCATTGTCCTGTTGGAACAGCAAGTTCCCTTGCCGGTCTAGGAATGGTAGAACGATGGGTTCGATGACGGTTTGGATGTACCGTGCACTATTCAGTGTCCCCTCGACGATCACCAGTGGTGTACGGCCAGTGTAGGAGATCGCTCCCCACACCATGATGCCGGGTGTTGGCCCTGTGTGCCTCGGTCGTATGCAGTCCTGATTGTGGCGCTCACCTGCACGGTGCCAAACACGCATACGACCATCATTGGCACCAAGGCAGAAGCGACTCTCATCGCTGAAGACGACACGTCTCCATTCGTCCCTCCATTCGCGCCTGTCGCGACACCACTGGAGGCGGGCTGCGCGATGTTGGGGCGTGAGCGGGAGACGGCCTAACGGTGTGCGGGACCGTAGCCCAGCTTCATGGAGACGGTTGCGAATGGTCCTCGCCGATACCCCAGGAGCAACAGTGTCCCTAATTTGCTGGGAAGTGGCGGTGCGGTCCCCTACGGCACTGCGTAGGATCCTACGGTCTTGGCGTGCATCCGTGCGTCGCTGCGGTCCGGTCCCAGGTCGACGGGCACGTGCACCTTCCGCCGACCACTGGCGACAACATCGATGTACTGTGGAGACCTCACGCCCCACGTGTTGAGCAATTCGGCGGTACGTCCACCCGGCCTCCCGCATGCCCACTATACGCCCTCGCTCAAAGTCCGTCAACTGCACATACGGTTCACGTCGACGCTGTCGCGGCATGCTACCAGTGTTAAAGACTGCGATGGAGCTCCGTATGCCACGGCAAACTGGCTGACACTGACGGCGGCGGTGCACAAATGCTGCGCAGCTAGCGCCATTCGACGGCCAACACCGCGGTTCCTGGTGTGTCCGCTGTGCCGTGCGTGTGATCATTGCTTGTACAGCCCTCTCGCAGTGTCCGGAGCAAGTATGGTGGGTCTGACACACCGGTGTCAATGTGTTCTTTTTTTCATTTCCAGGAGTGTATTTCACGAGTGTACCGTGAATATCAGAAATCCGGTAAAACATCAAATCTCCGACATCCCTGCGGCAGGAAAAAGTTCCTGCAAGAACGGGACCAAAGACGACTGAAGAGAATCGTTCAATGTGACAAAGTGCAACCCTACCACAAACTGCTGCAGATTTCAATGCTGGGCCACCAACAAGTGTCAGCATGCGAACCATTAAAGGACACATAATCGATATGGGCTTTCGGAGACACTCGTGCACACTTGATGACTTCACGACACAAAGCTTTACGCCTCGCCAGGGCCCGTCAATGCCGACATTGGACTGTTGATGACTGGAAACATATTGCCTGATCGGACGAGTCCCGTTTCGAATTGAATCGAGCGGATGGACGTGCACTGGTATGAGGACGACCTCATGAATCCATCCATCCTGCGTATCAGCAGGGGACCGTTCAAGTTGCCGGGCGCTCTGTAATAGTGTAGGGCGTGTGCACCTGGAGTGATATGGGATCCCTGATACGTCTATATACGACTCTGACAGGTGACACGTACGTAAGCATCCTGTCGATGACTTCCATCCATTTATAGCCATTGTGCATACCAACGGACTTGGGCAATTCTAGCAGGACAATGCAACACCCCACACGTCCAGCATTGCTACAAAGTGGCTCCAGAAACACTCTTCTGAGTTTGAACACTTCCACTGGCCATCAGACTCCCCAGACATGAACACTATTGAGCATATTTGGGAAGCTTTACAACGTGCTATTCAAAAGAGATCTCCACCCCTCGTACTCTTACGGATCTATGTACGGCACTGCAGGATTCATGGTGTCACTTCCCTCCAGCATTACTTCAGACATTAGTCGAGTCTATGCCATGTCGTGCTGCGGCACTTCTGCGTGCTCCAGGAGGCCCTACACGATATTAGGCAGGCTCTTCAGTGAATAAAACGCAGCGTCCTGACTAACTGACTGACTCATCATCGCCCCGGTCAAACCGCTACGGATAGAAACTTGAAATTTGGGGAATGTGTGTATCATACATTGCAGGTGTCATGTTACAAGGGAGTTTTCGAAATTCCAACCTTAAGAGGGTGAAATAAGGGGTGAACTTTTTTTTTTTGAAAAATCTCACTATTAGGGCTATTTTGAAGCTAGGCTAACGAAAATTGATGTTTCGTTTCTCAGCCAGAAATAAAGAAATACATATTTCAGCATTTTTGGACATTTAACCTATGGGGATGAAATAGAAGGTTTAAGCTTTTTTAAAAATATCACGTTATTAATCCACTACTAAAATGTTAACAGAATCTTCCGTCGGTTCTTGGTGGAACATCATTATAATAAATGAGAAACACTAGTTTACTGTTGTTTTTCTACAATATTGTAGAACAAAAGCAAACTGGTGCTTTTCATTTATTAACTACCAAAATATTTTCAAAATGACATCGACTTCTCGGTTACAAATTAAAAAAAAATGTTTCAGTCTTTTTGGAAATTGAGCCCCTAAGGGGGTGAAATAGAGGCTGAATTTTTTTATGAAAATGTTTTATTATGAAAGTACTTTTAAAGCTAAATCCATGGAAATTTAAATTTGGCTCCTCAGTTAGAAAATAAAATGTGTTTCACTGTTTTCGGAAATTCAGCCACCATGGTGGTGAAACGGGGCATATACTTTTTAAAGAAATTTTTCATTAAGCAAGCATTTTGAAGCTATATTTATGAAAATTTTTATTTGGTTTCTCTGTTAGAAATAAAATATTAGCATATCACTGTTTTTGAAAATTCATCCCCTAAGGAGATGAAACGGTTTATGAAAATATTCCATAGCTTAAGCATTTTTAAAAGTAAATCTTTGAAAATTGGTGTTCGGCTTTTCGGTCAGAGACGAAAAAATACGTGTGTCATCTTTTTTGAAAATTCAACCGCTAAGGGGATGAAATATGGTCATACGGATTCACTAACTTATCAAACTGCTAAGGATAGAAACCTGCTGTTTGAAGAGGGTTTGGATCTTGTACTACAGGCATTGTTTAAGAAGGAATTGTCCAAAATTCCACTCCTATGCGAATGAAATAGGGGTGAAAGGTTTTTTGAAAGTATGGCGCTATTAAGGGAGGTTTGAGGCTGGAATTACAAAAACCCTTATTTGGTTTGTCAGTCATAAAATAAAAAAATCGTGTTTCAGCAGTTTTGGAAATTCAGCCACTAAGGAGGTAAACTAGTGGATGAAAATTTTTTTGAAAAGAAATAGTTACCAGAGAACTGCTAAAAGATTTTTAGGGCCACATTTATGACAACTGGTATTTGACATCTCGCTTAGAAATTTAAAAAAAAAAAGGTGTTTCTGAAAATCCAATCCGCAAGGGAGTGCTATAGTGCATGAAAATTATTAAGGAAATATTTCGTTACATTAAAAAAGTTAAAAGCGCAATTTATGAAAACTCGTATTTCAATCTCGGTTAGATACAAAGAAATATTTGTTAGGGGATGAAAGTCGCTAGGGTGCAAAAATTTTGGACTCCAGCTACCAGAATCGCATTTTGGTCAGAACTGCATTCAGAAAAGACCATGCTTGTTGTTGTGGTCTTCAGTCCTGAGACTGCTTTGATGCAGCTCTCCATGCTACTCTATCCTGTGCAAGCGTCTTCATCTCCCAGTACCTACTGCAGCCTACATCCTTCTGAATCTGCTTAGTGTATTCATCTCTTGCTCTGCCTCTATGATTTTTACCCTCCACGCTGCCTTCCAGTACTAAATTGGTGCTCCCTTGATGCCTCAGAACAGGTCCTACCAACCGATCCCTTCTTCTAGTCAAGTTGTGCCACAATCTCCTCTTCTCCCCAATTCCATTCAATACCTCCTCATTAGTTATGTGATCTACCCATCTAATCTTCAGCATTCTTCTGTAGCTCCACATTTTGAAAGCTTTTATTCTCTTCTTGTCTAAACTATTTATCGACCATGTTTCACTTCCATACATGGCTACACTCCATACAAATACTTTCAGAAACGACTTCGTGACACTTAAATCAATACTCGATGTTAACAAATTTCTCTTCTTCAGAAACGCTTTCCTTGCCATTGCCAGTCTACATTTTATATCCTCTCTACTTCGACCATCAGCAGTTATTTTGCTCCCCAAATAGCAAAACTCCTTTACTACTTTAAGTGTCTCAATTCCTAATCTAATTTCCTCAGCATCACCCAATTTAATTCGACTACATTCCATTATCCTCGTTTTGCTTTTGTTGATGTTCATGTTATATCCTCCTTTCAAGACACTGTCCATTCCGTTCAACTGCTTTTTCAAGTCCTTTGCTGTCTCTGACAGAAGTACAATGTCATCGGCGAACCTCAAGGTTTTTATTTCTTCTCCATGGACTTTAATACCTACTCCGAACTTTTCTTTTGTTCCCTTTACTGCTTGCTCAATATACAGATTGAATAACATTGGGGATAGGCTACAACCCTGTCTCACTCCCTTCCCAACCACTGCTCCCTTCCATGCCCCTCGACTCTTATAACTGCCATCTGGTTTCTATAAAAATTGTAAATAGCCTTTCGCTCCCTGTATTTTATCCCTGCCAGCTTTAGAATTTGAAAGAGAGTATTCCAGTCAACATTGTCAAAAGCTTTCCCTAAGTCTACAAACGCTAGAAACGTAGGTTTGCCTTTCCTTAATCTTTCTTCTAAGATAAGTCGTAGGGTCAGTATTGCCTCACGTTTCCAACATTTCTAAGGAATCCAAACTGATCTTCCACGAGGTCGGCTTCTATCAGCTTTTCCATTCGTCTGTAAAGAATTCGTGTTGGTATTTTACAGCTGTGACTTATTAAACTGATAGTTCGGTAATTCTCACATCTGTCAACACCTGGTTTCTTTGGGATTGGAATTATTATATTCTTCTTGAAGTCTGAGGGAATTTCGCCTGTCCCATACATCTTACTCACCAGATGGTAGAGTTTTGTCAGGAGTGGCTCTCCCAAGGCTGTCAGTAGTTCTAATGGAATGTTGTCTACTCCCGGGGACTCATTTCGACTTAAGTCTTTCAGTGCTCTGTCAAACTCTTCACGCAGTATCATACCTCCCATTTCATCTTCATCTACCTCCTCTTCCATTTCCATGATATTGTCCTCAAGAACATCGCCCCTTTATAGACCCTCTATATACTCCTTCCACCATTCTACTTGCCCTTCTTTGCTTAGAACTGGGTTTCCATCTGAGCGCTTGATATTCATGCAAGTGCTTATAGGGCCTTAATTAGCGTGAAAAGCTTAGAAGATGTTGCAATTTGTGAACAAAGTAAAAATTCGGTTAAATAAAAATTAAAAAAATATCTTTGCAGACCATGTAGTCTACGCGAGCGAAGCAGCGGGCACTAAGTCAGTTTATGTAATAAAGTGGAGCCATGAAACGTCTATTATAGTTTGATGAGCCTTCTCCAAAAGGAATCAAAGAACACACAGTCAGAGCCGGACGAAAGTCTGGTCACAACAAAAGTCAAATGTCAAACGTCACGTGATGGATCCATCGAAACTTAGCTGGCACATCGAAGGTGATGCTTTACTATCTGCAGTTGTTAGACGGTGTGCTGCTGTCACTGCTGTCTGAGGGCGGAATATTTCCAGCTTCACTTCAGCGCTCTGGTGCCCCATCTCATTACGGCCCAACTGTCCAGGCATACCTCCACACCCAGTTTCCTCCGAGATGTGCGACAATAAAGTAGACTGATGTGAAAAAAATGTTTCTTACCGTTTTAGTCAAGTTTAGTGTTGTCCCTTTCAAAGTAGTTCCATTCTGATTGCACACACTTTTTCCAGCGCTTCTGTCATTGATGGTAGGTAACATTTCTGGAACTCATCTTCTCTAATATCCTCCAAGACCCTCGTCACTGCTTTGCTGGAGGTTGATTACACTGCCTGACAAAAGACGTGAAGCGCTCAGAAGGGGAGGAGAGAACAAAATGAGTGTTGGCTGTGAACGACCGGAGATGCCATGCGCTCATGTGAGACAGCGTTATCAGCACCCAACGTTCCAAAAGGGCCTCATTGTGGGTCTCCATTTGACTGGATGGTCTAATCGTTCATTATCCAGATACATGGGGCGCTCACTTGACACAGAGGCGCGATTGTACAATGCACAGGAATGTGAGGGCAGGCATAGTCGTCGTCAAGGTTATGGTCTAGCAAGTGTCATCGCACATGGAATTTGTTGTTTGAAAATGGTGTCCCTTGACCGCCGTTTTGACTCTTGGCAATAGAAAAAAAGTCGCACGGGGCGATATCTATTGAATAAGGTAGCTGTGGTAGTACTGAAATTTGTTTTGAGGTTAAAAATTGCTGTGCTGACAGAACAGCATGGGATGGCAGATTATCGTGATGCATAATCCAGTTATCAGCAATGTTGGCATGGACACGAAGAACTCTTTTATGAAGTCTTCCTAAAATTTCTTTGTAGTTATATTGTCCAGGAGGCACCCAACGTTTATGAATAATTCCCTGGAAATCAAAGAAGCACACAAGCATGCATTTCACTTATGATTTTGACATGCGAGTTTTTTTGGTCTGGTTGATCCCTTTGAGCACCACTGCGAACTCTGGCGTTTTGTCTCTGGATCGCACTGAAAAAACCAACTTTCATCACCAGTGACGACACGACTCAACAATTAAGGATTTATTTCAGTTTGCTCTAACAGATCGGCTGCCACATTTTTCCGTGTTGGTGTGAGGTTTTTGGGGACCATTTTGGCTAAAATCTTTCTCATACCGAGATCGTCAGTTATTATTAGACGAACCGTTTCTCAATTGATGTTCAGTTGTTCTGCAATCATTTCCACCGATAACCTTCGGTCAGATCGTACGAGTTCATGCACCCTGACCAAGTTGACATCCATCCGTGAGGTTGATGGTCGTCCACTGCGGTCTTCATCTTCTACATTCGTTTTGCCTTCACTAAACATTTTATGCCAACGAAAAATTTGAGCTCTTGACATAACCTCCTCTCCAAAAGCCTTCTAAAGCTTACCATAAGTTTTCGTCACGTTTGCACCCAATTTAACGCAAAAAGAAATGGCATACCGTTGTGCAATATTACGCGGTTCCATTTCCATGACGAGAGACACAAACACGTGTTAACTTATTACAGCACAACTCACGACTGAGCAGTTGCATCGATGTGCCGCTTGGACTAGAAGCAGCTTATAGACCAAGATATTGTGTGTACGCAAGTCTGCAGGGTTGCCACATCTTGCAAAGAAAATCAGTCTCATTACTTTATTGTCGCACTTTATATATTACATTTCCTGTGGTGTCACCGCCAGACACCACACTTGCTAGGTGGTAGCCTTTAAATCGGCCGCGGTCCGTTAGTATACGTCAGACCCGCGTGTCGCCACTATCAGTGATTGCAGACCGAGCGCCGCCACACGGCAGGTCTAGAGAGACTTCCTAGCACTCGCCCCAGTTGTACAGCCGACTTTGCTAGCGATGGTTCACTGACAAAATACGCTCTCATTTGCCGAGACGATAGTTTACCATAGCCTTCAGCTACGTCATTTGCTACGACCTAGCAAGGCGCCATTATCATTTGCTATTTATCTTATGATTAATGTACCGTCAGACCGATGTTCACCAATTATGGATTAAAGTTAAGTATTCCAGAAGCTACGTACCTTTTTTGCTAGTCTCAATTTCTTGTCATTTTCCAGACCTCACGCCAGCCTGCGTGAGCTTAAACGCGTGCCTTTCGGCTACCTGTCATAGTGGATTGGCTGTCTTGCCAGTCCACAATAGTTCCCATGTAGTCTTTGCATATCACAGTTATACATGTTAATAAATTTTTTTATAAAACAGGTTTTTTATAAATTAGGTGACAGTTGCGCCTCCTCTTTCCTGCTTTCGCGCACTAATTTGGTTGGGAACGGTGTCATAAAGACCTTGTAGCCTCCCCTGAAGCAAGCTGTTCCACAACGGCTGTATCAGGTCCTTGATATCCTGGAAACTGGAACTGGGATTGAATTCACATCCAAGTTAGCCCTACACTTTCTATCGGGGAAAGATACCTGGTGGTCTTGTTCGCCACAGGAGTACCTCAACGTCACGCAGACAGAACGTAGAGACACGTTCCATGTGTGGATGAGCATTGCCCTGTTGAAAAATGACACTATGAGAGATAGCACATGAGGAAGCAAGATATATGTATGTGACGTCCCGTTGTGCTGTAAGAGTTTCCCCCATCATCACTAGCCATGACATGAAGTCATATCCCCATGCTTCCTCACACCATGATTCCAGGAGTGACACCACTGTGCCGGTCCAACTGGAAGGGCGACACCACTCCACAGGTTACTACCACACTCCCCGACGATGGTCATCTGGGGCAGAGCAGGACCATGATTCGTTGCTGAACACTATGCAGTGCCATTAACCAAAAGTCGATGCTTCCCGGTCAGGGCAACACTCCAAATGCAGTCGTCTATGTTGCGGTGTCGACGCCAGCCTCCACGCGGGTCTGCAATCCCCTACTCTGCGTGCTGATCATCTCCGACGAATGGTGCGGGACGAAACAGAATGTGGCACGGAGTCCATTACCTGTTGTTGGACGCCAGACACAGATGTGAAGGTTTAACAATGTGCTTAGTGCACAACATGGTGATCCTGCCATGTGCGATGACACTTGCTAGACCATAACCTTGACGACGACTATGCTTGCCCTCACATTCCTGTGCATTGTACCATCGCGCCTCTGTGTCAAGTGAGCGCCCCATGTATCTGGATAATGAACGATTAGACCATCCAGTCAAATGGAGACCCACAATGAGGCCCTTTTGGAACGCTGGGTGCTGATAACGCTGTCTCACATGAGCGCATGGCATCTCCGGTCGTTCACAGCCAACACTCATTTTGTTCTCTCCTCCCCTTCTGAGCGCTTCACGTCTTTTGTCAGGCAGTGTAATCAACCTCCAGCACAAATAAAAATAAAACGTGTTGCTTTCTGCACTTCAATACAGCTGCCACCAGTGTTGTCAAGATACTTCCTCAGAAACGAGTACATACAGAGCCATCTGCAGTTTTCAGTGAAAACCACCACCCGTTGCTCTGCTAGTAATTACTGTATGTCACCGAAAAACTGACCACCTTTGGCTTGGCATCTTCTTCCATTATTGTGACCTGTGATGTGCTTATGGCGTGAACCAAGCTATTAAGGCTCACGTGCATGATGCACTCCACCACACTTTATAACAAAACTAACCTCGAACAACGTGATGCACTCTGGTGCCCGTTCTACCTGTGGCCGAGAACTGTAACTCTAAAAAATATTTAAATGCCCGCCGAAGGTCTGTGTATATACGACCATATATATCAGAAACTATCAGCCTCGATTGCGGTAATGAAACCAACCTTTAGCTAGGTTTCAGCCCAAGTAATTGAACCTTCTTCAGAAGATAAACCTGATTCTCTAATATGTCTACGAGGGAATGGTCTAGAAATAAAACTAAAACAGCCTGAATAGGCGTAGTCACATTTTAAAAATGCGGTACATAGGTACGACGTCACCACCAAGACTTGACTTAAGCTGCAGTCTCGTCTCCATGGTCGCCGTGCCATGTACCGCATTTTTAAAATGTGACTACGCCTATTCAGGCTGTTTTATTTCTAGACCATGCCCTCTTGGACATATTATAGAATCAGGTTTATCTTCTGAAGAAGGCTCAATTACTTGGGCTGAAACCTAGGTACAGGTTGGATTCATTACCGCAATCGAGGCTGATAGTTTCTTATATATTAGATTATCACGATTGTTGACTGGGCTGCGATGTTGAAAGTACTAACATGACCATATCTTATGGCTGCAACACTTTTATGTCACACATTGTTTGATGTGAGACATCACGTAAAGTTTCCTTAATACCATCTCGGACGTCAAATGAAGCTGTGGACGCGCAATCCTGGACAAACAAAGATCACAAGGTAAGTTGAAAGGGTACAGTACCGCCCAACATTGAAAATAGGTACAACATACTTCATTATTTTTGTCAGAACAACACATTTTTTTTGTAAAATAACCCAATTTCAATTAATACAGCGAAGCCGCATACCAGTGTAGGAAGGAATGACAATTTATTTATTTAATTGATCACCAAAATAAAATTGATCCACAAAATAAATCCCTACATCCAATTTGATGAGATCTGTGAAATGAATGAATGTATGGTCGTCTGCTAACCGCAGATAGTGAATGTGAATATATGATCATCTTTGAGACGATCTTTTGGCCACCTTTGGTGGGACCAAAGAGATGAAATCTACCTGAGCTTTGAGCGCCTGAAATGTGGCTGACCAATACGGTAGCAAGGTGCTCCCCCACTTAGGCAGAGGTGCTAGAGGACCGAAGAACGGCCATGTTTCGGCACTCTGCCGCTGGATCTTGTGCTGTTAAGACCTGTCTTAGTTGTGCTCCATAGAGACAAAAGAGTGGAGACATGGTATGCATGTGGAATATTTAAGAGTAGTTTGAAATAATAATTTCTCTATTTCAGGAACTTTTGTGGGGAGAATTAAATGTCAGGCAGTTAATATTAATGGGATCATAGTAATCTGCAGAAGTGACCAACGGTCACAATGAAACCACTTGTAGCAGTAAGTTGAAATACTTCCGTGTGCTTAAGTTAAGCTGAATTACTAGTGTGTGTACAATAAGTTGAAATATTTAAGAAATAGCGTGTGTACCATAAGTTGAAATATTTAAGAAATGGCGTGTGCAGGACTTGAAATTAGAGACGAGTACTTCCACGTGGTGAGTACTGTGTGAGTCTCAATCTGTGTATGAGATAAAGGATAAAGAGAAGTACTCGTCCATGCCATCAGTTGAGGACTCGCGTGTGTGATGAATATGTTCTTAATATTACTTTGCGTGATATGATTCCGTGTGATGCTAAGATTCAAACTCTGAGAGAGAAGCAAGGTCAGTCGGCCGTCTATCCAGCAACGCCACTTGGCTTGCATTGCACAGGAAGACGTGCGTATATCTCCAGAGTTCATAGTAGGAAAGTAGAATTACGAAGTGGGGCAGTGTCGTCTGAAACTGGGATAAATATTAATAGAAGTGGGGAAGGTGAAAGTGATAATGTTGTGACCATTTTCTGTGTAGTATTTCATGTTGTAGTGTGGTGTATGTCATGTAATTTGGGTATGTGTGGTTTGCATGGGAGAGTAGCAAGGTAGTTTCAAAAGATTAGTGGGTTATGCTTGTTCCTTCGGTACCGCTCGGTCTGGAGGAAAGTTTCGTGATGATGATTGTGAGAGTCGACGTGTGAGGTATAATAAAAGATCCACCATCCCATCCAGAAAGTGCACTGTAGCGTTAAATATTACGAGACCATAAGGTAGAGAATCACCAACGTAAAGCCATGCTCACTGGGCGGAATTTCTCATGTGTTATTGTTGCAGGTTATAGAATTTGTGTGTTTAGGTTGTAGAATTTATCGGAATAAATAAGACAGTGAAAAGAAAAAGATTGGTGGACTTTTCCTTCGAATTGTATGTTGTCATGATGTCCCGAATTTATAATGTGTGCGCCATTCATATTCAGTGCGGTGGCCACGTGTTGATAAAAGCCGTTAAATAAAAGAAAAAAGAAAATGTGGTATTGCCAGTGCGTAGTGAACAGTCAAGAGTTCTGTAAATTACTGATAGTCAGACGTGCGTTTCCGTTGCGTATTATTCATACAGGAGGTTGATTAGTGACTTAATTGTGAGTACGAGAGTTCATGTTACTCGATAAATAAGAATGAATCCACTCGCTTGGCAGACCACTCATCCTGCAGGCCTGACTGCTTGATGCCACAGTATGAGCAAGGCATGTGGGTGCCTCTCAAAGTATATCCACGACACTTGAGGATTTGAGAAGTTACTTAATGGTGTTTCTAATTATATACCAGAAATTAGACCTCACAAGAGAAATTCCACATCGCACCCCCCTCAGAATTAGTTTTCCGCTGGATGGCCCGGCAAAAACTGAACACAGATCAAGCATGAAAACAGGAAGGGGGTGTATCGGACTGTGGAAAAAAGAGTAAAAATAGAAACATTGAACGGTCCTGATTTAATATGTGCAACATCGAGGAGTCCTTGTCGCCGTCGTATCGAGGTAGTGTGGTCATAATGTAGGAGTGCGCTGGGGGCGATCCGCGTTCGAAACTCCCTCCGTCTCTTTCTTTTTTTTTTTCTTTACCAAATTACCAACTTTCCGTCCTGTCAGTGACGTGTCTGTCCGCCGTATTCAAATTTGTGTATGTGTTGTGGCGTATTGTCAGTCTGCAACGGCGACGTGTAACGTAGGGACCTCCAGACCTACGTACCTCCTATTTGTCCTACACAGATACACTTCTGGAAATGGTAAAAAGAACACATTGACACCGATGTGTCAGACCCACCATACTTGCTCCGGACACTGCGAGAGGGCTGTACAAGCAATGATCACACGCACGGCAGAGCGGACACACCAGGAACCGCGGTGTTGGCCGTCGAATGGCGCTAGCTGCGCAGCATTTGTGCACCGCCGCCGTCAGTGTCAGCCAGTTTGCCGTGGCATACGGAGCTCCATCGCAGTCTTTAACACTGGTAGCATGCCGCGACAGCGTGGACGTGAACCGTATGTGCAGTTGACGGACTTTGAGCGAGGGCGTATAGTGGGCATGCGGGAGGCCGGGTGGACGTACCGCCGAATTGTTCAACACGTGGGGCGTGAGGTCTCCACAGTACATCGATGTTGTCGCCAGTGGTCGGCGGAAGGTGCACGTGCCCGTCGACCTGGGACCGGACCGCAGCGACGCACAGATGCACGCCAAGACCGTAGGATCCTACGCAGTGCCGTAGGGGACCGCACCGCCACTTCCCAGCAAATTAGGGACACTGTTGCTCCTGGGGTATCGGCGAGGACCATTCGCAACTGTCTCCATGAAGCTGGGCTACGGTCCCGCACACCGTTAGGCCGTCTTCCGCTCACGCCCCAACATCGTGCAGCCCGCCTCCAGTGGTGTCGCGACAGGCGTGGATGGAGGGACGAATGGAGACGTGTCGTCTTCAGCGATGAGAGTCGCTTCTGCCTTGGTGCCAATGATGGTCGTATGCGTGTTTGGCCCCGTGCAAGTGAGCGCCACAATCAGGACTGCATACGACCGAGGCACACAGGGCCAACGCCCAGCATCATGGTGTGGGGAGCGATCTCCTACACTGGCCGTACACCACTGGTGATCGTCGAAGGGACACTGAATAGTGCACGGTACATCCAAACCGTCATCGAACCCATCGTTCTACCATTCCTAGACCGGCAAGGGAACTTGCTGTTCCAACAGGACAATGCACGTCCGCATGTATCCCGTGCCACCCAACGTGCTCTAGAAGGTGTAAGTCAACTACCCTGGCCAGCAAGATCTCCGGATCTGTCCCCCATTGAGCATGTTTGGGACTGGATGAAGCGTCGTCTCACGCGGTCTGCACGTCCAGCACGAACGCTGGTCCAACTGAGGCGCCAGGTGGAAATGGCATGGCAAGCCGTTCCACAGGACTACATCCAGCATCTCTACAATCGTCTCCATGGGAGAATAGTAGCCTGCATTGCTGCGAAAGGTGGATATACACTGTACTAGTGCCGACATTGTGCATGCTCTGTTGCCTGTGTCTATGTGCCTGTGGTTCTGTCAGTGTGATCATGTGATGTATCTGACCCCAGGAATGTGTCAATAAAGTTTCCCCTTCCTGGGACAATGAATTCACGGTGTTCTTATTTCAATTTCCAGGAGTGTATGTTATGCCTCTTGCGTTCCATTTTGAAAGTTTTTTCTTTTGAATTCCTTCATTGTAACATAGTTCACACCCGTATATTTGTTGTTTTCATTTCGGTGAGAGGTCTACGCGGCGCTCGCCTGCTTCCACTATTTATCACAGAATATGAGTCATGTGGTTAGAAAATGTTACCTTCACGTGTAAATGTGATTAATAGTGACAGCAGACGAGATGCGGCATAGACCTCTCCAAGAAATGAAAACAACAAATATACTGAGCCGTGCTGCGACCCATGTTGGTGCTGTTTGTAGGTTTCCGTCCTCTGTTGGAGGCCAGATGGTACTGTTTCGTTGGCATGGTTGCGGTTGTTTGTCTTCTTCTCGTGTTGACTAGAGCCACTTCGTTTCGCAAACGTTGCCCGTCCGCTAGTGGCAGCAGCGGCGGTTATCGATATGTAGTAACTGTGGCCCTATCTTTGGGGCGACGTCGTGGGTGTTCCGGGTCGTGTCAGTGCAGTTCGGTTGGGGACTCAGGAGGAGCCAGGTCAGCGCAGTGCCAGAACACGACGGGACTGCTGGCGGTGTGCATGGACTGCCGGATCGAAGGCCTGTGGTCACGAGGGTGCACGACCTCGTCGTAAACCGGATCCAGCAAGCATTAAGTTGAGTGCTTTTGAATTGAAGTAGAGATCTCGCGATTCCCCAGTGACTTGGGTTCGTGTTGCTGCTCGTTGTGTTGCCGATGCGAATGTGGCGGTTTTGCATATCATCAACATGGACAAATGCAATGAATATGGATGATATGACACTCTATGGTATTCTGCGGTTTGAATTCACTCTGATATTTAGCAGTTCCATTGATTTGATTTTGTAAATGATACTGATAATATTACACACATGTATAATGCAATATTCGTACTACAACTTCTCCCGCATAATTATTTTGCTCAAATTGCACAAGAATTCCACCTGGCGTAGTGTAATAATGTTGACTGTAAGTTGTGTGCATATCACTAAAATTACAGATCGTACAGGAGAGCTTTTATAATTTTTGTCTTCGATGGATTTAATTGTTCTTAGCAAATTGATCATGAAAAGGAACCACAGAATACCACCCGCACACAACACTGATGTATGCTACCAGAAATATTTTTCTCCTTGATTCGTGCGTAGTTTAATTTTGGCCTCATACATCAGCAATGAAATCTTGTTCAACAATAAATACCATTAGCACTGTTCTTACAAGATACAGTCTGATCTGACTATTTTTTTTTTCTTTTATGAATAGAGTTGAGTACCACCGGTGCACATTTATTTCTTACACATCGGAATATTGTTTGCAGTTTCAAGTAATTTAAATTTGCCGCTGAGATAAAAGTTAAGATGGCGGCCAACAAAAGATAGACGATATCTTTTTTAATTAAGATTTTCCTTTGCTCAATAAATAATTAATCATTTAAATTTATGCCACCAAAAAATTATTAATACTGTTTTGCAAATTGGTTTAACACAAACCCTTGACATTTCGGCCAGAAGTACAGACAAAGTTGCTATATAATCGCAACTAACAATGGCTGCGCTTCTTGCAGCTATGATAAAACAATTAATACGAAATTGTAATTAAAAGAGGAAGTGATTTTTCAATAATTAATCATAAATAGTTTTAACGCGTTTGACTATTTGTTTTTTACCAGCAAATGAACATAAAACTACAATAATTTTGCGTTAAATGTTTTTCATTCAACAGACCTCAAATCGATACGCGTCTTGCGTCGGCGACGTACATCACAAGAAGACGACAAAAGGGTACAAAACAAAAGAAAAGAATGATATAAATTAACAAAGAATGTGAGACAAATATTGTCTCTGTTTTAGATAATTATCATCTTATACTTGGTTCAAGAATCATGAAAGAAGGTTGTATACCTGGAAGAATCCTGGAGATACTAAAAGGTATCAGATAGATTACATAATGGTAAGACAGAGATTTAGGAACCAGGTTTTAAATTGTAAGACATTTCCAGGGGCAGATTTCGATTCTGACCACAATCTATTGGTTATGAACTGCAAATTGAAACTGAAGAAACTGCAAAAAGGCGGTAATTTAAGGAGATGGGACCTGGATAAACTGAAAGAACCAGAGGTTGTAGAGAGTTTCAGGGAGAGCATAAGGGAACAATTGACAGGAATGGGGGAAAGAAATACAATAGAAGAAGAATGGGTAGCTTTGAGGGATGAAGTAGTGAAGGCAGCAGAGGATCAAGTAGGTAAAAAGACGAGGGCTAATAGAAATCCTTGGGTAACAGAAGAAATATTGAATTTAATTGACGAAAGGAGAAAATATAAAAATGCAGTAAATGAAGCAGGCAAAAAGGAATACAAACGTCTCAAAAATGAGATCGACAGGAAGTGCAAAATGGCTAAGCAGGGATGGCTAGAGGACAAATGTAAGGATGTAGAGGCTTATCTCACTAGGGGTAAGATAGATACTGCCTACAGGAAAATTAAAGAGACCTTTGGAGAGAAGAGAACCACTTGTATGAATATCAAGAGCTCAGATGGGAACCCAGTTGTAAGCAAAGAAGGGAAGGCAGAAAGGTGGAAGGAGTATATAGTGGGTTTATACAAGGGTGATGTACTTGAGTACAATATTATGGAAATGGAAGAGGATGTAGATAAAGAAGAAATGGGAGATAAGATACTGCGTGAAGAGTTTGACAAAGCACTGAAAGACCTGAGTCGAAACAAGGCCCCGCGAGTAGACAACATTCCATTAGAACTACTGATGGCCTTGGGAGAGCCAGTCATGTCAAAACTCTACCATCTGGTGAGCAAGATGTATGAGACAGGCGAAATACCCACAGACTTCAAGAAGAATATAATAATTCCAATCCCAAAGAAAGCAGGTGTTCACAGATGTGAAAATTACCGAACTATCAGTTTAATAAGTCACAGCTGCAAAATACTAACGCGAATTCTTTACAGACGAATGGAAAAACTGGTAGAAGCGGCCCTCGGGGAAGATCAGTTTGGATTCCGTAGAAATGTTGGAACATGTGAGGCAATACTAACCTTACGACTTATCTTAGAAGAAAGATTAAGAAAAGGCAAACCTATGTTTCTAGCATTTGTAGACTTAGAGAAAGCTTTTGTAACGTTAACTGGAATACTCTCTTTCAAATTCTGAAGGAGGCAGGGGTAAAATACAGGGAGCGAAAGGCTATTTACAATTTGTACAGAAAGCAGATGGCAGTTATAAGAGTCGAGGGGTATGAAAGGGAAGCAGTGGTTGGGAAAGGAGTGAGACAGGGCTGTAGCCTCTCCCCGATGTTATTCAATCTGTATATTGAGCAAGCAGTAAAGGAAACAAAAGAAAAATTCGGAGTAGGTATTAAAATTCATGGAGAAGAAGTAAAAACTTTTAGGTTCGCTGATGACATTGTAATTCTGTCAGAGACAGCAAAGGACTTGGAAGAGCAGTTGAACGGAATGGACATTGTCTTGAAAGGAGGATATAAGATGAACATCAACAAAAGCAAAACGAGGATAATGGAATGTAGTCAAATTAAATCTGGTGATGCTGAGGGAATTAGATTAGGAAATGAGACACTTAAAGTAGTAAAGGAGTTTTGCTATTTAGGGAGTAAAATAACTGCTGATGGTCGAAGTAGAGAGGATATAAAATGTAGACTGGCAATGGCAAGGAAATCGTTTCTGAAGAAGAGAAATTTGTTAACATCGAGTATAGATTTAAGTGTCAGGAAGTCGTTTCTGAAAGTATTTGTATGGAGTGTAGCCATGTATGGAAGTGAAACATGGACGATGACCAGTTTGGACAAGAAGAGAATAGAAGCTTTCGAAATGTGGTGCTACAGAAGAATGCTGAAAATAAGGTGGGTAGATCACGTAACTAATGAGGAGGTATTGAATGGGATTGGGGAGAAGAGAAGTTTGTGGCACAACTTGACTAGAAGAAGGGATCGGTTGGTAGGACATGTTTTGAGGCATCAAGGGATCACAAATTTAGCATTGGAGGGCAGCGTGGAGGGTAAAAATCGTAGAGGGAGACCAAGAGATGAATACACTAAGCAGATTCAGAAGGATGTAGGTTGCAGTAGGTACTGGGAGATGAAGAAGTTCGCACAGGACAGAGTAGCATGGAGAGCTGCATCAAACCAGTCTCAGGACTGAAGACCACAACAACAACAACATCATCTTATTAAGAAATAATTACATAATTGAATGAATATTATTGAGTTAGGTAATTTTCCACACGTTCATATTCCACTCGTCACATTATATATATATATATATATATATATATATATTTATTGAGTTAGGTAATTTTCCACACGTTCATATTCCACTCGTCACATTATATATATATATATATATATATATATATATATATATATATATAATGTGACGAGTGGAATATGAACGTGTGGAAAATTACCTAACTCAATAATATTCATTCAATTATGTAATTATTTCTTAATAAGATGATGTTGTTGTTGTTGTGGTCTTCAGTCCTGAGACTGGTTTAATGCAGCTCTCCATGCTACTCTGTCCTGTGCAAGCTTCTTCATCTCCCAGTACCTACTGCAACCTACATCCTTGGGTGCTTGGGGAAGGCGGTTCTGATTAGCTTTCCTGGATTTCTAATTACTATTTATTGCGTTAGTTTGTTACTATTTGTTAAGTTCAACCAGCGGTATACTTCCTGCCTGGTGGCCGCTAACGCCCCAGTTCCCTGCCCTGGGGTTAGTGTATGTAGCGGCTGTGTACGTTTCCTCGCCTTGCCGCCGCTGTCCGGTAAGGCGTGTAGCTTTGACAGCTTTCTTCATTGTAGGTTGGTTGGCGATTCTTTTACTCTGGTGGCAGTGATTTATTTCTCATTCTGGGCGCTGTAAGCACAGTATTCTGCAGGCGGAGCCCAGACCGCCTGTTCCGGCTTTGGCGTATTTTTACATCTTTGCATTTGGTTTGTTGGACGTCATGTAGCCTCAGGAAGACTATCATTAGTCATTCGTTAGACTGCCACTAGTCACTAGAAGTGAACGCAACTCTTGGCTGCCTGCCTCATCGCTCGCGAAAGTGTTTTTTGGCGGACCTACTCAGAGGCCGATTCCTGGTGCACCATCTGTGACTGGCCCTTGTGTTTTATTATTGTATTTGCTGTTTTATTGTATGTTCTAAGTTTATTATACAATTGCCATTCTTGGCAGGTTTAAATGGTTGTGCTACCAAGTTTACCATCATTTTGTCTCACCCGCTTGTGATCAGTTGCCTGTCTTTTTAAATTAACCTTGCTGTTGCATTACTGTTTTACAGTCTGTTATGTAATTTTTATAATTGCTGTTCTTGGCGTTAAAGGCCTTCAGCCGTGGCTGTAGTTAGTAGTTACTAGCCTTAAAATTCTAATTGGGATCACATTGGCTTGTTTTTAAAACATTATTTGCTGTGTCTGTATTTTTTGCTCATTTGGTAAATTGTAACTCACTGAAGGCACTATTAATTACACAGTTGTTTATTCCTTCATTAATAACGCGTGACATCTTTATTTATTGCTGAGTCTGGAATTACGGTTTCAAAACAAATGTGTGTAATTGCAAAAGGGAACCAACAGTAGCTGATTATGGCCCCGTCCACAATCGTAACCGAATCCTGCCTTCCTTGCTTACCAGATTTCGAATACGGGTGCGAACTACGCTACAAAATGGTTCAAATGGCTCTGAGCACTATGGCACTTAACATCTGAGGTCATCAGTCCCCTAGAACTTAGAACTTCTTAAACCTAACTAACCTAAGGACATCACACACATAGATGCCCGAGGCAGGATTCGAACCTGCGACCGTAGCAGTCGCGCGGTTCCAGACTGTAGCGCCTAGAACCGCTCGGCCACTTCGGTCGGCCGAACCATGTTACAACGAAGGAGTTCAGAAGTCAAAACTTCCAGAACGGAACGCAAGAGGCATAAACATGTGATATCTGTGTAGAACAAATAGGAGGTACGTAGGTCTGTATGTCCCTTCGTTTCACGTCATTGTTACAAACTAACGTTACGCTACAACACAAACACAAATTTGAATACAGCGAACAGACACGTCAATGACCGGACGGGAAGTTCGTAATTTTGTGGAAGAAAAAAGCCGACTGAGATCTGAACCTGGATCTGCCCCGTCTCAGTCCAACATCATGATCACATTACCACGCTACGACTGCGATAAATGCTGCTCGATGTTGTACGTATTGAGTCCGGATTGTTCATTGTTTCTATTTTTCTTCTTTTTTCCACAGTTCAGTACATCTTCTTCCTGTTTTCATGCTTGATCTGTGTTCAGTTTTTGACGGGCTATCCAATAGGCCGACTCACCACTGAATTTGAGGGGCGTGCGATGGGGAGTTTCCTTGTCAGTAACTTAAAATATCTCTACGTAAAATGGCATGATATTGTGTTACAGTAATACTAATTATTCCTCCAGTTATGAGCGCGATCCAACACATCTCGCACATAGTGACAGCTGTTTTGTTTGTTTACAAAACTGAGAATGTGATATTCAGACGTTTGTTTACTGTTGTGAGCACTGGCTGCAGTTGGTGTAAAGCGGTTATTCTGCTGGTCGTTTCTTTACTGACTCATTTTTCACCTAAATCCAGTTTTGTGGTCGACTGATAAGGCGAGGCCTGTCGGAACTTGTAGCAGAAGAGGCTGTCGTTGAGATAAGAGCGGATCTTCCCGTGAGAAGCTATGCGGGAGGCAGGCCAGATCATACGGTGCAAGGTGCGCTAATGACTTTCGTCGGTGTAAGTGCTCTTCATAGATAAAACTGAGAAATAATGTGTGTCCAAGAGTTTCTACAATGTTCGCATAAAAAAAACTTCAAGGTCAGTCGTGACTCATATTGCATGGCATTGTTTTAATGTGGCTGACGAAGGCAAGGTGAAGATGTCTAGGCACGCCAGAGGAAGACTGTGTTTAGCTTAAAATGCACTTATGTTTTGTCAGAATAAAAGGAAACAACTAGTAATATTCTAGCACAAGATAAATAAGAAAAGAGTCGTACGAGGATGGTTTGATAAATCTGGTGAAAACAGCAAAGAAAAAAATGTTTGTTTCGTAAACAATTCACCTTACTTCTCGACATAGTCTCCACTGGGGGGATTTTCCAGTTTTTTCATCCCACTGGAATAATAGGTTCTCTGAAACTCTGGAAAATACTGGTTGCCTGGTTCCTCATTCGATGAAAATTTCTTTACAGAAAGCCAAAGTTTCAATTTATGGAACTGGAAGAAGTCTAATCAAAAGGGTGGACGAGGAACCAGTTCAAAGCCCAATTCACGCACTTTCGCCGCTGTTGTCGCTGATGTGCAGAATGATGCATTATCCAGACGAAAGAGCTCTTTTTTTGGATGCCAGCCTTGGTCTTTTTCCAGCTAATGCATGTTTCAAACGATCCAACAATGAAGCTTAATAGGGTCCAGTTATGGTTCTGTCTTTATCCAAGTAATATCTGAGGATTATTCCTTAGGAATCCTAAAACACGGTGGCCATCACTTTACCAGCTGATAAAATGGTCTTTGCCTTCTTCAGTGTACTTTCACCGACATTTTGTCCATTGTTTTGACTGCCATTTTGACTCTGCTGTCTCTTAATGGATCCAAGTTCCATCAAGAGTCACAAATAGCCAAAAAAAGTATATGAGTTGTGATTCAACATCGTCAGATATTGTGTAGAAATCTTGTACCAGGTGCGATTTTAGTTGACTGTGAGTAATAGCGGCACACATCTCGCACACGCCTTCATCACAGCAAATTCTCCGTGCAGGATATTATGCACTCGCTCACTTGAGTCTCAGTAAACTCGCGAAGTCTTATACGGTGGTCTTGCATTTCTATTTCATGGATTTTGTCACTGGTTTCCTTTCTGGTGATCTCAAATGGACGGATGGAGCGCGCTTCGTTTTCGGTGCTTCATTAATCCAAAAGAGACGGGCCTTCAATGATGGCTTCCCCACGTGAACTTCACCCAATTCTGATTTGACCTGTGCAGCAGTCCAACCCTTCAAATGAAAATGTACGTAACTCGGTTTTCTTCATTTTCAATCGCAATCCACACACTGATCGATTCAAACGGTTGTCAACAATGAACATTGTACATTGTTGAAATTCTTTACGCGATCCTTGGAATAATCGAGCTTACTAACCACGAAGGCGCAACAGAAATGTACCATTCTATCGCGGAAATTTACCAGACTTATGAAATCGCCTTCGTGTGCATCGGCATCGCAATGGGAGGAGGGAGGGAGTGAGAGGGATGGAAAAGGAGGTACTTGGTCCCTCCTCGAATCTGGGATAAGGAATTGTCACACAGGCTGTTCACGGGAAAGTATGCCTCTTCTTTGGCTCAGATGTGATTTCGGCGATGTCCTACCGTACATGTGGGTGTGAAGATTTGCAGAGCATTGTAAAAATGGACTCGAAACTATTTGAGCCATGCACGACTCTTGTTCATACCATTTATTGTCGTCATCTTCTATTACGGTACTGCTGTCTCGTTTTCTTATTCCATTTACTGGCCTCACTAACTTCTTGCCTTACTTGCCCGTGAGAGGCAGCAGCAGCGCGTATCGATAAGTGCTCTGTCGTTGTTGGCTGTTGGGACATTCCCGCAAGCAACAACGTGAGTTTTCAAGTTGGCAAATTTTAGCCACCCTCTGGTGGACTTTAACTGTACTTGGTTATTTGAACTGAAGTGCACCAGCAGAATCTTCTGCCTTGTGGCCGTTACCGTTCCGGTTTTCTGCCCTGGCCGTTGACGTAAATTCAGGCAGTGTATTCCCACATCGTGTTGTTGCTGGCCAGCATGGTGTGTAGTTTGACAGTTCAATGTATAATTGGTTGTGGGCACCAATACTTTCTACGCTGTTGCATTGAACTCCCCGTTGTGTGGAGCGGAAGTTATCTTGTCGGTGGCTCCGTTGACTGTCTCACGGTTGGGTTGTCATCAGATCGAGAATGGTTGGGCCAACTGCCTGTCTCACCTAAGCGAGCGTTGGTCTTAGAATTCCAGGCCGACCCTCGGAAACTTCTGAACACTCTCGCGCGTACTTTTCTTATTTGTCCTTGTTGTTTGTATCTGTATGGCTTTCAGCCGATTTTTAAATAAAGTGGTCTTGCCCTTAAAGCATGAGATTGTAGGGCGTATTCAGCCGGTTATTAAGTCCTAAAATTTAATGCTTTGTTTTTTTTTAATTTTCTTGGCTCTTGTAATGTTTGGTCGAATAAATAAAGTTGTATGTTCGGGTGTAACTGACAGCCGCATATTTTGGCGCCTTTCCACAATGTAAACTACCTGACCTGTTCTGTGGGTTTAGCTGGACGTCTTCACTATCATCTGTACCTTCCTTTCTCTGCCTCGTGATGGCTGGGTGTTGTGTGCTGTCCTTAAGTTAGTTAGGTTTAAGCAGTTCTATGTTCTAGGGGACTGATGACCATAGATGTTAAGTCCCATAGTGCTCAGAGCCATTTGAACCATTTGTACCTTCCTCACACAGCCCCAGAAAGGGACCATTGTACCAGGCTGGCGCGCAGACTGCTGCGGCTGTACCCAGCAGGATATAAAGACGGCGGCAGCCCACCAGCCCGATATCCGACCCCAGTCCCCAGGAAGGTGACTGATGTGGCTGAACCACATCAGCAATTTTTTGTCTATGGTCAAATTTTTCCTACGAGTATATTTCGTTATTGATATGTATCTGTACGGCTTGCTAAGTACCAATCTGTGCCGACCGACCCATATCTGTGTGACCTTCACCGAATTACGCTGAGGTGACCTCTTAATATCGTGTCGGACCTCTTTTGCCCCGCGTAGTGCAGAAACTCAACGTGTCATGAATTCAACAAGTCGCTGGAAGTTCCCTGCAAAAATATTGAGCCTTGGTGCCTCTATAGCCAACCATAATGGCGAAAGTGTTTCCAGCGAAGGATTTTGTGGACGAAACGACCTCTCGATTATGTCCCATGAATGTTCGACGGGATTCATGTCGGGCGACCTTGGTGGTCAACGAATGTTGCAGGATGTTCTACAAACCAGTTGTGAACAGTTGTGTCCTGGTAGCTTGGTACACTGTCATCCATAAAATTTCCATCGTTATTTGGAAACATGAATATAAATGGCTACAAATCGTCTCCAAGTAGTCGAAAACAACCATTTCCATTCAATGATCGGTTCAGTTGGAGGAGAGGACCCAGTCCGTTCCATGTAAACACAGCGTTCACCTTCATGGAGCCACCACCAGCCTGCACAGTGTCTTGTTGACAACTTAGGTCCATTACTTCGTGGGATCTGCGCCACACTGGAACCCTACCATCAGCTCTTAACAACTGAAATATGGACTCATCTGACCAGACCACTGTTTTCCAGTCGTCTAGGGTCCAACCAACATGGTCACGAGCCCAAGAGAAGAGCTGCAAGCGATGTCGTGTTGGAAGTACAGGCGTTCGCTTCGGTCGCCTGCTGCCACAGCCCATTAACGCCAAATTTCGCCGCACTATCCTAACGGATACGTTCATCGTACGCAGTGTTGCTGGTCTGTTAGCACCGACAACTCTAGACAGACACCGCTGCTGTCGGTCGTTAAGTGAAGGCCGTCCGCGTTGTCTGGGGTGAGAGGTAATCCCTGACATCTGGTATTCTCGGTACATTCTTGACACTGTATATCTCGGAATAGGGAATCCCTATAGATTGCCGAAATGGAATGTACCTAGCGCGCCGGCCGCCGTGGCCGGGCGGTTCTAGGCGCTTCAGTCCGGAACCGCGCGGCTGCTACGGTCGCAGGTTCGAATCCTGCCTCGGGCATGGATATGTGTGATGTCCTTACGTTAGTTAGGTTTAAGTAGTTCTAAGTCTAGGGGACTGATGACCTCAGGTGTTAAGTCCCATAGTTCTTAGAGCCATTTGAACCATTTTGTCCCATGCGCCTAGCTCCAACTACCATTCTGCGTTCAAAATCTGTTTAAACCGTCGTGTCTACGCGATACCATCGCCACCTGTATACTTACATACCGCTATCCCATTGCTCCCATCATCTCAGTGTATTATTAGGAACATTTCAATACGACTGGACGCGACATTACATTTGGCCAATGAACGGCTGGAATTTCACGCTGTATACGAGTGCAATTTAGATCGTGCCGCGTACTTAGCACTGGAAAACGTTTCCAGTCGAAGCGCGATTTCATTGCGCACTGTGGTGAATCTGTTTGTGTAGCAGCAGAACTGCGTCTGCGGGAAACCCGGGTCATGTACACTATGCGATCAAAAGTATCCGGACACCACTAAAAACATACTTTTTCATTTTAGGTGCATTTTGCTGCCACCTACTGCCAGGTACTCCATATCACCGACCTCAGTAGTTAGTGTACATCGTGAGAGAGCAGGATGGGGCGCTCCTGCGGAACTCACGGGCGTCGAACGTGGTCAGGTGATTGTCTGTCACTTGTGTCATACGCCTGTGCGCGAGGTTTCCACATTCCTAAATATCTCTAGGTCTACTGTTTCCGATGTGTTAGTGAAGTGGAAACGTGAAGAGACACGTACAGCGCAAAAGCGTACAGATCGATCTCGCCTGTTGACTGATGGCCGACAGCTGAAGAGGGCCGTAACGTGTAATAGAGACATATCCAGACCATCACATAGGAATTCCAAACTGCATTTGGATCCACTGCAAGTACTATGACAGTTAGGCGGGAGGTGGGAAAACTTGGATTTCATGATCGAGCGGCAGCTCATAAGCCACACATCACGGCGGCAAATGCCAAACGACGTCTCGCTTTGTGTAAGGAGCGTAAAAATTGGACGATTGAACAGTGGATAAACGTTGTGTGGAGTAACGAATCACGGTACACAATGTGTCCGATACAGGGGGTGGGTATGGCGAATGCCCGGTGAACGTCACTTGCCAGCATGTGTAGTGCCAACAGTAAAATTCGGAGGCGGTGGTGTTACGGTGTGGTCGCGTTTTTCATGGAGGGGGATTGCACCCCTTGTTGTTTTGCGTGGCACTATCACAGTACAGGCCTACATTGATGTTTTAAGAATCTATTGCTTCCCAGTGTTGAAGAGAAATTCGGGGATGGCGATTGCATCTTTCAACACGATCGAGCACCTGTTCATAATGCTCGGCCTGTGGCGGAGTGGTTACACGACAATAACATCCCTGTGACGGACTGGCCTGCACAGAGTCCTGACCTGAATCCAATAGAAAACCTTTGAGATCTTTCGGAACGCCGACTTCGTGCCAGACGTCACCAACCGACATCGATACCTCTCCTCAGTGCAGCACTCCGTGAAGAATGGGCTGCCATTCCCCAAGAAACCTTCCAGCACCTGATTGAACGTATGCCTGCGAGGAGCTGTCATCAAGGCTAAAGTTGGGCCAACACCATATTGAATGCCAGCATTACGAATTTTTTCATTTTCAGCCAGGTGTTTGGATACTTTTGATCACATGGTGTACTCCCTCCTGCCAATGCATTACTCTTGTTGAGCTGCGGTCTTACCGTGCGACAACGTGAGAAAATAGGTGTAGAGCTTCATGCACAATCCGACTACATTAAAAATTCCACAAAACAGATCTGTTCCCCACTTGCAGTTGGCACTTGATGTTGTGGCTGAGCAGCATACAAAAGATACCAAGCATTTCATGTTGTGTCAGTGACATATAATTACACACATCGCATGGCTCTCTAAAACCACTCACGGACTTGAGCAGTTGATCGCTCCAAATTGCCTTTTTCTTTATTCAAACACTGCTAAATTATCAAAATTATCATGTGTATTCGATACACAACTGCTTCCACCTCCTCTCTCTGTCTATTTCCTCTCCTTCTCTTTCTCCATCTCGATCCTCCCCCCGCCCCTTATCACTCCATGCATCACCTCTCTTCTCTCGATGTCCATCCCCCCCCCCCTCCCCCCGCCGACTTTCTCCTTCTGCGTCTTCTTAACCATCTCTCTGAATCTGAGCCTTGTTTATTGGTGTTGCAAACGAAAACTTGATTGGGAACTGAAGTTGCTTAAAACCTCTGGGTAAATCGGTATGGATCATTGGTACACCGGATATGTGAGAAACATCTTCAGCTGCTTGGTTTGTGAGGATAGTAACTTCAGTAACGCATAGTTTAATTTGCAAGTGGTTTGTATTACGAAATTTGGGACAGAATATGTAGTAATATTATAATCGGAAGCCAAAAAGCCATAACTACAGCACTGTTGTTTATAAGAGTACATAGCCTGTGTCCCCCAGTATGTTTATTAGTGCATCACCTAAAAATCTGAAGTAAATTGTTCAAGAACTTTTCGACATTTTTGGTAACAACGCTCCGTCTATATATATTACATATATATTTATACATTACGTATATTTAAACATTTTTGTATATAACCTATGGCCGAATGTTCTTAGAGTATCAAGTAAAAATTACAACTGCATCGGTGAAGAATTTCTGAAGATTTTGGCAACAACTATTCTTATAATTACATTTTATGCCCGCTCCTGGTAGCTGAGTGGTCAGCGCGACGGAAGTTCATACGTAACGGCTCGGGTTCGATTCCTCTCAGGGAGAGGGTATTATGTTGTCCTTATGATCATCATTTCATCCCCATCGACACGCAAGTCGCCGGAGTGGCGTCGAATCGAAAGACTTGCACCCGGCGAAGGGTCTACCCGATAGGAGGCCCTAGCGACACGGCATTTCCATTTCCATTACATATTATTACATTTGTATTAAAAATATGGAGGCTATCTGTGGCCAAATGTTCATTAGAGTACCGTGTTAAAATTTGAAATATGTCAGTCAAGACCTCTTCGAGATTTATGGCAACAACTTTTCCCTTTCGTATATTACATATACAGGGTGTAAATTTCAAGTTGACAAACCAGAATAACTCGAAAAATAAGCTTCACACGAAAAAGTGTGGATTCAAAGTTGATTGTTTTCGACGGGGGACATCTGCTGGTGCTAAAATTAGCCCGCCACCCCAGCCCACTGTTGGTGGGGCGGGAGGCAACTTCAAAATTTCTAATGGGAACCCCCATTTTTTATTGCAGAATCAGATTCTACATAAAAAGCTACGTACATTTGGTCTTAAACATTTGTTTTGATTCTTGGTAGTTGGCGCTGTAATTCAAGAAAACCCATGTTCTCATTTTTGCGCGGAAAATGGTTACGGATAAATTAAAAAATACTTATTTACTTCGTAAATTTTGATTCGCCAAACTAAAACTCTCCCTCTCTCCCCATAGGGAGGGATTTGAGAGAGAGGAATTAGAGTTTTACAAATGTTGACCCAAATATTAATTTTTTCCGCAGATTCGGATAAGTTTTGTTTGTTTCGTGGTCATGAGGCCACACAAGTTCTAATTATCAAACAAATCATCTGACTAGCTAACTAACTAACCAAATACCCTACGAAGTAAATAAGTATTTTTTATTTATCCGTAACCATTTTCCACGCAAAAATGAGAGCATGGATTTTCTTGAATTACAGCGCCAAATACCAAAAATCAAAACAAATCTTTAAGACAAATTGTACGTAGTTTTTTTATGTAGAATCTGATTCTGCAATAAAAAATGGGGGTTCCCATTTGAAATTTTGAAGTTGCCTGCAGCCCCACCTCTAGGGGGCTGGGGTGGCGGGCTAATTTGAGCACCACCAGATGTTCCCCTCGAAAATTATTAAGTCTGGAGCTTATTTTTCGAGTTATTCTGGTTTGTCAACTTAAAATTTACACCCTGTATATGGATAGGGAGAAGAGGAGTTTGTGGCACAACTTGACTAGAAAAAGGGATCGGTTGGTAGGACATGTTCTGAGGCATCAAGAGATCACCAGTTTAGTAATGGAGGGTAAAAATCGTAGAGGGAGACCAAGAGATCAATACACTAAGCAGATTCAGAAGAATGCAGGCTGCAGTACGTGCTGGGAGATGAAGCAGCTTGCACAGGATAGAGTAGCAAGGAGAGCTGCATCAAACCAGTCTCAGGACTGAAGACCACAACAACAACAAGATATGGATGTTTTACGCATATATTAAATAATGAACACCGATGAGCCTAAACATCATGGCCACCTGCTTAATAGCTTACTCGTCCGTATTTGCAACGAAATACATGAGTGATTCTGCGTACCACGGATCGAACAGTTCGTCTGTAGGTTTGTGGGGGTGTGTGACGTCTAATGTCTACGCACAGTAATTCACATAAATAACGGGACGTTGATTTCCGTACGCGGTGACGGTGCCCGATAGCGACCCAGATGGGTTCCATAGGATTTACGTCAGACCATTTTGGTCGCCGGGACATCAACGTGAGTTCATTATGACGCTCCACAAACCAGTGTACCACGGTTCTGGCTCCAAGACACGGACAGTTGTACTACTGAAAGATGACATCGCCGTCGAGGAAGACAAACGTGAAGGGATGCAGGTGGTTCGCAGCTGCCAGCCTGCTTTCGATTACTACCACAGGTCTCCCATGCAAGCCTGTGTCTGTGACGTGGTGCAAGTTTCGAGCGGTCTTCACCTCAATGACGGCGTTTGTGGAGACGGCGGTCGACCTAGTGTAGCAAAAATGCGATTCACCCGAAGGATCGACGCGTTTCCATTGTTCGACAGTGGAATCCCGATGGTCCCGTGCCCACTGCAATCGAAATTAACGTTGCCGTTGAATCAACATGCGAACGCGACAGGATGATCTGCTGCAGAGCTCCGTGTTCAACAATGTACGAGGTGCATTCAAGTTCTAAGGCCTCCGATTTTTTTTTATAATTAACTTCTCACCCAAAATCGATGAAACTGGCGTTACTTCTCGACGTAATCGCCCTGCAGACGTACACATTTTTCACAACGCTGACGCCATGATTCCATGGCAGCGGCGAGGGCTTCTTTAGGAGTCTGTTTTGACCACTGGAAAATCGCTGAGGCAATAGCAGCACGGCTGGTGAATGTGCGGCCACGGAGAGTGTCTTTCATTGTTGGATAAAGCCAAAAGTCACTAGGATCCAGGTCAGGTGAGTAGGGAGCATGAGGAATCACTTCAAAGTTGTTATCACGAAGAAACTGTTGCCTAACGTTAGCTCGATGTGCGAGTGCGTTGTCTCGGTGAAACAGCACACGCGCAGCCCTTCCTGGACGGTTTTGTTGCAGTGCAGGAAGGAATTTTTTCTTCAAAAAATTTTCGTAGGATGCACCTGTTACCGTAGTGCCCTTTGGAACGCAATGGCTAACGATTACGCCCTCGCTGTCCCAGAACATGGACACCATCATTTTTTCAGCACTGGCGGTTACCCGAAATTATTTTGGTGGCGGTGAATCTGTATGCTTCCATTGAGCTGACTGGCGCTTTGTTTCTGGATTGAAAACTGGCATCTACGTCTCATCCATTGTCACAACCAACGAAAAGAAAGTCCCATTCGTGCTGTCGTTGCGCGTCAACATTGCTCGGCAACATGCCAACGGGCAGCCGTGTGGTCGTCCGTCAGCATTCGTGGCACCCACCTGGATGACACATTTTGCATTTTCAGGTCGTCATGCAGGATTGTGTGCACAGAACCCACAGAAATGCCAACTCTGGAGGCGATCTGTTCAACAGTCATTCGGCGATCCCCCAAAACAATTCTCTCCACTTTCTCGATCGTGTCGTCAGACCGGCTTGTGCGAGCCCGAGGTTGTTTCGGTTTGTTGTCACACGATGTTCTGCCTTCATTAAACAGTCGCACCCACAAACGCACTTTCGACACATCAATAACTCCATCACCACATGTCTACTTCAACTGTCGATGAACTTCAATTGGTTTCACACCACGCAAATTCAGAAAACGAATGATTGCACGCTGTTCAAGTAAGGAAAACGTCGCCATTTTAAGTATTTAAAACAGTTCTCATTCTCGCCGCTGGCAGTAAAATTCCATCTGCCGTATGGTGCTGCCATCTCTGGGACGTATTGACAATGAACGCGGCCTCATTTTAAAACAATTCGCATGTTTATATCTCTTTCCAGTCCAGAGAAAAAGAAGTCGGAGGCCTTAGAACTTGAATGCACCTCGTACAATGAATGGCGTGCTGCGAAACACTTGTGCGTGAACCAGAATTGCGCTCTTTCTGCAGACATGCCCTAGATCACTATGTATCCTACTTAACAGAACAGACAAGTGTCAGAACTCGACGTTCTGTGTAGAGTGTAGGAGCTCCAAAGTACTGCAGCCACAGTACTTTAGGACACTGTTTTTATAAAACACAGATCTGAAGATGGTCATTATAGACCGAAACCGGTAATCTGTGAACAAAACGTTTGTGAACATAGACGTAAATTAAAAGAAACTTATTCTATAAACGGGTCACTGTTTTAATCTTGACAATGTCGCAGTTTGTGAGACAAAGCTTTACGCCTCGCCTGGGCCTGTCAAGACCGACATTGGACTGTTGATGACTGGAAACACCCTGTATGGTCGAACGAGTCTCGTTTCGAGCGGATAGACATGTACGAGTATGGAGACAACCTCACGAATCCATGGATCCTGCATGTCAGCAGGGGACTGTTCAGACTGATGGAGCCTGGTGTGGAACGTGTGCAGTTGGAGTGATATGGGACCCCTAATACGTCTAGATACGACTCTTACAGGTGACACGTTCGTAAGCACCCTGTCTGATCACTTGCATCCATTCATGTCCATTGTGCATTCCGACGGACTTGGGCAATTCCAGCAGGACACTGCGACACCCCACACTTCCAGAATTGCTACATAGTGGCTCGAGGAACACTCTCCTTACTTTAAACACTTCCGCCGGCCACCAGACTCCCCAGACATGGCCTACTGAGCATATCTCGGATGCCTTGTAACGTGCTGTTCAGAAGAGATCTCGACCCTTTCGTACTCTGACAGATTTATGGACAGTCCTGCAGGATTCATGGAGTCAGTTCCCTCCAGCACTACTTCAGACGTTAGTCGAGTCCATGCCACGCCGTGCTGCGGCCTTCTGCATTCTCGCGGGGGTCCTACACGATATGAGGCCGGTGTACCAGTATCTTTGGCACTTCAGTGTGTATAGAATCTTTCTAATTGATTATACAAAAATAAACTTACAGAAATGTTAGATACAACACTGATTACAGTATATCTTCACGTTTTATTTACAAATTTTCAGTGTGGCCACTTTTTGTAACACGACTAATGTCATATCTGTAATTTCCTGCCAAATTCTATGAAGGAATGTATGGTGGCAAATACTTGTGTTGTCCGCTTTCGCTATTCGTCGACGTTGCTCGGAAGTGTAGGAACGAACACTCTGTCTTTGATGTAACCCCATGCCTGTAAGTCCATTACTGTTAGTAGTGGCCAGGACATTGTCCCGCCACATCCAATACAAGGCGGACATTCCTATGGAGATATGCGACAATTTCACGATGATAATGTGGTGACGCGCTATCTTGCAGCAGATGATATTCCAGTTACAGTTCTCCCGGCAAACGAGAAGGGAGCCTAAATCTTGTTACAGGTTACAATTCAAAAAAACATTTACCTTATGCCAGTCCCTTCCTTGTTCGATTATATGACGTGGCTTGTGCTCATCCTATATCTGAGGATTATGCAGATTCACTTTATCGCAAGTATGGAATATGGTTTTGTCATTGAACACAATTTTATTAAGATAATCGTCTTCAGTCTGCATTTTGTCAAACATTTCTACACCTAACTCATCTTGTTTTTCTTTGTCACTTTCCCTTAAAGTTTACAATAGCTGGAGTTCGTAGAGGTTGAATGATAGGCGTTTCCGTAATACCTTCCACACCGTATTTAGTTCTAAGCTGCACCTCTCATTGTTTTATCGGGACTACCACTATGAGACTGCCGAACTTCAATTCTGCCTCAGACACTGCCGGCCGACTCTGATCCGGCGTTCTATGCGACACACAGTCAGCTCCGGTGGAACTGATGTTGATACACGAGCACATTTCACATCAGCAAGAGTGGTTATTGCTGTACCGATTGAAATTAGGGTATTCAGCCGATTAGCAACATTACGTGGAACAAAGTTCAAGTTTAACCCGCCAACCTGTATAGTCATAACAAAATAAGGGAAATCAGAGCTCGCACAGAAGACATAGGTGTTCGTTTTTTCCGCGTGCTATACGAGATTGGAATAATAGAGAATTATTGTGAAGGTGGTTCGATGAACCCTCTGCCACGCACTTAAATGTGATTTTCAGAGTACTCGTGTCGATGTAGATTGTACCAATTTAAAACAGTTTGAGGCTATTCAGTCCAGTTGTCAATTATGTGATTATTGCCACAACTTGTTTCTGGGCAACATTGTCCCAATTTCAAGTGCTAAACACAAGGAAACAAAAAACAATCCTTATAGAGACAGACATGAATGGATTACAGACATCGTGAATTAGAGCCTAAGTTAATTTTTTTATTTTTTTTTACTTTGAGGCCTCGCCACAACTTAAAAACAAGCGGCACATGTGCACTGTCAACTCAAACCATAGAACATGAAACATCACAAGCCAGTCCACCCACCGCGTCCACGGGTACTGCTACAGACTGAAAGCCGCTGCAATCGCCTACCAACGATGATATTTACTTAAGGCCTAATGCTCATCACCAACTACTATGACTATGACTAATTATGACTAAGTCTGTGACCATGTTATAGAATATAGACCATTCTTTGGTTTAAATTCTGAAGAAGACTCTTCTAGCAGTGTTGAAACCCGGTTAATTCGTTTCAATATAGTGACCGAGGGCTGTTTTTCTTTCAATTGTAATTATTCACGGTCTCTGAGCGTGCAGCCATGCACAAAATTTTGTAGCAGAAGACGTGAGTTCATGAATCCCAAAAACAACACCTCATACAACCTGCACCATTATACGACTCCACAATAACTGTAGGAATAACTCATTGACGCATGCCACCCAGCGAGAACGACGGGAACTAACAGTGCTGAGCAGATATAAAACTTGAAGATAACTGCATTCAGTGCTGTATCAAGAGTTATGTACTGTTTTCACAATTAAATGTTGCTTTTGTATAATTAATTTGTAAACACTCTGTATGTTCATATAATGAAGAGCCAGAGAACTGGTACACCTGCCAAACATCGTGTAAGGCCCCCGCGAGCACGATGAAGTGCCGCAACACGGCGTGGCATGGACTCCAGTAATGCCTGAAGTAGAGCTGGAGGGAAGTGGCACAATGAATCCTGCAGGGCTGTCCATAAATCCGTAAGAATACGTGGGGTTGAAGGTCTCTTCTGAACAGTACGTTGAAAGGCATCCCAGGTATGCAAATAATGTTCATGTCTGGGGAGTTTGGTGGCCTGCGGAAGTGTTTAAACTCAGAAGAGTGTTCCTCGAGGCATCCTGTAGCAATCGTGGACATATGTGATCATACAGAATGCTTACGTACGTGTCACTTACCAGAGTCGCATTTGGACGAATTAGGTGTCCCATGTCACTCCAACTGCACACGACCCACACCATCACAGAGCCTCCACTAGCTTGAACAGTCCTTAGCTGACATGCAGGGTCCATGGATTCGTATTCCTCCTACTATGCCACATGCATTGAGTAAATAAACTTTCGTTAATTGCTACCTTTATATTTTTTTGGGGGGGGGGGAGGGGGGGGTCATCAGTCTTCTGGCTGGTTTGATGCGGTCCGCCACGAATTCCTCTCCTGTGCCAATCTCTTCGTCTCAGAGTAGCACTTGCAACCTACATCCACAGTTATTTGCTGGATGTATTTCAGTCTCTGTCTTCCTCTACAGTTTTTGCCTTCTACAGCTCCCTCGTGTCGTAACAGATGTCCTATCATCCTGTCCCTTCTCCTTATCAGTGTTTTCCACATATTCCTTTCCTCTCCGATTCTGCATAGAACCTCCTCATTCCTTAGCTTTTCAGTCCACAAATATTCAGCATTCTTCCGTAGCACCTCGTCTCAAATGCTTCGATTCTGTTCCGGTTTCCCCACAGTCCATGTTTCTCTATCATATAATGCTGCACTCCAGACGTACATTTTCAAAAATTTCTTCCTCAGATTTAGGCCTACATTTGATACTAGTAGACTCGCCTCAGTCAGGAATGCCTTTTAGGCCAGCGCTATTCCGCTTTTGCCGCCTAGGTAGCAGAATTCCTTAACTACGTCTACTTCGCAAACACCAATTGTAATGTTACGTTTCTGGCTATTCTCATTTCTGCTACTTCTCATTACTTTGGTCTTTCTTCGATTTACTCTCAATCGATATTCTATACTCGTTTTAGATTGTTCATTCCATTCAGCGGATCAAGTAATTCTTTTTCACTTTGACTCACGATAGCAATGCCATCGACGAATCGTATCATTGATATGCTTTCACCTTGAATTTTATTTCCATTCTTAAACCTTTCTGTAATTTCCACCATTGCTTCTTCGATGTACAGATTGAAAAGTAGGGGTGAAATACTACATCCCTGTCTTACACCCTTTTTAATCCGAGCAGTTACTCCCTGTTAGTTCTTGTACATGTTATATATATCCCCGGTCTCTCCCTATAGCTTACCCCTATTTTCCTCAGAGTTTCGAGCACCTTGCACCATTTCACACTGTCGAATGCTTTCTCCACATCGACAAATCCTATGAACATGTCTTAATTTTTCTTTACTCTTGCTTCCATTATTAACAGCAATGTCAGAATTATCTCTCTCGTGCCTTCGCCTATTCTAAGGCCAAACGGATAGTCATCTAGCACATTCTCAATTTTCTGTTCCATTCTTCTGTATATTATTCTTGTCAGCAACTTGGATGCATGAGCGGTTACGCTGTTTGTGCGATAATTCTCGCACTTGTCAGCTCTCGGAGTCTTCGGAATTGTGTGTACGATACTTTTCGGAAAGTCAGATGGTACGTCGCTATACTAACACATTTAACACACCAACCTGAACAGTCGTTTTGTTGCCATCTCCCCCAATGATTTTAGAAATTCTGGTGAAGTGTTAACTATTCCTTCTGCCTTATTTGATCTTAAGTCCTCCAAAGCTCTTTTAAATTATGATTCTAATACTGGATCCCCTATCTCTTCTAAATCGTCTCCTGTTTCATCTTCTATTACATCAGACAAATCTTCCCCCTCGTAGAGGCCTTTAATGTGCTGTTTCCACCTATCCGCTCTCTCCTCTGCATGTACCATTGGAATTACCGTTGCACTCTTAATGTTTCCACTCTCGCCTTTAATTTCAACGAAGGTTGTTTTGACTTTCCAGTATGCTGAGTCTGTCCAGCAATTTCACGGGAATAGAAAATGACGATGGAGTGAAAGAGATCTCCGCTACGCATTTTATAGTGATAAGGCGACAAAAATTACCGAACTATCGGTTTAATAAGTCACAGCTGCAAAATACTAACGCGAATTCTTTACAGACGAATGGAAAAACTGGTACAAGCCGACTTCGGGGGAGATTAGTTTGGATTCCGTAGAAATGTTGGAACACGTGAGGCAATACTGACCCTATGACTTATCTTAGAAGAAAGATTAAGGAAAGGCAAACCTACGTTTCTAGCATTTGTAGACTTAGAGAAAGCTTTTGACAATGTTGACTGGAATACTCTGTTTCAAATTCTGAAGGTGGCAGGGGTAAAATACAGGGACCGAAAGGCTATTTACAATTTGTACAGAAAGCAGATGGCAGTTATGAGAGTCGAGGGGCATGAAAGAGAAGCAGTGGTTGGGAGGGGAGTTAGACAGGGTTGTAGCCTCTCCCCGATGCTATTCAATCTGTATATTGAGCAAGCAGTAAAGGAAACAAAAGAAAAGTCCGGAGTAGGTATTAAAATCCACGGAGAAGAAATAAAAACTTTGAGGTTCGCCGATGACATGGTAATTCTGTCAGAGACAGCAAAGGACTTGGAAGAGCAGTTGAACGGAATGGACAATGTCTTGAAAGGTCTAAACATGCTGCGTGGTGTCTGTTTGTTCTATATCGTGTCTCCCTACCACTTTCGCGCAACGACGCTCTGAGCGTGTTGTTTAGGGAATTGACTAGTTTGAACCAGGGACCTGTTGCTGGTAAGGAGACGCCAGACCACACATGACATGTAGTTCAGTGAGACTAGCGATGATATAATCAAATACTTAATGATTTCAGCGTCAGCTCCACTGCACTCCCTGTAAAAGAATATTAATACTAACTAAATTTAGTGGAAGGGGTTCAAGGCTTTCTTATTTTTAGTTTGCTGGTAAAATAACGTCGAAAAAGCAGTTGAGTTTACCATTGGAAATTTTATTCTACTCACAAAACATCGTTTACAAATTGCACTATTGATAAAAGGAAATGTTTTAATACAGGATGGTAAAAATCCTTCTGCATTCAACAAAAATGTGAACGAATATTCCCTGAATGGGTTTCCAAGTTCTACAATGGATCGAAGGATGACCTATGCCATACCACATCTATAATCTAGGTTTAAATTAAGTTTCACAAGAGAGAAAACTATCAAAATGGTCTACAGTGACCCTCAATTATCTTTAATTACTTATCTAACTTGTCGTAAATTACAGTGGCTGATGTGGCTTCTCAATAACTATATAACAGAAAAATCATCGCGTTTCAGATTTTTAGTTCAAGTGGCAAATGTGAACTCCATGAGCTTTAATTCACGATCGACACTAGTATTACGCAAAAAGGGGCTGTAACAGACGAGACTTCTGCAGTTCTGAGTGAAGCTTTATGCGCTGTTATGCGGCATCGTGTGCGTTCATTACCTTGTCGGTGTTTGTGAGGGGGCGGCGGCCGGCACAACTCCTCTCCTCTCTCTGTCTCGGAAGCAACTCTCTCCTAACTTCTCCTTACTACAATTTACTGAAGTTGGTTTAAAAAAACTATCTGGCTGTGTTTTCATCTGACCAATCAGCATCTCAACGTTAACCGTAAGCTCCGCTTACAAAAATTCTGTCTATCCAATGAGAAACGTTATACTTTTCGTGGTGGGGCAATGTTTTTAAGGTTTGCAACGTAACAGAGACGCGAAAAAGTCTCACGCTAAAACTTGCAGCTCGTGTGGTCCTTTTAGCGTTATCGTAAGATTTATACTGTTCTTCTGGAGGGCTCTATCTTTTAACATGGGCTGGGGGGTGGTCCTAATGTAACAGAGACGCGAAAAAGTCTCACGCTAAAACTTGTGGGTGGTGTAGCGGTTTTTGTGTTATCGTAAGATCTGTACTGTTCTTCTGGAGGGCTCTAGCTTTTAACATGGGCTTGGGGGTGGTCCTAACATAACAGAGACGCGAAAAAGTCTCACGCTAAAACTTGCGGGTGGTGCAGTCGTAGCGGTTAGCTGGCGACGTGGGTGTCCGTCCCTTATCGTAGGGCCTTCTCGCTTAACACGGTTCTGCTCTCGGCTTCTGTTCTCGTTTCTCCCCTCGGAACTGCGCCTGTCCCACGGTGGGAAGGTATGACATGCATTTAGGCATTCTTGTGTTAGTCTGTGGTATTCCATTTGCTCACTCGTTACTCGTATTACTTTGGTTAATTTAATGTCACGATTTATTCGGAGCTATGTGACATACTACTGGATTTGCTTATCATGTCAGGGTTTTCATGGAAGGTGTTGGATTTGCCTGACACCTTACAAAGGAGGGTATAAGATGAACATAACAAAAGCAAAACGAGGATAATGGAATGTAGTCGAATTAAGTTGGGTGATGGTGAGGGAATTAGATTAGGAAATGAGACACTTAAAGTAGTGAAGGAGTTTTGCTATTTGGGGAGCAACATAACTGATGATGGTCGAAGTAGAGAGGATATAAAATGTAGACTGATAATGACAAGGAAAGCGTTTCTGAAGAAGAGAAATTTGTTAACATCGAGTATTGATTTAAGTGTCAGGAAGTCGTTCCTGAAAGTATTTGTATGGAGTGTAGTCATGTATGGAAGTGAAACATGGACGATAAACAGTTTAGACAAGAAGAGAATAGAAGCTTTCGAAATGTGGTGCTACAGAAGAATGCTGAAGATTAGATGGGTAGATCACATAACTAATGAAGAGGTATTGAATAGAATTGGGGAGAAGAGGAGTTTGTGGCACAACTTGACTAGAAGAAGAGGGGTTCGGTTGGTAGGACATGTTCTGAGGCATCAAGGAATCACCAATTTAGTATTGGAGGGCAGCGTGGAGGGTAAAAATCGTAGAGGGAGACCAAGAGATGAATACACTAAGCAGATTCAGGAAGGATGTAGGCTGCAGTAGGTACTGGGAGATGAAGAAGCTTGCACAGGATAGAGTAGCATGGAGAGCTGCATCAAACCAGTCTCAGGACTGAAGACCACAAGAAAGAAAGGCGACAACAAATGTAGCTGTAGACCAATGTGCACGGTCCAGTCTTGTCAGTTACAGTCTGGTTGAAGCGAATTTCTCGAAAGTCGAAGTGGTTGTCGGGTCTCTTGATGAAAACCTCGAGAAATCGAAAGTATAGCGTGCATCTTGCTACGCTCGATAAATCGAAACAAATGTCAGCAGAAACTACCTGCAACGATTCTGTAATTCAACGGTTATTTAGCACTCGACAATTAGAATTAATTCATCAATTCTTTCGGTAATTATTTCGTCATTCCACTCTTCACAGCATTCCTTTGTTTACTCAGAACATTACTGGTTTCTTTGCAGAATGATAATAAATTTCTCCTATGTATATTAGGACATTTGCACGTGCCTTCATTTGAAGTGATAAAATAAAATAAATTATAAAATGGTTGAAAAAATGCTCTGTGCTCAGTTCGGGTACACGCCGTACAGTTGTCATGAAAACACGGATGAAGTCAGAATAAATGTTTCGTATTAACATGTAATTAGCTCTAGAACACCTAAAAGGGGAGGGTGGAAATATTACATTGCTACTAAACCGTCGAAAAACTAAGTACTCCACATTTTATTCAAAGGAAGTCACAATTTGTAGGTCATGCATTAGTTACTTACAATTATTAGGTCTCTAATGGTATGTTACATGCCAAATTAAGTTCAAAATGTCTTGTTTTTATGCATTACTGCAATTGTAACTTTTGCGTTTTGTTTAGTAATCTAGGGTTAATACAACGGCTACACAGAATAGTATAGTGGGTACAGAATACGAGTGGATACGTTATCACAAATTTGGACCCTCACTGAACACTGAACTAATCGCTTTGCGCAATTTTTTCTTTTCCGTCTCGACGCTGCCGTAGCACTCACTTCTTCTCGGCAATGGACGTCGTAGGCTTTTTGGATTCCTTTGAACGCAAGCGCTCCTCTGACTTAGGTCGCAGTCACCAGTTTTCCTCCAAAGTGCTGGGCGACTGCATTCGTTTTTTTGTAAGGGGAGACCAACAATGCTGTCTTTCGACTTGTTGGCGATACGTCGCGACAACAGAATCGAGGTGCACGTCCTTCAATCTTTCTCAAACGATTTTACAGAAACTATTCGGTAAAAAATTTCATTTCTTCGTTGCTTATAGCTTTATATGTTAGCTTCATGATGACTTGTCCACCATTTCGTTAATGCTATAGTTATTGTGATGTTTGCACTAAAGTAAGACACTGCGCGGCATTCGAAAAAGTTTGCAAAGAAAAACAGGGGTCGCCACGATTTCGCACATCGCACCACACGTGCCCTTCAGCCTCTGGACAGATCAGTAATCAAACCGCTGCAAGTTTTCTACCATCATGCTGCAACAAATAACATGCATTCGACACTAGAAGATGCAATCAACAAGTTTAACCTCGGGAAAGGTGTTAAAGGATTTAAATGCACTGTATTGTTCTCTTTAAATCCGTTAGTTATTACTGAGGACAAATTTCTCCGCCGGCCGCTGTGGCCGAGCGGTTCTAGGCGCTTCAGTCCGGAACCGCGTTGCTGATACGGTTGTAGGTTCGCATTCTGCCTCTGGCATGGATGTGTGTGATGTCCTTAGGTTAGTTAGGTTTAAGTAGTTCTAAGTCTAGGGGACTGATGACCTCAGATGTTAAGTGCCATAGTGCTTGGAGCCAGTTGAACCATTTTAACAAATTTCTCCTCTCGGTTCATTTCCAGGCAGACATTTCTAGCGTGCCATCATGTCCCTCTCCGGAGATTCCTCAGTCTTTCCAGCTGAGAACTGAATCCCCTTTTCCAGGACTCTCTTCGTCCGTTCATTAGAAGACTTCTCTTTGCAATGCAATCATTTCCAGCCCAACAAAAAGAATATCGCAATGGACGTGAAAAAAGATACGAACAGAACCAAGGCATTTGACCTCGGACGTGAACTACAAAGCGACGAAGGCTAAACTCAGATTAAAAATGGAGAGGGAAAGCAAAGACAATGCAAGTAAATAAACTTGGTCGTCAGCTGAGTGAGTCTGATCATGACTTAAGCCAGTTGCAATTGAAGACGATCATGAGAACACTCCTCATCTACATACACACTCCGCAGTCCACCATACGGTGCGTGGCGGAGGACACATCATACCACAACTAGCATCTTCTCTCCCTGTTCCACTCCCAAACAGAACGAGGGAGAAATGACTGCCTACATGCAAGAGCCCTAATCTCTCTTATCTTATCTTTGTGATCTTTCCGCGAAAAGTAAGTTGGCGGCAGTAAAATTGTACTGCAGTCAGCCTCAAATGCTGGTTCTCTAAATTTACTCACTAGCGATTCACGAAAAGAACGCCTCCTTTCCTCTAGAGACTCTCATCCAAGTTCCTGAAGCATTTCCGTAACACTCGCGTGATGTTAAAACCTCCCAGTAACAAATCTAGCAGCCCGCCTCTGAATTGCTTCATGTCCTCCCTCAATCCGGCCTGATTGGGATCCCAAACGCTCGAGCAGTACTCAAGAATAGGTCGTATTAGTGTCTCATAAGCGGTCTCCTTTGCAGATGAATCACATCTTCCCAAAATTCTACCAATGAACCGAAGACGACTATCCGCCTTCCCCACAACTGCCATTACATGCTTGTCCCACTTGTGACTTTCTACATCTACATTTACATTTATACTCCGCAAGCCACCCAACGGTGTGTGGCGGAGGGCACTTTACGTGCCACTGTCATTACCTCCCTTTCATGTTCCAGTCGCGTATGGTTCGCGGGAAGAACGACTGTCTGAAAGCCTCCGTGCGCGCTCTAATCTCTCTAATTTTACATTCGTGATCTCCTCGGGAGGTATAAGTAGGGGGAAGCAATATATTCGATAACTCATCCAGAAACGCACCCTCTCGAAACCTGGCGAGCAAGCTACACCGCGATGCAGAGCGCCTCTCTTGCAGAGTCTGCCACTTGAGTTTGTTAAACATCTCCATAACGCTATCACGGTTACCAAATAACCCTGTGACGAAACGCGCCGCTCTTCTTTGGATCTTCTCTATCTCCTCCGTCAACCCGATCTGGTACGGATCCCACATTGATGAGCAATACTCAAGTATAGGTCGAACGAGTGTTTTGTAAGCCACCTCCTTTGTTGATGGACTACATTGTCTAAGGACTCTCCCAATGAATCTCAACCTGGTACCCGCCTTACCAACAATTAATTTTATATGATCATTCCACTTCAAATCGTTCCGCACGGATACTCCCAGATATTTTACAGAAGTAACTGCTACCAGTGTTTGTTCCGCGATCATATAATCATACGATAAAGGATCCTTCTTTCTATGTATTCGCAATACATTACATTTGTCTATGTTAAGGGGCAGTTGCCACTCCCTGCACCAAGTGCCTATCCGCTGCAGATCTTCCTGCATTTCGCTACAATTTTCTAATGCTGCAACTTCTCTGTATACTACAGCATCATCCGCGAAAAGCCGCATGGAACTTCCGACACTATCTACTAGGTCATTTATATATATTGTGAAAATCAATGGTCCCATAACACTCCCCTGTGGCACGCCAGAGGTTACTTTAACGTCTGTAGACGTCTCTCCATTGATAACAACATGCTGTGTTCTGTTTGCTAAAAACTCTTCAATCCAGCCACACAGCTGGTCTGATATTCCGTAGGCTCTTACTTTGTTTATCAGGCGACAGTGGGGAACTGTATCGAACGCCTTCCGGAAGTCAAGAAAAATAGCATCTACCTGGGAGCCTGTATCTAATATTTTCTGGGTCTCATGAACAAATAAAGCGAGTTGGGTCTCACACGATCACTGTTTCCGGAATCCATGTTGATTCCTACATAGTAGATTCTGGGTTTCCAAAAACGACATGATACTCGAGCAAAAAACATGTTCTAAAATTCTACAACAGATCGACGTCAGAGATATAGGTCTATAGTTTTGCGCATGTGCTCGACGACCCTTCTTGAAGACTGGGACTACCTGTGCTCTTTTCCAATCATTTGGAACCCTCCGTTCCTCTAGAGACTTGCGGTACACGGCTGTTAGAAGGGGGGCAAGTTCTTTCGCGTACTCTGTGTAGAATCGAATTGGTATCCCGTCAGGTTCAGTGGACTTTCCTCTATTGAGTGATTCCAGTTGCTTTTCTATTCCTTGGACACTTATTTCGATGTCAGCCATTTTTTCGTTTGTGCGAGGATTTAGAGAAGGAACTGCAGTGCGGTCTTCCTCTGTGAAACAGCTTTGGAAAAAGGTGCTTAGTATTTCAGCTTTACGCGTGTCATCCTCTGTTTCAATGCCATCATCATCCCGGAGTGTCTGGATATGTTGTTTCGAGCCACTTACTGATTTAACGTAAGACCAGAACTTCCTAGGATTTTCTGTCAAGTCGGTACATAAACATTATTCGTCAGAATCGATCAAGATGGGAGACTGGATACAGCGCCAGCAATGTGTACACGGTTTCAGGAAGTGTGTGTGGGAGCAAAAGGGCGAAAAATATTTGTGCAAAGTGCTTATGATTTGCACACTGAAATATACTGGGCGGAATAGCCCCGTCACAGGACCGAATAACCCACTTGTATATTGTGATTTGTGCCTTCTTCAAATGTTCGTTTAATATTTTCTCCCTGTAAACGAATTTCCAACTTTTATATACTGGAATGTATTCACAATTAAATTGTCATATTGCGTCAAATTGACTGATTTTTTTAAAGCGTTTCATATCAAATTTCACACGGCTTACAGTTGAAATGAGCGGAATAGCTCCGCTGCGCCCTACGTAATTAATGCTCAATTACAGCTATAAATGAGAATAACTTCAACTAAAGGCTGCACTTCGTTATAGAAACTCAGCTGTTTGCCACGCCGGCTCGTGACACAGTTTTTGCTTTCAAACCTTATAGGGACATTTCTGCCACGTATAGTACGAGGTGGGGTCTCGGAGACCCCTATGTTTGCCGGCCGGTGTGACCGAGCGGTTCTAGGCACTTCAGTCTGGAACCGCGTGACCGCTAAGGTCATGGGTTCGAATCCTGCCTCGGCCATGGATGTGTGTGATGTCCTTACGTTAGTTAGGTTGAAGTAGTTCTAAGTTCTAGGGGACTGATGACCTCAGATGTTGAGTCCCATAGTGCTCAGAGCCACCCCTATGTTTAACCCGAGATTTAAGGCGTAAGTTATTTGATATTTTTAATTTAAGTTATATAACAATTATTTTTACAATTATTTGAGTTTTAAAAACGGTAAAGAGCAGCAATCAGTCGTTTCCGTACTAGCTTTATTAGAGCAGGTCCAGATTTCGGCTAGTAACTAGCCACTATCAGTGCTAAAATATAAGAAGTACATAGTCAGAGCATAATATACAAAAAGTGCAACTCATGACATAGCCTGTATAGCTTGTACATTAAATTACCTACCAGTGTTTCGATTGTCATTCATGCTCTGGTAGATATACACCTGTTGTTCAGGCACTTGTCACAGTCACGAAAGACTACCATGTAATGAAGGCAGGTAAACTTTGCAAAGAACACGTCGGCTGGCGGTGTGGAGCCCTCTGTATGGATTATGTGATTCATAACCTTGACACTAAAGTAATTACGATCACTAATAAAATTTAAAACTTGCGTAGGAATAAAATAAAATACAAGTTGCTATCAATAGAGTTAACGAAATTTTCATCAGTACTATAGTAGCCATTTTTAATAATTTCCATCTAGAAATTTATTAAATTTACGTGTGAGACTGAAACAAACGGTTCCATGAATTTTTTAGATGTATCAATTCCTAGTGAAAATGGAAAGCACATATTTGGTGTCTTTCGTAAAAAAACTTATACCGACGGCATTGTAGATTTTACATCAAACTACCTGATTCAACATAAGAAGGTATTTTTCAATTTCGCTATAAATCGGGTGTTGAAATTTCTTTGCCAAAAGAGGAACATGATGATGAAGTGGCAATAATAAGACACATTGCAAAAGTGAATAATTATGTACACGACATTATACGAGGGTGAGTCAAATGAAAACCTTACATTTATAATAACCAATCAAAATTTCGCGCCATTATCCTGTAAGCTGGTGAGCGTGCTACAAACAGTGTGCAGAATGGCCTGTAGATGGCAGCATAGTGCAGATGCACACATACCGTCGCAGTATCAGTATAAGGATGGCCGCCCCACTTGCGTCGTGCACCAGGGAAGAACAGCGTTCTGTTATTCGGTTTTTGCGTACTGGAGGTGTGAAACCTATTGAAATTCATCGACGAATGAAGGTTCAGCACGGTGATTCATGTTTGTCACAGCAGCAAGTCTACGAATGGAGTAGAAAGTTAGCAAACGGTGTGAGTTCAGTGGAAGATGCTCCTCGTTCAGGTCAGGCACAACGAGTTGTGACTCCACAGAACATTGCAGCAGTTGAAGCCATAGTGAAGGAAAACCGCCGAGTGACACTGAATGACATTCCAGCATGTTTACAGATTAGTCATGGGTCAGCACACCACATTGTGCATGATGTGCTCCAGCTTCACAAAGTGTCTGCAAGACAGGTGCCACGGCAGCTGACTCCTGAAATGAGAGAACGACTTGATGCTTGTGAAGAACTTCTTCGGCGCTTTGAACGGGAAGGTGATGGCTTCCTTGCAAGAATCGTTACTGGAGACGAAACATGGGTTCACTTCCATCAACTGGAAACGAAGAGAGCGAGCAAGGAATGGCGACATTCCAAAGCACCAAAACCAAAGAAGTTTCGAACAGAACCACCAGCAGGGAAGGTTATGCTGACTCTCTTTTGGGACGAAAAAGGCATCATTTTGGAGCATTACATGCCTAGAATGACCACTGTCACCAGTGAATCATACACAGATCTCCTAAAAAACCATCTGAGGCCTGCAATCAAATCAAAGCGACGTGGACTGCTGTCAGCAGGTGTCCTTTTGCAACATGACAATGCAAGGCCCCACACTGCCCGTACAACAGTTGCAACAATAACAGACCTGCATTTTGAGTGTCTTCTGTTGTGGATTGGCAGGAGACCAACCCACTAAATTGAGAGGAAGCCGAAAGGCACACGTTTAAGCTCACGCAGGCTGGTGTGAGGTCTGCAACAGGACAAGGAATTTAGACTTTAGAAAAAACGATGTAGCTTGTGGAATACTTAACTTTAATCCATTAATGTTGAACGTAGCTCTTGTCTGTACATTATTTACAATATCAATAGCAACTGAACATGGCGCCTTGCTAGGTCGTAGCAAATGACGTAGCTGAAGGCTATGCTAACTATCGTCTCGGCAAATGAGAGCGTATTTTGTCAGTGAACCATCGCTAGCAAAGTCGGCTGTACAACTGGGGCGAGTGCTAGGAAGTCTCTCTAGACCTGCCGTGTGGCGGCGCTCGGTCTGCAATCACTGATAGTGGCGACACGCGGGTCCGACGTATACTAACGGACCGCGGCCGATTTAAAGGCTACCACCTAGCAAGTGTGGTGTCTGGCGGTGACACCACATCTTCCTCATCCACCATACTCACGAGATCTTGCCCCAAGTGATTTCCATATGTTTGGACCTCTCAAAGACGCAATGAGAAGAAAGAGTTCCGTTCTGATGAAGAGGTACGCCACGCGGTGCATGAGTTGTTGCGCGGACTACCAAAAGAATATTTTTCTAAAGGAAGTTATGCACTTGGAAAGCGCTGGAGGACTTGCATTGAGCGTGGGGGAGATTATGTTGAAAAGTGATACAGCTTTGTACCACTTCTGCACAATAAATAATATTTAAAAAAATATTTAAGGTTTTCGTTTGACTCACCCTCGTAGGTAACATATGTAAGAACACAGCTAATAAATACAAAAATAAGATGACTTCTGACAACAGTATTGCTACAAGAGAAAAGTTTCTTAGTTTACCTTACTAGGGAAAAGTGAGTACAAGGATTGCATCTGTCTTTAGAAAGTATGATGTGATAGTATCTTTTGAAACCACAAATAATCTGGGATGTATTTTGCAACATACTATAGATACCAAGAATATATTAAATGCTTCTGGAATTCATAAAATTGATTGCCCATTGTAGAGCCTGTTACCGTTGGCCAAACGGGAAGGAATCTGGAAATTATATTTGAAGAACACATTGCGTTGGAAAGATAGGATGCTCCTTTTGTCCAAGATCATGTTGACACGTCAACAAGTGCACTGCGACTAGTCAAGTGTGAGAGACTGTGAATCACGATGATTGATAACAGCAAGTGGTGGCCATAGTTGGAACTGGATGGTGTCGCTGTGACGCACGGAAATCATGCGCCCCATAATGTGGACATTAATGCTACCAAGTTTGATACTCGTACGGTAATTAGTTTCCGTGTTATAACGTGTTAAATAGGGTAAGTTTAATTATAATCACCCAGTACTTGCTGCAGGACTTCTCTTAGCACTGATAATGGCTAGTTAATAGTCGAAATCTGGATATTCGCTAATAAAGCTAGTACGGAAGCGAAGACTGATTGCGGCCCTTTACCATTTTGAAAGTTATGAGGATAGTTCGGAAAGTAAGTTCCGTTTCGATTTTTCTACGTGGCACTGCTACGATCACAGTTCCGCTCATGCGCAATAGTACACTACTGGCCATTAAAATTGCTACACCACGAAGATGACGTGCTACAGACGCGAAATTTAACCGACAGGAAGAAGACGCTGTGGTATGCAAACGATTAGCTTCTCAGAGCATTCACACAAGGTTGGCGCCGTTGGCGACACCTACAACGTGCTGACATGAGCAAAGTTTCCAACAGATTCCTCACACACAAACAGCAGTTGAGCGGCGTTGCCTGGTGAAACGTTGTTGTGATGCCTCGTGTAAGGAGGACAAATGCGTACCATCACGTTTCCGACTTTGATAAAGGTCGGATTGTAGCCTATCGCGATTGCGGTTTATCGTATCGCGACGTTGATGCACGCGTTGGTCGAGATCCAATGACTGTTAGCAGAATATGGAATCGGTGGGTTCAGGAGGGTAATACGGAACGCCGTGCTGGATCCCAACGGCCTCGTATCACTAGCAGTCGAGATGACAGGCATCTTATCCGCACGGCTGTAACGGATCGTGCAGCCACGTCTCGATCCCTGAGTCAACAGATGGGGACGTTTTCAAGACAACAACCATCTGCACGAACAGTTCTACGACGTTTGCAGCAGCATGGATTATCAGCTCGGAGACCATTGCTGCGGTTACCCTTGACGCTGCATCACAGACAGGAGCACCTGCAGTGGTGTACTTGACGACGAACCTGGGTGCACGAATGGCAAAACCATTTTTTCGGATGAATTCAGGTTCTGTTCACAGCATTATGATGGTCGCATCCGTGTTTGGCGACATCGCAGTGAACGCACATTGGAATCGTGTTTTCATCGCCATACTGGCGTATCACCCGGCGTGATGGTATGGGGTGCCATTGGTTACACGTCTCGGTCACCTCTTGTTCGCATTGAGGGCACCTTGAACAGTGGACGCTACATTTCAGATGTGTTACGACCCGTGGCTCTACCATTCATTCGATCCGTGCAAAACCCTACATTTCAGCAGGATAATGCACGACCGCATGTTGCAGGTCTTGTACGGGCCTTTATGGATACAGAAAATGTTCGAATGCTGCCCTGGCTAGCACATTCTCCAGATCTCTCACCAATTGAAAACGTGTAGTCAATGGTGGCCGAGAAACTGGCTCGTCACAATATGCCAGTCATTACTCTTGATGAACTGTGGTATCGTGTTGAAACTGCATGGGCAGCTGTACCTGTACACGCCATCCAAGCTCTGTTTGACTCAATGCCCAGGCGTATCAAGGCCGTTGTTACGGCCAGAGGTGGTTGTTCTGGGTACTGATTTCTCAGGATCTATGCATCCAAATTGCGTGAAAATGTAATCACATGTCAGTTCTAGTGTAATATATTTGTCCAATGAATACCCGTTTATCATCTGCATTTCTTCTTGGTGTAGCAATTTTAATGGCCAGTAGTGTATCCCTGGTTCAAGCAGAAGGAAATGACGCCACTCAGAGCTCGCTCTGCGTTGTTTGTCGCTCGTAGTGGTTGTTCCTAATGCCATCGTTGATCGAAAATCTCGTCGCGTTTGAACTGAGATCTGTGATTCGTTTTTTGAATGTGAGGAAGCTACACCAAGCGACATTCCTCGACAAATCTGCAAGGTTTACGAAGAAAATGCAGTGATGGCTTCTTTGGTGAGTTGATGGGTCTGACAGTTTATGGCAGGTGTGATCAAGTGCTTCACGAAGAAGTAGACGTCTATATGTAGTTTCTGATGAACTAGCCTGTGCAGTCGAAGAAATGATTAAGAAAAATCGCAGTTTTACGATTAATGCCATTTGCTCGTCAACTTCCATAAATTTCACGAACTATGAAACGGCAGTCGCTGGAATGAAGGCACACTTCGTCCCTAGCAAAGCTTAAACTCAAGCAACTCTTGACACCCCGAAAAGTCATGTGTACATTGTTTTGGGACAGACAAGGAATTTTACAGACTGATTTTTTACCACTAGGTGAAACAATTAATAAGGATGTTTATTGCGAGACGCTTAAGAAATTGATCCGCGCAATACAGGACAAGCGCAGAGGAATGTTCTCAAAAGGTGTGGTTTTCAATCACGCCAACGCCCGACCACACACTGAGAATGTGACAAAACAGCTCCTTCAGAGCTTTGCTGGGACGTTTTTAGGCTTCTTCCGTTTAGTCCCGACGTCGCTCCTAGCAATTTTCATCTCTTTCTGCATCTGAAGTCGTTCCTTGGTGGTACGCGCTTCAACAATGATGAAGAGGTAGAAGAACATGTTGTTGACAATATAGGCGGCAATGTTCTATGATGAAGGAATACGTAAACTTATACCACGCCGGCCGCGGTGGTCTCGCGGTTCTAGGCGCGCAGTCCGGAACCGCGCGACTGCTACGGTCGCAGGTTCGAATCCTGCCTCGGGCATGGATGTGTGTGATGTCCTTAGGTTAGCTAGGTTTAAGTAGTTCTAAGTCCTAGGGGACTGATGACCACAGCTGTTAAGTCCCATAGTGCTCAGAGCCATTTCAACCATTTGAACTTATACCACGCTATGAGAAATGCCTGGAAAATTGTGAGGACTATGTTGAAAAGTAGTGTAAGTGTTATAGATTTTAGTGAAATAAATTACTTTCTGTATCTGTGTTCGATTCCTTTTTTTAATACCAAACGGAACCTACTTTCCGAACTAAAAAATGGCTCTTATGGGACTTAACATCTGTGGTCATCAGTCCCCTAGAACTTAGAACTACTTAAACCTAACTAACCTAAGGACATCACACACATCCACGCCCGAGGCAGGATTCTAACCTGCGACCGTAGCGGTCACGCGGTTCCAGACTGAAACGCCTAGAACCGCACGGCCACACCGGCCGGCTTTCCGAACTACCCTTGTATATCACAGTCGTGGAGCGCATTCCACTTTCCTAGTGGAAGGTAATTTGAATTATTTACATGTTATCTGAATACTCCTTGTCGATTTTGTTGCACTAAATAATGACTGTGGTTCTTTACTTTTTATCATACACAATCACATACTTTTGTGCGGTTTTCTTAAGTAATACACATGTATGGGGATTGGTTGCATACAGCTTGTCCTTCAAAATTCCCCAAAGATAAAAATCACTCGGATTTAGAACTGGAGAACGACGAGGCCACTCTATCCTATGATTAAAAACATTTCATATTAGGTGGCGCAGTGGTTAGACACTGGACTCGCATTCGGGAGGACGTCCGGCCATCCTGATTTAGGTTTTCCGTGATTTCCCTAAATCGCTCCAGGCAAATGCCGGGATGGTTCCTTTCAAAGGGCACGGCCGACTTCCTTCCCCTTCCTTCCCTAATCCGATGAGACCGATGACCTCGCTGTCTGGTCTCCTTCCCCAAACCAACCAACCAACCAACATTTCTTATTGCCGATGGGTGGTCTTGCAGTGTCCTACATGAAACAACCGTACATCTTCTCGTTAGGTGTTTGTTCTCGAAAAAAAAGGATGCAAAATATTGTTCACATGCCTGTCGGAGGGTGTGTTAGTTCTCGAAAAAAAGGATGCGCAATATTGTTCACATACCCGTCGGAAGGTATTGTTTCGTGGAAAAAGATTGGTCCAATAATTCGTCTTGCACTAATTTCAATCCACACTCCTATTTTCACGTCACACAGTGGTTGTTGACGTAACTCTTGAGGATTTTCGGAACTCCAACGTCGATGGTTCTGAGAATTTACGTACCCTGACAAATGCAGGCACGCTACATCAGAAAAAAAAGCATCTCAGGATCAACTTCCCCATCGTGCACAGACTGTGCCAGCCATTTGCAATACGGCGTCGAGCAACAATATCTGAGTTCTCCAGCTGATGCACTAGCGTTGCTTTGGATGGCTTCAATTTCAGTTTCTGCGCAGCTCTATGAGCAGACGCTCTTGACACACCAGTCAGAAGTGCAAAACTGCGCAGATATTGCTTCGTGCTGCTTCCCAAGGCCTCCCCTATCTCGCGTAATTTATTTTCAGTTAAAACACTAGGTCATCGTTTGTGTATCACAAATTCAGTCTCTGGAAATTTCTTCATTAATCTGTACATCGTCGAATCATTGGGAATATGTACACCGAGAAATTTTCGCACGAATTCAAGCCGACATTGCACATACGATTCTGTTTTTTCATAGCTTATCACACTCAACAGTCGTTGATCCTTCGTGTATACCATACCGAATGGAAGCTCGACGGGAAACTCGAAACAACCCCCTAATACTCAGTCGCATAGTATACAGGATAAGTCACGAGGAGATCACGAATGTAAAATTAGAGAGATTCGAGCGCGCACGGAGGCTTTCCGGCAGTCGTTCTTCCCGCGAACCATACGCGACTGGAACAGGGAGGTAATGACAGTGGCACGTAAAGTGCCCTACGCCACACACCGCTGAGTGGCTTGCGAAGTCTAAATGTAGATGTAGAAGATATGCAAATATTTTAATCTGTTATTCTACAGATAAAACCAAAGAAAAAATTTCATATAAACATAGATCTGCAAATGTTTAGTTACGGAGTTATGGCTGATAAAAGATTTTGCCTGAAATTTAGCAACTTCGCTAATATAAAACCATCGCAAAGCTGTACTAGGTTAAAGTTAAGCATGATTTCCATTTATTTTGTTGTTTTTGATTTGGTGAACCTAATAAATTATGTCCGAGACGTGTATCTGCAGTAGTTTTCCTGAACATCCAGAGAAGCAAAGATTGTTTTACCAGTGAATTTGTTTACGTTCCATCAAGAATATAGAAACATTTATATCATTGTTGGCAACCATTAGTGAGTTGTTTCAATCGTTTCATAACCTTGAAACGAGGTAGTTTTCTGTATTGTTCAGTGAAAGAACATGGCAACAGTGTATTTAAGTGAAAACACGTAGTAACTGATGTAGTTTGTAGATTATTTATGGAATAGGCATGCCTTTCAAATTTTCGGTTAACGTTATTACCATCATTTTTCCAAAATTAAATCCTCTACAACTTCTACTGAAAACTTTGTGAAACTGTCTGGAATTTAAAATACAAATAACCATCTGTGTGTAATGCCGACCACGCTCTAATAGACTGTGCAAACAGTATATGCAGGGTGATTCACGATGACATGCAAATATTTTAATATGCTATTCTACAAGTAAAACTAAAGAAAAGAGTTCCTCTAAACATAGGTCCGGAAATGTTTAATTACGGAGTTATGGCTAATAAAAGGTTTTGCCTGAAATTTAGCAACTTCGCTAATATGAAGCCATTGCAAAACTGTACGAGGTTAAAAGTAAAGCACGATTTCCATTTATTTGGTTATTGACCTTGTAAATCTAATAAAACATGTCCCAGACGTGTACCTGCAGTAGCTTTCCAGAACATCCAGAGAAGCAAAGAAGTAATTTCGTAAAAATTTTAATTTATTAACTATTTGGCCCAGTTTATTTTTTAGATTCCAGACAATCGCACAAAGTTTTCAACAGAAGTTGTAGCGAATTTAATTTTGGAAAAATGATGGTAATAACGTTAACTGAAACTGCATGAATGTGTCTGATAATCTGCTTTTGTTAATACTATAGCACCTGTGAATTCATGTTAAACGGGAAGAAACGAAGTTCAGTGTTAAGGAAGTTGTATAGTGTATACGCAATTTTACAATACATTCACAATAAATGTTCAAAAATGTCTTCTCCAAGTTTAATGCATTCAGCTATATGTGTGTGAACAGATTTTGTTGCTCGTTTCAGTTTCACAGGGTTGTTCTTCATTTCGTCTATTGCATTCATAACGCAAGCAAGTAATGCCTGACATTTATTGACTTTGCTGAATAACGTACCCGATGTTCAGTAAGTGCAGTCGTAGCATTACCAACACATTTGCCATAAACGCAATATCGGCATATTGCTCTCTCGTCAATTTGAAAGTCATCCCTATTTCATAAATAATCTACAAACTACAACAGTTACTTTGTGGCTTCATTGTTGTTATTATGTTCTTTCACTAAACAATACAGGAAATTAACTCGTTTCAAGGTTAGGAAACGACTGAAACAACTCACTAACGCTTGTCAACAATAAGATAAACATTTCTTACATTATTAACGGAAATTAAACAAATTTTCTTGTATAATAACCTTCGCTTTTCTGGATGTTCAGGAAACCGACTGCATGGGACACGTTTTATTAGATTCACCAGGCCAATAACAACCAAATAAATGGAAAGCGTGCTTTTCTTTTTTTTAAAAAAAAAGGTTCAAATGGCTCTGAGCACTATGAGACTTAACATCGGAGGTCATCACTCCCGTAGAACTTAGAACTACTTAAACCTAACTAACCTAAGGACATCACACACATCCATGCTCGAGGCAGGATTCGAACCTGCGACCGTAGCGGTCGCGTGGTTCCAGGCTTGAGCGCCTAGAACAGCTCGGCCACACTGGCAGGCTTTACTTTAACCTCGTACAGTTTTGCTACGGCTTCATGTTAGCAAAGATGCTACATTTCGAGCAAACTTTTTAGTAGCTGTATCTCCGTAACTAAACGTTTGCGGACCTATCATTATATGAACTTTTTTCTTTAGTTTTACTTGTAGAATAACACATTAAAATATTTGCATATTTTCAAGACTCAACCTGTAGAAGACACGCGCACCGTTTTCTGTCTGAAGACCGGACTCAGCGAGATACGGGCAGGAAAGCCCGGAGTCAGCGCAGCTGCAATACGACGTCCAGCAACAACACCTGAAGCGATGAAATGATCGTGTGGCGTTGTTGGCCGGGTGGCCCCCATTCGGGGGAGTTTGGCCGCCGTATTGCAAGTCATTTTTAGTTGACGCCACTTCGGCGACTTGAGAGTCAATGATGATGGACACGTAACACCTAATCCCCTGCCTGGAATCGAACCCGGGCCCTCTGCGTTGTAGGCGGTAACTCTAAGCGGACAAACTTGAAGCGATTAAACTTGACAAAGAAAACACCAGCATACTCGGTCACACGGACAGGGGGCACGCGCAATGTATTGGTGTCGTGTCCGAGATCGACACCGGCAGACGCAGCGCCACAAGTGGTAGCCGCGCGGCCTAGAGGGGGGGGGGGGGGGGGGGTCGTCTTAGACGGTCCGTGCGGTTACCGCCGTGGGAGGTTCGAGTCCCCCCTCGGGCGTCGGTGTGTGTGTTGTCCTTACCGTAATTTAGGTTAAGTTAGATTAAGTTCCATTAGAACTACTGACGGCCTAGGGAGAGCCAGTCCTGACAAAACTCTACCATCTGGTGAGCAAGATGCATGAAACATGCGAAATACCCTCAGACTTCAAGAAGAATATAATAATTCCAATCCCAAAGAAAGCAGGTGCTGACAGATGTGAAAATTACCGAAGAATCAGTTTAATAAGTCACGCGTGCAAAATACTTATGCGAATTCTTTACAGATGAATGGAAAAACTCGCAGAAGCCGGCCTCAGGGAAGATCAGTTTGGTTTCCGTAGAAATGTTGGAACACGTGAGGCAATACTGACCCTACGACTTATCTTAGAAGTTAGATTAAGGAAAGGCAAACCTATGTTTCTAGCATTTGTAGACTTAGAGAAAGCTTTTGACAATGTTGACTGGAATACTCTCTTCCAAATTCTGAAGGTGGCAGGGGTAAAATACAGGGAGCGAAAGGCTATTTACAATTTGTACAGAAACCAGATGGCAGTTATAAGAGTCGAGGGGCGTGAAAGGGAAGCAGTGGTTGGGAAGGATTGAGACAGCGTTGTAGCCTCTCCCCGATGTTATTCGATCTGTATATTGAGCAAGCAGTAAAGGAAACAAAAGAAAAATTCGTAGTAGGTATTAAAATTCATGGAGAAGAAATAAAAACTTTGAGGTTCGCCGATGACATTGTAATTCTGTCAGAGACAGCAAAGGACTTAGAAGAGCAGTTGAACGGAATGAGTAGTGTCTTGAAAGGAGGATATAAGATGAACATCAACAAAAGCAAAACTAGGATAATGGAATGTAGTCGAATTAAGTCGGGTGATGCTGAGGGAATTAGATTAGGAAATGAGACACGTAAAGTAGTAAAGGAGTTTTGCTATGTGGGGAGCAAAATAACTTATGATGGTCGAAGTAGAGAGGATATAAAATGTAGACTGGCAATGGCAAGGAAAGTGTTTCTGAAGAACAGGAATTTGTTAACATTAAGTATAGATCTAAGTTTCAGGAAGTCTTTTCTGAAAGTATTTATATGGAGTGTAGTCATGTATGGAAGTGAAACGTGGACGATAAATAGTTATGACAAGAAGAGAAGGTTTCGAAATGTGGTGCTACAGAAGAATGCTGAAGATTAGATGGGTAGATCACATAACTAATGAGGAGGTATTGTATAGAATTGGAGAGAAGAGGAGTTTGTGGCACAACTTGACTAGAAGAAGGGATCAGTTGGTGGGACATATTCTGAGGCATCAAAGGATCACCAATTTAGTATTGGAGGGCAGTGTGGAGAGTAAAAATCGTAGAGGGAGACCAAGAGATGAATACAGTAAACAGATTCAGAAGGATGTTGGTTGCAGTAGGTACTGGGAAATGAAGAAGCTTGCACAGGATAGAGTAGCATGGAGAGCTGCATCAAACCAGTCTCTGGACTGAAGAACAGAACAACAACAACATAAACAAAACAACATGACGAGTACATGGACAGGGTTAACTATGCTAACATTGGAAGTGTGCGCCCATTATTTTTGTAGTGTGACTTGTGTGCCAGATACAGCAGACAACTACCACTGGAGCGCGCTGCAATCGCGTATACGACGTTGAGACACACGTTGCATAGTTTCTGAGCGTTCAGTTGCTCGTTGAACTGGGCACTCTCAAAGTTGACGTTCCAACGCACAGTCCATGTTTTGGTGGCTTAACACAAGTATTGACGGTGTGTGCATCACTTGAATATACAGGGTGATTCAAAAAGAATACCACAACTTTAAAAATGTGTATTTAATGAAAGAAACATAATATAACCTTCTGTTGTACATCATTACAAAGAGTATTTAAAAAGTTTTTTTTTCACTCAAAAACAAGTTCAGAGATGTTCAATATGGCCCCCTCCAGACACTCGAGCAATATCAGCCCAATACTCGTTCCACACTCTCTGTAGCATATCAGGCGTAACAGTTTGGATAGCTGCTGTTATTTCTCGTTTCAAATCATCAATGGTGGCTGGGAGAGGTGGCTGAAACACCATATTCTTAACATACCCCCATAAGAAAAAATCGCAGGGGGTAAGATCAGGGCTTCTTGGAGGCCAGTGATGAAGTGCTCTGTCACGGGCTGCCTGGCGGCCGATCCATCGCCTCGGGTAGTTGACCTTCAGGTAGTTACGGACAGATAAGTGCCAATGTGGTGGCGCTGAATTGTTGTGCTTCTTGTTCAAGCTGAGGGAACAGCCAATTCTCTAACATCTCCAGATACTGTAGTCCAGTTACAGTAGCACCTTCGAAGAAAAAGGGACCAAAAACTTTATTGGCTGAAATGGCACAGAAAACGTTCACCTTAGGCGAGTCACGTTCATACTGAGTTGTTTCCCGCAGATTCTCAGTGCCCCATATACAGACATTGTGATGGTTGACTTTCCCGTTAGTGTGGAACACAATCTTTGAAACGAAAGATTCATCTGTTTCCATTTGAGCAAGGATAAGATCACAGAAATCGATTCTTTTAATCTTATCAGCTGCAGACAGTGCTTGAACCAATTTCAGACGATAAGGTTTCATAACTAACCTTTTTTGTAGGACTCTCCATACAGTTGATTGTGGAATTTGCAGCTCTCTGCTAGCTCTGCGAGTCGATTTTCCTGGGCTGCGAACAAATGCTTGCTGGATGCGTGCTACATTTTCATCACTCGTTCTCGGCCGTCCAGAACTTTTCCCTTTGCACAAACACCCATTCTCTGTAAACTGTTTATACCAACGTTTAATACCCCACCTATCAGGAGGTTTAACACCATACTTCGTTCGAAATGCACGCTGAACAACTGTCGTCGATTCACTTCTGCCGTACTCAATAACACAAAAAGCTTTCTGTTGAGCGGTCGCCATCTTAGCATCAACTGACGCTGACGCCTAGTCAACAGCGCCTCAAGCGAACAAATGTGCAACTAAATGAAACTTTATAGCTCCCTTAATTCGCCGACAGATAGTGCTTAGCTCTGCCTTTTGTCGTTGCAGAGTTTTAAATTCCTAAAGTTGTGGTATTCTTTTTGAATCACCCTGTATTGAAAGTTTTACAAATTGGTATTGTCAAACAGTATTGAACGCGTGCAGCACTGTGGCTAGGGGCGTGTGAGGTCTGTTCGTGTGTAGTTTATGTAGGCAGAAGTCGTATGGAACGGGATGCGGAGAATGAGGAAGTGATAAGCTGGTGCACCGACGTCTCAGAGCAATATCAGGAAACTGGCATCCGCTGCGGCCAGCGTTGCATAACGGACTCGTGTAAACAGAGCGAGTCTGTTGACACCGGACAAGGTCACTCTAGGTCACAGGAGGCCGGCTATATCCTGCGCAGCCTTCACGGGAACTGGCCCCGATTCGATATAGTTGCGGCGTCCGGCGAGAGATGGCGCGGCGGTCGCCAAGGCAGACTTCCCAGTATAACAGCGTAGCTTCCGCGTGGCATTCTCGGCCACGGCCTTGAGGGAAATCCGAGAAGTGTTGGAGGTGGCAGAAGGCCGTTTTCTTCGGTCAGCAGTAATGCGAGCAGGCGCGAGGGAGAGTTTGCAAGCTGTGCGGCAGCCAAGGGAGCTCAGATTACACTTGATATCATTACGTCTTCATTTCGCATTTCTTAGAAAATCAAAAAAGTTTTTTTGGTTTTCGTGATTGTTCAAGGGCGCCAGCAAAAACACTGAAAACATAAATACATTATTAACTCTGGAAAAAGACGTTTTTGTACACTTTGCATTTATACAAAGCAGTCATTAACATAGTCACTCGTACACGACGCTCAGAACTTATGCAAATATGTGTGGAATTTACATGATGTTTTGTATAGAAACATAGCTTTAAACAACAAATGAACACTTGTGATAGATATATTAGAACAAATAAGCCCTCAGTCACAAATATTTGTGACCGAGGACTTATTTGTTCTAATATAATTCTGACACGGTCACTGAACCTTAGCAGCTATGTTCAAAGTTTTACTTCTGATAGAGTTAATGTTACTTTCGAAATTTAGATCTATAGAGGTATAATATGTGTCACAATACACTTTAAAAAAAAAATTAAACATAAAAAAGATGCACTACGAAGGAATTGTCCGAATTGGACGGAAACCCATAGAACTGATGTAAATGTACAAATAAAATTACAATTTCAGAAAAATTGGAACATTTGTTCAAGAGAAAAAGCTTTACAATGAGCAAGTCGATACTGCGTTGGTCCACCTCTGGCCCCTAAGCAAGCATTTACTCGGCTTGGCATTGCTTATTGGATATCCTCCTGGCGGATTTCGTGCCAACTTGCCTGCAATCAGCACGTTAGATCTGATTAATTACATTTCCTAAAGAAATGGCACACGAGGCGGAACACAAAACACGGATGAAAGCCTCGATAGCCTCATTTAGAAAAGACACTCAAACACAACATTTTGCTCATCTACTATTACTAAAATTTCCGCGTATGATGCTTGCTTGGTGCTAATTGGTGGTAATATTGGAAGAACCAGGACTCTTATGAACCTAGGATTTGATGCAGGTTGCATCAACCTATTGACGAAGACTGACGATTTGCGTATTGAAATTTCTGAAACGCCTTGAAGGGTATTGCCGAACCCGCTAGGGTAGCCGAGCGCGCAACGCGCTGTTTCCTGGCCTCTGGTAGGCGCGCCAGCCTCACATCAAATCGGCCCGGCGGATTAACGACGAGGGCCGGTGTGCCAGCCAGCCTGGATGTGGTTTTCAGGCGGTTTTCCACATCCCGTTAGGTGAATACTGGTCTGGTCCCCACGTTCCGGCTCAGTAACATGCGTCACAGATGTTTGAAACACGTCCACACTCTTTCACGATTTACACCAGATGCAGACAGCTGGGGTACACTGATTCTGTCCTGGGGGGTACGGGCTGGCGACAGGAAGGGCATCCGACCGTCCCTAACACTACCATTGCCACTTCTGTTGTAACCATGCCTACCCTGCGATCGCTGCGGGACTATGGCGTAAGCGAAAGAAAGAAAGAAAGTGACTGCAGAAAGAGCACGCCAGAAAGACCGGGGTAGATGAAAGAGCTACATGAAGACCAAAAAACCAAATGTATGTTCAAATGTGTGTGAGTTTTTAAGGGACCAAACTGCAGAGGTCATCAGTATCTAGACTTACACACTACTTAAACTAACTTATGCTAAGAACAACACACACAGCCATGCCAGAGGGAGGACTCGAACCTCCGGCAAGAGGAGCCGCGCAGTCTGTGACATGGTGCCTCTAACCACGCGGCCACTCCGGGAGGCCATAAATGTATTTCTGCGGTCAACATTAAAGTACTTGTTTTAGGCATAAATGCTAATAAAATAACTTTTCTACATTTACTGCAACTTTCATTGTTCATGGTCGAAGGAACAATTCCTGCTGAACCATTGGAGATAAAAACTTCCTGTGGTACAAAATTTAAAATTTTTATAGAGAATTCTAAGGCTGATATTACAAAAACTGATACACACATTTGTTTATTTAAGTATTAAGAATAAACCATCACGTTCTGAAAGTGATAAGTAACGTAACCTTTGTGAAAATGGCCCTTAAGTGGTAGTATGTTTTCTAAAAGTATTCAGTAACGTCTTGATTAGATTATCTGACAGTAAAATTGAAAAAAAATCATATTACAGCCTATAACATATTGACAGTATGTGTAAAACAATATAAGCTATGTTAGTTTACATGTACCCATGTATTTTCCCGAAAGATCCCTTAAAGTAAGTGAGGAAGATAATATCCATAAATATGATAAACGAAATGTGAAAAACACACACAACCTGTCACATAGGCCACGTGACAAAATCTGCTGCATAGTTTGATATAGGGCAAATGCCAGAAGAAACCATTTTTATTTAGCATCAAAAGTCTCTAACATTGATGCAACAGCCACGTAATTACAAATACCATGAATGTAAGTGACGAGAATGCTCTAGTCTTTCGTATAATTTTAATTAAATGTGCATGATAGATACATACCCACACTTGTTTACTTTCACCAATATGTAGTGTGTTTTTCGTTTTCGACAAGAAAATCACGACTGTTTTTTATGTTGCTGAGCAACGGTCATACAGTATTTTTTTAAAGGAACGCTTTGCTGTTTAACTGTTTTATTGTTTGTTTGAGTACAGCCCAGACTTCGACCTGCTTTAAGGTATCTGATTTTATGTCTTTAACGTACTGGGTGATCAAAAAGGCAGTATAAATTTGAAAACTGAATAAATCACGGAATAATGTCGATAGAGAGGTACAAATTGACACACATGCCGACAGATGGCGCTTCATCTGATCAGAATAATTGGCATAACAAAGTAAGACAAAGCAAAGATGATGTTCTTTACAGGAAATGCTCAATATGTCCACCATCATTCCTCAACAATAGCCGTAGTCCAGGAATAATGTTGTGAACAGCACTGTAAAGCATGTCCGGAGTTACGGTGAGGCATTGGCGTCGGATGTTGTCTTTCAGCATCCCTAGAGATGTCGGTCGATCACGGTACACTTGCGACTTCAGGTAACCGCAAAGCCAATAATGGCACGGACTGAGGTCTGGGGACCTGGGAGGCCAAGCATGACGAAAGTGGCGGCTGAGCACACGGTCATCACCAAACGACGCGCGCAAGAGATCTTTCCCGCGTCTAGCAATATGGGGTGGAGCGCCATCCTGCATAAACATCGTACGTTCCAGCAGGTGTTTATCAGCCAGGCTGGGGATGACGCGATTCTGTAACATATCGGCGTACCTCTCACCCGTCACGGCAGCAGTTTTGTTGTCCAGTGCCATCTGTCGGACATTTTGTGAACTTTTTGTTTTGTTCGAAAAAACCCAATGTCATTCCAAGCATGTGTGTCAATTTTTACCTCTCTATCTACATTATTCCGTGGTTGATTAAGTATTCAAATTTATACTGACTTTTGATTACCTGGTATATTGTAGAACACTTGTTATCAAGATCAAAATCGGACATAAAACAAGAAAAATATTGGCCCTCCACAAAATGCCAGATGAAAAATCACCATCTTGTAACAGATCAGTAAATAATCGTGGGAGCACGTCTTATTTAGTAAAAACAAGCGTACATCAAGCCTGTTTTTACTAAATATGACATGCTCCCACGATTATTTACTGATATGTTACAAGATGGTGATTTTCCATCTAGCATTTTGTGGAGAGCCAATATTTTTCTTAATTCATGGCCAGTTTTCGGCTTGAGAACATATTGAGTCTCCTGCAATGTATGTTAAAGACGTAAAATCAAATATTTGAAAATGAGATAAAAGGCCGGAACCTGGGTTGTACTTAAACAAATAATAAAACAGTCAAATGACAGAGAGTTGCTTTAAAAAAAAAAAACTACAAAACTCATGCATGTTTACCTGGTTCCTACACTGACGCAGGTATCTAATGAATTAATCGTGACCCTCACATACCCAGCTGGAACTGAGTACTTCAGAAATTTGGACCCACCATACTTCTTTTGCCAACGGCCTTGCCACAGTGATAACACAGGTTCCCGTCAGATCTTCGAAGTTAAGCGCTGATGGGTTTGGCTGGCACTTCGATGAGCCATCGTCTAGGCCCGCTGAGCACTGTTGCCAAGAGGGACGCACTCAGCTTTCGTGAGGCCAATTGAAGAGTTTCTTGATTCAAAAGTAGCGACTCCGGTCACGAAAACTGACAACAGCCAGGTGGCACTGTGTTCGCTATATTCTCCTCGGTATCTACATCCAGTGATGCTTATTGGCAGAGGATGACACGGCGGTCGGTCGATGCCGTTGGATCTTAGGAGGCCTGTTTGGACGAACGTCTGTATTTCTTTTGTTCTGGCGTTTTTGCTGTGGCTCTCTTGGATCCCAGAATCTCGCATGGTACCTATATTTTTCTATTAGCAACATTACATTCTCTTCATAGCACTACACCGCTCACGCATGTCAACAACAGAACTCGACAAGTTAGCAGACGAAAGATTTCTGTACTGATGAAGCGCAGAGAACGGACAATTGTTCGTGGTTCAAGAACAGACCGACAACCAGCCGACTACGAGCGAAAACAGGCGAATGCGAACTGAACACGATCGAACGCCATTCACTCACGGCTGCCCAGCGATCACACCAGAGAGAAATCTCGTTCCTTGTTGCATGTTCGCTTGTGATCCCTTTGGCTAAGGTGGGCGGAGGGAGGCTTTACTTTGCTTTGTTCGGGCAGAGCTGCGTGTACACCTGCCTGAAATTAATTTTGACTCCTCATTGGCCAGTCATAAGCCCGACTGTAAGAGGAACGGGGAAGAGATCGCCGAGTAAGATGAATGTATCAAAGGAAGAGTAGAAGTGTTAGTAGATGAAGTAGGTCCTTCAGTTGAGAGAATGGATTCTGATGCAGCACTGGAAGAATTGAGACTGAATAAAGCGCCAGGTCACCTCCGACAGAACTGTGGTGGGAAATGAAGGACGAACCTCCCAAAATTCTAAACTGTTATTATGATTAAATTTCTCTTCCAGGTGACGTTTTTTAGGTTAGCAGAAATTTATCCAAGTAGTGGGGAAAGATTCTAAAATTGCCATTTTTGACATAGGTAAGTTCGTCAGACTTTCATAGCATCGTTTCACTGTGATCAGCCAGGAAATCACCTTTAGAAGTATACACTATGTGATCAAAAGTATCCGGTCACCTGGCTGAAAATGACTTACAAGTTCGTGGAGACCTCCATCGGTAATGCTAGAATTCAGTATGCTGTTGGCCCACCATTAGCCTCAGCTTCCACTCTCGCAGGCATACGTTCAATCAGGTGCTGGAACGTTTCTTCGGGAATTGCGGCCCATTATTCACGGAGTGCTGCACTGAGGAGATGTATCGATGTCCGTCGGTGAGGCCTGGCACGAAGTCGGCGTTCCAAAACTTCCCAAAGGTCTTCTAAGGGTTTTAGGTCAGGACTCTGTGCAGGCCAGTCCATTACAGGGATGTCATTGTCGTGTAACCACTCCGCCACAGGCCGTGCGTTATGAACAGGTGCTCGATCGTGTCGAAAGATGCAATCGCCTTACACGAATTGCTCATCAACAATGGGAAGCAAGAACGTGCTTAAAACATCAATGTAGGTCTGTGCTCTGATAGTGCCACGCAAAACAACAAGGGTTGCAAGCCCTCTCCATGAAAAACACGGCCACACCATAACACTACCGCCTCTGAATTTTACTGTTAGCACCACACACGCTGGCATTTAAAATATGCCATCGGATCGCCACATTGTGTACCGCGATTCGACACTCCACACAACGTTTTTCCACTGTTCAATCGTCCATTGTTTACGCTCCTTACACCAAGTCAGGCGTCGTTTGGCAGCCGCTCGACCATGAAATCCAAGTTTTCTCACCTCCCGCCTAACTGACATAGTACTTGTAGTGGATCCTGATGCAGTTTGGAGCTCCTGTGTGATGGTCTGTATAGATGTCTGCCTATTACACATTACGAGCCTCTTCAACTGTCGGCGGTATCTTGTCAGTCAACAGACGAGGTCGGCCTGTACGCTTTTGCGCTGCATGTGTCCTTTCACATTTCCACTTTACTATCACATCGGAAGCAGTGGATCTAGGGATGTTTAAGAGTGTGGAAATCTCGCTTACAGACGTACAACACAAGTGACATCCAATCACCTGACCACGTTCGAAGTCCGTGAGTTCCGCGGAGCGCACCATTCTGCTCGCTCACCATGTCTAATTACTACTTATGTCGCTGATATGGGGTACCTGGCAGTAGGTGGCAGCACAATGCACCTAATATGAACGTATGTTTTTCGGGGTGTCCGGAAACTTTTGATCACATAGCGTAGGAGAATTCACTAATGAATAAGAACTCTGCACTCAAGATTCAAATTTGGGAACGTGGGTGGGGTGGGGTAGGGGGGGGGGGTATGCAAATGCTGCCTCTTGCACCCCCTTGCGGTCGGCTATGATAGAAAGACAATACTCACTGATGCACAAAAAAAGACAAAACGGCCTGCTCCATGTTCAGAAGGATAAGCCTAATTCCACATGTGCCAGAAATACTCGCAGACATAATGAACGTTCAAATAAAGTATGATACAGCTCTACAACTTGAAGATTAGTTTGGTTTTCGACCAAAAACAGAGATCGGAGGAGTCATCATTGGACTGAAGAGCTTCTTAGGTTTGGTTAGAAATACTTTGGGATATTTACATAATCTTTTATTGATATAGAAATGGCATTTCACAATATAACGTGAAGAAACTGTGCAATATTTTGAAGGATAGCAATTTAGGTGGAAAGACAGAAGTAGAAAAACATACGGGCTGTACCCCGCCATGCTTTGCTGGGGCTCAGAGTAGCAAACCCAGCAGTGAACATGGATGGGAATTTGATATATGTCCGAATCTACTTCTCCCCCCTCTCTCTGTCCATCCCTTCCTCCCCCTTCTTTGTCCATCTCTTTCTCCCCTCATTTCTTCATCTCCTCCTCTCCCACTCTCTGTCCATACCCTCCTCCCCTCCGTCTCCTCCTTCTCCCTGCCATTGTCCATAGCCTCCTTCCACCACTCTCAGTCCTTCCCATCTCATTGTCCATCTCCTTCTCTCACCCCTCTCTGTTCATCTCCCTCATGCACCTGTATTTCTTCATGTCATCCTTACCCACTCTCATTGTCCATCTTCTCCCCTCTCTTCATCTCCTTCTCCCTCCTCTGTTCATCTCCTCTCTCTCTCTCTCTCTCTCTCTCTCTCTCTCTCTCTCTCTCTCTCTCTCTCTCTATATATATATATATATATATATATATATATATATATATATATATACACAGGGTTGTCCACTGATTGTGACCAGGCCAAATATCTCACAAAATAAGTGTCAAACGAAAAAACTGCAAAGAACGAAACTTGTCTAGCTTCAAGGGGGAAACAAGGTGGCGCTATGGTTGGCCTCCTAGATGGCGCTGCCATAGGTCAAATGGATATTAACTGCGTTTTTTTAAAATAGGAACCGCCATTTTTTATTACATATTCGTGTAGTACGTAAAGAAATATGAATGTTTTAGTCGAACCACTATTTTCACTTTGTGATAAGTGGCGCTGTACGAGCTGCATTCAAGTTCTAAGGCCTCCGATTTTTTTTCTCCGGACTGGAAAGAGACAGAAACATGCGCATTGTTTTAAAATGAGGCCGCGTCATTGTCAATACATCCCAGAATGGCAGCACCGTACGGCAGATGGAATTTTACCGACAGCGGCGAGAATGAGAACTGTTTTAAATACTTAAAATGGCGACGTTTTCCTTACTTGAACAGTGTGCAATCATTCGTTTTCTGAATTTTCGTGGTGTGAAACCAATTGAAATTCATCGACAGTTGAAGGAGACATGGTGATGGAGTTATGGATGTGTCAAAAGTGCGTTCATGGGTGCGACAGTTTAATGAAGGCAGAACGTCGTGTGACAACAAACCAAAACAACCTCAGGCTCGCACAAGTCGGTCTGACGACATGATCGAGAAAGTGGAGAGAATTGTTTTGGGGGATCGCCGAATGACTGTTGAACAGATCGCCTCCAGAGTCGGTGTTTCTGTGGGTTCTGTGCACACAATCTTGCATGACGACCTGAAAATGCGAAAAGTGTCATCCAGGTGGGTGCCAGGAATGCTGACGGACGACCACATGGCTGCCCGTGTGGCATGTTGCCAATCAATGTTGACGTGCAACGACAGCATGAATGGGACTTTCTTTTCGTCGGTTGTGACAATGGATGAGATGTGGATGCCATTTTTCAATCCAGAAACAAAGTGCCAGTCAGCTCAATGCAAGCACACAGATTCACCGCCACCAAAAAAATTTCGGGTAACCGCCAGTGCTGAAAAAATGATGGTGTCCATGTTCTGGGACAGCGAGGGCGTAATCTTTACCCATTGCGTTCCAAAGGGCACAACGTTAACAGGTGCATCCTACGAAAATGTTTTGAAGAACAAATTCCTTCCTGCACTGCAACAAAAACGTCCGGGAAGGGCTGCGCGTGTGCTGTTTCACCAAGACAACGCACCCGCACATCGAGCTAACGTTACGCAACAGTTTCTTCGTGATAACAACTTTGAAGTGATTCCTCATGCTCCCTACTCACGTGACCTGGCTCCTAGTGACTTTTGGCTTTTTCCAACAATGAAATACACTCTCCGTGGCCGCACATTCACCAGCCGTGCTGCTATTGCCTCAGCGATTTTCCAGTGGTCAAAACAGACTCCTAAAGAAGCCTTCGCCGCTGCCATGAAATCATTGCGTAAACGCTGTGAAAAATGTGTACGTCTGCAGGGCGATTACGTCGAGAAGTAACGCCAGTTTCATCGATTTTGGGTGAGTAGTTAATTAGAAAAAAAATCGGAGGCTTTAGAACTTGAATGCACCTCGTAATAGTTACAAACGTATAACTACGTGCTATCACGTAACATTTCGCCAGTGCGGACAGTGTTTCCTTCGTGATACGTTACCCGTGTTTAAATGGACCGTTTACCAATTGCGGGAAAGGTCGATATCGTGTTGATGTATGGCTACTGTGATGAAAATGCCCAACGGGCGTGTGCTATGTATGCTGCTCGGTATCCTGGACGACATCATCCAAGTGTCCGGACCGTTCGCCGGATAGTTACGTTATTTAAGGAAACAGGAAGTGTTCAGCCACATGTGAACCGTCAACCTCGACCTGCAACAAATGATGATGCCCAGGTAGTTTTGGCCCGGTCACTATCAATGGACCACCCTGTATAAAAGAAACGGCTGTTTTTCAATTTACGATTTTGTTAAAACGAACACCTACATTTTGATTTATAAAAATACAATGTAACGCTAAAATTAGAAGAATTTTGTCTTTATTTGTTTAAGCTTTTCATCGAAAAAGCTACATATACTTCCAAGTGTTGATTACAACGATGTTATCCTACTAGGCCTATCTCAGGAAACCTATAGCACTTGGAACTACTGACGAACACTTCGTTAGATATATCTGTAGCGTTAGACTCTTTGATCAGGTTTCGCCATCTCACGCATAGCTATCCTGCCTACGTGCCGACAAGTGCAAAGATTTCCGTACACTCTGTCTCTCTGACATCTTATCAACATATACACTTTCTCTTCATTTCTCTGCTTGACTCTAACGACATAGAAGAAACACCCGTTCTCATGAGAGCGAAAGTCCTTTCCGTCTCAGTTCATTACTCATTCCCTTTCTCGAAGACCCTCTCATTAACAGAAACCCGACTCTGGAATAACCGCCCCCTCCGCCCCCCCCCCCCCCCCCCAATTGTATCAGAGAATTGAAAAACATCTCCAGACTCAAAAGATACTTAATTGCATATCTACTAAAGCAACAATAATGTCTATTTTTGTGTGCACTAGTTACCCCATTATATCTTTCTTTCCAACCAGATCTTCTTCATTTCCCGATGCTGTTAGCTGGTGCAGTCTACCTAAATTTGTATCTCTCAGAACTCACAATGTCAAAAAAACACCTTTTTGTTCCTGTAAATACTTTTTTGTATTTACCATTATTATCATCAGTATTATTATTTATAATACAGGGTGTCCAGCGTAGGAGTCCCTGATTTCAAAATCAAATGTCTCGAAAACTAAGATTGATAAACGAGTGCATACATGAGGTATGTTTACTGTGAAATCTGTAAGAACTTTATACAGACGTTTTGAAATATTTCTAAAAGCTGCTAATGGATGGCGCTGTACGCTGTACTGATCGTACAGTATCAGCGTGCATAATTAAACTCATCCTCTGCAACTAATCTTTGCCATCACGTCAGTCTTTTCGAAGTGCCCTTCACTCGCAGCACGGAGGTGGTGCAAACGAACAGCGAAATCTGCCAGTACATCCGGCAGTGTCTCAGCGGAAGTGGATTCAGACAGGTCACCGATTCAAGTTATCCAGCTTGGTGAAATGGATCCAGTAGACAATGTCTTTCGATGTGTCAAGTAGTCACTAGGAGTGGCGGCCAAGCCATCCCTGCGCCAGTAAAATTGCAATAATCCAACGCAGTGAGTCTATTCACGCAGTATTCACTAAGAAAGCGAAACACCTGGTCGTTGTGATGTGATCTGGCTCCATCTTGCATGAACCACTCGGTCCCTGGTCGATCCTCCAACGCTTCATTGTTGCTCGTTTCTCGCATGAAAAATGGGCTAATAATTCCTCTCCTGTATACCGCAGCCCTAAAAGAAACCTCGGGAGAGTGCAATGATTTCGCTTCACACAAGTGAGGATTTTTGGAACCACAAAACCGCTAATTTTGTTTACTCACGACTCCACTCTGGTGGAAGTGTGCTTCAACCGTGAACAAGATGCAGCCAAAATCAAATCCCTCACAATCAGTTATCGCGGTACTCGGGATTGGGAATTTTGTTAAATTCTATAGATATAGTGAGTAATGAAAAAAATACTGAATACTGCAATTTTATTTACTCTGTTAAATATTGTGGGCTGGCATGAGACTCTGAAATAACCCAACACCACGATAACATACGTACGGACCTAGGCTATTCCGAAGTACGCACGAAATAATATTTTATACACAATGCGCGACTCACCGTGTTCTAACAGATAGTTCGCGTGAGCGCTGCTATTATGGAGAGAAAATATGCGTGCTTGTTCCCAAACCGTAATGATTAATTTGGTTCTCAGTGGCTACTGGTCATTTATGTACCAACTTTCACGAAGAAACTGATATATTTTTTATGCTTATTAAACGGAATATTTCTCTGTATTTACAGTTCGTTAACTGCAAGGCAAAAACAGGAGAATTTCAACTGCCGTTAAGCGGTTAATCTTAAACATACTGAACTCATTCAGTTTCTTTTCCTTACTAGCTTTAAAAGATCAAAATAGAGAAGTCTCCAGCATTATTTACATTTAATTTTACAGACCGAATTCCTAACTAAAAAATATCGTCTGCGTAATGGCCGACCAAACGCTGCTAGGGAAAGAGAGCTCCCAACAACACGAAGTTCTGAAATAGAGCCATTAATTACAATTAATGGTGGCTGTTATGGGACGTGCTCACTACTTCAATAACCAACACTTTCTAACAACAATTGGATATATATTGTGATAACTTACAGATAGACTTAACGTTAAATATCATACTATGATACAATAGCGGCCTTTCGCTAGACGAAACAAGCTATGAAAGAAAATTCTAACCTAAAAAAATTATCTCTGTTCGTCTACATTACGCAGATACTATAAACAAATGGCTGTTTGTTAAACGCATCGATGTTTGCGAGCTTTACAGATAATAAACTACACTTTTTAATATTTGATATTAATTGCGCACACGGACGCAATCTTTCAATAATTTATATAGTTCACACGTCACTATTTTTTAAAAAGCAAAAATCCCATTTAATTTTTCCCGAAATGTCAAGTTATGTGACGCTGCGTCACACAGTCTTTGTGAGAATTTAGTAGAGGCCTGATGGGTTTGGATTTTGAATGGCTCTATCTCAGTATTTTCTTCGTGCTGGAATGATTCACACCAGTCTACGCTGCAGTTCTTTGGACGAATTTGCTTGGGCTCTACTGAATAATTCCAGAAACGGTGGCGAAATTTTCAGGGTAACAGTACTTTGCCTGGTGCAAACATCTCTTGCTCTAGTTCATCAGCCAAGCTGCTTGTCTATTGGAATTAGCCGAATATTCTGCGAATGGTTCTCGCATCGGGTTTTTTTGGAACATTAGCTCGTATCTGGAAGCTGCGAGTTGTTGCCGCGGGACTGTGTTTTAAAATGTGGTATTCCACTACCAGGAAAACACGCTGTTCAGTGGAATCTCAACCTCTTCCTTTCTGTACCCTAACCTCCTTACACGTAGTAGCAGCAGAAGCAACGGCAGTAGTTGTAATACTGCTACTGTTAACTGTATTAGTTTTTAATTAGTTCTGTCTATTCGTAATGCCTCTACATACATTCAAATAATCTTTAATTCTATTGATGCTATTTATTATAGTTTGTCTTACTAAATTAACTGTTATTTTTAGGAAACCGTGATGTAACAAAATACTATTTTTTTTTGAAATGTTGGCCCTGTGTAAGAGAGAGGGAGCGAAAGCCCTAATCTAATCGGGTTACATAAATAAATAAAAATGCGAACGGAAACACCTAACGTGAATACGCTGTCACTTTCGTACATATGTTAACGTTTTCTAGGCAGTCGTCCCTCCGATAATTAAGGATCATACCACTGTGTTCCCTTTACATAGCGGTGACGCAGTGAGTATTTTTTATACAGCTGAAAACTCTGGATATGGCTTTAAAAATGATGCTAGCTGTCAGAATGAGAAGTATTTTAAGTAAATACAGCCAGATCAGTGAGGAAATTTGATTAGGTTACAAAAGGGGCAACCTACAAGTTGACTCTGTCGTGTTTGCAGACAACCTAGTTATTTTTTCAGACTGTATGGAAACAGTCACCGGACAGATGGACTTGTTGAAAAAAAAACAGAGAATGCAAGCTACCAAATCTGTTTTGAGAAAACGAAATTGATAACAAACATTGAGTCTGCTCCTAATACAACGAAAATTAAACACGGAAAAACAGCAGTTTCAAGTGTTAAGAGAAGTAAGTGAATAAGACGTTTGGAGAACAGTTATAACGCCGGCTGGAGTGGCCAAGCGGTTCTAGGCGCTACAGTCTGGAACCGCGCGACCGCTGCGGTCGCAGGTTCGAATCCTGCCTCGGGGGTGGATGTATGTGATATTTTTAGGTTAGTTAGGTTTAAGTACTTCTAAGTTCTAGGGGACTGATGACCTCACAAGTTAAGTCCCATAGTGCTCAGAGCCATGTGAACCATTTGAACAGTATTAACGCAAGAGTTAATTTATAAGAATACAATCTGCTGCCTTACTAAAGATGTATGGAGTAAGAAATCACTATTCCTCAATTCCAAACTTGGTAAATCGTCCATAACTACTTTAAGCAGCGAAAGGATGAATCCCAACAGACTGACAAAAAGACTTATTTCCGTGAATTAAATGTGGACAACACGCGGTCCAAATAAATTGAAGGGTATAATATCTAAAGCATAATTTGCTATTTTTCTTGAATATTAACGCATTTTATTAGGCAGTTATTCCTTGCAGCACACAAGCTGCTAGCAAGTTTAATGTTACGTTGCTGATTGAACTTCGTGTATCATTTGTCTACCACGATATCCGAGTCTTGTGTCTTCACTCCAGTATCGGCGTGGTGCGAGTGGGATGCACACGCACACACACACACACACACACACACACACACACACACACACACACACACACACATATATATATATATATATATATATACAAGTGGTGTACACTTAGCGAAACATGTAATAATAATGTGAACGGAATTTTTGAATAATTAAAATTAGGGTAAATTAACGTGTATATTTGTATTTAGTAACCTGCATGTACTCAATGCTCAAAGTTGTTTTTTCCTCTATTGAAGATTATTCTTAATATTGTGGGGTTCCACGAGTTTTGAGTCATCTGTCTTCTGATTGGTTTGACGCGGCCCGCCAAGAATTCATCTCCCGTGCCAACCCTTTCGTTTCAGAGTAGGACTTTCAGCCTATGGCCTCAATCATTTTCTCGCTGTATTTCAATCTCTGTCTTCTTCTAGAGTTTTTAACCTCTACAGTTCTCTCTACTACCATTGAAGTTATTCCCTAATGTCTTATCATCCTGTCCGTTCTTGTCAATGTTCCCCATATAATCGTTTCCTCGCCGAGTCTGCAAAGAACCTCCTCATTCCTTATCTCATCAGTCCATCTAAATTTCAGTATTCTTCTGTAGCACCCCATCTCAAATGTGTCAATTCTCTTCTGTTCGTGTCTTCCCAAAGTCCACATTTCACGACCATACGGTGCTGTGCTACAAAGATGCATTCTTAGAAATTTCTGCCACAAATTAAGTCCTTGTTTGATAGAGGTAGACTTCTCTTGGATAGGAATGGGCTTTTCGCCAATACTAGTCTGTGGTTCATGTCCTCCTCGCTACGTCCATAATGAGTTGGCTCAAATAGATCTAACCACTATGGGACTTAACATCTGAGGTCATCAGTACCCTAGACTTAAAACTATTGGAACCTAACTAACCTAAGGACATCACACACATCCATGCCCGAGGCAGGATTCGAACCTGCGACCCTAGCAGCAACGCTGTTCTGGACTGAAGCGCCTAGAACTGCTCGGTCACAGTAGGAGAATTCCTTGTCTTCTTCTACTTCGTGGTCCCAAATTTTGATGTTTTATAAGTTTATCGCTGTTCGTATTCCTGCTATCTTCTTCTTTCTTAGATTTACTCCCAGTTCATATTCTGTACTCATTAGACTGTATATTCCCTTCAACAGATCCTGTAATTCGTCTCCACTTTCGCTGAGGGTTCCAATGTCATCAGCGAATCTTGTCATTGATATCCTTACTCCTTGAATTTTATTCCCATTGTTGAACTTTTCTTTTGTTTCCTTCATTGCTTCTTCGATGTGTAGATTGAGCGATAGGCTCGAAAGGCTACATCTCTGTCTTTCACCCTTTTTAATTGCTTCATTCTTGGTATTCCAGTCTTATTGTTGCCTCTTGGTCTTCTACATATTGTTGCATATTACTCGTCTTTCCCTATAGCTCAGCAACATTTTACTCCCGCATAATGCAAAGATTGTTCCAAAATAGAAATATGCCTGCAACATGGTTTGATTATAATTTACCTTTCCAACTCGTTATTATTTTCATTTTCAATTACGCATACGTATATCAATTATTAGTATTACTTTATTGCAAAGATCACATTTTAAGTACAAATGCTATTGTTATTTCACGGACGCTACAAGGGACAGAGACGAACTCGAAATTACTCAGCACGATATCGAGGAACGGCTGCAACTCAGAACGAAACTACAAGATTCCAGAGGTTTCCACGGAAAACCGAAAAAGACTGGAACCATTTGGACGGAATAAAGAAGAGAGAAATATAGAGAAATAATTAGAGAAATTTGGAAGAAGAGAATGGAGAAAGAGTTGGAAGGTGCTTGGTCTGAAGAAGAAATACAGACTAAGTGAAAAAAATCGGCCAGATCGAGTAGGAATCGAGCTCTGTGGATACTGAACAAACTTAATTATGTATACAGGCAATTCATCCATCTCGAGAATTGAGAATCTCGACAATTTTTGCCTGTTATCGAAAGTGACACTGGCAAGACCTCGGCTACGGTTCTTCCAAGACTTTCGTTGATTTGTTACTTTTAAGTCTGAAGTCGTATGTTGTTGTTGTTGGGTCTTCAGTCCTGAGACTGGTTTGACGCAGAACTCCATGCTACACTATCCTGTGCAAGTTTCTTCGTCTCCCAGTACCTACTGCAACCTACATCCTTCTGAATCTGCTTAGTGTGTTCATCTTTTGGTCTCCCTCTACGATTTTTACCCTCCACCCTGCCCTCCAATACTAAACTGGTGATCCCTTGATGCCTCAGAACATGTCCTACCAAACGATCCCTTCTTCTAGTCAAGTTGTGCCACAAACTCCTCTTCTCCCCAATTCTATTCAATACCTCCTCATTAGTTATGTGATCTACCCATCTAATCTTCAGCATTCTTCTGTAGCACCACATTTCGAAAGCTTCTATTCTCTTCTTGTCCAAGCTATTTATCGTCCACGTTTCACTTCCATACATGGCTTCACTCCACACAAATACTTTCAGAAACGACTTCCTGACACAAATCTATTCTCGAGGTTAACTAATTCCTCTTCTTCAGAAACGCTTTCCTTGCCATTGCCAGTCTACATTTTATATCCTCTCTACTTCGACCATCATTAGTTATTTTGCTCTCCAAATAGCAAACCTCATTTACTACTTTAAGCGTCTCATTTCCTAATCTAATTCCCGCAGCACCACACGATTTAATTCGACTACATTCCATTATCCTCGTTTTGCTTTTGTTGATGTTCATCTTACATCCTCCTTTCAAGACTCTGTTCATTCCGTTCAGCTGCTCTTCCAAGTCCTTTGCTGTCTCTGACAGAATTCCAATGTCATAGGCGAACCTCAAAGTTTTTATTTCTTCTCCATGGATTTTAATTCCTACTTCGAATTTTTCTTTTTTTTCCTTCAGTGCTTGCTCAATATACAGATAAGTCGGATAACAAATGCCAAAGCAAATGTTTTATTCGTGTGATATAATTTCTAACTAATAATTTCCTGATTTTTCTTTTCTCTGCTTGTACCGTAAAACCTTGCGCCTTTTCAAATTTCGTGATTCTAGATCAACCGGAAGGACACTATAGGTTTAATGAGTGAGTTTGCGAGTGTCAAAATTTGTGACATAAACGGGCATATCTTTTGACTGCATTGACTTACAAGCTTATATTTACTATACCAGCAAGAGTCTACAGATCTTAGTATCTAACATAAATTTCGGCTTAATATGTCACCCCGTTCTTGAGAATAAGGGGTCTGAACAAACGGGGGAAAGTCAGATAACAAATTATAGAATTCTTTTGTGTGTGATACAACTTCATATTAACAATTTTCGGATTTATTTTCTTTTAGTCGTAGTGTGAAACTTTGCTTCTTGTCAAATTTCATTATTCTTGGTCAATGGGAAGTACCCAATAGGTTTTGATCAGTGAGTTCGCGAGTAATAAAATATCTGACATAACCGTATCTTCTCACTTTACTATTTTTACACCGTCAAGAGGCCGTAGCCCTTCAGTATGCGATATAAATTTCAGCCTGAAATGTCTAACCCCTCCTGAGAAAGGGGTTTTTAAGAGTCGGACAGACAGACAACAAAGTGGTGCTATAAACGTTCCGTTTTTTTGCGACTTAGGTACCGAACCGTACAAATACCGCATTCTTTCACTGCAGTATAGGTTTGACAGAGTTCGGTCGTGGTGACTCACGGTAGACCACCTGCGCTTTCGTCAGCGTCAGCGCGCTGCGTTCTACGGAAGAGACGGTGTGAGTAATTTGATGCAATGTTTACCTCGTGTGTAGCAACAGACGTGTGGCGGCATTTACGTGTCCCGGATCACGAGAACAATGTCCCGGAAAGCGTAGAGATAACCGACTGCCTCCACTACGCATCGGTCCCTTAACGGCGCGTGATGCAACGGAACTGTTGAAGCGAGAACAGGAAACTTCTAGGAGCAGGGGAATGTCATCTCTCTCTCTCTCTCTCTCTCTCTCTCTCTCTCTCTGTGTGTGTGTGTGTGTGTGTGTGTGTGTGTGTGTGATTCGCTGTAGGTTCCCCTGTTTTTTCCTGCTACATAGTGCCTGCGTCGTATACTACGGCTGTCACGAGGCCTACAACACAGTTTCCGAAGTCTAGCGCGCCCATCGAGCGTTCCAAAATAAACAGCAGATGCGGATGAGCCTCTTACTCAACGATGACTAATGACGTAAATGTTAAAGCTCGTACACACCGGGCCAACGAACAACCGACCGCCTCGTTAGCACAGATTTGCTTGCTAAAGGCATACGAACGGCAGAGACTAGATTCGGCCGAACGTTGGTCGCCAATGCAGTGGCGGTCGGCTTCTCAACCACACCAAACGAGGACTTAAGTCTAGTTTACAAGACGACACTAGGTTGACGGCAACTGCGCATTCGGCCATTGCGCATGTTCACCGCGTGTTTGCATAACTCGGCGTGTTCCAACTTTGGCGACACTAGTTGCATGAGTTTTGAGGCTATGTGTGTTCGTCGAGTGTAGACAAACTGAAATATGAAGTGGGGAACGGAGAATAATGTTCGCTATTTGGATATCTATGTTTTGCTTACATCATTTTGTGGGATTTCAGTGAAGCTGATTACGAAAATAAGCAACATATTGCTGCTCCTGAGGCCTTCACGTGCGATCGGAACATAGAAGGTCTGACAATATCTGAGCTGCATGGCAAAATTTATTGAATTAGGAGCACATATACAACTGAATGCTGAGGGAATTAGATTAGGAAATGAGAAACTTAAAGTAGTAAAGGAGTTTTGCTATTTGCGGAGCAAAATAACTGATGATGGTCGAAGTAGAGAGGATATAAAATGTAGACTGGCAATGGCAAGGAAAGCGTTTCTGAAGAAGAGGAATTAGTTAACCTCGAGAATAGATTTGTGTCAGGAAGTCGTTTCTGAAAGTATTTGTGTGGAGTGAAGCCATGTATGGAAGTGAAACGTGGACGATAAATAGCTTGGACAAGAAGAGAATAGAAGCTTTCGAAATGTGGTGCTACAGAAGAATGCTGAAGATTAGATGGGTAGATCACATAACTAATGAGGAGGTATTGAATAGAATTGGGGAGAAGAGGAGTTTGTGGCACAACTTGACTAGAAGAAGGGATCGTTTGGTAGGACATGTTCTGAGGCATCAAGGGATCACCAATTTAGTATTGGAGGGCAGCGTGGAGGGTAAAAATCGTAGAAGGAGACCAAGGGATGAATACACTATGCAGATTCAGAAGGATGTAGGTTGCAGTAGGTACTGGGAGATGAAAAAGCTTGCACAGGATAGAGTAGCATGGACAGCTGCATCAAACCAGTCTCGAGACTGAAGACCAGAACAACAACATACAACTGAATTAAGAAAAATACAAGCAAATGTAAGTCTAGTTGCGGAAATGCCCTCGTCTTCAAGACTAAAATCCCATCGTTCGAGTTGGCCGACTATTTTTTTTTTAAGAAATATTGTTGACAGGAGAGAAGGCTATACAAATTCAAGAAGCTGCATTCTTCATTCAGTATTCATCTATTTAAAACGTCGCTGCAGTGCTCCCCATTCACATATGTGTCCCCCTGAATAGGTCAGGCGTGCACTACACGCCGGAAGCAGCTACAAGGGTAGCGGAGTACGTGTGGAGTGCACATAGGGGTTTTTTATGTTAGAGAATCCCCTCCCTAGGCCCGACAAGACGCCTCCTGAGACGCAGCAAGGTAGGAGTAGGCAAAATGCAACAGGGAATAACAATATTAATGTGCTAATAGTAAACTGCAGGAGCGTCTACAGAAAGGTCCCAGAACTGCTCTCATTAATAAACGGTCACAACGCCCATATAGTACTAGGGACAGAAAGTTGGCTGAAACCAGATGTAAATAGTAATGAAATCCTAAACTCAGATTGGAATGTATACCGCAGAGACAGGCTGGACAGTGAAGGGGGAGGCGTGTTTATAGCGATAAGAAGTGCAATAGTATCGAAGGAATTGACGGAGATCCGAAATGTGAAATGATTTGGGTGAAGGTCACGGTTAAAGCAGGCTCAGACATGGTAATTGGATGTCTCTATAGGCCCCCTGGCTCAGCAGCTGTTGTGGCTGAGCACCTGAAGGATAATTTGGAAAATATTTCTGGAGACTAGAAATCTACCCTGTAGGAATCAGCATGGGTTTCGAAAAAGACGGTCGTGTGAAACCCAGCTCGCGCTATTCGTCCACGAGACTCAGAGGGCCATAGACACGGGTTCACAGGTAGATGCCGTGTTTCTTAACTTCCGCAAGAACAAAGTAAGAGCATATGGACTATCAGACCAATTGTGTGATTGGATTGAGGAGTTCCTAGATAACAGGACGCAGCATGTCATTCTCAATGGAGAGAAGTCTTCCGAAGTAAGAGTGATTTCAGGTGTGCCGCAGGGGAGTGTCATAGGACCGTTGCTGTTCACAATATACATAAATGACCTTGTGGATGACATCGGAAGTTCACTGAGGCTTTTTGCGGATGATGCTGTGGTGTATCGAGAGGTTGTAACAATGGAAAATTGTACTGAAATGCAAGAGGATCTGCAGCGAATTGACACATGGTGCAGGGAATGGCAATTGAATCTCAATGTAGACAAGTGTAATGTGCTGCGAATACACAGAAAGACAGATCCTTTATCATTTAGCTACAAAATAGCAGGTCAGCAACTGGAAGCAGTTAATACCATAAATTATCTGGGAGTACGCATTAGGAGTGATTTAAAATGGAATGATCATATAATGTTGATCGTCGGTAAAGCAGATGCCAGACTGAGATTCATTGGAAGAATCCTAAGGAAATGCAATCCGAAAACAAAGGAAGTAGGTTACAGTACGCTTGTTCGCCCACTGCTTGAATTCTGCTCAGCAGTGTGGGATCCGTACCAGATAGGGTTGATAGAAGATATAGAGAAGATCCAACGGAGAGCAGCGCGCTTCGTTCCAGGATCATTTAGTAATCGCGAAAGCGTTACGGAGATGATAGATAAACTCCAGTGGAAGACTCTGCAGGAGAGACGTTCAGTAGCTCGGTACGGGCTTTTGTTGAAGTTTCGAGAACATACCTTCACCGAAGAGTCAAGCAGTATATTGCTCCCTCCTACGTATATCTCGCGAAGAGACCATGAGGATAAAATCAGAGAGATTAGAGCCCACACAGAGGCATACCGACAATCCTTCTTTCCACGAACAATACGAGAATGGAATAGAAGGGAGAACCGATAGAGGTACTCAAGGTACCCTCCGCCACACACCGTCGGGTGGCTTGCGGAGTATGGATGTAGATGTAGATGTAGATGTTATAATTTTGAAATATTGCCACTGTACAGATCCACCTTTAAGAGCTGAGTTTGTAAACCATTCTCTTCTTAATGCGGCCTGATTCGAATAATTACTGTTGTTAATGTTAATAATTATTACTGTTAGTGTTAATAATTATTGGAGTTAATGAAAAAGCGTCATCACCAACTAAATCCGCATCTTATAGCAAGCCGATTGTTCTCGATTGTAATGCAAGCAATGTGATATGTAGTTTCAGTTCTGGCGACCGTGCTTCATGTATTACAGTATCTTTATTCCTTACCGCATAATTAACTATATTTCCAAGAACAGTTCTGGTGACATTCTAAGATATTAAAAGAACCTCTTGGGTCTTCCATTAAAAATAATTTCAGCAAGGATGCTGAACATCGCAGCTGACGTCTTTTCTTTATCCAGTCAGGAATCGAAACACGTTTCTTATTTTTATTTCTTATCATGTGATTCCATGCAACAAGCTTTAACTCCATCACAACTCGTGGGACTTTCCATATTCTGCTAACAGTCACTTGATCTCGATCAACGCGAGTAGCAATGTCGCGATACGATAAACCGCAATCGCGATAGGCTACAATCGAACCTTGATCAAAGTCGGAAACGTGATGGTACGCATTTCTCCTTACACGAGGCATCACAACAACGTTTCACCAGCCAACGCCGGTCAACTGCTGTTTATGTATGAGAAATCGGTTGGAAACTTTCCTCATGTCAGCACGTTGTAGGTGTCCCCACCGGCGCCAACCTTGTGTGAATGCTCTAAATAGCTAATCATTTGCGTATCACAGCATCTTCTTCCTGTCGGTTAAATTTCGCGTCTGTAGCACGTCATCTTCGTGGTGTAGCAATTTTAATGGCCAGTGGTGTAAAATGGCTCGTTAGTACTGTGTATTCAAGGTTTTAATATCAATAAAATATTACTAATAAAATGTGAAATGTACATATAACTTTTCTCATAGGTACTTGATAAAATCTGCTATGTAGTTTGTTAGATGACAGTTAGTGTGAACCCGGCTATACCATTTTTATATGAGTGACACTGTTGAAGTTCCGAGAGCGTACGTTCCTAGTTGAGTCCACAGATATATTGCTTCCTCGTAAATATATCTCGCGAAAAGAGCGTGAAGATAAATACAGAGTTATTCGAGCCCGCACGGACGATTGTCAAGAATCGTTCTCCCACGCGGGCTATTCGCGGCCGGAACAGGAAAGGGAGAATTGACCTCCACCACACACCGCAAGTTGGCTTGCGGCATATAGACGCAGATGTAGATACATTAGCCATGTAGTTACAGCTGCCACTAACATAAGCAGCGGGAATGATCTGATTTTATTGTACATTTCTAATTTTAATCAGCATAATAATACTCACCGAAATTTATTGCACTTTTCCTTTTCAGTAAAAAGATTTACAAGCTCGTGTTGATTCACTCCCCCTCCCTCCCCCCCCCCCCCCCCCCCGCCTGATGTAACCATCTAATGGATTTATCGTCTTTCCCGTGTCCGCAGTAGGACTTTGAGTGCTTCGGCAATGGATTACCCATCATACAAGGGTGATTCAAAAAGTAGCAGCATTTCACTTACAGATACAAACTAGATGTCATTTTTCAACAAAACTGCCCTCCTTTTCGAAGCACTTCTCAGACCATCGCACCAACTACCAATAAAAGATTTTCGGTCGTGTCCGAAACCAAAAGTGCACCACTTCTTTATCTTCATCATCACTTTTAAATCGTACACCTCTGTGAGAGTCCTTCAGAGGTCCAAACACATGGTAATCCGAAGGGACGAGTTCAGGGCTGTACGGGGGATGCAATACAACTTGAAAACGTGCTCGGAAGGAGGGGGGGGGGGGGGATGAGTGGATGGCAGGAATCAGGACCAATATTCATTTCTTTATTGGTTCGTTCACGAAATATATCCAAAACTAATCCTATATCTTGCCTTTTACCCTTAGGTCTAGAAACTTGAGGCGTCCCTTGTTTTCCAGTTGAACAGTAAACTGAATATTTGTATGTGATGTGGACTGCTAAGGCAGCCAGTCCACAGTGGCGGGTAGCCGAAAGAAAGGCACGCGTTCACACACGCCGACGGGCGTAAATTCTGGAACAGGATAAGTATTGATTCTAATAAGAAAAGTATGCAGCTCCTCGAATACTTAACTTTATTCTTTGTTGGTTTACAACGTTCTTCTTGAGACATTTATACGATAACTCTCAAACTATGTAAAGCTAATGGCGCCTTGCTAGGTCGTAGCCATGGACTTAGCTGAAGGCTATTCTAACTGTCTCTCGGCAAATGAGAGGAAAGGCTTCGTCCGTATAGTCGCTAGCAATGTCGTCGTACAACTGGGGCGAGTGCTCGTCCGTCTCTCGAGACCTGCCTTGTGGTGGCGCTCGGTCTGCGATCACACAGTGGCGACACGCGGGTCCGACATGTACTAAATGGACCGCGGCCGATTTAAGCTACCACCTAGCAAGTGTGGTATCTGGCGGTGACACCACAGTATGCATCTGACTAAATGTGTTAGCCGATTTTATTACCTCATGTTCGTTATCGTGATGTAAGACAAATAACTTATCGACAAAGCTACGATAAATAAGAGAATTGTCAGTAATGGATTTAATATTCTTGCGAAAATGTTTTCTGTAATTCATTTATAAAAACGTCAGATGGCGGTTTCTGTTGTGTATTACGTACATACTGACTAATTCTTACTTTTAATGTCTCCGGGAAACGGGGATAATAAAAAGTATATCAGGCAAGAAGACAAAAGCAGGTTTCGAAATGTGATGTTATAGGTGAATGCTGAAGATTATATTGATTGATCGAACAACTAACGAAGTCTACATCTTCATCTACATCATACTCCACAAGCCACATAACGGTATGTGGCGAGTGGAAAGGGGGGGGGGGGCACTTCCAGCTATTGGAATAGTGTTACTAATGTAGCATTTGAGATTGCACGTAAATTAGCAAGCGACTTTAGAAACAGAGAAGGAGCTTTTTGCTTAAATTCCGCTTGGAATTCTGCCCTCTACTACTGCTCTCTAATACTAACTGATCCCCCTTTCCCTGTTCCGCAGGCCGGTGTGGCCGAGCGGTTCTAGGCGCTTCAGTCTGCAACCGCGCGACCGCTACGGTCGCAGGTTCGAATCCTACCTCGGGCATGGATGTGTGTGATGTCCTTAGATTACTTAGGTTTAAGTAGTTCTAAGTTCTAGGGGAGGCAACGGCCTTGCCGCAGTGGATACACCGGTTCTCGTGAGATCACCGAAGTTAAGCGTAGTCGGGCGTGGTCGGTACTTGGATGGGTGACCATCCAGGCCGCCATGCGCTGTTTTCGGGATGCACTCAGCCTCGTGATGCCAATTGAGGAGCTACTCGACGGAATAGTAGCGGCTTCGGTCAAGATTACCATCATAACGACCGGGAGAGCGGTGTGCTGACCCCATGCCCCTCCTATCCGCATCCTCCTCGGAGGATGACACGGTGGTCGGAAGGTCCCGATGGGTCGCTTGCGGCCTGTAGACGGAGTGTTTTATTTTTAAGTTCTAGTGGACGAATGACCTCAGAAGTTAATCCCATAGTGCTCAGAGCCATTTGAACCATTTTTGAACCTTCCCTGTTCCAGTAGCGAAGGGCGTGTGGGAACAATGGTTATCGGTAAGTCTATTTAGCTCCAATATCTGGAATTTTCTCATGGTCTTTCCGCAAGATGTATGAAGGAAGAGGTAATATGTAGTACATTTCTTCCTGGAAAAATGCTCTCTTGAAATTTCAATAGTAAACCAGTCCGTGATGCGCAGCCCCTCTCTTGTTGCGTCGCCCACTTTACTTTGTTGAACACCTCTGTATCACTCTTGCGCCGACTAAACGATCCCGTGACGAAATCTGTCACTCTTTTTGGATCTTCTCTACCTCTTCTATCACTCCTACCTGGTAAGGAACTCACATTGATGAACAGTACTTAAGAATCCGCCGAACAAGCTCCTTACAAGCTGCCTTCGTGAATGAGTTACATTCCCTTCAGATTCTTCCTATGAATCGTAGTCTGGCATCTGCTTTTCTACTATTTGTTTCATGTGGTCATTCCACTTAAGCTCGGTCTGGTTGGTTACTCCTAGATATTTTACGGTAGGTACTGTTTTCAGCAATTTACCATCAATAATATAATTGCACGGTAGTGGATGTCCTTTCCTATGAATTCGCATTACGTTACATTTCTTTACGCCCTGCACCATTCATCAATTCTGTGGAGGTCATTCCGTAAACCGATACGCCTTCTGTCGTTCCTACTTTCTCATAGACAACCGCATCATATGCGAACAGTCTTAAAGAGCTTCCGTCGCTTTATACTAGATCATTTGCATATATTGTAAACAGTGACGGTCCCATCACACTTCCTTGTGGTCCTCCGGAAATTACATTTGCATCTGTCGATTTTGTTCCGTTAAGAGCGACAAGCAGAGTTCTGAATCCAGTCGCAAATCTTGTCCGATAGTCGATAAGTCCGTATTTTTTTCACTAGCAGAAGACGAACTGAATCCTACCTACCGGTAATGTTTGTGTTTCCTTCAGTTCTTTCTCATATCGGTATATCTCTGACGTTGATCTGTTGTAGAATTTTAGAACATATTTTTTGCTCGAGTATCATGTCGTTTTTGGAAACCCAGAATCTACTATGTAGGAATCAACATGGATTCCGGAAACAGCGATCGTGTGAGACCCAACTCGCTTTATTTGTTCATGAGACCCAGAAAATATTAGATACAGGCTCCCAGGTAGATGCTATTTTTCTTGACTTCCGGAAGGCGTTCGATACAGTTCCGCACTGTCGCCTGATAAGCAAAGTAAGAGCCTACGGAATATCAGACCAGCTGTGTGGCTGGATTGAAGAGTTTTTAGCAAACAGAACACAGCATGTTGTTATCAATGGAGAGACGTCTACAGACGTTAAAGTAACCTCTGTCGTGCCCCAGGGGAGTGTTATGGGACCATTGCTTTTCACAATATATAGAAATGACCTAGTAGATAGTGTCGGAAGTTCCATGCGGCATTTCGCGGATGATGCTGTAGTATACAGAGAAGTTGCAGCATTAGAATATTGTAGCGAAATGCAGGAAGATCTGCAGCGGATAGGCACTGGGTGCAGGGAGTGGCAACTGACCCTTAACATAGACAAATGTAATGTATTGCGAATACATAGAAAGAAGGATCCTTTATTGTATGATTATATGATAGCGGAACAAACACTGGTAGCAGTTACTTCTGTAAAATATCTCGGAGTATGCGTGCGGAACGATTTGAAGTGGAATGATGATATAAAATTAATTGTTGGTAAGGCGGGTACCAGGTTGAGATTCATTGGGAGAGTCCTTAGACAATGTAGTCCATCAACAAAGGAGGTGGCTTACAAAACACTCGTTAGACCTATACTTGAGTATTGCTCATCAATGTGGGATGCGTACCAGATCGGGTTGACGGAGGAGATAGAGAAGATCGAAAGAAGAGCGGCGCGTTTCGTCACAGGGTTATTTGGTAACCGTGATAGCGTTATGGAGATGTTTAACAAACTCAAGTGGCAGACTCTGCAAGAGAGGCGCTCTGCATCGCGGTGTAGCTTGCTCGCCAGGTTTCGAGAGGGTGCGTTTCTGGATGAGGTGTCGAATATATTGCTTCCCCCTACTTATACCTCCCGAGGAGATCACGTATGTAAAATTAGAGAGATTCGAGCGCGCACGGAGGCTTTCAGACAGTCGTTCTTCCCGCGAACCATACGCGACTGGAACAGGAAAGGGAGGTAATGACAGTGGCACGTAAAGTGCCCTCCGCCACACACCGTTGGGTGGGTTGCGGAGTATAAATGTAGATGTAGATGTATTTTCTTTGAAACCTTTTTTTTCTAAATTTCAGTAGCAATTCTGTCGGAACTTGTGTAGTATTCCCGTGACGGCTTGTGTACAATGAATGCGTGGTTTAGACTTTGGGCAGGGAAAAGTAAAGACTCAGTAGCCACATTGTAGGAATCAACAACTGTCGTAAGGAATAGTCAGCAGACACGCGCATGAGATTGTCGCCACAGTGCAGGCTTGATCTCGTCAGAGAGTTAAACAGGGTCAATAGAATCTCGTGTGTTGGAAATTTCTGACCACCAATGCACGAGATGAAATCGTCCTTGCTCCTGGGCCAAGCTATTTGCTGCCTGGTACGGTTTGTACACCACGCAGTCAACTATAACCTTCAAAGTACCTGTACTTCGTTGCGTCGTGGATTCTGCAGTCTACATTTCTTCTACAGTTCCGTTACCCAATCCAAATCTAAGTTTATCCCTTCCTACAAAATATTATATTTTTCTATGGGTTCACCTGTAGGCCTATGTTAATGAAATCTAATGTTTTCTATGGTGAATTGTCAGAATTTCGTATCACTTAGCTGGCATTTTCTTCTATGGTGTCCCAAACACGCTGAAAAACATTGTAATTAGTGAAAACGCGTATCAACAAGTTTCGCACTTCCTCTATCAAAAAAAAAGCGAAAACGGTGCAGGTCGCATTTGTACACCTACATATACATACAGAGGTCGGACAAACATAAGGAGACACAGCGAGATATGCATGCTTGCATACTATGCAGACTCAGTCCATTTGACTGTTCAGAGAAGTCACTAAACTCGCCCAAAGATGTAAACAACCATGCATGAGCAGCGCCTATTAGACGGAATGGGTCCGACAGCCGATCAGTTCCAGTCATTCCCCGAGGAAGGAGGTACACGGCTCGGGTTGTCTGTAGTTCAGCCACGCCTTGACACTCGATACCGCGGTTCGATCGCGTCCGCATTGTTACTTTGGGCCAGGAAGCGCTCTCAACAAGCGAAGTGTCCAGGCGTCTCGGAATGAACCAGAGCGATGTTGTTCCGACATGGAGGAGATACAGAGAGACACTAACTGTGAAACGTCCCCTTAGAAAAATTAATGAATTACTGTGCTGATAATACATTATTTGATTTTCAAACAGCTGAGCAGATCTGAACGTACTCAGACATTTCACTCTTTACCTATTCTGATCAACACTAAACTGACAGCCAATATTTTTAGCGCTACGCAATCTGACTTTGAAAAATCCCTACAAAAGAATGGCCGTGACTAACATTAACATATACACTCCTGGAAATGGAAAAAAGAACACATTGACACCGGTGTGTCAGACCCACCATACTTGCTCCGGACACTGCGAGAGGGCTGTACAAGCAATGATCACACGCACGGCACAGCGGACACACCAGGAACCGCGGTGTTGGCCGTCGAATGGCGCTAGCTGCGCAGCATTTGTGCACCGCCGCCGTCAGTGTCAGCCAGTTTGCCGTGGCATACGGAGCTCCATCGCAGTCTTTAACACTGGTAGCATGCCGCGACAGCGTGGACGTGAACCGTATGTGCAGTTGACGGACTTTGAGCGAGGGCGTATAGTGGGCATGCGGGAGGCCGGGTGGACGTACCGCCGAATTGCTCAACACGTGGGGCGTGAGGTCTCCACAGTACATCGATGTTGTCGCCAGTGGTCGGCGGAAGGTGCACGTGCCCGTCGACCTGGGACCGGACCGCAGCGACGCACGGATGCACGCCAAGACCGTAGGATCCTACGCAGTGCCGTAGGGGACCGCACCGCCACTTCTCAGCAAATTAGGGACACTGTTGCTCCTGGGGTATCGGCGAGGACCATTCGCAACCGTCTCCATGAAGCTGGGCTACGGTCCCGCACACCGTTAGGCCGTCTTCCGCTCACGCCCCAACATCGTGCAGCCCGCCTCCAGTGGTGTCGCGACAGGCGTGAATGGAGGGACGAATGGAGACGTGTCGTCTTCAGCGATGAGAGTCGCTTCTGCCTTGGTGCCAATGATGGTCGTATGCGTGTTTGGCGCCGTGCAGGTGAGCGCCACAATCAGGACTGCATACGACCGAGGCACACAGGGCCAACACCCGGCTTCATGGTGTGGGGAGCGATCTCCTACACTGGCCGTACACCACTGGTGATCGTCGAGGGGACACTGAATAGTGCACGGTACATCCAAACCGTCATCGAACCCATCGTTCTACCATTCCTAGACCGGCAAGGGAACTTGCTGTTCCAACAGGACAATGCACGTCCGCATGTATCCCGTGCCACCCAACGTGCTCTAGAAGGTGTAAGTCAACTACCCTGGCCAGCAAGATCTCCGGATCTGTCCCCCATTGAGCATGTTTGGGACTGGATGAAGCGTCGTCTCACGCAGTCTGCACGTCCAGCACGAACGCTGGTCCAACTGAGGCGCCAGGTGGAAATGGCATGGCAAGCCATTCCACAGGACTACATCCAGCATCTCTACGATCGTCTCCATGGGAGAATAGCAGCCTGCATTGCTGCGAAAGGTGGATATACACTGTACTAGTGCCGACATTGTGGATGCTCTGTTGCCTGTGTCTATGTGCCTGTGGTTCTGTCAGTGTGATCATGTGATGTATCCGACCCCAGGAATGTGTCAATAAAGTTTCCGCTTCCTGGGACAATGAATTCACGGTGTTCTTATTTCAATTTCCAGGAGTGTACGTTTCACAAATCACTTACCTCACAAAAATCTTCGTTACTCGAACTACTGCAATACAGCGAGCGCCACTACTGCCAGCTAAATAAAAGATTCAAACTACTGAAGGCACTAACTACTGATAGCCATAGTTAGCAAATGAAAGATTTTGATAGAGAACAAACAATGTATTTACCTTAATAGTGTTCAAAAGTCATAATATATATAGCAGTTCATGACATCCAGTCTTACAAATTTACTGTCTCTAATGGACACACGTCCAGATCATCCGCTCTCAATACTCCGCCATCTCTCTCTCCACATCCACCACTGCTGGCGGCTCGCCTCCAACTGCGCAACGCTACGCGCTGTTAACAGCCAACTGCCCAACAATAGCATATACTCCAGCAATGCAAACCAGCCACAGACTGCACACAGCACAGTCAGTGATTTTGATATAGAGTGCTACGTGGCGTTACCAACATAAAAACCTAAACAGCCTACTAACAACTGTCGAAGATATGCCTCGCTCAGGCCGCCCAAAGACTACTGCTGCAGTGGATGACCGCTATCTACGGATTATGGAAACCTGACAGCAAAGCCACCATGTTGAATAATGCTTTTCGTGCAGCCACAGGATGTCGTGTTACGACACAAACTGTGCGCAATCGAATGCATGATGCGCAACTTAACTCCCGACGTCCATGCCGAGGTCCATCTTTGCAACCACGACACTGCAGCGCGGTACAGATGGGCCCAGAAACATGCCGAATGGACAGCTCAGGATCGCCATCAAGTTCTCTTCACCGATGAATGTCGCATATGTCTTCAACCAGACAATTGCCGGAGACGTGTTTGGTGGCAACCCGGTGAGGCTGAACGCCATAGACACACCGCCCAGCGAGTGCAGGAAGGTGGAGGTTCCCTGATGTTTTGGGGTGGCATTATGTGTGGTCAACGTACACCTCTGGTAGTCATCGAAGGCGCCGTAACGGCTGTGCAATATGTGAATGCCATTCTCCTATTGATAGTGCAACCATATTGGCAGCATATTGGTGAGGCATTCGTCTTCATGGACGACAATTCGCCCCCCCCCCCCCCCCATCGTGCACATCTTGTGAATGACTTCCTTCAGGATAACGACAGCGCTCGACTAGAGTGGCCAGGCAACAAAACGACTATTTACTTTGGTGCTCAAAACGGTTCAAATGGCTCTGAGCACTATGCGACTTAACTTCTGAGGTCATCAGTCGCCTAGATCTTAGAACTAATTAAACCTAACTAACCTAAGGACATCACACACATCCATGCCCGAGGCAGGATTCGATTCGAACCTGCGACTGTAGCGGTCGCTCGGTTGCAGACTGTAGTGCCTAGAACCGCACGGCCACTCCGGCCCGCTACTTTGGTGTGTAGAATGCATGCGTCTGGCAACATACCATCTGACTTTCGGAAAAATATGATACACACAATTCCGAAGGCTGCAAGAGCTGACATGTGCGAGAATTATCGCACAATCAGCTTTACAGCTCATGCATCCAAGTTGCTGACAACAATGGAGACAACAGGAGAATGGAAAGGAAAACTGAGGATGACGATCGGTTTGGCTTTAGAAAAGGTAAACGCACGAAAGAGGCAATTCTGATGTTGCCGTTGATAATTGAAGCATGACCAAAGAAAAAACAAGAAAAATTCATATGATTTGTCGACTTGGAGAAAACCTTCGACAGTAGAATGGTGCAAGGCGTTCGAAATTCTTAGAAACATAGGGCTAAGCTATAGGGAGAGACGGGTAAAATACAAGATGTATAAGAGCCGAGAGGGAATAATAAGAGTGGACCACCAAGAACGAAGTGCTCGGATTAAAAATGGCGTAACACAGGAATGTAGTCTTGCCCCCTTACTGCTCAATCTGTACATCGAAGAAGCAATGATGGAAATAAAAGAAAGGTTCAGGAGTGGAATTAAAATTCAAGGTGAAAGGATGTCAATGATACGATTCGCTGACAACATTGCTATTCTGAGTGAAAGTAAAGAAGTGCTACATGATCTGCTTAACGGAGTGAACAATCTAATGAGTACAGTATATGGATTGAGAGTAAATCGAAGAAACACGAAAGTAATGAGAAGTAGCAGATCCGAAAACAGGATTGTTGGTCACGAAGTAGATGAAGTTAAGGAATTCTGCTACCTAGGCAGTAAAATAACCAATGGCGGACGGAGCAACGAGGACGTTAGAAGCAGACTAGCAAAAAGTGGATTCCTGGCCAAGAGAAGTCTATTGGTGTCAAACATAGGCCTCAATTTGAGGAAGAAATTTCCGGGAACGTACGACTGGAGTTCAGCGCTGTGTGGTAGTGAAACATGGACTGTGGGGGAACCGGAACAGAAGAGAATCGAAACACTTGAGATGTGGTGCTACAGACGAATGGTGAAAATTAGGTGGACTGATAAGATAAGGAATCAGGAGGTTCTGCGCAGAATCGGAGAGGAAAGGAATATGTGGAAAACACTGATAAGGAGAAGAGACAGCCAGCCGTTGTGGCTGAACGGTTCTAGGCGCTACAGTCCGGAACCGCGCCGCTGCTACTGTCGCAGGTTGGAATCCTGCCTCGGGCATGGATGTGTGTCATGTCCTTAGGTTAGTTAGGTTTAAGTAGTTCTAAGTTCTAGGGGACTGATGACCTCAGAAGTAGAGTTCCATAGTGATCAGAGCCATTTGAAACATTTTTGAGAAGGGACAGGATGATAGGACATATGTTAAGATATGAGGGAATGACTACCGTGGTAGTAGAGGGAACTGTAAAAGGGCAAAAACTGTGGAGAATGACAGAGACTGGAATACATCCATCACATAATTGAGGACGTAGGTTGCAGGTGCTACTCTGAGATGAAGAGGTTAGCACAGGAGAGGAATTCGTGGCGGGCCGCATCAAACCAGTCAGAAGTCTGATGATCCAAAAAAAAAAAAAAAAAAAGTCCGTCTGCACACGGTTGGGAGTATCTACTGCTTGTATTAGTGCCTGCCAAGCCATACCTTGGTCAGCAATGTCGCCGGATCTCTCTCCAGTTGAGAACGCTTCGGGCATTACGAGCAAAGCCCTCCAGCAAACCCGGGTTTTGACGAACTAAGGCGCCAATTGTACAGAATTTAGCACGATATGCTCGAGGAGCATATCCAACAACTCCATCAGTCAATGACAAGACGAATAATTACTTGCACAAGGGCAAGAGAGATACCATCATATTATTTGACTTGCTCAATTTGTGAAGCTCTCTCTTGAATAAATCATCCAATTTTTTCCGAAATTGTTATAATTGCAAATGTTTTTTATACCAGTCTTTGATCAAAATATCAATTCTTTTGGCGATGACCGGTTTCAGTCCGTGATGACCATCCTCAGATCTACAATATACAAATATATACACCTAGTGAGCAGTGTGTCTTTCAATACAATACAGCAATACGTATCACAATATACTATCACTCAACCAGGGAGATGTACAGATAAAACACGGTTAAACGTACCTTTTCTACACCATGTCCTAAAGTGATAAGGCCATAATGGCATCGTCAAAACATATAAATATAGTCAGCACAGCAGCGTCACATAGATCTAAAATAAGGTGCAGAATTGTTATCATTCGTTCGTCTGTATATGTACATCACATCTACCGATTTCCGTCCCATTTGAATAATTTCTTTGCGACGTGTTTTTTTTTTTTTTTTTTTTGGTCGTATACTGAATGTTTTGGTGTGTGGAATGAGAAAAAGTAACTGGCACCCGAAAATGTTATTGTATGTCAAACAAAACCATTGTTTTTACAGTCGTAGGCGCTCAACAAACATTTCATAAAGGATGGTATGTTTCCTAGCACCGCAGCTTCTATCATTAAGCAGGACTAGGCGGCTGCTTAGGGCGGCAAAATTTTAGAGGCGGCGAAGTGCGGAAAAAATTAATTTAAAATCGAACCGCGAAAAAATTGGGCAAAAGAGCAGAAAAAAAACCAGATGAAGAATTACAACACCAAATTTCAAAAGCATACGGGACACTTACGTAACAAGGCTTTACTTACTTTGATGAAAGCGTGTCCAGAGAAAATGAAATTTTTTACTCATTCTACAAATATTTCAATTAAAACAAAAACAGAATAACAGCACAATCGTCCGTGTGCTCTAGTTTGATGCTTCGACACGTCTCCCATCTGTATGGCATTATTTCTAAATTTAAGAAAAAATTCATTCGCACCAGAAAATAGTTACACACTTTTATTATTCCATTTTCGTGCAATTAAATAAAATAAGTAATTGAGGCCACATTTGTCTGCACTGGTGTATTCAGTTGAGTTTTAGGCTAAAATGTTCAGCATATTCTACCTACTTATTTTGGGAAATTTCAAAAATTGAGGGAAAATAAATAAGAAATTGGGGACATTTGTTGTCCTCAATCAGCTTTAAAGAAACTGAGGACAAAGCATAAAAATGAAGACATCTGGTCACATTAGTTTAATGCAGATTTGCATTGTTGTGCCGTTGGATGTTGGTTATGGCTGAGCAGGAAGGTGCGATATCGGGGTAGTAGAAAAGACGGGGTGTAATTTTTCAATTTTTGGCTAGGGTGGCAAAAAACCTAGCAATGGTCCTGTTTCCTAGTTAAATTCGCTTCGAAAACGTTGGTTCCGACGTGTTGTGACGACAACGGATGACGAAGTATTGCGTAAGTGGTGCAACGTGCGGAAAGGCCGAATTTGACAGGAGCGATATGAGTGCGCAACTGTGACGACATCTCGCGGAGGCCGTTATCGATGTTCCGCTTCGCATCTTCTTCCGCCGTGGCGCTATGCTGCAGACGACCTTCTCCCTCCATTTAAGATAATAACTGTGTGATGTCTCAGCGTGACTTAGCGAGTTGTGCTTCACTCGAGCTTCGTCGTGAAGAATCAGAGCGGAAGACGAAGTCGTGATAAAGGGACGAGAGTGGGAGTCCAGAGATAAAGCGAGTGGGGATTACAGTGCTCTCAGCTCCAGACGATCGAAGATGTTTTTTCGAGCGCCTGTGAAATGCGGTTATTCACTGTATTATGTCGACATTTTACTTTTAGCGGAATCTGCACTGTATGTCATAATACGACCTTCGAATCATCACGTAGCATAAAGTTACATGGTCCATAATCGACTGTGGTTTGCAAACTGCGACTGCTCGTAACTTAAAAGTAAAATTAAGACAGTAATCTGTGACTGTCACTTTTATTGTTTCCTACGACACTTTTCAAGGGCTTACGCCCTCATCTACATGTGGATCAGGGGATTACGCCACGTTTTTGTTTGTTGGATGTAGCCAGTTGAACGTCATTTCCCTGTAAATAAGGAGTAATTTGCACGTGCTATCGTATTATGGCACTGGAATTACAAAAAATGTGTGTGAATTCCTAAGGGACCTAACTGCTGAGGTCATCGGTCCCTCGACTTACACAGTACTTAAGCTAACTTACGCTAAGGACAACACACACACCCATGCCCAAGGGAGGACTCGAATTTCCGGTGGGAGGGGCCACCCGATTCGTTACATGACGTCTCTAACCACGCGGCCGCGCGGCACTGGAATTACAAATTTTAAATAATGTTCCAGCAGAAAGAACTCTAAGGCTCGTTTTAGATATACATTTTCCACTTCACATGGCACACAAACAACAAAATGAGCAGTCCAGAGATTTTACAGATGTAGAAATGTAGTAACCTAAAAGTCAAAGTGCGTTTACACCTCAAATTGCTAGTGGAAGATACGGTAGTACATATACAGGATGGAACAGGTATAGCTGCAGATATTTCTATATGCGGTGTCTTAACCCATTTCTGCCTAGCGTAAAATATATGTCACGGAACAGCCTGTCATTGTTTCCTCTCGTTGGCAACAATGCCTGCGTTTGGAGTGGCTATTGGTGTATGGCTTTCAGATTAAGGAGGCTTTGTTGTTCATGGTTAGGTAGGTTTCAGCCAGTTGCAAGCATTAAGTGGTCAGTGACTGGTGCTTTTCTGAGTGAGATTATGTCTTGGAATAAGAAGTAAGTATCATTTTTTATCGCAAATCATAATATAATTTGTTTAAATTATGGTTGATTATTATGTTAAAAGTACTGAAATTTATGTTAATGGCTATCTACAGAATGAAATTCTTATTTTTGTGGCTCCAAATACAGTTTTAATTTTGTGTTGCATATATGTCACGCTAGGAAAAACAGTGGAAATAACGATTCGTTCTCTTTAGAGGTCTATCTCTCCATGAGATCCTGACTATTCTTGAAGGGGAGGAAGAAGATGGAACAGAAATATTTATTGAATCTCTTGAAGCTAACGTGGATTCGGATGAAAATTCTGGGGGGGGGGGGGGGGGGCGGGCAACGTCGATAATCTTGGACCAAGGCAACTCCAGGCTGGTGCAGAGGTGGCTTTAGCAAGTAAAAACCGGTTAGGTAATGATCCTGAGATTAATTTCTCTCCTGATTGTAAACCAGATGAACAAGGAAAGTCACAGATCTTAAAAACTTTAATCAGAGATTGGAAAAAAGACAATCTGCGTAATGTCAGTTCTGTATTTCCTGCGAGTGTTTATAGTAAATACAGAAACTTGTCTCCAGTTCAGTGGATCGAATTATTTTGGAACGACGAAGTAATTGAATTTCTTTTCACTGAATCGACGAAGTATGCTTTGTTCAAGAACTGCTCAGATCCAAAAATAACATTGAAGAGATAAAAGGTTTTCTAGGAATTCTAATTCTTTCTGGCTATAATCCTTTACCTAGCAGAAGATATTACTGGGATTCTGGATTGGACATGACAAATGAAATGGTCCACAGCACGATGAGAAGGGACAGGTTTGAAACAATTATGAGATTCATTCACTCGTGTGACAACACAAAAATAGATTATAATGATAAAATGTGGAAACTTCGTCCATTAATAAATATGCTAAGAAAAAAGTTTGCTCTCCACTTTCAGCCTGAGCAAGATTTGTCTTACGATGAGAGCATGATAACGTATTTTTGCAGACATGGATGTAAACAGTTTCTGAAAGGTAAGCCCATTAGATTTGGGTACAAAAGCATGGTGTCTAAACACAAGCATGGGTTATCTAGTGGACTTTCAAATATACTAAGGAGCTGATCCTCAGAGGAATGAAAAATATGAGAAAGCATTTGGAAAATGTGCTGCTCCTTCGATTCAAATGATTGATTCTCTTCCTGAAAAGAACAAACATCTTCCCTACAGGTTTTATTTTGACAGCCTGTTTACATCACAAACATTGTTGATTTACCTGAAGCAACGAGGTTTTGGTGCAACTGGGACTATTCCTGAAAATCGTCTGCCTAAAGAGTGTCATCTCATACCTCCTAACACTATGTCCAAAAGGAAAGAGGAAATTTTGATTACAAGAGCACCAAGGAAAGTGGAATAATCGTTGCCAGATGGCTAGATTATTCTACAGCAACAACTGCTTCCACAAGCCATGGTGTCAGTCCAGTCAGCAGCTGGCCGGATTGGCCGAGCGGTTCTAGGCGCTACAGTCTGGAACTGCGCGACCGCTACGGTCGCAGGTTCGAATCCTGCCTCGAGCATGGATGTGTGTGATGTCCTTAGGTTAGTTAGATTTAAGTAGTTCTAAGTTCTAGGGGACTGATGACCTCAGATGTTAAGTCCCATAGTGCTCAGAGCCATTTGAACCATTTTTTTCCAGTCAGCACCTTTTCCCGATACTCTAGACAAGAGAAGAAAAGAATACTTGTACCTCGACCTAATGTAAATGGAGAATACAACAAAAATATGGGAGGAACTGACCGAATGGATGAAAATGTAGCGTTATATAGAGCGAGTGTGAGAGGAAAGAAATGGTGGTGGCCAATTTTTACATGGCTTCTAGATATCTCTATACATAATGGGTGGCTTCTTCATAGAAAGACTGGTATAAATATGCCTCAGCTGCACTTCAGCGCTACATTGTGAAATGTTACCTGACTTCCAATGCTGCAGTACAAAGAGGTCCTGGACGCTCTGCAGGTAATTCAAACCAAGGCAGATTGCTGCATGATATTAGATATGATGAAACAAATCATCTGGTAGCCATGGTTTCACAGTAAAAAAGAAGACGCTGTGCGGCGGAAAACAGCAAAGGAACTTCAACAACAATGTGCGGCAAATGTGATGTTGGTTTGTGCATAGAATGTGTTGTGCCATATTACAGAAAGTGAGTACTGTCACCTGAACTTGATGTAAATCACATACAGTGTATTATTTTACTTTCTGTCATATATTCTGCCTAAAATGTATGTTCTGCCTAGCGTGACATAATGTTACGCCCTTTTTTTGTTTCAATTATTGATTATTTTTTGTTTTGATTGTTGTATTGCTTTTCTTTGATGACAAAACACATACATAAATATCTAATTTGTAGAAATCAGAAGAAAAAAATAATTCAGGCAGAAATGGGTTAATATGAACACACATCAGAGGTTGGTTGCTATTTTCTGCGCCAAACAGTCTTCCTGTAAACACATCGCATCATTTGATACCAGATTTTTTTTTTCGTCATAGGTGCTACGCTTATTTGATTACGCCTGCAGTATAGAGTACCCATTTTGCGTCCACGCGTCCATACATCAACATGTGACTTGCTGTCCAGGGGAAAACAAGCATCAATCACTTGCTCTTGTCACATGTACTTGGAGGTACTAACCAACCTAAAAACATACTACTCCGAATAGCTATAACTATTAAGTTTTCAAATGAAGTAAATACTAGTGTAGTTTTGTTTAGCACCTTCTCCCAACAGCAATAAAAATATCTGCCCTTATGCCCATTACACCTTGTGTTTAGATTTTCCAGCAGCCTACCTGGTATTGTTGCCTGACTAGAAACATACATCACGTGCCCACTGAATATACGGGGTGTTTCAAAAAGAATACACTAATAACAAAGTATTATTTTGTCCAAAATATCGATCGCTGCGCTTCAGCTCGGATACTGGAGAAACGAATACATTGTCTATAACCCGTTCATCATAAGAATAAACCTGATGTAAACATTGCACTATATATTCTTCCGCGTTTGCTGCAACCTCATTGGATTTCCGTTTCACGTGGGAGTACAGTCAAGCTGTCTCGGGTACTGTCAAGTACCATAACAAGGGTACATTTTGTGCTGGGCGTTACGCACACATCGACTTAGCGGTAATACGGGACAACAGCTTTACCGGCGCATTTAACTTGGACAGCACTGGCCGGTCAGCTGGTACAGCTAGCCTGCTGTGACGTGGCCAGCTGCAGTTGACACGTAAAAAGAGAGGAGTAGAGGGGCAATACAGATTCGAATGTAATTTAATTCTTAAGCAGAATGAAATAGTACACTGCAAATCTCCCACAATACGCTCCTTAGACCACTAGACGAAAACCGCAACACATTATCGTTTCTAGTTAACGTATTATTGTAATTAAAAACAAGAATGATGGAAATTCCTGACTTAACCACTGGGTAATTTTTCTGCATAAGCTTTGTGTAACGTAAGAGAGTATTGAAGGATTTCGTCGTATAGTTAAATATTGAAGCCACTGAAGGTATTACTGACAGTTAGTCGTCTTCTAATCTCTTAGCCCCTTCCTTATCCGAATCCAAGAAATACATTTCAGTTCTGGAAGTGTCACCTGCTACGTTGATAACAGGCCTATCAACACAGAATCCACGAAGCCAAACAGGCGCAGCATTTTGTCTTCTTCTTTTATGACGAGCCGTTCTATATCCCGCCAGCGTTCGGCAGTAACGTGTGGAAAAGCTGCGTGCGTTAGTTCCAGAACGTCTGGCAGCTAAATAGTCTTGTTACTTCTCGGGACAAATCCCGCAGCTTGACTTCAGATAAGTTCTGTTGTGTTCATATTGCAATCGCACAGTAGCAAATGTAAAAACGCAGCTTTTGTATGATGTGCTCGATGCCGTGAAAATGATTGTTCTTCATGTTTCTACGATGCTTATCTACCTCTGTGGTATAAAACGATGGACATAGTCCAAATAAGAGGATTTGGTTTTCCATTTTTACCTCAAAAATTAAATTGTTATGTTCTCTTGATTTAACCCTTTCGTGAGCCGTGGGAAACATGCTTCCCACTACAATGAACTCGCTCCTAGTCCCGTGGGATTCACAGTTCCAACCTCTGTACGGTGCTACCACCTAGTAAACAGTATAGGGTACGGCTTCCAATCGGAAGATCGCGCCGTTTTAGCTGTACCTTCGCGCAGAGGAATTGTATAGCTGAGTGTTGTTCCATAGAGGAGCCTTTCAGTGCTCTTTGCGTGACATTTTGTGATATTTTCCTCAAAGCTATAGTATAAGGTAAATACTTTTGATTTACCCAAATTTATGAAGGAAAACGTAAAATTGGAATGAGGAGAATTCCAGTTTGAAACAAAAGGAGCCTTTTCTGCAGTAAAATGATGGATAACAGTCCACTCACTTTCCTGTCCTCAATTCGTGACCCATGAGAAACAGCAACAGTGAAAAGGAAAAACAAGGATGGTACTAGTACAGAGATTTCTTGTCCTGAAGTAGTGGCAGATTACAACAAAATAATGGGCGGTGTCGATAAGTTTGATCAGTTACGAGAAAGGTATGCTATTGGCAGACGTTCTGTAAAATGGTGGCACAGAATATTTTATTTCCTGGTGGATGTTGCTGCAGTGAACAGTTTTATCCTGTGGAAAATTAGTAAAAGAGAAAGTGGATAGCATGATCAGCTCACATACAGGATCCATCTAGGCAGACAATTGATCGCTGGCTTCTCATCCCAAAAAAGGCCTGGACAAAAACCTGTCTTTCTGGCAAAAAGGGGTAAAGTACCTGAAGATTTTGGTCATGTGACTGTAGGGGAGCATTGACCCATTTTAGGAGAAACCTACTGGACGTACCGTCATTGTAGTACCAAAGCTGCGGGAAAGAGCACTCGCTGTGTTTGTACATATTGTCAAATACCACTTTGCATAGACCCATGTTTCAGAAAATTTCGTGGCAAGTAATTGTGAACAGTCATTGCAACAAGAGAAGTAAATTTATCAAATAAATATGACATATATTGAAAAAGTTGTTTTTGTCATTTAACTCCAAGGAATGGCAGTGGGAAGAATACTTCCCAACTTGTTGTGTGACCTCACTTTCACAGTTGGAGCAAATTTGATATTCTGTATGATAAATATAACAGCTTGTTAACTTCCATCTGCTCTCCATTCATTAAAAAAAAAACTGCTCAATAATTTTGCCCACGAAAGGGTTAAACAACTCTTACGAACAGTTTTTCGTAAGACATCGATAATTAAGAATTTGTATTTGAAATGGAAACAGGAATTTCGCATTCAATATGTAATTAGAAACAAGAAGACGTGCATTATTCTTAAAAAATGATGATGAGTTTTTAATTACGAGATGTAGGTATTTCAAACTGAACGAGAAAAAAAACGTTACTGCTAGGATTTGAACCTGCATTCTATACCGTTTCCGACTGCGCTACACACTCAATTATCAGCTGCTGTACATTCAACGTTGGGAAAACTTCAAAGCCTATTATCTTCGTAAATTTATGAAAAACATTAAGAACAGCCTACTTCTCGGCACTTTTTAACCGTGTTCCACGCGCGTGTTTCATTACAGAACAAAAAGCAGCCTCAGCCATTTTCATAATGCGCATTAACAGCGCGACAATCAGAGCACAACGCTACGGAAATAAAAACTACGTAGCTAAAGCGTGATGAAGAAAGACGTTGATGACTGTTAATACATTTGAATATCTTAAAGTTTCATTTAATGTAACTTAGTAATAAGATATCTAATACATAAGTAGGACCTACTTCCAAGAGCGTAACACCAGTGTCCGTGTGCTACGGCTTCTGACCAATCATCGCGGTTGTGTTTGTTTACGTTAGGTTTATTCTTATTATTATCGGATTATAGTTTATATTAATAGCCACTAGATGTCAGGTGTCTTCTGTTTTGCTTGGTAACCGTCATATGTTTAAAATGGCTACTCTGCAGCAGAAGTCATTTTGTGTTTTGGAGTTTGCGAAGTGCAATTCCGTGATTACAGTGCAAAGACGTTTCAGGCTGCTGCTAGAGGGCTCCGAATTGTAGCGCGTAAAATGGCGCTGTGCAACGTAACAATGTCGGTATGCGAGAAACAGCGTGCTGAAATCGAGTTTTAAATTCGAAGCGTTCGGTTACACATCGAAAACACCCTCTCGTTCAACATGACAATCAACACCACTAAAGAGCGCTGCGATATTTGCAACAACCACACCTTCGGTTAAATCTCGTCGGTCATTCTCCACACAGTCCCCACTTGGTCCCATCCGATATTCCTCTGTTTCCGGAACTTATAGGACAGCTTCGAGGACTTCACTTCGATAGCTACGAAGCGATGCAAACACAGGCGCGATTGTGGTTCTGTCGACGAAGCCAAACATTCTATAGCGACGAAATCAATAAAATGGTCTATTGTTATGAGAAATATGTTTGTCGCCACTGTGATTATGTTGAGGGATAAATACGTAAACATTATGAATAAAAAAGGGGAGGTTGGCGAAAATACGTGTTTAAACACGGAGGTACGCATAAAATATCATCCGAAATGGTGCTAAATGCATTCTCTGATAATTATTTCTCGCAGTTAGTTCATGAGCCTACGCGAATAGAAAACGGTTCTGTCAACACAGCTAACCTCTTAGAAACATCCTGGCAGATTAAAACCGTGTGCCGGACCGAGACTCGAGGGATATTGCGGAGACATGGCTTAGCCACAGCGTGGGGGATGTTTCTAGAATGACGGGGCGTGAGTCGTGCTTGGGTAGCTCATATGGTAGAGCACTTACCCGCGAAAGGCAAAGGTCCCGAGTTCGAGTCTCGGTCCGGCATACAGTTTTAATCTGCCAGGAAGTTTCATATGAGCGCACACTCCGCTGTAGAGTGAAAATTTCATTCTCTTAGAAACAAATAATCCTGACTTAATAACAAGCATCATAACGGATACTGAGATTAGTGAATACAGGGTTTTGGTAGCGAGATCGAATATTCTAACCCCCAAATCCTCCAAAAACAAACGAAAAATACACCTATTCAGAAAAATAGACAAAAATTCACTTGACACGTTCCCGAGAGACAATCTCACTCCTTCCAAATTAACAATATAGATGTAGACCCTATGTGGCTTGAATTCAAAGAAATAGTATCGGGAGCAATTGAGACATTTGTTGTTGTTGTTGTTGTTCTGGTCTTCAGTCCCGAGACTGGTTTTATGCAGCTCTCCATGCTACTCTATCCTGTGGAAGCTTCTTCATCTCCCAGTACCTACTGCAACCTACATCCTTCTGAATCTGCTCAGTGTATTCATTTCTTGGTCTCCCTCTACGATTTTTACGCTCCACGCTGCCCTCCAATTCTAAAATGGTGATCCCTTGATGCCTCAGAACATGTCCTACCAACCGATCCCTTCTTCTAGTCAAGTTGTGCTCTTCTCCCCAATCCTATTCAATACCTCCTCATTAGTTATGTGATCTACCCATCTAATCTTCAACATTCTTCTGTAGCACCACATTTCGAAAGCTTCTATTCTCTTCTTGTCCAAACTATTTATCTTCCACGTTTCAGTTCCATACATGGCTGCACTCCATACAAATACTTTCAGAAACGACTTCCTGACACTTAAATCTATACTCGATGTTAACAAATTCCTCTTCTTCAGAAACGCTTTCCATGCCATTGCCAGTCTACATTTTATATCCTCTCTACTTCGAGCATCATCAGTTATTTTGCTCCCCAAATAGCAAAACTCCTTTACTACTTTAAGTGTCTCATTTCCTAATCTAATTCCCGCAGCATCACCAGACTTAATTCGACTACATTCCATTATCCTCGTTTTGTTTTTGTTGATGTTCATCTTATATCCTCCTTTCAAGACACTGCCCATTCCGTTCAACTGCTCTTCCAAGTCCTTTGCTGTCCCTGACCGAACTGCAATGTCATCGGCGAACCTCAAAGTTTTTATTTCTTCTCTGTGGATTTTAATACCTACTCAGAATTTTTCTTTTGTTTCCTTTACTGCTTGCTCAATACACAGGTTGAATAACATCGGGGAGAGGCTACAACCCTGTCTGACTTCCTTCCCAACCACTGCTTCCCTTTCATGCCCCTTGACTCTTATAACTGCCATCTGGTTTCTGTACAAATTGTAAATAGCCTTTCTCTCCCTGTATTTTACCCCTGCCACCTTCAGAATTTGAAAGAGAGTATTCCAGTCGACATTGTCAAACGCTTTCTCTAAGTCTACAAATGCTAGAAGCGTAGGTTTGCCTTTACTTAATCTTTCTTCTAAGGTGAGTCGTAAGGTCAGTATTGCCTCACCTGTTCCAATATTTCTATGGAATCCAAACTGATCTTCCCCGAGGTCCGCTTCTACCAGTTTTTCCATTCGCCTGTAAAGAATTTGAGACATTTATACCAAATAAATTAACAAACGACGGAGCTGATCCTCCTTAGCACACAAAACGGCTCAGAACACTGCTGCAGAAACAACGGAAAAAAACATGCCAAATTTAAACAGACGCAAAATCTCCAAGATTGGCGATCTTTTATAGAAGCTCGAAATTTAGTGCGAGATGCTTATAATAGTTTCCACAAAGAAACTTTGTCTCGAAACCTGGCAGAAAATCCAAAGAGATTCTGGTGGTATGTGAAATACCCCAGCGGCAAGACAGAATCGATGCCTTCTCTGCGCGGTAGCAGTGGAAATCCCGTAGACGACAGTGCCGCCAAAGCGGAGCTACTAAACACAGCAAAGAAGACGAAGTAAATATTCCAGAATTCGAATCAAGGACAGCTGCCAACATTAGTAACGTTGAAGTAAATATCCTCGGAGTAGTGAAGCAACTTAAATCACTTAACAAAAGCAAGTATTCCAGTCCAGCTGTATACTAGTTAGGTTCCTTTCAGAGTATGCTCATACAATAGCTCCATACTTAACAGTCAAATACAACAGTTCACTCGACGAAAGATCCGTACCCAAAGACTGGAAAGTTGCACAGGTCACATCAAAATTCAACAAAGGTAATAGTAGTAATCCGCTAAATTACAGGGCCATATCATTAATGTCGATAAGCAGCAGGATTTTTGAACATATATTGTGTTCTAACACTATGGATTACTTTGAAGAGAACGATCTATTGACACGTAGTCACGACGGCTTCAGAAAACATCGTTGTTATGAAACACAAGTAGCTCTTTACTCGGATGAAGTGTTGTGTGTTATTGACAAGGGAATTCAAATTGATTTTGTATTTCTAGATTTCCAGAAGGCTTTTGACACTGTCGCGTGTTTATGAAATATCGTCTCAGTTACGTGACTGGATTTGTGGTTTCCTGTCAGAGAGGTCACAGTTCGTAGTAATTGACGGGAAGTCATCGAGTAAAACAGAAGTGATTGCTGGTGTCCCTCAAGGTCGTCTTATAGGCCCTTTGTTGTTCCTCATATGTATAGGAGATAATCTGACCAGCCGTCTTCGATTGTTTGCAGATGATGCTGTCGTTTATCGACTAGTGAAGTCACCAGAAGATTAAAGCAAATTACAAAACGATTTAGAAAATATATCTGAATGGTGCGAAAATTGGCAACTGACCCTAAATAATAAAACGTGTGAGGTCATCTACATGAATGCTGAAAGGAATCCGTTAAACTTCGGTTACACGAGAAATCAGTCAAATCGAAAGGCCGTAAATTAAACTACATACTTAAGAATTACAATTCTGAACAACTTAAACTGGAAGGCTAACCAAAGACTGTGTTTTATTGACAGAATACTTAGAAAATGTAACAGAGCTACTAAAGAGACCGCCTACACTACGCTTGTCCGTCCACTTTTAGAATACTGCTGCACGGTGTGGTATCCTTACCAGATGGGGTTGACGGATTACATCGAGAAAATTCAAAGATCGGCAGCACGTTTTGTATTCTCACGAAATAGAGGTGAGAGTGTCACTGAAATGATACCGAATTTGGGGTGGACATCATTAAAACAAAACCGTTTTTCGTTGTGGCAGAATCTTCTCACGAAATTTCAATCACCAATTTTCTCCTCCGAATGCCAAAATATTTTGTTGACGCCGACTTACATAGGGAGAAACGATCATTATAATAACATAAGGGAAATCAGAGCCCGCACGGAGAGAAATAGGAGCTCGTTTTTTCTACTCACTGTACCAGAGTGGAATAATAGAGAATTATTATGAAGGTGGTTCGATGAATCCTCTGCCAGGCACTTAAATGTGATTTTCAGAGTATCCATGAAGATGTAGATATAGATGTAAAATGCGAATTACGTTTGTTTTCTTTAAAAAGCTGAGAGTTCTCACATTTCAGCACACACTCTTAGGATTGGTCGCACGAGTGTTTTTATGCAATCTGCTTTGTAGACTGATCATATTATCCTATTTTTATATCAGTGAAGTGAAGCCTACCGCATGCCCTACCTAAGACCGGGCCTATGCGATCGTTCCATTTACCCCAAGAGATTGTTACACGCAGGTATTTGTTTGGGCCGAACGATTCGAACTGTGACTCACATTGTCAGAAGGTACTAAATTTTTTCGTTTCGGGAATTGCGCAGTTTTATATATCTGAGCATTTAAAGCAAGTTGCGAATATTTACACCGTTTGGAAATTTCATCAGTATCTGTCTGAACATTTGCCCCTTTTTTTCGGAAAGTACTTCATTAAAAATGGCTGCACCGTCTGTGAATCGCCTGAGATTATTATTAATATTGGCTACTAGGTCGTTAATATACAACGTGAACACAATTAATCGATTTCGACACACCTATTCGCGAATTCGAAAAACGAGTGAAGTGTTTTGACAATGACAATGACAATACCCAAAGAGAAGCGGTGGCATAGCTTCAGTAGCAATCACTGTTTTATTTGGCAAATTCAACGAAGAAAGAAATCAACAGATTTAGGTGCGTAGCGGCTAAAAGCAGGTATCCTCGTTGAAGAAGCGAAGTCTTTTTGTATTAAACGATCTTTGATTCGCCTTTATAGGAGAAAATTGTGTGGAATTACATAGCACTTTGTCGAGATTGTTTTATTATTTCGTCACAAACAGTTTTTGGTTTTATTTGTTAACCGTAAATAGTTTTTCGTATTGAGCGTTTACTACTGTCATTTATAAGTCACGGTGGAGAGTGAACCAACTGAAGAAAACGTGAAAGCATTTAGTGAAGATGTATTTGTTGACCATTTGCGATGATTCGGCTATAAATAACGTAAATACTTGTCATGCCATCTACTGGAACGCGAGACGAAACAGTTCCGCTCTTAATGACGTATATTTGTTTACCATCGTTGGGGACCACGGTAGTAAAGTGAAAACTGAAACAAAAAATATGTGGCTCATGTAGTGTATGTGGTAACATAAAATCGGTACAAATTTAAGGAGCATGAAATATACGACTTGTCTGAGTGGCAGTCGTTGTCGAAACATTACAAGACGTATGCGGTCATAGACATTTCGAGCTGTAGCATCATTAGACCAGAGTGCGATAAAAAGAAGAAAAGAAAAAAGTATGAGATTTAACATTACGCTCCCTTTAAGTCTTCGTTCTTGTGGTCAAACTGTGGTGTCACCGCCAGACACCACACTTGCTAGGTGGTAGCCTTTAAATCGTCCGCGGTCCATTAGTATACGTCGGACCCGCGTGTCGCCACTGTCAGTGATTGCAGACCGAGCGCCACCACACGGCAGGTCTAGAGAGACTTACTAGCACTCGCCCCAGTTGTACAGCCGACTTTGCTAGCGATGCTTCACTGACAGTTACGCTCTCATTTGCCGAGACGATAGTTAGCATAGCCTTCAGCTACGTCATTTACTACGACCTAGCAAGGCGCCATTACCAGTTAATATTGAAATTATAAAACATGTACCGTCAAGAACGATGTTCTCCAATTATGGATTAAAGTTGAGTATTACATCCACTACGTACTTTATTTGCTACTATTAATTCCTTTAACTGTTCCAGACCTCGCGCCAGCCTGCGTGAGCTTGAGCGCGTGCCGTTCGGCTTCCTCTCATAGTGACTTGGCTGTCTTGCCAAGTCACAACACAAACAATTTAACATCTTTAACGTGGTGAATTTTGTGTAACTTCATACTAAATGCTTGAGTTGGAAATTTGAAAAAAAAAAAAACATGTTGTATTATAAATATTTGTGAAAACATTGTCAGTGAACCATGAAAGAAATACATAAACTGCAAAAAGTTTTCGTTTTTCACAAAACAACGTTATTTTCTCGATATTCTGATAAGTTTTATAATTTTCAATCATAATATTCAAATTATAAAAAAAAGAGACGTGATAAGTATAATTTTATGCTGTTGTAATTGTACTTGTATTGTTTGCTTACACGTAATAGTTAGGGCAAAGATGTTCATTCCCTGCCTTTTTCATTACTGGAGTACCTTCCACTTGTTGGAACAATGTCTTGTAAACAGAAGAATTTAGAACATGTACCGCAGCGAAGTATAGTGTTTGTATCTTTAGATCTAGGAAATACGACACACCTGCTTTGTGCTAGTGTTTTTTTTTTGTTTTTTGGGTGGGGGGCTGTTTGATTGGTATTTGTGTTAAATTTCTTTTTCAGTCTCGGCTGAATGCTTAAGATTCCTTACACCATGGAAATTTCATACCTAATAACTTTTCTGAGATGATAACGGTTGGAGACTACTTACTGAACAAACTGAGTTATGAAGAATCAACTGGTAGAGCCGACCGCGGTGGCCTTGCGGTTCTAGGCGCTCAGTCCGGAACCGCGCGACTGCTACGGTCGCAGGTTCGAATCCTGCCTCGGGCATGGATGTGTGTGATGTCCTTAGGTTAGTTAGGTTTAACTAGTTCTAAGTTCTAGGGGACTAATGACCTCAGCAGTTGAGTCTCATAGTGCTCAGAGACATTTGAACCATTTGAACCAACTTGTAGAGTACATATATCACAACCGGTATTACACTTTCAACTCATCATATCTGTGATAACACAGACGCTCCACTACTGTCGTGAGGTTTGATAAACCCAAACGACGAAAAACGTGCCTGTTTTTCTTCACAAAAGAAGCTAAACGCAGAGTAACAACAGTAAAGCCATCTGCAGCTTATGAAAGTGTGCTAGAAAAGTGTTGATGCACAAATTATTCTCAATTTCATTGCAACGTTGAGTAATTCATTGACTTGTGTGTGTGAAAAACAAGCACACTAATCAAGGGTTAACGCTATGTGCTGTTCCAGTGATGACCAGTACAGTGCCGCGTCGGGCATGAACCATGTCCAAACACAAACTAAAATTAACATTCGTCTATGCCGTAACAGAGACTGTTACTCACTGTGTGAGCTAAATGATCTATGGAGTGGCGACGCCACAGCAAGGAAGGGGGACAGATTGTTTATTTTTAAAAGACGCGCTGATACAGTGCCAAGAGAATAAGTCGCTGTGATCTAAACAAACACTTCCGCTTTTGATAGGACTGCGTCCTCTGTCGCACTGCCGCCTACGTTTCACTCTGTCGAAGACGTGCCGGCAATTAGCACTTGGTTAGCACGCCGCTGCTTCGGCTCTCCGCCGCTAACAATCTCTGACGTCGCCCTGGGCGGTCAAACCACGGCGCAGTAGCGAGCCAGCGCTCAACACGCTGACGCATTCCTCTTGCGTCGTGCTGTACCCGCCCTCCCGCCCCCTTCCCACCATCCGTTCCATCGCTCCCGACCTTCTCTCTCCGTCTCTCTCTCTCTCCCTCTTCATCCGTCCGTTCCTCTCCCTTCTCCGCAGCAGTTCCCTCCCCTCCCCTCAGCGCCCGTGTAAACGCACACACATACACGTACAGAGGAATTTGTGCTGGTTGCAGTACCTCCCCTCCCTTCCCCCGCTCCGATCTACCGAACGCCCTGCAGCTCTCGGCGCCGGCGCCTGTGACGTCACAGGGCGGCGGGACCCTACGTCACGGCGCTCCAGCCAATCGCAGCGCCAGGAGGAGCTGCCGTTATATAAACGCCATCTGAGCGGTGGGGCGGCTTCATTCCAGGTTGTGATTGCGCGCGGAGAGGACGTTTACTCAGTGGCAACGTTCACGAGAGACTGCAAGCGTGATACCATTCCGAAGCTGACTGTTAGTTTCTTTTTCTGTTTTCCTCCCGCCGGTTCTTCAGTGAGTGTTCATCTCTAGTTACCTCTCGCGGAACTGAGTAGTGATTCGACTGCTGTGAACTGACCTAATTCTGTGGTACTTTGGGAAGATCGTTTCCGCTGCGACCTGAGAGTGATTCGACAGCGGTCAGGAGTGTGTGCATGCGTCGAGCTGTAACGAGTTTAACATTGACATACTTGGTTCTGCCAGCCGGGGCGACATATTCGGTGCGAACCGTGCAGCACTGAGACGAAAGCAACAACGGAGCTCAAAGTGAGAAGCGACACTTTTTCCGCCGACAGCAGACTTTCTATCGACTCGGACTGTCCGCGTTCGGCCGCGCATCGACTTGCCAGCGCAGCACTCGCCACATCGACCGGCAGCCAAGGCGCTTTATTTATAAACACTCGATCGGCCAGCGCCGCATCAGAAGTGGCTAACCGGCAGCGGCGCCATCTCGAGACCGTAGCAACGTTTCGAGGAAGTGAGTTTGGAGCTCGGCTGTCACCCCTGCGTCCAGGCTGCAGGAGTAGTCACTACCGCACGAGACTGTCGTTACACACCTAGGTGTCTGATTTGTGGAGAGGAGAGTGACTGGTCCAGTTTTGGAAGCAGTTGAAGGTGAGTGTATTGGAGTGTTTGGAAGCTTTTCACGTGGGACTGTCCAGTAGCAGACCGGCGCCATGGCATTTATGATGCCCGTGGTGAAGAACGACTGGGATATTTACAAGACGGGAAGGTCGAGGCGGAGTTCGGAGTGTTCCAACCCCCAGTCGTGCCCCCGCTCGAGGAAGGTCAGCGAGTGCAGCAAGTCTGAAGGCCCCAGCCTGTCGACGTCCCCAGGGAGCGACTTTGTGGTGGGTGGAGTGGCCTCACCGGGCCACCATAGGGCTTCGGTGCCGGTCGCCATGTCCTCCATGAGCCGGCAGTTCTCCAGCAGGGCGTCATCCAGGGCGTCTCTCCAGTCGCCGTGCAAGTCCGCCTCCTGTTCGCCCCCGAAGGCGGCGAGCCTGCACGCCGGGGGCGGGGGCCACCACGGGGGCGGCGGGCACCACCACCAGTCGTCGGCGCCGGCGGCGTCCAGCTCCGCCTCGCAGAGCTCGCTCAACAAGTTCCACTCGCGGCTGGTGGACAAGCTGAAGCGGTCGGTGCTGCGCAAGGAGAGCACCGTGACGCCGCCCCCGGCGGGGGCGGTCGCCGCCTCCTGAGGCGAGGAGACGGCGGAGGACGCGCTCGCCCTGGCGGCGGCAGTTTCTTCGTCGGCGTCCTCCACGGTCTCGGTCCCGTCCCCCGGGGGTGGCGCCGGCACTGCCCCAGGGGGCGGCGGCGTGCCCATACCGGGGGCGGGTGGGCGCCGCCACGGCCAGCAGCGCGTCGCCAGGTCGTTCCCCGGCACGGGGCCGTCGTGGGGTGGAGGACGCTACTAACTGGCGCCGCTCGCGGAGGAGCCCGGGGGCGGCGGCGACGCTGCCTTCCGCCCCCGCGACCGCCCCCGCAGCCTCCATCGCCGGTGACGACGGCGGCGCGGACGGCGCCAGCCTCTGCAGCGCAGGTTCGCCAGAAACGCAACGCAACCCTCTGGGGGTCAACCGCTGACGCAGCTGTCTCCGAATGCTGCACCGCCACTTGCTCCAGCTTAAGAGGTCTGCATGTCACATCTACTGTATCGTATTATTCAGTTCCACAACTGCTCCTCAAGCGATTTCAAAAGTACGTTACTGTATCTTAATCTTTAAGCCTTCATAGGCACGGGTATAAATACATAGGGTTCCAGAGCCTTTGTAGTCCCATTAAAATCCTTCTCAATATACTGCCACATCATGTTACAATATACATGAAATGCTAAAATACTTAAAGGCGGACGTTTCAGCTGTGTTGCAAGTACCTTCCTCAAACATATTCTTTGGGGAAGACCACTGCAACATTATTGAAACGTCAGCTTTTTGGTGTTTAAGCATTTTAAGTATTTTATAACATTGTGTAACAGTACACACGGACGGATTTTAATGAGATTCGTAGGTTCTGGTTACGAAAACCAAATTGTCATGCTTATATGGTCACATACTTCTTCAATTTTATATGCTCAAAAGTTTCACTCATAATATCAAGACCTTTCTTATGAGTGATTCCAGTAGTGTAATGAGCAGACTGAAGTATCTTACTTTTATTACAGTCACAGATTCCTTTCTACTCATTCTCAGCTACTTCCAAATTGAACATGGCTGATATTGATGATGAAATAGAGATGCTGTAACGGAATGCAATTACTCAAAAGTGGTAATACTGTATATGTTGTAAGGATACTGTGACTGTCTTAAAAGGTCATTTTATGAATCTTGATGCATTGGGAAATGATGTGGCCATACAGCTCAGAAGATCTGCTGGTGACTAAAAGATTATCATCTTTTCTAAAAACTTTTGCAGTATGCCTGTTTGGAAATTTCATTTAATTAATTATAAAAAGTTCACAACATCAGCACAGCACTTCCTGCATCTTCCCGAAATTCACAAGCCTGTAAGTGATGTTGACTCTGTCATATTACCCAATTCATAGGCCTTCACAGATGTGAGCCTACATAAGTCTACAAGGTATTGTGGCACTATTATTCCAAATAAAATAATCTGTGCAATTACACAAATGACTTTTTTCAAAACTGAAGAAGATCACATTACTTTTCAGATATATTAGAAAACTAGTGTTTTGTTCGATTCCCTGTGTATTCTGGGGGAACAAGTACAAAAACTACAAGGCCTTGTCTTATCAACTTCAGAATTTTTACTATTTTTCCGTTGTTGAAGGGTTTGGCATTATGGAACAATATACTGAAACAGTACCTACAATGATTTCTCCCTCAGGCACATATCAGTATGACATGAAATTGAGATGATGTGCTTAAACAGCCTGTTGGTACCTTCTAAAGGTTACATGGTATTATGCTATAAAATTTGTGTATCAGTTTATAGCTGGAGCAGGCACTTTGTTTTAAAACCCTGCTAATTTGGCTACCTTCACCACAAAGATTATGTGGTAATGAAACATAATCAGTGATTAATTATAATATCCAACTTAATGTTGCAGCCATAGATGTTGGTATTATGTCATGTAACATGGGTGGTACATGTAGCAAATGTATTGTAACTGAAAACAAAATGTAGAATAAAACCACATTTAATGTCATGGATCATAATTATTGAAGCATTTGTGATACCAGAATCTCTTATGGAAATGATCTATAGAGTTTCAGCCATCATCTCTTGCACAACTGAAATTTGAAACATTTGTACCAGATAATTATGATTTCTCTCCTGCTTGGGCAACATTCATGTCAGTTCTGGTTGCCAATAATAAAGCTAATTGTGTGGAATGTGTCTGTGCTGGTGTAGTGATATTATTAGGTACATTAATGTGCCTCACAAATTCCTTTTGTAATGTGGAGAACAATCAATGACAATAACATTTAATTAGTAAGAGGGTAATGCAAACAACCTTTTACAGCATTTTTTATTAATTTGACTGACTACACTTTGAGAAATAAGTAATTAGCAGTTACTTTGATGGGAATCAGATTCAAGTGACATAGAATATGAGAACATATTTACATTGTAGCAGACAATTGCTTTGGAGTTTGATGACAACACATGGGCAGTTTCAGATAGAATTGTCATTTTTCTTTGTATTCCAAATTTTGTGTCCAAATGGTGGTGCTACATTTTGTGCAGCTAACAGAACTCGCAAATTTTTCATGTACCGTCGGCCGTGCACCAGCATGAAGAATGCACTGACAAATGTTTGTATATATTTTTAGTGCAGATGTGGAAATTAATGCTTGTTTACATATTTTGTGCAGTGTGTCACATAGCTTTCTCCACAGTGCCATTGTTCCAAATACCTATATAGGAATGCATGTTGCTGTCATTCAGATTTTTGAAAATACTTTCTCTAAATTACAATAACATGTTTTAAGTATGCAGCATTTGAATACCTTTGCTCAGTGATTATAGATTCAAATGCCTAAGTACTTCTGTTAACTATCATAAATTTTTAAGTATGTCACAAACCCTACTTTTCCCGTTATTATATTTATTGACTTATGAAGGCAACGAAACCATTTCTGTACTATTTAATTTGGTGCCTAAATATGAAAAACAGTGTTATAAGGCAAAAACTGTATGGTCTTGATTGTGTCTGTTGTACAGTGCCCTGTATTTCCTTGTGACTGAAATTAAGTACTTACTTTTTTAAATATTTTAATTTAACTTCAACTAGATATTTTACTTACTGCAGTTAAATTGTAAATTAGAAATACAAAGTTTGTTCTAGGCTCCATCATACTGACAGGTGTATCTCTGCTTCTCCAACAGCTGACAGCTGTTACATATGTCAGTTGTATTCATACACACTGCCATAAAATGTGAATGCTGATCCTTTTTGCAGTGCACAGTATTTTTTAATTATTATTTCAACAAGAGGGTTGACTGTCTTTTGAACGCAAATGTTCAATAAGGACAAATATTTGTTAGCTTTAATTTTTTCATGACTGAGTATATGGATACCAAGCTTCATAGTTATATCTGTAGTTTCTGTCTGTGTCTGAACGAAAGGGGTTCAATTGTGCCTTCAAGTTCATGGCAACTTGTTACTGGTTTCTCTAGTCTGCCTCATGTAGGCTAAAATGTAACTTTTGTGGTTAAGGTTCATGGCCGACGGTCACCTAGCTCTAGCTCCCAAGCATAAGCATATAGTTCCTCAAAATGCGATACCCCTTGCTTGACCTCGCCTTATCGTGGACATTAATACGTCCAGTGCCAATGGTTAACTTAGTGTCTAGCAATGCGTCTTTAAGTACTGTAGAGTTTATTAGCAACATAAAGTGTAATGGATGTACTGTATGTTAAAATATTTAGTTTTTTGCTACTAAAGAAAACTTTGTGCTGTACAACACAGCTGCAGTAATATTTTGGAAGCATCTAGCAAGTCAGAAGCAGCCTTGCCAGTCTTTTCTGCCTTAGGCATTAATTTACAAAAATGAAAACTATATTAACTGGAACAAAAGTTGCCTTTAATGAGAACATATAACAATAAGACTTTATGAACTAACAGTCTGATTAGAAAGGGGATCTTGTTGTGAAAGAAGCTTGATGTGGGCTTTCTTGTATGGATGAATGTTTCCTACCATAGGTAACAAATTAATCAATTCAAAGTCTTCTGAAATTACACAGAATTATCTTGCAATTAAATTGACTTTATCTCTGTATTTATCTCTCTCAGTAAAACTTGATTTCAGTTTATAAATTGTTATTCCACATACATTGATTATAAAACCTTGACACAGTTGCATCTTCTTGTGTGATATGTTCCTCTTTCTGTCAATGTTACAATTCTGAGTCTACTTTCAATGTAAAAATGTAACACATTTTACTATTGTATGTATGATTCAAATCAGAAAGCTGTGTTGGAGCTAGACTGCTGGGTGCCAACTTACATAGTATATATTTTTTGTTCTCTCTGTGATGAGCAGTGGATCAGTTGGATTCTACTGTAATACTTTTCTTAGTCCATACTTGGTAGCTTCATAGTTCATAGGCCTATATAGCATTTGCCATTATTGGCAAAATATAACTTAATGTTGATTCTTTTAGAGTATATCCAAATGTATTTGACAAAAAAGACTTGAAAGATGACCTCACGTTGTAATGAGGGGTCAAAACGTATTTATTGGTGAGCTTTTAATAGGGTTTCTCTGTTTTAACTTGAGAGAACTTCAGTTACTTATATCATTTTATTCTGCAGTTATGCATAAATTCACACAGACTGATGCAAGTAGAATGTATGTGTAAAATTTAGATATAATCCAGCTTTCATTATTCATTTGTATTAATCATTGTATGTTGCACCCTCATATCATGCAATTTAAATGATAAAACCAAATAAAAATGATACATTCCAGATAAATATGTAAGTTATTTTTTCTATTGAATGAATTGGAAAAATATGCACATAGTAAAAATTGTTGCCAATTGTGAGATTTAAATTGCTGACAACAAAATCCATAACTGCTCAGTTAGGTCTTAAAATGCATAATTTCAGCTGTAAACATTCAGTAGCTCTGTTCATCATTCATTTTATGTTTGTGTTAGTGATTTGTTGATTATTGACTGTAATGTTTGCAAGAAAGATATGTTGTAGATCTGAGAAATGTGTGAGCCTAATGTTTTTAATGAATGAGTTTTGTATACATTTGTGTAACAGATTGATGTAACCACAAAAAATCCATATCTCTACAATATATGTGTTTAAAATGAAACAGTTAGTAATTTTATTTTCCCTGGATCCAATATCCACCTTCCTCAACATTTTTCAGTTACAACAATGATTCTCTCTCTACTAAGTAATCACTTTCTAGAAGTTTATTTGAAAAAAAGGCAGTTAGTATGATGAATGTGTTGTTTCCAAAGGTTAGAATAAATGTTTTTTATTTAATTACTCATAAGGCAACATTATTTGCATTACACTGGCTGTAGAAGTTTGTATAAATTCAATGAAGTGTCTTCAAAACTTCTGTAGTGACATGTTGGTAGGAAGCATTTCACATGGACCATTCACTGATTTTTTATAAAAAGAAGAAAATTTTATTGCTGATTAGTGTGGAATTATATAAGCGACCACAATAAAAAAAATATCAAATGTAGTATATGTTCAGGTCAAAACTATTTGTGATTCTGTTTGAGCTGTTTATATGAAAAATACTGAAGGTATTAAATATTTCTGTTATTGTAGAGATGCTGCTACAACAATTGACAAATTTCATTTCAGTTTATATGAGGCTATAATTTTGCACAAAATATATTTTGAAAACAGTCTGAGTGCACTGACAAAGTATAAGTGAAGTGGATGCAGTTATCCAGTCATCCTAAAGCACCATATTTTCTCAGGTTGCCAATAATATCCTAGAATTACTGTTGCGAACTGCACACTTGGAACACCCTCACAAAGCCATTTTCTGGGCAAAACACCAACAAAGACAACTAATAGTCAATGACAACAGGAGAATTCCGTAATGAATGGTGGAGGTGTTATAAACAGTGCTTGCCACACTTTAAACTGATATGTTTCTATCTTGTATGCACAGATGGGGTAAGAATTCTTTTTTTATATGAGCCACATCAAGTTTTCGTCATTCAAGGGCAGTAGTAACAGAATGGAGGTTTGTCCACTGCTTCATTATGCTCCTTTCCTTTGATATTTCACTTTATCACTTAAAAAATTGTATCAAAATTCACAAGAATATTATATTTAATGGCAACTAGTGAGATGTGCGAACCAATTTCTGAAGGCACAAATACGGTCTTTCCATAGTTTCATTACATTCGGTAAGTGTGTAACGGCCGCATTAAATGTGTGAGAGAGAGCCCATAATATCACAGATGTTAAGGTCCAAGGAAACAACTGTAATACTTCGAAAATAATAGAGTAATTGTAGTAGGATAATAGGTGCGAATGGACTAAACAAAAATTAGAAGGCACTCCTGCGCTGTTTTCTGTAGGTCGTATAGTGCTGCATTAAATTTTTTATCGAGCATCTCGCACAACTTCTCGGAGCTGACATCGTACGTAGAATAAACTATCAAAAGTGTTGCTTGCCGTTAAATTTACATACAAATTGTTGAGCGCACAATACTCCCGTGTTTTTGCACCGTTGTTAGATAATCTGGGTGTTCTAGTTCCATTACTTCTCTACCAGTAGCAATTGGATTTTTTTGCTCTGTCATTGGTGCTTTACGTCAGTTAATGCCCATATTGTGGTTACATTCTTTCGCAGAAACTGTTCGATTATACTGCAGATGCATATAGCGTAAGGTCAAAGTTTCTAACCTGACACCCACGAAAGTGCAGTGATGCGCAGAAATTTGTGTTTGTGGCAGGAGAATAATAGGACAAAGGAATAACGTGGATGGAAGTGTTCAAAATATAGGAGCACATGATGTTTTTTTTCGGAATAATAAAATTCGGTTAAGACGTAAGATACGTTCGTTTTTTACGGTTGTACACAAATGGAAAAAATGCGTTAGTAATGAAAAATTTGGGTCCCTGCAACATCTCTCTGTAAATCATTGAAAAGCATGTGGCGGAGTGTACCTTCAGCAGTACTGTATATCAAAATACTCTCTCGAACTATTGACTTAAGGCTTGTCAAACGAATGATTGCATGCACAATCTCGACAGCAGTAATACATATGCCAGGTAAGAACCAATATAATTGGACTGGATGAACGGTGCATGATTACTGTTGCTGGCTGCCTATCCAACGGCTCCCAGGGGCAAGAAAAATTTGATTTTCAGTGTGTCGTATAATCATCGACCGAATTTAAAAACTTATAATACTGCCACAGTCTACTCATTAAGAGGTACAATCTTATATTAAAGGTAAGTTACAAACTGTTCGTATGTTTTGAGTCAGCATAACTCACACCTTGAAAATTTCCCAGACTATATTCACCCAGTCATTGAGAATGATGGCTTGCACAATCTCGATAGCAGTAATAGATATGCCAGATAAGAATCAATATAACTGAACTGGAAGAATGGTGTATGATTACTGTTGCTGGCTGCCTATCCAACGGCTCCCAGGGGCAAGAAACATTTGATTTTCAGTGTGTCGTATGATTACTGAACGAGTTTAAAAACTTAAAATACTGCCATAGTGTACTCATTAAGAGGTACAAATCTTACATTAAAGGTAAGTTACAAATTGTTCGTATGTTTCGAGGCAGCGTAACTCACACCTTGCAAATTTCCTAGACTCTATTCACCCAATCATTGAGAATACGAGCCCGTAGCATTTTCCAACGAACATTAAACATAATTTGAAACCTTTTAGACACCAACTCTTCCCCCCTCCCCGCGCACACAAAATAACGAAGGGAAAAAGGTTTATAGATTACTATATTTTCGCTGTTTATTCAGTAAAACACAGGCATCAGGCGTTTTAGTTTATTACTACTTTACTACTGATTCTATTCGCAATACATTTTGCAGGCAGTATCCATATACTCTACTGAGGGTGTGGGGCGGCGGTGCCGTCTTTTACAAGAGAGAATGAAAACTGTTTTTGTGGTCAGCCAGAAAGTGGTGGAGAACATACTGATCAGAGATTCCAGTCTGCAAGTCCACATTCTTGTCTTGCCAACCGAAAGAAATATTTCTATTGTCTGTTTACTCAGCAGGAGCAGGAATTGTGATTATAAATGAAGATTTTGAGTTCTAATTGATAGATATATTTGATAAACTTTCACACCCAAAACATAGTAATATTTCTGAAGATAATAAATACGATAAATGGTTCAAATGGCTCTGAGCACTATGCGACTTAACTTCTGAGGTCATCAGTCGTCTAGAACTTAGAACTAATTAAACCTAACTAACCTAAGGACATCACACACATCCATGCCCGAGGCAGGATTGGAACCTGCGACCGTAGCAGTCCCGCGGTTCCGGACTGAGCGCCTAGAACGGCTAGACCACCGCGGCCGGCAATAAATATGATATTTCCATCATAAACAGCACTATGAGCATTTCAGAGGCGACCTCTACCGTAAGTTCCCTATAAATGGTCTTCCGCTCTGACTTCTAGAATCAAAGTTAACGGCTCGTCACAAAAGTGCAACGCGTTTTTGCTATCATTACGGGCGGCACACAAACAGTAACTTCCGCGAAATCTAAGCAATCCAGGACGGTGTACAGTCCTAGCGAGTTCAGATTCTACCAAAATATACACTCCTGGAAATTGAAATAAGAACACCGTGAATTCATTGTCCCAGGAAGGGGAAACTTTATTGACACATTCCTGGGGTCAGATACATTACATGATCACACTGACAGATCTACAGGCACATAGACACAGGCAACAGAGCATGCACAATGTCGGCACTAGTACAGTGTATATCCACCTTTCGCAGCAATGCAGGCAGCTATTCTCCCATGGAGACGATCGTAGAGATGCTGGATGTAGTCCTGTGGAACGGCTTGCCATGCCATTTCCACCTGGCGCCTCAGTTGGACCAGCGTTCGTGCTGGACGTGTAGACCGCGTGAGACGACGCTTCATCCAGTCCCAAACATGCTCAATGGGGGACAGATCCGGAGATCTTGCTGGCCAGGGTAGTTGACTTACACCTTCTAGAGCACGTTGGGTGGCACGGGATACATGCGGACGTGCATTGTCCTGTTGGAACAGCAAGTTCCCTTGGCGGTCTAGGAATGGTAGAACGATGGGTTCGATGACGATTTGGATGTACCGTGCACTATTCAGTGTCCCCTCGACGATCACCAGTGGTGTACGGCCAGTGTAGGAGATCGCTCCCCACACCATGATGCCGGGTGTTGGCCCTGTGTGCCTCGGTCGTATGCAGTCCTGATTGTGGCGCTCACCTGCACGGCGCCAAACACGCATACGACCATCATTGGCACCAAGGCAGAAGCGACTCTCATCGCTGAAGACGACACGTCTCCATTCGTCCCTCCATTCACGCCTGTCGCGACACCACTGGAGGCGGGCTGCACGATGTTGGGGCGTGAGCGGAAGACGGCCTAACGGTGTGCGGGACCGTAGCCCAGCTTCATGGAGACGGTTGCGAATGGTCCTCGCCGATACCCCAGGAGCAACAGTGTCCCTAATTTGCTGGGAAGTGGCGGTGCGGTCCCCTACGGCACTGCGTAGGATCCTACGGTCTTGGCGTGCATCCGTGCGTCGCTGCGGTCCGGTCCCAGGTCGACGGGCACGTGCACCTTCCGCCGACCACTGGCGACAACATCGATGTACTGTGGAGACCTCACGCCCCACGTGTTGAGCAATTCGGCGGTACGTCCACCCGGCCTCCCGCATGCCCACTATACGCCCTCGCTCAAAGTCCGTCAACTGCACATACGGTTCACGTCCACGCTGTCGCGGCATGCTACCAGTGTTAAAGACTGCGATGGAGCTCCGTATGCCACGGCAAACTGGCTGACACTGACGGCGGCGGTGCACAAATGCTGCGCAGCTAGCGCCATTCGACGGCCAACACCGCGGTTCCTGGTGTGTCCGCTGTGCCGTGCGTGTGATCATTGCTTGTACAGCCCTCTCGCAGTGTCCGGAGCAAGTGTGGTGGGTCTGACACACCGGTGTCAATGTGTTCTTTTTTCCATTTCCAGGAGTGTACATTTAGTGACCAGGTTGTGGCGTAACCCAAGGCAGCGTGTTAGCCGGCGTTTGACTGGCGAGTACCGTATGGTAGCTGCGTGCGAAGTGAAGTCTTCACTGCCTCTGCCAGCCGCTGTGACCGAGCGGTTCTAGTTGCTTCAGTCCGTGACCGCGCTTTTGCTGAGGTCGCAGGTTCAAATCCTGCCTCGGATATGGATGCGTGTGATGTCCTTAGGTTAGTTAGGTTTAAGTAGTTCTAAGTTCTAGGGGACTGATGATCTCATAGTGCTCAGAGCCATTTGAACCATTTGAACCGCACTGCCTCTCAGGCCGCATTTAGGTATATGGGCGCAGCGGACGGCTGAAGGAAACATCTGCAGTCATCCACTCTATCCCTAAGTAGCAGCATCTAAATGGCCGCTTTCCCGGACACATATTATTTTATAACACTGTCATGAATAAATTTAGAGCCCTCGTAATTTTTTATGAGAGGAGTGAAGCAGGCTTCAATCACAGAAAAAGTTTTAGCTCGACTGCATTCAAACTTCGCCGTCTAGAATTTTCAGAACGGAACTGACAGTAGAACATGACCACTGAACGAAAACTTCAAGAGGCCATGTATTGGTTGTTATTTACATCAAAGTTTCGTTATAGCCCTATTATTTAATGGGTTTATTAGGTGCTGTAATCAAAATTTTCTATCACTTATGTAAATGGTACTTAATCTACTACAAATAGGGACGTTTTTGTTCCAAATTTAGTTTTCGGTAAATTACTCGAACGCTATTAGAGGTAGCTCAATGGGAACGCATACTTAAAGATTTTATTTCGAATTGAGTCTTCATACAAATTTTGAGCGTTCTAGCTTTATTATTTAGCGCCGCTTATTTTTCCTAAAAGCATGGATTCTGACTAAAAATTTTGTTCCGATCAAGTTCAAACTTGTAACAGTTAATTTTGACATACATTTGCACATTATGACCGATTTTTTGCTTTATAGTTTTATTATTTAGCGCCACTCACTTTTTCTTACTATGTGATCAAAAGTATCCGGACACCTGGCAGAAAATGACTTACAAGTTAGTGGCGCCCTCCATCGATAATACTGGAATTCAATGTGGTGTTAGCCCACCTAAGCCTCGATGACAGCTTCCACTCTCCCAGGCATACGTTCAATCAAGTGCTGGAAAGTTTCTTGGGGAGTGGCAGCCTATTATTCACGGAGTGCTGCACTGAGAAGAGGTATCGATGTCGGTCGGTGAGGCCTGGCACGAAGTCGGCGTTTCAAACCATCCCAAAGGTGTTCTATAGAAATCAGGTAAGGACTCTGTGCAGGCCAGTCCATTACAGGGATGTTACTGTCGTGCAACCACCCCGAAACAGGCAGTGCATTATGAACAGGTGCTCGATCGTGTTGAAAGATAGAATCACCATCCGCGAATTGCTCTTCAAAAGTGGGAAGAAAGAATGTGCTTAAAACACCAATGTAGGCCTGTGCTGTGATAGTGCCACGCAAAGCAACAAGGGGTGCAAGCCCCCACCATGAAGAACACGACCACACCATAACACCACCACCTCCAAACTTTACTGTTGGCACTACGCACGCTGACAGATGACGTTCACCAGGCATTCGCCATACCCGTCCCCTGCCATCAGATCGCCACATTGTGTACCGTGATTCGTCACTCCACACAACTTTTTTCCACTGTTCAATCGTCCAATGTTTACGCTCCTTAAACCAAGTGGGGCGTCATTTGGCATTAACGGGCGTGATGTATGGCTTATGAGCAGCCGCTGGACCATGAAATCCAAGTTTTCTCATCTCCCGCCTAACTGTCATAATACTTGCAGTGGATCCTGATGCAGTTTGTAATTCCTGTGTGATGGTCTGGATAGATGTCTGCCTATCACACATTACGACCTCTTCAACTGTCGGCGGTCTCTGTCAGTCAACAGACGAGGTCGGCTTGTACGCTTTTGACTGTACGTATCCCTTTACGTTGCCCCATCACTATCACATCGGAAACAGTGGACCTAGGGATGTTTAGGAATGTGGAAATCTCGCATACAGACGTGTGACACTAGTAACACGCAATCACCCGACCACGTTCGAATTCCGTGAGTGCCGCGGAGCGCCCCATTCTGCTCTCTCGTGATGTCTAATAACTACTGAGGTCGCTGATGTGGAGTACGTGGTAGCAGGCGGCAGCACAATGCACCTAATATGAGAAACGTATGTTTTTGGGGATGTCCGGATACTTTTGATCAAATGGTATATTTAGGGAAAGATCACTCTTAGATTTGACAATTTTAACATTAATATACTGAAACATACGTTGACAAAATATGGATAAGCTATTTTAATTTTTAATTTCATTCTCCAATTATGGTGCAATACTTGTTGCGTAATGGTGACTTGACCCTAGTAGCAGTGAACTGGGGTGACTTCCGGCTCGCCTCTGTATCTCTCAATTGATACATCGCTCGTTTCGCTACAAGCGTACCTGCAAAATTATATCATTTTACGATACGTTTATAGGAAGGTGTGTCATTTTGTTCTTGGGAGTCCAATTCTTTAAAGAAGAAGGCGTGTACTGGTGCTCTACACAGGGTGTTACAGAAAAGCTTGCCTTACTTTGAGATGTGTTAGTATAGACCATAATCAAGGAAAAAAAAGTCCAGTAAGTATGTGCTTTGAGATGCATACCTTAAACACCATGAGAACCTGTTTATCAGAATGGTCGTGTTTCGCGGTAGCGAAGATGAACAAGTGCTCAGTTCACATCTCTTAATTTATGTTTGCTAGAGTCTCTGTTCACTGGACATTTTTTCTTGTTGTTGTGCAGACTACCTTCTCTCAAAATACGGAAGGCAAGGAGCATGCAGTAGAAAAGATGTGTCACGCATTAGCAAAGATGAGCAAGTGCCTAGTAAGGTATGTATTTTAGAGGCCATATTTACTGGTCATTTTGAACTTTTTTTGGTCTGCACTACCAGACCACAAAATATGGAATACTTAAAAAAAAACCCTTTCTACCAGTGGTTCGCTGTCTGGGGGTAATTAAACCCTGATGGTTGAAATTAAATTTTCTGAGGCGTAAAAACAAATGGTTTCAATTGTGCTTATTATTAATTCCGCAATAATAAATGAACCCTGCTCTATTATTACTACTATTATTATTAAGAGGGTTGGAACTTTAATAGTGGCGTCTGTTTAGTTACAACTCGAATAAAATAGATAGACACGTGTTTCAATGTTTTACTGACCTTCAAAGTAGTCACCAGCATTGTGTATAACCCGTTGCCAGCGATGTGGAAGTCGTAGGATACTCTTAGCAGTGCCAGTTGTGTTGACAGTTCGAGCGGCGCGGTCTATTGCCCGACGAATTTGTAGCAGTTCTGAAGCGAATGCCGTGAAGCGCTTCCTTCAGTTTAGAAATCGTGTTGAACTCACGAGGGCTTAAGTCAGAGGAGTACACTAGGTGGTATAGCACTCAGCAGCCCCATCAGTCAAACCAATCAGCAACAGCTTGCACTGTACATGCTTGAGCATTGTCCTGCAAAATAATGGTCAAGTCTTGCAGAAAGTGTCATCATTTCTGTCTCTATGCCAGATGAAAACCCGGCGAGAATCACTGTGCAGACTATACCTGGACTCGTCCGTGAACATAACGAGCTGTCATGTGACCAGGAGTTAGTGGAATGCACCTTGCAGGTCTCCGGGGCAATAAACCATGTCCCTACAGTTGACTATAGACTGTGTGTCTGGAGACAACTGTTCCAGTGGCTGCGGTAAGGTCCTGAGAGAGGCTACCTGCAGTACTCCGTGGCCGTCTGCGGGCGCTGATGGTGAGATATCGGTCTTCTTGTGGTGTTTTACCCTGTGGACGTCCCGTACTGTAGCGGCTGGACACGTTTCCTGTCTGCTGGAATCGTTGCCATAATGTTGAGATCACACTTTGTGGCATACGGAGGGCCTGTGATACGACGTGCTGTGTTTGACCAGCCTCCAGTCGCCCTAGTATTCTACCCCTCATAAGTCATCAATATGTGTTCTTTGAGCCATTTTCAACACACAGTCACCATTAGCACGTCTGAAAACGTCTGCACACTTACTCGCTGCACCGTACTCTGACATGCACCAACACACATCTGCGTATGTGTACTGCTGCCAGCGCCACCGTGCGACGACCGCAGGTCAAATGCACCGCATGGTCATACCCCGAGGTGATTTAAATCAACGAACTGCGCACCAGAGCATTGTTTCACCTTGTATCAGCATTATCCTTAATTTATGAGCATGAGTGTAGATACTGTCGTGCATTGCCGTCCATAAAAATGCGCACTTGAAAAGACGCACATGGGGAATTAGCACTGTGTTACAATAATGTGATCGCCGGCCGTTGTGGCCGAGGGGTTCTAGTTGCTTCAGTCAGGAACCGCGCGACTGATACGGTCGCAGGTTCGCATCCTGCCTCGGGCATGGATGTGTGTGAAGTCCTTAGGTTAGTTAGGTTTAAGTAGTTCTAAGTTCTAGGGGACTGATGACCTCAGATGTTAAGTGTCATAGTGTTCAGAGCCATTTGAACCAATAACGTGATCGGTTAATGTACCGTATTCAAAGATAAGACCCTTGAAAGATTACGTCTTCCCACACCACAACACCTGGAACAGCAAAACACGCGTGTTAGACAATGCTCTTGGGTGTATTATGTGTTCCTGCCACTCACCATATGAAAGCACGGTCAGAATCACTATTCGGACCAAATCTGGTCTCACCTGAGAAGAGTGTGCGACCCATTTTCCTACGCTCTTGGCACCATCCCAAATGGAGCCGCCGATGTGTGTGTGTCAACAGAATACGACATACTGGTCGTCGGGCAAAGAGACCACCCATATACAGTCGCCGTGGCACTGTGGAATTGCGTGCCTTGCAGTCCTGTTAAATGTGAATGCAATTGCACCCGCTGCTTGACGTGGGTCGCCTCTTGCGTGTTGGACAATGTTGTAGTCGTCTGCTGCTGTAGTTGACTGTGACCAATCACCTCCTCTGCTTTGGGCAGCAGTGGCTGTGGTTCTGAACGCTCCCCGTGCACGCGAAATAATGCTGTGAGCAATACCAACCTCCTGGGCTATACTCGTCACACTTCACCCTTCTTCCAGTTTCCCAATCTTTCCTCCCCACGTGAGGCATGCTGTAATGATGAACACAGCCACCGTGCACTGTAGTTACTCGCTGCTTGACACACGCTGTCTTTTTCTGTTCCTTGAACTGCCTCGTATTGCGGTCCAGGCTCATTTGGCACTGTAGTAATTCGGACCTCACGCCATGTGACGTCAAATTTTGTGTGCACGACTGGGAAACCTCAGGCAACATCTTCCCACACTTTCATTCATGTCCGCCTATGCTACTTTATAAATCTCGTCCTTAAGTTTTCCAGAGCAATATACTTTATAAGTTCGTTGTTGTTGTTGATGTGGAAAAACTTGGAAATTTGTGGTAAGGTCTTACAGGACCAAACTGCTGAGGTCATCGGTCCCTAGGTTTACACAGTACTTAATCTAACTTAAAATAACTTCCGCTACGGACGACACACACACCCATGCCCGAGGGAGCATTCGAACCTCCAAAGGGGGAAGCCGCGCAGACCGTAACAAGATGCCCTAGACCGCTCGGGTACCCCACGCGGCTGTTGTTGAGGTCTTCCGTCCAGAGACTGGTTTGATGCAGCTCTCCGTTCTACTCTACCCTGTTCAATCCTCTTCGTCTCCCAGTAACTATTGCAACCTATATCCCTCTGAATCTGCTAACAGTAATCATCTCTTAGTCTCCCTCAACGATTTTTACCCTCCACGCTTCCCTACAATACAAAAATGGTGATCCCTTCATGCCTCAGAATATGTCCTACCAACCGATCCCTTCTTCTAGTCAAGTCGTGCCACAAATTCCTCTTCTCCCCAATTCTATTCAGTAGCTTCTCATTAGTTACCATGATCTAGCTGTCTAATCTTCAGCATTCTTCTATAGCACCACATTCCGAAAGCTTCTATTCTTTTCGTGTCTAACCTATTTATCGTCCATATTTCACTTCCATACATAGTTACACTCCATAACAATACTTTCGGAAAGGATTTGCTAATACTTAAATGAATATTCAATATCAATAAACCTCTCTTTTTCACAAACACCTTCCTTGCCATAGCCCGTCTACATTTTATATCCTCTCTGCTTCGACCATCATCAGTTACGTTGCTCCCCAAATAGCAAAACTGATCTACTCCTTTAATTGTCTCATTTCCTAATCTAATTCCTTCAGCATGACCTGATTTAATACTGCTACATTCCATTATCCTAATTTTGCTTTTGTTGATATTCATATTAAATCCTCCTTTCAAAACACTGTCCATTCAGTTCACCAGCTCTTCCAGATCCTTTGCTGTCTCTGACAGTATTGCAATGTCGTCGGCAAACCTCAAACTTTTTATTTCATTTCCATGGACTTTGATTACTACTCCAAATTTTTCATTTTGTTTCCTTCACTGCTTGTTCAATATACAGACTGAATAATATCGGGGATAGGCTACAACTCTGTCTCACTCCCTTCTCAATCACTGCTTCTCTTTCGTTATAAGCTCACCGTACAAAAGAAATTAGCCACTCCATTGCGCGCGCACAGATCGCGCACAGATGGATCGTTAAGCCTTTAGAGATGGCGCAGAAATCGAGTCATGTGCTCGTCTGGGCATGCACTGACTCCACTGGAGCATAAGGCAGCAGCGATCAGTGAGACATTTATGTTTCAAGTGAACATCGTTTGTAAACATGGGTAAATATAAGGACGTGGCTGAGTGGCAAAAAGGGGCAATGGTGTTTGGCCGCGCCCATGGTCATATGGCGTGTGAAGTTTCTGGGTTTAACGTGTCTACAAGCAGTGGTGTAACACATGTGACCACGAAACACAACATCAGAGCCGGTCAGAGTGGCCGAGCGGTTCTAGGCGCTGTAGTCTGGAACCGCGTGATCTCTGCAGTCGCAGGTTCGAATCCTGCCTCGGGCATGGATGTGTGTGATGTCCTTAGGTTAGTTAGGTTTAAGTAGTTCTAAGTTCTAGGGGACTGATGACCTCAGAAGTTAAGTCCCATTGTGCTCAGAGCCATTTCTGAACAACATCAGAATCGTGCTCGGAAAAAGATCGTGTCTGACATGGACGAGAGACTCTTTAGGTCGTTTTTGTATGAAAATCGCTTCCAAAGGAGATAGGAATTGCTGCGAGCACTCAGTGAAGGTCGATCCACGCCTGTTATCGAGAGAACATTGCAACGCGAACGGCATGCAATGAACATTTGGAATCAATCAGCTAGCAAGAGGCCAGTGGTCACGGGCGTGGGACATAAGGACAACAACAGCAAAGTTCATGGGGCTCGCAGAATATATGACCGGCTTTCTGAACATTCACCCACTCTATTACATCTCAACTGGCCTTTAAAATCATCCGATTTGAGCCCCATAGAGTCTGTAGGACTTGTTGGGACTATGGGTGAAATGCTGACATCACCTCTCCAGCAATTTGTGAAATTGCGCCATCAAATTCGTATAGGAGTGCTTTTTTTGATTCATTTTTGTCCAGCGAGGTTACCAACTGCTATCTGTGCATCATATGTTTCCGTTTATGCGTGTTCCCGGTAGATGGCAGGATATGCTTAAAGATAGATGTTTACCACAGGGTCAGCCTGTATTCGAGAAATTAAGGGAATTTCTGTTTATTTTTAGTAATTTTGGACAACAATATGATTAAACTATGCTGTAATATGCATATATGTCCTACCCGATCGATTGATTGTTCATTTCATCACAGCATTGCGGAAAAGATTCGTTTCAATGTTACACTAGGTATGCATTTGGTAACGATCTGTACTTTCACATTCCAGGGGCACTGATTTCATAGTTTCTGAGTGTCTAATACTAAGTTTTCTGCGTATTGCATGTGCTTTTGAGTTATCTGTAACATAAATACACTACTGGCCATTAAAATTGCTACATCACGAAGAAATGCCAATGATAAACGGGTATTCATTGGACAAATATATTATACTAGAACTGACATGTGATTACATTTTCACGCAATTTGGGTGCATAGATCCTGAGAAATCAGTACCCAGAACAACCACCTCTGGCCGTAATAACGGCCTTGATACACCTGGGCGTTGAGTCAAACAGAGCTTGGATGGCGTGTACAGGTACAGCTGCCCATGCAGCTTTAACACGATTCCACAGTTCATCAAGAGTAGTGACTGGCGTATTGTGACGAGCCAGTTGCTCGGCCACCATTGAACAGACGTTTTCAGTTGGTGAGAGATCTGGAGAATATGCTAGCCAGGGCAGCAGTCGAACATTTTCTGTATCCAGAAAGGCCCGTACAGGACCTGCAACATGCGTTCGTGCATTATCCTGCTAAAATGTAGGGTTTCGCAGGGATCGAATGAAGGGTAGAGCCACGGGTCGTAACACATCTGAAATGTGACGTCCATAGTTCAAAGTGCCGTCAATACGAACAAGAGGTGACGGAGACGTGTAACCAATGGCACCCCATACCATCACACAGGGTGATACGCCAGTACGGCGATGACGAATACACGCTTCCAATGTGCGTTCAGCGCGATGTCGCCAAACACGGATGCGACCATCATGATGCTGTAAACAGAATCTGGATTCATCCGAAAAAATGACGTTTTGCCATTCGTGCACCCAGGTTCGACGTCGAGTACACCATCGCAGGCGCTCATGTCTGTGATGCAGCGTCGAGGGTAACAGCAGCCCTGGTCTCCGAGCTGATAGTCCATGCTGCTGCAAACGTCGTCGAACTGTTCGTGCAGATGGTTGTTGTCTTGCAAACGTCCCCATCTGTTGACTCAGGGATCGAGACGTGGCTGCACGATCCGTTACAGCCATGCGGATAAGATACCCGTCATCTCAAGTGCTAGTGATACGAGGCCGTTGGGATCCAGCACGGCGTCCCGTATTACCCTCCTGAACCCACCGGTTCCATATTCCGCTAACAGTCTTTGGATCTCGACCAACGCGAACAGCAATGTCGCGATACGATAAACAACAATCGCGATAGGTTACAATCCGACCTTTATTAAAAACGGAAAAGTGATGGTACGCATGTCTCCTCCTTACACGAGGCATCACAACGATTTTTCACCAGGGAACGCCGGTGAACTGTTGTTAGTGTATGAGAAATCGGCTGGAACCTTCATCATGACAGCACGTTGTAGGTGTCGCCACCGGTCCCAACCTTGTATGAATACTCTGAAAAGCTAATCATTTGCATATCACAGCATCTTCTTCCTGTCGGTTAAGTTTCGCGTCTGTAGCACGTCATCTTCGTGGTGTTGAAATTTTAATGGCCAGTAGTGTAGTAATCTTTAGTAATGTAAGTTAGGTAGTGGGAATGTTGAGTTTGAGAGGGTAACACATTTCTTAGAAATGTAGCCATGGTAAAGGCTGAGAGTATCTGTTTCAGTCAGGGAGTGCGACCTTGCTCATTAATACACTCCTGGAAATTGAAATAAGAACACCGTGAATTCATTGTCCCAGGAAGGGGAAACTTTATTGACACATTCCTGGGGTCAGATACATCACATGATCACACTGACAGAACCACAGGCACATAGACACAGGCAACAGAGCATGCACAATGTCGGCACTAGTACAGTGTATATCCACCTTTCGCAGCAATGCAGGCTGCTATTCTCCCATGGAGACGATCGTAGAGATGCTGGATGTAGTCCTGTGGAACGGCTTGCCATGCCATTTCCACCTGGCGCCTCAGTTGGACCAGCGTTCGTGCTGGACGTGTAGACCGCGTGAGACGACGCTTCATCCAGTCCCAAACATGCTCAATGGGGGACAGATCCAGAGATCTTGCTGGCCAGGGTAGTTGACTTACACCTTCTAGAGCACGTTGGGTGGCACGGGATACATGCGGACGTGCATTGTCCTGTTGGAACAGCAAGTTCCCTTGGCGGTCTATGAATGGTAGAACGATGGGTTCGATGACGGTTTGGATGTACCGTGCACTATTCAGTGTCCCCTCGACGATCACCAGTGGTGTACGGCCAGTGTAGGAGATCGCTCCCCACACGATGATGCCGGGTGTTGGCCCTGTGTGCCTCGGTCGTATGCAGTCCTGATTGTGGCGCTCACCTGCACGGCGCCAAACACGCATACGACCATCATTGGCACCAAGGCAGAAGCGACTCTCATCGCTGAAGACGACACGTCTCCATTCGTCCCTCCATTCACGCCTGTCGCGACACCACTGGAGGCGGGCTGCACGATGTTGCGGCGTGAGCGGAAGACGGCCTAACGGTGTGCGGGACCGTAACCCAGCTTCATGGAGACGGTTGCGAATGGTCCTCGCCGATACCCCAGGAGCAACAGTGTCCCTAATTTGCTGGGAAGTGGCGGTGCGGTCCCCTACGGCGCTGCGTAGGATCCTACGGTCTTGGCGTGCATCCGTGCGTCGCTGCGGTCCGGTCTCAGGTCGACGGGCACGTGCACCTTCCGCCGACCACTGGCGACAACATCGATGTACTGTGGAGACCTCACGCCCCACGTGTTGAGCAATTCGGCGGTACGTCCACCCGGCCTCCCGCATGCCCACTATACGCCCTCGCTCAAAGTCCGTCAACTGCACATACGGTTCACGTCCACGCTGTCGCGGCATGCTACCAGTGTTAAAGACTGCGATGGAGCTCCGTATGCCACGGCAAACTGGCTGACACTGACGGCGGCGGTGCACAAATGCTGCGCAGCTAGCGCCATTCGACGGCCAACACCGCGGTTCCTGGTGTGTCCGCTGTGCCGTGCGTGTGATCATTGCTTGTACAGCCCTCTCGCAGTGTCCGGAGCAAGTATGGTGGGTCTGACACACCGGTGTCAATGTGTTCTTTTTTCCATTTCCAGGAGTGTATTTCAGTTACGTAACGCGATTCTTTGTCCTACCGCCGCTTAGCTCTGGGAGAGTGCCGCATCGAACGTGTGTCTCGTTTCGGCTAATGCTTTTATTGTGTCATGTGTTTTCTGTTCGTTGTGTTAGAATTTATTTTCCGAGTTTCAATTTTAAATGAATTCCGCGAATTTCGGGTTCCTCGTAGCTGGTGAATTGGTAATAGTTACCACATGCGTCTCATGCGGTACGTGGAGACGACTTCGGCTCATAAATCTCATCTTCTCTGTCTGTTACTTCTGTTTATAGCCTTCCTTGTCTGTCTAATTTTACTTAATTGGAATAACTTCCGTGACGTCGGTGTCAGCTGGTGTTGGTTATTTGAATTAGACCACGTCTTTCCACCACGTGGAGAGCCTTCAGGTCAACGTTATTATTGTTTCAAGCTTGCTGCTCGACTTGCATTTCCAGTAGTATGAAAATTTGCTTTCATTCTAAATATTACCGCACTGTTCGTTGCTCTGATATGAGAATTTCTTTGCGTGTGTGGTGTATCAGTAAAGCTAACGTTAGTCTGTCCCATCACCTTTTTAATCTGGTGTATAGATTTGTACTTATATTCTTTCTACGTGTGTATTGTTGGGATGATTGTGCTTGTGCGTCTAGTTTTGATGAATCCTTCCTTTTACGTGTTGAGATAGAGTTATTTGGTTCGAAGCATTTGTTTAGTGATCATTATAGCTTGAAGTTGTTATCTGATTTTATTCGTGAATAAATGGTAAATGGTTTCGATATTCTGTTCCTAACGTTACCTGTGCGATCTGTCCAACATTTTAGTCTGGCTCCCTCAGAGCCATCTGATTTGACTATTCGGTTTTTTAAAATTTAATTTGGTGTTAATACGAAAGTGTTGATCTGAATTTAACCAAATACTAATCAGGGGGACAGTTTGATAATAAATGAAATTACACAATATCAAGATCTTTACTGCTCTCATACAGATATGATTTTCTGTATACAAACTGGAGCGGCGAGTGAAAATTTGTAACAAGGCCGGAAATCGAACCCCAGTCTACTGCTTACTAGGCAGGTGCCTTAGCCACTTTTTTTTCCGTTGTTGATCGTTGGGTTTGGTCGTTGCTGACGTCACATGACATCCGTTAAAGTTCGTTTGTTGATCCTTCCACTCAGTTTTTTATTACAGAGACCAACCAGCTAGCCGGCCGATGTGGCCGAGGGGTTCTAGGCGCTTCAGTCTGGAACCGCGCGACCACTACGGTCGCAGGTTCGAGTCCTACCTCGGGCATGGATGTGTGTGATGTCCTTACGTTAGTTCGGTTTAAGCAGTTCTAAGTTCTAGGGAACTGATGACCCCAGATGTTAAGTCCCATAGTGCTCAGAGCCATTTGAACCATTTTTTTTTTTTCAGACAAACCAGCTCTCTGACCGAACATGCTGAGCTACCGTGCCGGCACCACTAATCCATCTTGGCACTGCACGGATTACTCTGGGACGCCTTCTTCCCCGATCCAAACTCTCTCTGCCGTTCCAGTCTGCGTCCCCCATTTATGGTTGACGCTGGGGTGCTATTCCAGAACATGGAGAACCTCGGTAGTTCTGTTCGTGTGTAAGGAGGTATTTAAAGTAGACTGGGGCGGCACTGAGAATTTCGATCGACGGCGGAGGCGTGACAGGTCAAACCGAGCAGTTGACTAAATCGCTGTGCCAAGGTGGTTTAGTGGCTAATGCACCTGCGTAGTAAGCAGAAGACCGGGTTTAGATACCCCGCCTTGGTACAAATTTTCACTTTCCGCATCAGTCTCTGTACATTAATCGTAATCGATATAATTATTCCTCAACTCTCAAATTTAACAGATTGAGACTTAGAAATTCTTCCAATCCATATGTGGCACACAGCAAACCAGTGCTTAACAGTATTGGTTAAAAACAGTCTTGGTTGCAATTTTAGTTTTTTATTTTTCAACGACGCGTTTCGCCTTATTTAGGCATCTTCAGGTTATCTTTTGTGGATGGACGCGAGTGGCACCAAGATCTTCATAACGCGTTCCCGTTCACAGGAAAACGTGAACGGGAACGCGTTATACAGATCTTGGTGTCACTCGCGTCCATATGGAAAAGATAACCTGAAGATGCCTAAATAAAGCGAAACGCGTCGTTGAAAAATAAAAAACTAAAATTGCAACCAAGACTGTTTCTAACCAATAGACTGAGACTTGCCCTATGCAAACGAGCACTAGTCTCACTTTCAATCTGACCATCGTTTAGAATAAGTAGTTGAAAACAGGAATTATTGTGCAGTGGCTCTCAGAGATAAACCGAACCCTGGTGGTGGCAAAGTTTCGCTGCCAGTATTTGGGTGCCAAGGGGGAGACAGGCAATGGTGTGAGGTTCCTGATCACCTCTCTTTGCGACAATGTCCTGGATTACATTGCAAACCCTTCCCTTCATGAAGTGAGAGTATGAGACACTATTGACAGTGATCCGTCCGACTGGTGGGGACGTTAAGGTAGGCAGTTCGACAGGAGCGGGCTATGCGTTCCTTCTCTGCATCCCTAACAATGCGGTACCAGGTATAGATACGACGGACGGAACTGCAAGTTTGTGTAGGACAACAAGGCACTGTTCAAGCTGGTGGAGACTCTGTAATTGTATGGGGCGCGTGCAGTCGGAATGATATGGGACTCCTGGTACGTTTAGATAAAACTCTGACAGGTGACACGTACGTAAGCATCCTCCTTGATCACCTGCATCCATTCATGCCCATTGTGCATTCCGATGGACTTGGGCAATTCCAGCAGCAGAATGCGACACCCCACACGTCCAGAATTTCTACAGAGTGTTTCCAGGAACACTCTTCTGAGATTAAAAACTGGCCACCAAACACCCAGACATGAACAGTATTGAGCATATCTGATATGCCTTACAACGTGCTTTTCGGAAGATATCTCCACCCCCTCGTACTCTTACGGATTTATGGACAGCCCTGCAGGATTCATGGGGTCAGTTCCCTCCAGCACTGCTTCAGGCATTAGTCGAGTCCATGCCACGTCGTGTTGTGGCACTTCTGCGTGCTCGCGGGGGCCCTACACGGTATTAGGCAGGTGCACCAGTGTGTTTTTCTCTTCAGTGTACTTTCGTTTGACATGTACCATGTCATCTTCAAAGAGACAGCAGTAACATCGTAGGAATGTCTCATTTATTTGTATTTCTGTGATTAACTCTTGAAAATAAAATTTTTTCGTGTGCGCCGTGCTGAGACATTCAGACTGTGCGACACGAGTTGTATCGCTCAATAACTTGTCCCTCTGACATTATGCTCCAAGTCGAGCAGTACCGTTAAGAGCACGTGCCTGCGTCGTCCCCTTGACCAACTACGAGCAACAGGGAGGAAGAAAACAATAAGTCAAATGGAACGGAATTATATCGGATCAATATGCTACGAGTATGTTTTCCTTGTTTGGAGAGGGGATCACCTCTATTCTGATGGTTTGAAGCGGCACGCCAAGTTTTCATCTCACGTGCCAAAGTCTTCATCTCGAAGTCGTACTTTCACTCATCGTCTTCAATTATTTGCTATAAATATTTCAATCGTGGTCTCCTAAAACTGGTTTTCCCCTCAACAGCTCTCTCTAGTACCATGGACGTTGCTCCCCGACGTCGTAACACGTGACCTACCGTCTTGTCCCTTTTTATTGGCAGTATTCTCACGTTTTCCGTTTCTCGTCGATTCTAAGGTGGACTTCATTTCTTATTTTAATCAGTACACTTACTTCTCAACGTCTCAATGGCTTGGCTTCTCTCCCCGCAGTCCACGATTCACTATCATACAGGGATGTGGTCCAGACGTAAAGGGACAGTCAAACGAAAACGATTCAGTTGAAAAAGAAAATTACTAAATTTGCTATGAGGTAGGGAGCTGCTGTAAAGTGGAAAGATACTGGGCCACAAATTTAATAGCATATTTATAAAAACACAAACAAATATACTGAAACACAGAAAATGATGCATTACAATTTGAGCAGCTACCTCTGGAGTTAGTTCAATTACTTTCCAACACCACAGCTGTTGGTGAGTACTACACAATTTTCAGAAATGACTGAATTAAATTAAAAAACTTATTTTTTGAGAACAGAATTACCTTAAAAAATTTGATAGATACTTAGCGCAGACGTCTAATCAGGTCGCAAGTCTATAAAGTTGACCTGCAAATTCCACATTACAAGTTTCAAAAACATATTGAAAATAGCTAACAGGTCATTAACATCAGCTATCTACTATCACGTGACTGTTTGCAAGTAATTAGAACGGAGACCACTTGTTCCAAACAAGGGCGATGACCTCAAAACATTAAATTCACCGTATGGTGCAAGCAGCTATTGCAGAGCAAATCGGTTTATCTTTCTTCACTTAAGTTTGGATGGCGATCGCCACTAGCGAGATAGACGCTCTCAGTGAAGGTATTTGTGGTACCCAGGACTTTTTCGCTGGACCCACAATATTACCCAGGTCTCTTTCGCTGGACCCACAATATAAACGACAGATATATCAAGCTATCCTGTAACCTAAGAAACCGCTAATGAACAATTTGATTTGCATTTATAACCCGAAGAGACACTCTCAATACACTTGAAAATGGCGAACGTTGTTTATGAGGCAACTGATTCCAAAGGAAAAAAACAAATTTTAATTATAGATAGGGCCAAACTTAGTCGAACAGTTCGAGCGCCATTAGCATAGTCGCACACATTCAAACACTGAAGAGCCAAAGAAACTGGTACACCTGCCAAATATTGTGGAGGGCCCCCGCGACTACGCAGAAGTACCGAAACACGACGTGGCGTGGACTCGACTAATGTCTGAAGCAGTGCTGGAGGGAAGTGACACCATGAATCCTTCAGGGCTGTCCATAAATCCGTAATAGTACGAGGGGATGAATAACTCTTCTGAATAGCACGTTGCAAGGCATCTCAGATATGCTCAACAATGATCATGTCTGGGGAGTTTGGTGGCCAGCAGAAGTGTTTAAACTGGGAAGAGTGTTCCTGGAGTCACTGTGTAGCAATTCTGGACGTGTGGGGTGTCGCATTGTCCTGCTGGAATTGCCCAACTCCGTCGGAATGCACAATGAACACGAATGGATGCAGGTGAACAGAAAGGATGCTTACGTACGCGTCACGTGTCAGAGTCGTATCTAGACATATCAGGAGTCCCATATCACTAAAACTTCACACGCCCCACACCATTACAGAGCCTCTACCGGCTTGAACAGTCCCCTGTTGACATGCATGGTTCATGGATTCATGAGGTTGTCGCCATACCCGTACACGTCCATCCGCTCGATAGAATTTGAAACGAGACTCGCAACATGTTTCCAGTGACCAAGAGTCGTGTCGGTGTTCTCGGGCCCAGCCGAGCTTTGTGTCGTGCAGTCATCAAGGCTACAGGAGTGGGCTTTTGGCTTCGAAAGCCTATATCGATGATGTTTCGTTGAATGGTTCGCACGCTGACACTTGTTGATAGCCCAGCACTTAAATCTGTAGCACTTTCGGAAGGGCTGCACTTCTGTCACACTAAAAGATTCTCTTCAGTCGTAGAATCTTTTTCTGCCGCATCGATGTGGGCGATTTGATGTTTTAACGGATTCCTGATATTCACGGTACAAAATGGTTCAAATGGCTCTGAGCACTACGGGACTTAACATCTGAGGTCATCAGTCCCCTAGACTTAGAACTACTTAAACCTAACTAACCTAAGGACATCACACACATCAATGCTCGAGGTAGGATTCGAACCTGCGACCGTAGCAGCAGCACGGTTCCGGACTGAAGCTCCTAGAACCGCTCGGTCACAGCGGCCTGCTTCACGGTACATTCTGGAAATGGTAGTACGGGAAAATATCCCAGTTCATCGCTACCTCGGAGATGCTGTGTCCAGTAGGTGGTGCGCCGGCTCTCAAACTCAATTAAATGATGAAAACCTGTCATTGTAGCCACAGTAACCGATCTAACAACTGCTCCAGTCACTTATTGTGTTATATAGGCGTTGCCGACCTCAGCGCCGAATTCTGCCTGTCTACATACCTCTGCTTTTGAATAGGCATGGCAATACCAGTTTCTTTGGCGTCTCAATGTTCATCCTAAGAAGATTCTTACTCAAATTAGGTCCCATGTTTGATACTAGTAGACTTTCTTTAGCTAGGAATTATCTCTTAGAGCTTTATTTTATTTTATGAATTATGGTAAACTTATCCAGATGCTCTTCAACCAAAGCACGTACGCTGTGAGCTGTGAGATACGTTGCATTTTCCTAATGGTAGATGCATTGGGCCGAAGAAAAACAAACTGTGTGGTACCCTAGGATACATGCATACTTGTGTGGATGAGTTGTGCCTTCCACAGTGAGGAGATCACCCAGGGAATAGCACGAAAGCATTCCCCAGACCATAACGCTCTCTACTCTGGCCTGAAATCTTCTCTGATAGCTGCATGCTGTTAGCTTTCAGATGTTACACCACATATACGCCAACAGCCATCTGTCTGACGGAGCCACCTGCAGCAATATTCGCTGAACGGTCACTGAGGAGACACTGTCGGGTGGCCCCTGTTTCCATGGCACGGTCAGTTTCTCAACAGTGGCACTTCAGTTTGCCAGTACACATCTCCACAGCTGTCGTTCACCCCTGACGGCCATGGCCCATAGTGCACCACAGTTGTCGTGGCGCTTATTTTCGGTAGCGCCATTTTGCGATGCATGGTATACACTGAAACGCCAAACAAACTGGTATAGGCATGTGTATATAGGCATGCATATTCAAATACAGAGATATGTAAACAGGCAGAATACGGCGCTGCGGTTGGCAGCACCTGTATAAGACAACAAGTGTCTGGCGCTGTTGTTAGATCGGTTACTGCTACTGCAATGGCAGGTTATCAAGATTTAAGTGAGTTTGAACGTGGTGCAGCAGCGATGAGACACAGCGTCTCCGAGGGAGCGATGAAGTGGGGATTTTCCAGTACGACCATTACATGAGTGTACTGTGAATATCAGGAATCGGGTAAAACATCAAATCTCCTGCTGGGCCATTAGCAAGTATCAGTGTGCGAACCATTCAATGAATCATTAGCGATATAGGCTTTCGGAGCCGAAGGCCCACTCCTTACCCTTGGTAACGGCCCGGCAGGAAGTTTCGCGCCCCGCCTGCGCCGGTCGACACCGACATTGGAGTCTTGATGACTGGGAGCTTGTTGCCTGTTCGGACGAGTCTCGTTGCAAATTGTATGGATGGACGCGCACAGGTATGGACACAACCTCACGAATCCATGGTACCTTCATGTCAGCAGGGGACTGTTCAAGCAGGTGGAGACTCTGTAATTGTGTGGGGCGTGTGAAGTTCGAGTGACATGGAACCCCTGATGCGTCTAGATGAGACTGCAGGTGACAGGTACGTGAGAATCCTGGTTCAAATGGCTCTGAGGTCATCAGTCAACTAGAACTTAGAACTACTTAAACCTAACTAACCTAAGGACATCACACACATCCATGCCAGAGGCAGGATTCGAACCTGCGACCCTAGCTGTCGCACGGTTCCAGACTGTAGCGCCTTGAACCGCTCGGTCACTACGGCCGGCTGAGAATCCTGTATGATCACCTACATCCATTCATGTCCGTTGTCATTCCGACTGCCTTGGGCAATTCCAGCAGTACAATGCGACACCCTACACGTCAGAATAGCTCCAGGAACACTCTTCTGAGTTTAAACACCTTCGCTGGCCACCAAACTCCCCAGACATGAACAGTATAGAGCATATCTGGGATGCCTTGCAACGTGCTGTTCAGAATAAATCTCCACCCCCTCGTACTCTTACGGATTTATGGACAGATCTGCAGGACTCATGGTGTCAGTTCCCTCCAGCACTACTTGAGACATTAGTCGAGTCCATGCCACGGCCGGTCGCTGTGGTCGAGCGGTTTCAGGCGCTTCAGTTCGGAACCGCGCTGCTGCTATGGTCGGAGGTTCGAATCCTTCCTGGGGCATGGATGTGTGTGATGTCCTTGTGTTAGTTATGTTTAATTGGTCCTAAGTCTAGGGGACTGATGACCTCAGATGTTAAGTCCCATAGTGCCATTTGAACCATTTTTTCCATGCTACTTCTGCGTGCTGGCGGGGGCGCTACGCGATATTAGGCAGGTGTACCAGTTTCTTTGGCTCTTCAGTGTACTTTGACCACGGCTTCACGCAAACAGTTCAAAGTTATCCGTTTCGGAAATGCTTTCACCCTCGGCCCAAAAGCCAATGATCATGTCCCTTTGGACGTCAGATAACTCGCTCCGTTTCCGCATTACGGCAACGACTGCACTGTTTCCCGACACGCCTGATACACTATCCACTGCTAGTACTGCCCGCTGACGTCTGTGAGTTGTTACTTCACGCTGACGACAAACACACGCGGTGGTCACATTAAAGCGACCAGACTGTGTACGTCGGCTGCTGACGCGAGTGAACAAAACCAGAAAGACCTGCGCGCTCTCCCAGGTGCTTCTCGCAGAGGTAAAGTTTTCACGGCTGGCTCGTGCGGAAGCACACCGTGGGCTGTATTCGTTCTCCAGCTGAACAAAGCGGACCCGGCCGCGGCCGCCCATTGTTCTCGCTGCGGTAACGAGATTCACGAGGGCGGCTGCGGCGCACGTGGCCAGGAATAGAGGCAGCCTCTGTTCTCTCCTATTCTCTACCATCACCGCCCCACAACGTAAATGCAGGCTCTACGAGTAATTGACGTCTAGCTGCCGGCGCTGCCCAGTTAGACGTGCACGGTCACCACATTCTCAACTGCTCGCTCTCGCGATAAACCAACACCGCCTAATGACCCTCCTTCTCGTCAGAGCAGTCCTGAAGTTCGTAAAAGCGACCGAGGTGTCGCAGAGCACTCTGCACTACGGTCGCAGGTTCGAATCCTGCCTCGGGCATGATTGTTCAAATGGTTCCAATGGCTCTGAGCACTATGGGACTTAACATCTACATCTGCATCTACATGACTACTCTGCAATTCACATTTAAGTGCTTGGCAGAGGGTTAATCGAACCACAATCATACTATCTCTCTACCATTCCACTCCCGAACAGCGCGCGGAAAAAACGAACACCTAAACCTTTCTGTTCGAGCTCTGATTTCTCTTATTTTATTTTGATGATCATTCCTACCTATGTAGCCTGGGCTCAACAAAATATTTTCGCATTCGGAAGAGAAAGTTGGTGACTCAAATTTCGTAAATTTCGCAGCGACGAAAAACGTCTTTGCTTTAATGGCTGGTTCAAATGTCTCTGAGCACTATGGGACTCAACATCTGTGGTCATCGGTCCCCTAGAACTACTTAAACGTAACTAACCTAAGGACATCACACACATCCATGCCCGAGGCAGGATTCGAACCTGCGACCGTAGCGGTCACGCGGTTCCAGACTGACGCGCCTAGAACCGCACGGCCTTGCTTTAATGACTTCCATCCCAACTCGCGTGTCATATCTTCCACACTCTCTCCCCTATTACGTGATAATACACAAGGAGCTGCCCTTTTTTGTACCCTTTCGATGTCCTCCGTCAATCCCACCTGGTAAGGATCCCACACCGCGCAGCAATATTCTAACAGAGGACGAACGAGTGTAACTGTCTCTTTAGTGGACTTGTTGCATCTTCTAAGTGTCATAAGGTCATCAGTTCCCTACAACTTAGAAATACTTAAACCTAACTATCCTAAGGACATCACACACATCCATGCCCGAGGCAGGATTCGAAGCTGCGACCGTAGCAGCAGCGCGGTTGCGGACTGAAGCGCCTAGAACCGCTCGGTCACTCTGGCCGGCCGGCATGAATGTGTGTGATGTGTTTAGGTTAGTTAGCTTTACGTAGTTCTAAGTGTAGGGGACTGATGACCTCAGATGTTAAATCCCATAGTGCTTAGAGCCATTTGAACCTTTTTTTTTTTTTGCACTCTGGATTCGCACTCGAGGGGACGGCGTTTCAAACCCGCTCCTGCTCATCCTGATGTAAGCTTGCGATTTCCCTAAATCGCTTCAGGCAAATGACGGGATGTTTCCTTTGAAATGGCACGGCCGACTTTCTACCCTAATCCAATGGGACCGATGACCTCGCTGTTTGATCCGCTGCCCCAAATCAATTGTAAGTAGGCTGTTTAGGTTTTTATGCTGGTAACCCCACGTAGCGCTCTGTATGAAAATCGCTGACTGCGTTGTGTGCAGTCTGTGGCTGGTTGGACTCATTGTTGGAATATTCGCTTATGTAGTGTTGGGCAGTTGGATGTGAACAGCGCGTAGCGTTGCGCAGTAGGAGGTGAGCCGCCAGCAGTGGTGGATGTGGGGAGAGAGATGGCAGAATTTTGAGAGCGGACGATCTGGACGTGTGTGCATCAGAAAGAGTAAATTTGTAATACTGTATATCATGAGCTGATATATATATATATATATATATAATGACTTTTAAACACTATTAAGGTAAATACATTGTTTGTTCTCTATCAAAATCTTTCATTTGCTAACTATGCCTATCAGTAGTTAGTGCCTTCTGTAGTTTGAATCTTTTACTTAGCTGGTAGTAGTGGCGCTCGCTGTATTGCAGTAGTTCGAGTAACGAAGATTTTTGTGAGGTAAGTGAGTCATGAAGGGTATAGGTTATTGTTAGTCAGGGCTATTCTTTTGTAGCGATTATTAAAAGTCAAATTGCGTTGCGCTAAAATATTGTGTGTCAGTTTAGTGTGGATCGGAATAAGTAAAGAGAGAAATGTCTGAGTATGTTCAGTTCTGCTCTGATAATACTCAGTAAATGTCTGAAGATGGCCTTGTAAGCCGAAAACCGGTTAACAATAAAAGTAATATTGTAGAACAAAAGCAAACTGGTGCTTTTCATTTGTTATTGAGATTTTTTTTAATATATGTCATTCATTTCTAAATTTTATTGATTACTTACAGAGTAACGAATTTTATTATGTATAACATTTAATAGGTAGTGAGTTTCAATGAGATAGATACAAATATGTTTTGAGATAGCAAATCACCTTGTTGCATTACGCATGATATGTTTTCTCTTTGTAAGAAAAAAAAACTTCCGTGTTGCTCGTGTGCGCGAACACGTAGTGGTCGAGTGTGGATGTGCTGTAACTTTCATGAATGGGCATAGAATTTACAACCCGCAGTTGATTTAAAAATTGTTCTAGCGAACCACGGCCCGACGTTGGTGCAAACAAATCGCTCGCGATTTCTCAAATATCGGCGCGGAGTTCAAGATACGCGGCTGGATATCGTGCGTTATCGTTGCGTGTGTTACTCAGTAACATTAACCGCAATTTACGGACACTAGCTGATAATAACTATCAAAGACTTATACGAGCGGCATAGTAATCGTCTTGAAGCTTAAAGCAAGCGAGAAGCGATTTACTATCGGGATACGACAAATATTAATCACTGTATAGTCAGCTTGTTGATACGTTGCTTAGCAACTCATAAACGGACAGTGATAGAATTGTTGAAGCGATCTTTTAATTATTAACGACCACTACACACACATCAGAAAATAATTACACCAACTGTGAGTGATTTCTGGATTGGATGAGTTTTTTTTAAATTTTCAGCTATACTACTGGCCATTAAAACTGCCACACCACGAAGATGACTTGCTACAGACGCGAAACTTAACCGACAGGAAGTAGATGCTGTGATATGCAAATGATTAGCTTTTCACAGCATTCACACAAGGTGGGCGCCGGTGGCGTCACCTGCAACGTGCTGACATGAAGAAAGTTTCCAACAGATATCTCATACACAAACAGCAGTCGACCGGCGTTGCCTGGTGTAACGTTGTTGTGATGCCTCGTATAAGGAGGAGAAATGCGTACCATCACGTTTCCGACTTTAATAAAGGTCGGATTGTAACCTATCGCGATTGCTGTTTATCGTATCGCGACATTGCTGTTCGCGTTGGTCGAGATCCAAAGACTGTTAGCAGAATATGGAATCAGTGGGTTCAGGAGGGTAATACGGAACACCGTGCTGGATCCCAACGGCCTCGTATCACTTGCAGTCGAGATGACAGGCATCTTGTCCGCACGGCTGTAACGGATCGTGCAGCCACGTCTCGATCCCTGAGTCAACAGATGGAGACGTTTGTAAGACAACAACCATCTGCACGAACAATTCGACGACGTTTGCAGCAGCATGGACTATCAGCTCGGAGACCATTGCTGCGGTTACCCTTGACGCTGCATCACAGACAGGAGCGCCTGCGATGGTGTACTCAACGACGAACCTCGGTGCACGAGTGGCAAAATGTCATTTTTTCGGATGAATCCAGATTCTGTTTACAGCATCATGATGGTCGCATCCGTGTTTGGCGACATCGCGATGAACGCACATTGGAAGCGTGTATTCGTCATCGCCATACTGGCGTATCACCCGGCGTGATGGTATGGGGTGCCATTGGTTACACGTCTCGGTCACCTCTTGTTCGCATTGACGGCACTTTGAACAGTGGACGTTTCATTTCCGATGTGTTCATCGAGTGAATATATACAACTTGTAGAGAAACTGGAGTGCAGTTATACGAGTGAAAGAAAATGAAACATGAAAGCGAAGCCTTACTTTAGGCGGAAGTGAGAAAGCGTTGCAGATTACCCCCAACTTCATTCAATCTGTACACTGACCAAGCAGTAAACGAAACTGAGGAGAAGTTTGGAATGGGAATGGAAATTTAGGGAGATGAAATGAAAACTATAAGGTCTGTCGATGCCAGAGCAGTAAACGAAACCGAGGAGACGTTTGGAATGGGGATGCAAATTTAGAGAGAAGAAATGAAAACTATAAGGCTTGTCGATGACAGAGCTTGTACGGAAAGATATAGGTGTTCATTCTTTCCGCATGCTATACAAGATTGAATAATGGAGAATTGTGAAGGTGGTTCGATGAACCCTCTGCCAGGCACTTAAATGTGATTTGCAAAGCATCCATGTAGAAGAAGTAAAGTCTCATCTCTTCCCACGGCAACAAGCGAACATATAAAATCTTAAAGATCTTTATCTAAATCGCCATTGCCTTCGAGCTTGTTAGTCCTAACTATGAAATGTAATAAAGATTCTATTTCGAAACATTCCTCAGATGATAGAGTTTCATATACAACTGAGGCAGCTGATGGAAGTGGGTCACAGACCTATTTGCAGTATCAGCAACTTGTGAATTTTTATTATGTGTGGCCCTGTACACAATGCCCGGCTTACAACTCCACTGTGCAGATGCGTTCCTTCAGTCCGTCGCCCCTAGCCCTGGCTTCGGCTGGCGCCAATGCAGGTATTAGAGCATTGTTCTGTTGGAGACCTGTCTCGACGAGGGGTGCTCTGTCTGCCCTGTACAGCTGTGGGCCTGTCCGGCAAGATTTACTGATTTGCTGAGGGATGGGCTCCCCGCCAATTGCTTCCAACTCCCAACATGCCGTTTCTACCAGTTAAGAACCATAAAAATACCTCATGCCTTTAGCGCCCTACCAGGCCCCATCAGTGTCTGTCCAGGCCGTTAACTTTCTAGAGTCTTGCAGAAGGTGCGACAGGTTGAATAAAATCTTTAATAATTTTCCGTACATGAAAAATAGGTTAGAGAGTAACTTGTCCTCTCTCAGTTGAATCGTCAGAAGAATCCAGCCCGGAGGAGGAACCATTACGGTCTGCGGAATATTTTGTAGCATTCGCTAGGCGATCTCATCATTCTGTAAGGCACATTGGGTCAGCACAAGTATGGTTCAAATGGTTCTGAGCACTATGGGACTCAACTGCTGAGGTCATTAGTCCCCTAGAACTTAGAACTAGTTAAACCTAACTAACCTAAGGACATCACAAACATCCATGCCCGAGGCAGGATTCGAACCTGCGACCGTAGCGGCTTGCGGTTCCAGACTGCAGCGCCTTTAACCACACGGCCAGCACAAGTATGCCTCTATCATTGGGAACTACGTGCACCCCTACACGCAGCTTGTTTTTCCTCAACAAGACGGCATCTACCAGCAGGAAAATACAAAATGTCACACAGCTTGCAGTGTATGTGCATAGTTCCAAGAAAACCAGGATAAGTTTACCTTATTCCCCTGGCTACCAAACTCATTGAATTAAAACCCAATTCTGAATCTATGGTACCGCCTCGATCGAGCTGTTCGCGCCATGGATTCTCATCAGAGAAACCTAGCGCATCTGGCCACCACATTGGAGTTGGCATGGCTACACATTCCTATTTGTACCTTCCTGTACCTCATTGGCTGTCTTTCCGAATGTCTCGCAGTTGTCCGCACTATAAAATGCCGGTAAGATTCAGCACAACCAGGAGCGCCTCCAAAGATGTCCAACGTAGCTTTGGACGAAATGTCAGGGATAGAAGAGTTCCATGGACCATGGCCATACAACCCGGAAGAATTCTCGGCAACTGTAAAAAGTGTTTATTTCAGTTTTCCGCAGGTGGTCACATTAAATGTGACTGGCCAGTGGATTTTCGTAATGAACAAAGTTCCCAGAATGGCACTGTGCAGCTTGATGGCCCCCTGGTAGGTAAACAACATTTTCTTTATTTTGCAATGGTCAAGATGAATGAGACATCGTGAATACCTGCAAACAAACAAAAAAATTAATAACGTAAAATTATTATTTCGAGTCGATAATTGACATAATGTATATTCATGTATGGTATGTGAAATTGTCACAAGAGACAAAATTAGTTGACAAAGTCACATGAACTGAGTTGGAAAGTACAGGGTCTTCCAAACCTTTTGGGTCAAAAGTCTGTTGGCAGTGCAAAGTACTAAACTGATTGATTTCAGATAAAGTGCCAGTGAGTGGAAATAAATATGTAGACTTTCGGTGTATTGATAATTTTTACTTACGGACCGTCTGACAGCAACTGAATAAAACACAGTTTTAGTGCCATACGCGTTTCGCCTTTATTTTCTGCAAGGCATTGTCAGTGGCCTGGAATATGAAAATAATGAGAATAAGCAACCATGACAAACATTACAAACGCAAGAAAACTTCCACATCCAGAAAGCCATAGCAGAAAACAAACATGTGATAAATGACCAAACACACATCAGCACAGCCTCCCAACTACACTTAATAAAGGAAATGATAACATAAAACAAAAAAACTCTTCCCCACACCATCTGGACACACACACACACACACACACACACACACACACACACACACACACACACACACACACACACTCAAACGCACACACAAATGCATGCACGAACAGATCACAGATACTTCAATAATTACACTCGAAAGTTTGGCAATAACATTCGATCTTTGGCAAAACATTTGACAGTCGGCAACAGAAACCAAAACATTGCATTGAAACAAGCGTTCAGTTCATAGTGCTGTAGAATGTGGGGAAAAAACCGCAAAATTGGCATTCATAAGAAGAAGAACAACACCAAAACTGCAACAGGAGCGTAATATGTAAGATATTGTCCACGCAATCTGGAAGTACAGTTCGAAACATTACTACTTAATAGGAAATACCAACCACCAGAACTGTTTATAACCTATAAGCACAGTGACAAAAATGTAAATTAAATAGCTAACATATGTACATATTCCAGGCCACTGATGATGCCTTGCAGAAAATAAAGGCGAAACGCGTATGGCACTAAAATTGTGTTTTATTCAGTTGCTGTCAGACGGTCCATAAGTAAAAATTATCAATATACCGTAATATTACACGCAACTGAGGAAGACAGGACTAAAGAAGTTGAAGATGTAGACTTTCTATTGTTACATATGTGTACATTAATGCAAGGAGTAAAGGTCTTTACAATTATCAACAGTTTGACTGCCAATCTCAAAGTACACATTGCTATACAGTCCATCAATGGAACCGAACTCTGGCTGCAAAAGCATTTGCTTCCTTTCCTTGCACACGTTGTTTATGGTAGAGGTGTAATGGTTACATTGCCAGTAACCTGCACACTGTATTGTTCCATGTTGGCATCTCACGAATTTCCGTGATCAGACATGTACAGGTCCGTATTTCTACTTATCTGCATACTATTATGTACCAGACACATGGTGCGTCGTTCGTTTCATTCACGTGTTATTTTTGGTGTTGAATTCTTCTGGAATATTAGAGTATGGTAACGTCGTCTTCAGTCCAAAGACTGATTTGACAAAGCTCTCCACGCTTTTCTATCCTGTGCAAGCCTCTTCTTCTCTGCATACTTTTGCAGTCTACATCCAGATCAGTCTACTTACCTCACTCAAGCCTTCGTCTCCCTCTGCAATTTTTAGCCCCTGCCTTTCCCTGTATTACCACACTGACAATATGGCGATGCCGGAGAATGTGTCTTAGCAACAGATCTCTTATCTTGAATGAAATTTTCACTCTGCAGCGGAGTGTGTGCTGATATGAAACTTCCAGGTAGAATAAAACTGTGTCGTCCCGAGACTCGAACTCGGGACCTTTGCCTTTCGCGCGAACGACTCACAACCCCTCATCACAGTTTTACTTCGGCCGAGAAGTTTCATACTAGCGCACACTCCGCTGCAGAGAGAAAATTTCATTCCGCAAACGCCACCCAGGCTGTGGCTAAGCCATGTCTCCAAATATCCTTTGTTCCAGGAGTGCTAGTTCTGCAAGTTTCGCAGGAGAGCTTCTGTGAAGTCTGGAAGGTAGGAGACGAGGTTCTGGCGGAAGTAAAGCTCTGAGGACGGGCCCTGCTTGGGTAGCTCAGTTTGTAGAGCACTTGCCTGCGACAACCAAAGGTCCCGAGTTCGAGTCTCGCTCTGGCACACAGTTTTAATCTGTCAAGAAGTTTCAGTTCTCATTTTTTACTCAAACTGAACCATAATTTTTTTTCTTCCCTAGTTCGAATTAGTATCTCCACACTAGTTGTTCGATCTACCGATAAACCTTTTGCAATCTTTTGTAGCAGCACATTTCAAAAGTTTCCATTCTTATCTCAGGTGTTTATCGTATCCGCTTCAGTTCTGTACAGAGCTGCACTCCAGAAAAATACTCGCAGATCAGACTGCCTAACACTCACATTTACATTTCGTCTTAACAAGTATCTCTCTTTCAGAAATGCTTTTCGTACTATTACCAGCCTGAGTTTTACATCCTGTCTGTCACAGCCAGCAACAGATACTTTACTCTCCGAACAGCGAAACGTATCTAGTACTTTTAACGTCTCATTCCTCAGTGTGAATCTCTGAGCAACGGCTAATGTAATTCGGCTACATTCCAATTTACTTTCCCATTTACAACCCATTTTAAAGAGATTACCCATTCTGTTCGGAGTACGTATTAAAATCCATGGAGAAGAAATAAAAACTTTGAGGTTCGCCGATGACATTGTAATTCTGTCAGAGACAGCAAAGGACTTGGAAGAGCAGTTGAACGGAATGGACAGTGTCTTGAAAGGAGGATATAAGATGAACATCAACAAAAGCAAAACAAGGATAATGGAATGTAGTCTAATTAAGTCGGGTGATGCTGAGGGAATTAGATTAGGAAATGAGACACTTAAAGTAGTAAAGGAGTTTTGCTATTAGGGGAGCAAAATAACTGATGATGGTTGAAGTAGAGAGGATATAAAATGTAGACTGGCAATGGCAAGGAAAGCGTTTGTGAAGAAGAAAAATTTGTCAACATCGAGTATAGATTTAAGTGTTAGGAAGTCGTTTCTGAAAGTATTTGTATGGAGCGTAGCCATGTATGGAAGTGAAACATGGACGATAAATAGTTTAGACAAGAAGAGAATAGAAGCTTTCGAAATGTGATGCTACAGAAGAATGCTGAAGATTAGATGGGTAGACCACATAACTAATGAGGAGGTATTGAATAGAATTGGGGAAAAGAGGAGTTTGTGGCACAACTTGACTAGAACAAGGGACCAGTTGGTAGGACATGTTCTGAGACATCGAGGGATCACCAATTTAGTGTTGGAGGGCAGCGTGGAGGGTAAAAATCGTAGAGGGAGACCAAGAGATGAATACACTAAGCAGATTCAAAAGGATGTAGGCTGCAGTAGGTACTGGGAGATGAATAAGCTTGCACAGGATAGAGTAGCATGGAGAGCTGCATCAAACCAGTCTCAGGACTGAAGACCATAACAACAACCATTCTGTTCACTTGCTGTTTCCAATCCTTTTCGTCTCTGGCAGAATTAAACCTCAAAATTTATACCAGTTAAAAAAGCTGGCGAATATGCTTGTCTTTAAACGACTGTGAGAGATATGTGGGGAACCAATTGCCTTTGTCCTCATTCCTCTTCCTCAACAAAAATTTTGGCATGCGAACTTATTCGCGTTCTTTTAACAGAGACTATTATAAATTCTTTTACCCAGTCTCTTTCTGCAATGAAACCTTCATACTCAGCATCTCCCTCTCACTGTCGGAGTCTACATAGTCTCTCTACCGTTGTCTCCTTTTTCTGCAATTGGCATACTCTCCCACTGCCACTGCCTGCTGTCTCTCATTTACACTATCTCCTACATTTACAATACATCCCATTGACACTGTCTCTTATTTACGCTGTCTTCTTTTGTCATTCTTTCCCAGTGCCACTATCGCGGGTTACAACTTATTTTTCTCCTATACCAAAGCGTTTAAAATTTCGGTCCAAAATGTGCCCTCGTCTATCGAGGGGGACGGCAACTAGCGCCCATCCACTCCATCCAGGCCAGTGTAAGGTCTCCACTCAGCTCTCGTTTCATTTCCACTATCTCCTCCCCCTATGGCTTCCACGGCTGTTGTCTTCATCCATCTCTCTTTCCCTTTCAATGCGACTCCCTGTCTACGTCTACCACCATGACTGTCTCCTCTCTCTCTTCCCCCAACCCCCCCACCCTCATTGTCTTCTCACTTTTCCAAATACAGGGTGGCGCACGAAATGTGTTACCATTTTGTTTTTGAATATAAACTTTACTGTCAATACAATCTGAAAGGAACATATACTGCAGTGTAGAGCGTCCATGGAGATTTGTTCTAACTCAGCACATGCTCAATATGTCCACCATTTCGGTTCCTAACTTCCTTCAAACGAACACTGAAGTTAGTGATTACCCTACGGCACATATCATCCGTAATTTCACTGCGAGCTTGAAGAATAAGTCTTCTGAGCTCCATTAAATCACGTGGACGTTTCGGGAAATTTTTTTCCTTTAGGTACCCCCAAAGAAAAAAGTCACATGGACTGAGGTCTGGACTATTGGGGGGCCAATTTTGTCCGTCACTGAAGCGACCTGGAAATGATCCGCATGTCGAAATGCTCGTGTAAAAACTCCAACGCAGTGTTTGCAGTATGTGGGCTTTCTCCATCTTGCATGAACCACCACGGGGGGCAAGACAGTAGCAAGAAACTGTGGAATGAAGCTATTGCGAAGCATGCTCAAATAACACTCGCTGTTCACAGTTTCTTCAAAGAAAAGGGGTTCGATAAGTCCGTGACTGGAAATTGCTGCCCACGGTGTAATCCTCGGAGCATGATGTTGTCGTTCATGAAGCACTTGTGGGTTTTCAGTGCCCAAAAGCGTACATTTTGTTTGTTAAGCGCACCGTCTAAATGAAAATGCGCCTCGTCTGAAAACCAAACGTTGTTGACAGTTTCTTCCCTATCCTCCGCCCACTGAGCAAACAGTAGTCTCTGCTGCCTGTGTTCTTTAGTGAGCTTCTGTGCACAGGTCATCTTGTATGGGTACATATGGAGGTCACTTTTAAGAATGCGTTGAACGGAGCGTCTGGATATTCCCACTTGCACTGCTGGCTTTCTACACGATTTCCCGGGACTTCTCTGTACAGCAACTCGTATCGCTTCAATATTCTCCGGCGATTTAAAGGTTGGCTCCGGCCGAGGTCGCTTCCTTCCTGTGCAAATTTATCGTACAACCTGTGGATGGTCTTTTTGCAAGGGACACATCGTGTGTTAAACTGTTGTCGAAAACGCTTCTGAGTCACAAGGTTTTTCGTTTCATGAAAAAGTAACACAGTTGCCGATCGTTGATGTGTCGCCAGTCTTTCATTGTCAGCCATTGCTGCTTACTAGTCTCCTGGCGACAGTAGCGTGAATTACACGCCATTTCGTAACTCATTTGTTTTTCCAAGCTCTGCTGGTACTGCTGTAGAGATCCCAGCGGGATATCTAATGTGCGTCGTAAACTGTGAAAGAAACAATTGGTAACACATTTCGTGCGCCACCCTGTAGTATTCGCCTTTATTGTGCTCCGACAGCAGCATTTTTCAGTTGGTTTCCTTCTAACCTTGTTACAGAAGGGTGGGCTGCCCTATACAAAATGAATTTCGTTGGTCAGTAAGGTTCTGATAGTTTATTAATATACACTGATGAGCTAAAACATTATGATGACCTGCTTGATAGCTAGTTTGTCCGTCTGTGGAACTACTGCGTATCAGGCATCCGACAGTTTGTGGGTAGGTTTGTGTATGTATATGGCATTAGATGTCTACGCACAGGTCATGTAATTTGCGTAATTTTCTTACGCGGTGATGGCGACCGATAGAGGCCCAGATAGGTACCACAGGATTTACATCAGGTGAATTTGGTTGCCTAGACGTTGAGAGTTGGCAGTACTCTCTTAGGATGTAAAGGTTGGCTACAGCGCGCATACACAAGCTCTGGAATCTAAGATATTGTTGTCGCGCCTCGCAGCGCGCGGATTAACTAGTGGCAGTTTGGAGGCCAGTGTAGGAGCCCGCCTGCCCGCCTGCCCGCCTGCTGTGGTGCGCACGTGCGTTGGGCGAGGGGTCGTCGCCGAGCTGCCGTAGTGCCGTGTCCGCCAGCAGCGACACAGGGTTTGGTATTGAGTTGATATTTTTTATGATTTGCAGCGCGCTTATTAATTTAAAGAAAAGGGTTCGTGTATGTGCGTAGCAGCAGACGGTAATTTAGATAATGACAGGAGTTGAATTCTTAAGGGAAACCATTGTTAGGCGAATAGATTAAGTATTGATTTTTGTCATTGATTTCTCTTGTAATTGCCAGGGAATTGTTTCACTGTGTATTTAATTGAGAAGTATTTCAGTCTGTCTCAAGAGTTTGATTAATTTGTAATATTGCTTTAATGCCACTGGAGGCAGATTTACATACGAAGCGATTGTTGAAAGAGCTTCAAGCGTTTTGTTAATTGAATGAGAAAGAATCGCTTTCAGAATATAGTTTTTGAAAAAAGGAATTGCTTGTTTGGGTTATCATTTATCGAGTTTAGATTTGACCAAACCCTTTCTCCTGAATTATATGTAGTTGTAGTAAGCAGCCGCAGCAACAGCACGAGCCGCCATAGAGAACATGCATTGCACTCAGCATGAATAATAGGTTTTTTTATGTTTTTGTTAAATAATAGAATACAGCAGATCAAGCAGTGGCAGCAGAAAGACCAAGTAAGTTATTTGTTGCGCACAGGACCAATTAAAAAAATAAAGTTTAGGCGATCTCTGCAATAGTAAAGTTAACAGGAGTACAAGCACGAGATTTTCAGTACAAAACACGAGATAAGAAGATAGAGCTCGCGACTTTCAACGTCAACGTGAGTTCACTCTAAGGCACCTCAGACCACTGTAGCGCGGTTCTAACTTAAAAAAAAAAATACTGCTGAAAGATAACATCGCCGTCGGGGAAGACATCAAGCATGAAGGGATGCGGGTGGTTCACAGCTGTCAGCGTGGCTTCGGTTACTGCTACAGGCCCCGTACAACAGCAGGAGACTCTCCCACAGCATAATACTGCTCCCACCAGCCTACGTCCGTGACGCGCTGCACGTTTCGAGCCGCCGTTCACCTCGATCACGGCGTTTGTGGAGACGACCATCGACATAGAATACCAAACATGTGATTCACCCGAGGAGCCGACACATTTCCCTTGATCGGTGGTCGAATTCGATGGTCCCGTGCCCGCTGCAATTGTAGCTGACGATGTCGTTGGATCAACATGTGAACATGACGTTGTGGTCTGCCTGGGAGCTTCATGTTCAACAATAATTATCGGCTAGTATCCTTGCTTACAGCAATTTCAAAATTTTTTTAGAAGGTAATGTACTCAAGAGTGGTTAGCCATCTCGACTGTAATACTTAGTAAGTCACAGTTCGGATTTCAAAAATGCTGTTCCACTGAGACAGCAATATACAGTTTCACTGTCCACATAATAGAGTCTTTAAATAGTAAAATGTCACTGTGACTTGCCCAAAGTATTTGATTGAGTGAACCATCACATTATGTTACAGAAATTACAGTTATATGGTATAAATGGAATAGCATATGAGTGGTTTAAGTTGTACCTACAGAACAGGAAGCAAAAAGTTTCCTTATGTGTGTCAAGTGATTTAAATAAGTTTGCCACTTTATCTAACTGGGGTGAAATTACATTATGTGTTCCACAGGGTTCAATCAGGGGTCCCCTTCTCTTCTTGATATATGTGAACGACCTCCCTTCCTATCTGAAACAGGAAGCTGAACTGACACTGCTAGCTGATGATACAAGCATCATTATTAATCTGGAAACAGAAACGCCAATTGAAAATGATAAAAATAAGGTCTTTAGAAAAGTCATTAAGTGGTTTTCTGCAAATGGGCTTGCTCTAAACTTTGAAAAAATACAGTACATCCAATTTTCTGCTGCAAAAAGTACAGTTCCTTCAATAAACATAACACATCAACAGAAGTCAGTAGACGGGGTAGAGCATACTAAGTTTTTGGGTGTACTCATCGATGAGAGTCTTAATTGGAAAATAAATATTTTGGATCTTCTAAAGCGACTAGTTTCAGCAACTTTTGCAGTCAGGCTAATTGCCAATTTTGAGGATATAGAAATTAGTAAGCTAACATACTTTGCATTCTTTCACTCTCTGATGTCATACAGAATAATATTTTGGGGTAACTCAACATTTAGACAAAAAGTATTCACTGCTAAAAGAAAGTGGTTAGAATAATGTCTAGGTTTCATAGTCGCACATCTTGTGGGAATTCTTACAACAGCCTCACAACACATTTACTCACTAATGAAATTTGTTCTCAACAACATGAACAAGTTTAAAAACAACAGTAACATTCATGCTTACAATACCAGAAAAAAGAAAGACACTATCCTTTACTCAACCTATCTTTGGCACAGAAAGGGGAAAATATGCCGCTATGAAAATTTTCGCCCGACCAATTACCAGATGAAATAAAATGTCTGACAGACAGCAGTAATAACTTCAAACATAAATTGAAATCATATCTCGTTGAAACTCCTTCTATACCATAGTTGAATTCTTGAATAGGAATAAATAAATCTATAAATATAGGATATGCATTTTGTGCTATTTACGGGAATGGGGTAAATAATAGAAATATTAATCTTTAACTCTGTATTGTAATATATATATATATATATATATATATATATATATATATATATATATATATATATATATATATATTAAAAAATCTAGTTTCATATGTGCATTTCTAGTGCACTTGACACGTTCCACTTCATAACCGCTACCGTACTGTGCGATTGATCAATGGAACACGCAACCAACTAACTAACTAACAATGTACAATGAGCGGTGAGCTCTGAAACACTTGTGAGAGCACCAGTATTGTGCTCTTTCGGCAGAGATGCCACAGTTCACCATCTATCCTACATTACAGGGTAGACAAGGCTCCAAACCCCACATACTTTGAAGAGTCGTAGACTTCCAACCATTTAGCGCCTAATAGTAGTTTCACTGTCCTTCTATCTCTTTCTACACATGCTCACGGCAGTAGCACGTGAGCATTCGACCAAGTTTGTCATTTTCGAGGTACTCGTTCAGAGGCTCTGCGTAATAACAATTTTCCCTTTGTCAAACTCGCTTGTCTCAATGGATTTCCCTATTCGCAGCACATATTTCGCTAGGATGATCCCCCTTTCACGTGTGCTCTGCTTACATACTTTAGTTACAGCCTCATGTGCGCTGTTAGACGGCATTCAACGTCGCGGTGAGCAGTTGTCATAATGTTTTGGCTTATCAATGCACTTTAACACATACTTTTACTTATGTAAAGAACGAAAACGTATGCCTAATGTAAGGTTAATACAAAATCGTCTCCCATCCAAGGCAAGTCCATTCTACACTATTTTACGTAAAATGCACAACGTTTTCATGCTGCATCCGGAGTTGGGGCGCTGTTTGTGTGTGTGTGCGTATTTTTATTTCTTCTAATATATTCATAGTGGCTCCTTTTTCAGCTAGATGTAAAATGTGTAAGTTGTTCTGAATATTTATCACTAAATGCTTTTTTTCAGCAACATGGGCTGCAAATGGAGATTTGTTCAAGTTGCCAAGCCTTAAAGCATCAATGTGTTCTTTGTATCTAACTTCAAAACTTCTGCCTGTATGTCCAATGTAGAATTTTGGGCGTGTATCACATCTGAGCTTGTATATTCCTGATTTACTATAGGGACTCTTGGAGGTATTTACATCATGGATTACTTTTTTTTGTCATTTATTATTATGGAAAAGCAGACAGTGATATTTTTCTTTTTAAATAAGTTGACTATTTGGTATGATAGTGGGCCTTTGTATGGGAGAGCAGCACGTTTAGGTTTGGCTTCTGTGGAACACTGATTTGTTTTGGAGTGCATGTTGTGTGGATTGCTGTTAAGTGAATCTGTGGTTTTTGTTTGCACTTTGTTGTGGGGTTTTTCTATTATTATTGGTTTATATGCATTATTATGAGCAAACGTTTTAATTATATTGATTTCATTTTCTTGGTCTGTGTCACTCATCGGTAATTTTTTAATACGGTGTACCATGACTATGTAATATGCCACTTTTGTTGACAGATGTGTCTAGATGAGTTGTCAATACTGGCATCTGTGGTGGTAGGTTTTCTGTAAATACTAAACTGATGTTTATGGTTACTATTACAAATCTTGAGGTCAAGAAAGTTAATACTTTTATTAGTTTCATGTTCAACAGTGAATGTAATATATTTTTGTGCATTTTGCTTAGATCTGGTGCTAATGCATCAAGTTCATTGTTTGTACCATCAAAAAGCAAGATTGTGTCATCAACACATCTTCTGTAGTAGATTATTTTGTTTCAGATGGGCTGGTTGGTTGCGAAGACTTTTTGTTCTAACAGCCAATATCCAGCTAAGCTTATTCCCATTGCCAAACCATCATGTTGTTGGTACAACTTGTTGTTGAAGCTAAAGTAATTATGCTCTAGGATAAGTGTAAGTATTTCTATGAGTACATAGATCTTTGCAATACTAATTTTCTTACGTTTAAGCATATTGTTTCTTATAATGTTAATAGTCTCTTTGACAGGGATGTCGGTGTTTAGGTTGACTACGTCTAGTGATGCTAATTTAGCTGTTGGTGTGATGTGGATGTCTTTGATTAAGCTTATGAGTTCATGTGTGTTATGCATGTTGTAGTTATTTTCAAATGTATAGTATTTGGTAATGAAGCCTTTTGGTTTACAGCTTATGAAGTATGCAGGGCTGTTTCTTGAGTTAACTATCGGGACTATTTTCTTTATGAACCTTTGGCTGTGTCCACAGTTTTGGTGCTGAGGGATTGTTATACAGTTATGTACTATCATAACAGCGAACCGATAGTTCTGTACTGACAAGTTACTCTGTAACTGCAATATATGATCTGAAGATGGGCAGCTAGCCTGAAACCAGTCATTGAAAATAAAAATTAGCGATCAAAGCCTGAAATGCCATATTTTTATTTAAAGAACGATCGCGGCAATCCCATTAAGACAATCATGTCTAGATTTGATAAAGTTATGTACTTCATATTTGTTCAGTAAACAGTTACAGTTTTATAGTAGCTTTAGTTTGGAATTTTACTGTAGAATATAACTTTATTCCGTAATATTGTTGCTACGGAAAAATTGTAAGGTTTTCTCTATGTATTCTCTTTCATGTATTACGATTAAAGAATTTCCTTTGTCGGTCTTTATGATAGTTTGCTGCTAATATTTAACAATTTTACTGTCAACAAAGTTTGTGACCATTAGCAGTATTTGAAAACATATTAACAATTTATGAGCAATTATGGTCGATTAATAGTCAATATGGCTTCAAATTAAGTTTCTCGCTGTTCTCGTTCCTGTGCATCTCATTACTTTCGTCTTTCTTCGATCTACTCTCCGTCCACATTCTGTACGCATTAGATTGTTCATTCAGTTCAGCAGGTCCAGTAATTCTTGTTTCACGGAGTATGGCAACGTTATCAGCGTATCTAACCACTGATATCGTCTCACCTTAAATTTTAACCCACTCTTGAGCAGCCCTTTTATTTGCTGTTATCTTCTCGGCGAAAATCAATGTGCCTTGCATTTCTGTCATTGCTTCTTCGATGTATAGTTTGGTCAGTAAGGGTGAACGACCCTGACTCCTTCAGAATCCTTCGCTCTTGGTCTTCCCGACCTATTGTTCATTCTAGGTTCTTGTACATATTGCACCCCCAAATCTACACTCCTGGAAATGGAAAAAGAACACATTGACACCGGTGTGTCAGACCCACCATACTTGCTCCGGACACTGCGAGAGGGCTGTACAAGCAATGATCACACGCACGGCACAGCGGACACACCAGGAACCGCGGTGTTGGCCGTCGAATGGCGCTAGCTGCGCAGCATTTGTGCACCGCCGCCGTCAGTGTCAGCCAGTTTGCCGTGGCATACGGAGCTCCATCGCAGTCTTTAACACTGGTAGCATGCCGCGACAGCGTGGACGTGAACCGTATTTGCAGTTGACGGACTTTGAGCGAGGGCGTATAGTGGGCATGCGGGAGGCCGGGTGGACGTACCGCCGAATTGCTCAACACGCGGGGCGTGAGGTCTCCACAGTACATCGATGTTGTCGCCAGTGGTCGGCGAAAGGTGCACGTGCCCGTCGACCTGGGACCGGACCGCAGCGACGCACGGATGCACGCCAAGACCGTAGGATCCTACGCAGTGCCGTAGGGGACCGCACCGCCACTTCCCAGCAAATTAGGGACACTGTTGCTCCTGGGGTATCGGCGAGGACCATTCGCAACCGTCTCCATGAAGCTGGGCTACGGTCCCGCACACCGTTAGGCCGTCTTCCGCTCACGCCCCAACATCGTGCAGCCCGCCTCCAGTGGTGTCGCGACAGGCGTGAATGGAGGGACGAATGGAGACGTGTCGTCTTCAGCGATGAGAGTCGCTTCTGCCTTGGTGCCAATGATGGTCGTATGCGTGTTTGGCGCCGTGCAGGTGAGCGCCACAATCAGGACTGCACACGACCGAGGCAAACAGGGCCAACACCCGGCATCATGGTGTGGGGAGCGATCTCCTACACTGGCCGTACACCACTGGTGATCGTCGAGGGGACACTGAATAGTGCACGGTACATCCAAACCGTCATCGAACCCATCGTTCTACCATTCCTAGACCGGCAAGGGAACTTGCTGTTCCAACAGGACAATGCACGTCCGCATGTATCCCGTGCCACCCAACGTGCTCTAGAAGGTGTAAGTCAACTACCCTGGCCAGCAAGATCTCCGGATCTGTCCCCCATTGAGCATGTTTGGGACTGGATGAAGCGTCGTCTCACGCGGTCTGCACGTCCAGCACGAACGCTGGTCCAACTGAGGCGCCAGGTGGAAATGGCATGGCAAGCCGTTCCACAGGACTACATCCAGCATCTCTACGATCGTCTCCATGGGAGAATAGCAGCCTGCATTGCTGCGAAAGGTGGATATACACTGTACTAGTGCCGACATTGTGCATGCTCTGTTGCCTGTGTCTATGTGCCTGTGGTTCTGTCAGTGTGATCATGTGATGTATCTGACCCCAGGAATGTGTCAATAAAGTTTCCCCTTCCTGGGACAATGAATTCACGGTGTTCTTATTTCAATTTCCAGGAGTGTATAAGTGCTATAACTGTGCAGTTGCATTCTTCAGTTCATTTTCTGAAGCAAGTGGTACGGTCAGTATTGCTCACAGGTACCTATATCTCCCTGCGGAAGCCAAACAGATTTTCCACGAGCTCAGCCACTCACAGTATGGCGTTCTGTATATGAACAGCCATGCTGCGTTCTCCAAACTGGAACGGGGACGCGTCTGTGCAGACAATGCAGCAGTGGCATGGCGTGATGGCCCATTTATTGAACTGAATGCGGACCCCCTTCTCCCCTGCCCGCCCATTGTGGCCGTTTCCGGATTTCGTCACCAACAGGTGTGATGGCGGAAGGGAGCTGCCTGCGGCCAAACAGGAAATTCGCTCCCTCGTTGTCAGTGCGAATGCGAGGCATTCCAATGCTCCACTTTTAATCGCAAGGGCTTCGCGCCTACTCCTTATCACCGATTTCGCCCAAATTTGTGCGATATGTAGGGCTCGGCCTGAAGTGAAAGAAGTGGGGAGTTCCAGATGGTCAAGCGTTTGGAGAAAATAAAAATAAAATAAAATTGCATTTATGGCACTGGTTGTGCGGGGTATGAGCCATTAACGTTAAGCCCGTCTCACACGGAGCAATATTCGCTGTAAGTTTCCTTGCTGGCTCGCGCGGCGGCTACCTTGCGGGCTCCGTCGTCTGCTAGCGGGCTACCTTGCTGGGAACCTTGTAAGATTTCCAGGATAGGTCCGGTGCTATTTTTCTTGCAAGGTTCCCTGCGTGCTACGTGCGTTGGCCAATCATGAGGTGTTTCGTTTGTGACGTCAGACGCGGAGAGCTTGGGCGGGAAGCCTTTGTTGATAGTCGCTTTTCTGCTATTGTGAGGTGCCGTAGGAAGTTCTTATAATTATTAAATAATGGCACTACAGTGGTCCAAGGAAGCCACTGAAGCACTGATATGTACTTATAGGGAAGAACAGTGTCTGTACGTCGTGAAAAGCGCAAACTATTATAATAAACACTTGCGTGCAGAGGCACTCGTTTTGCAAATACCAATACATCCATTTGTATAAAATTTGCAAAGGATTTACGATCTTCTATCCTATAAAATAAAGTCGAATATAACAGTCATTACTGGTATATTTATAAAATCAAACAGTAATGAAATGGTGATACTTTTCAAACAAAAGTAGGTGTTATGCGAATTAACCTCAACTCTTTATGAAGCATGGAAAGCACACCTTTTCCAGCGTTTTCCTCTTAATCCAGTTTTTCGTTCATTCTTTTTTTCTTCTTCTCTCATTAGCATGCATTTCTGCATCGTTTAGCACCAAAACAGCTAAAAACGCCAGATTGCTCTGAACATCTGTACTTGAAGCAGCCATCTTCGTTCGATACAACATGCAGCCGATCACATCACAACTACCTGACGATCTTGCACCGTGGGAGAGCTTCGGCATGGAAGACAGCCGGCTCCTTTGCCTGCAAGCCGGCAGGCATGCCCGCCATCTCACAAACTTGCGGCGAACCTTACTCCGTGTGAGACGGGCTTTAGCGTAGTTTCTAGGTTGCTACTGGAGCAACGGAAAGAGTGCAGAACGGTAATCGGATCGTCGTGAGGTGGAATCCCTACGCGGAAACTTCTTTTAATTTTCAAAAAAATGTTCAAATGTGTATGGATTCCTAAGGGACCGAAGTGCTGTTGTCATCGGCCCTAGACTTACACGCTACTTAAACTAACTTATGCTAAGAACAACAAACACACACACACACACACACACACACAAACATGGTGGAGGGAGGACTCGAACCTCCGGCGGGAGGGGCCGCGCAATCCGTGACAAGGTGCCTCCAACCACGCGGCCACTCCGCGCGGCTTAATTTTCAACTTTTTGCGTTACTTACACTACAGAGAAACTTAAATAATGCTCATTATATTGTATTTGGTAATATTTTCGTGAAAGTCGTGGAAAGGGAAAACAAAGGAAAGTTTGGGATTGTAAGTAAAATTCTAGGAGGGGACTGTAAGGCGTATGCTTTTGTTATGTTACAGCGGATGGTTTACACGCACTGCGGTGACATTCTTCGTAGAAACAGGGGAAGCAGGAAGTACCTCGACACCTCGCACACATTATTAACTCCACTTTTTTAGAATTACGTGATTTATAGTTCCTAGAGAAAAAGCGTCTTGGTTTACAATCATGAAACGTTCTCTCTCACCGTACAGTCTGGCAGCAAACTACACGTAACACATCGTTTCACAAAATATTGGCAAGGATAATTGATTATGTGCAATGGTTTATATTTTGATGCAGTCTTTTCAGAATGTGATTTATTTTTTTGTCTCGATGAGATTATGCAATTCTGAAGCTATTTGATCAGTTTCTTGACGTGACGGTAGGAATGGACATCACAGAGGTGGATTAGCTGTCGATAGCTGCTCGGAGGTCAAAATGAAATTAATGTAATATGAATAGTGCGCTTTAATTTCAACCGCTTATTTGCGGAGTCCTCGTGGACTTGGAGACTACAATCATCTCTTGGAAATTTATTTGCAAACCTCAAAAGTTCCTCTGCTTTTCCTTTACAAGCCTTTTACTAAAATATTAATACCTACTACATATTGAGCATCGTGTCGGTTTATTTGCGGGGTAAGTAACGAAAAAAACTGAAAATAAAACGAGTTTCCTCATGGAGACTAGAACCCACGACTCTCGCATTACGGGCCTATACCCTTACACTGCGCAAACAGACGTCTGGTCAACCACAACATAAATGGCTTATGACTCGCCGGTCCGCCCCATAAATTCTATTAGTTTCTAATTGCTTGGTGATCTGGTGTTCCCAGTTCCGTCACTTTCAATTTCGGGGTGCACCTGAATTGGCCTCTATATTACTGCCTCCTACGTGTACGTCACCAAAAGACAGCGAAGGTAAGCATCAGAGACATTATAACTCACACAAAAGCAGTCTTTCGTCCTGCGAACCATTCGCGAACTGATCAGGAAAAGGGAGGGGCGCCCTCCTCCACACATTAGACAAGAAAGTGACTTAATATTGCATTGTCATACATATCCGAGATATGCTGAGAGTGTCCCTTATATTTTGTTGTTACTGTTCACTGCGCATGCCACTACGTCATAATGGCATGCGCAGCGAACAGTAACAACAAAAAATGTAAGGGACGCTGCATAGCAAGAACGTACCAGCAGAGTCAGAAGAAGGCCGCTGCAACCGTGACCGAAACGTTGGTTTTTCTCCAGCAGCAGCAGTAGTTTTTACATTATGATGCGGTACCATACCCAGAAAACTTTTATGTCGACTGACTCTGGCCGCGGAAGCCTACGTAATTATAAAACAACCATTTAGATACTTAAATGTTTCATAAAAGAATTATGTAGTGTCTAAAAAATCCACCTTCATCGAAAAACCTTTATCAACTTATCTGTTTTAGTGGACATTTTTTAAGAAGATGGTCGTAATGATTAAATTAGTCGGTATAATAGTCAGTGAAGAGTGCTGCTTACCTCCCGGAGTAGACACTTGTGCGATAAACTTTCGTGAAAGTGAACTTTATTTACCATGAAAAACTTCGTTACGAATTATAGAGGGTCAAAAACTGATAAAGACAAACTTTCATTACAAAAATATTACGAAAAATTTTAATTAAATGTGTCATGACCTACAAAGAACTGTCATACGGGACAATAATATCTACTATGATCATTGGCAATCTTAGAACAAATGCTCTGATGATTTTTTTGTTCTTACTCCTTCTTGTTCGATTTCTGATGTATATTGAGCGAGATGTAGACCAGACGTGATTTTTGTATGTGTAATTTGGTAATTTCAAGCAATAGATGAAATTTTACCTAATTTTGTACTCTCTTATCGTAATACTTGCTAATCCACCAGCGTACGCTTTAAGAAGTGTCTGTGAATATTTTAAACAATGAACGAGAGGCGCAGATGCTATTCATATTGTTGGCGGCCATCTTAAGACCGATAACGTTATTTCACTATATTTCTGCACTGATCAGTAACATTCAACTCAGACTTGTTAAAAAAAAAATACTAATAGTACTCCTGCAGAGTGGATAGGAGTTTGCTTAATTTCAAGGAATTTCACGTAAAAACATCGAGCTTGTGTGTGCTGATGGAATCTGTGGCAAAGACGAAGTTTCATCAAAAAAAAGGAAATATTAATTGAGAGAAGTTTCAAATATTACGAAATGGTACATGCAGTTATTCGTGCTAACATGTAACCCATGATAGCTGGATATTTTATTAAAGAACTGTTTTTGATATTTAATAAAAATATAGCCCTGAGAGCTTACTAGCTGGAACATAGCTCTACACACCAGTTTAATACCGTGTGGTTGTAGTTTGTCCGTGTAGGCGAGATGTATTTTCTGATAAAACAGATGAAAAGTTAATAGAATCCTACCAAAAAAGAAAACTGCTATTACCTATGCACATGCTGCTTCAATTTAAACGATGCTTCAGAGCAAAGCAAGATCCTCGCAGATTGTTTTCAGTGTATCTTTTGAAAGTTTCACGTAACATATTACGCAAAACATATTAAACTAGACCCCCACCCAAAGATTTACTGTACACAAACAAGCTTTATCAGATTCGCACGATACATTACACAGTGTGTGCGCGTCTTTACAGTACATTAATACAATAACACGATTCATACAGACACATTCTACACGACACGACACGATACACACCACAAAAGTCTGTGATTAATAGGGGAGTTTGAACGTAATCCGACGCTGAACAGGCAGTGTTGGTACATCATGAGATAGCATATGACGCTTTCTACATGGCATCTCAAACTCACTGCCATATTTGTCGTTCAAGTTTCGCTTCTGTGTGAATCTACATTCCAGACAAATACTTGTACAAAAGACATCATAGCACTTCGGTTTAAATTTATCAGATTTCTGTTAATCAGAAAACTTTTTCCTCTTGCTGTTTTGTATTGCGAATATTATTTACTTCTTTCACCTCGATCTGTTTCGCTCTAGAAACAGCAAAAATCTACTGCTTGTAGCGTCGAATTTAGATTCGAATGTAGATTCACACAGAAGCGAAACTTGAACGACAAATATGGCAGTGAGTTTGAGATGCCATGTAGAAAGCGTCATATGCCATTTCATTATGTACCAACACTGCCTGTTCAGCGTCGGATTACATCCAGAGTCACTTTTGAGCATTCCGGGAAAAGCTGTATTGTGCTGCTGGGATAGGAACATCATCTTTCCGCTCCATTTGGTTGTGGCGAAGGGAGGTAAATCCGCTCTCTCATACAGTCAGTTCAACAGTATTATCTGTGTGCATGTATGTGTGTATGTGTGTGAAGGACAGAGAAAGAGAGAGACAGAGCGTGAGAGAGAGAGAGGGGAGGGGGAGGGGGGGGGGGAAGGGAGTAAGCTTTTGTGTCTCTTTGATTCCGAGTGCCGAAACTAAATTTTACCACGAAATGGCTTTAGCAGAGCGCTGCATTCGGGTTTATATTAACGTGTCGCGTGGGCAGCGCGCATGCTGGCGCAGTGAATTTCGTTTCTTTCCCACGTGAAGGGCGGAACTTTTTTGCAACAGCCACTGAATGCAACCGCATTTGGGGGGCTTTTGTGAATGAAATGTCGCTTAATAGGTAGCGTGCGAGTGAATATCAACTCAATTTTAATTTAATTCGTTTTAATTTCTCGTCAGGTTCCGAGCGACCAGTTACTATGTAGTTCACAGAAACTGGAACGATAAAAGGAGACTATAAAAATTATAAAAGTAAAAAGAGTTACAGTAGTAAAATTTAACAATATCACATAGTAAATACACTGCCTGACAATAAAGCAAAGCATCTGAATACATGGTCACATGACAGTGTAACTTCGTACACTCCCAGATACGTGAATGTTCAGATGTATACAGGGTGATACAAAAAGGTACGACCAAACTTTCAGGAAACATTCCCCACACACAAATAAAGAAAAGATGTTATGTGGACATGTGTCCGGAAACGCTGAATTTCCATGTTAGAGCTCATTTTAGTTTCGTCAGTATGTACTGTACTTTCTCGATTCACCGCCAGTTGGCCTAATTGAAGGAAGGTAATGTTGACTTCGGTGCTTGTGTTGACATGCGACTCATTGCTCTACAGTACTAGCATCAAGTACATCAGTACGTAGCATCAACAGGTTAGTGTTCATCACGAACGTGGTTTTGCAGTCAGTGCAATGTTTACAAATGCAGAGTTGGCAGATGCCCATTTGATGTATGGATTAGCACGGGGCAATAGCCGTGGCGCGGTACTTTTGTATCGAGACAGATTTCCAGAACGATGGTGTCCCCACAGGAAGACGTTCGAAGCAATTGGTCGGCGTCTTAGGGAGCACGGAACATTCTAGCCTATGACTCGCGACTGGGGAAGACCTAGAACGACGAGGACACCTGCAACGGACGAGGCAATTCTTCGTGCAGTTGACGATAACCCTAATGTCAGCGTCAGAGAAGTTGCTGCTGTACAAGGTAACGTTGACCTCGTCACTGTATGGAGAGTGCTACGGGAGAACCAGTTGTTTCCGTACCACGTACACCGTGTGCAGGCACTATCAGCAGCTGATTGGCCTCCACGGGAACACTTCTGTGAATAGTTCATCCAACAATGTGTCAATGCTCATTTCAGTGCAAATGTTCTCTTTACGGATGTGGCTTTATTCCAACATGATCAAATTGTAAATTTTCACAATCCAGCATGTGTGGGCTGACGAGAATCCGCATGCAATTGTGCAATCACGTCATCAACACAGATTTTCTGTGAACGTTTGAGCAGGCATTGTTGGTGATGTCTTGATTGGGCCGCATGTTCTTCCACCTACGCTCAATGGAGCACGTTATCATGATTTCATACGGGATACTCTACCTGTGCTGCTAGAACATGTGCCTTTACAAGTACGACACAACATGTGGTTCATGCACGATGGAGCTCCTGCACATTTCAGTCGGAGTGTTCGTACGCTTCTCCACAACAGATTCGGTGACCGATGGATTGGTAGAGGCGGACCAATTCCATGGCCTCCACGCTCTGCTGACCCCAACCCTCTTGACTTTCATTTATGGGGGCATTTGAAAGCTCTTGTCTACGCAACCCCGGTACCGAATGTAGAGACTCTTCGTGCTCGTATTGTGGACGGCTGTGATACAATACGCCATTCTCCAGGGCTGCATCAGGGCATCAGGGATTCCATGCGACGGAGGGTGGATGCATGTATTCTCGCTAACGGAGGACATTTTGAACATTTCCTGTAACAAAGTGTTTGAAGTCACGCTGGTCCGTTCTGTTGCTGTGTGTTTCCATTCCATGATTAATGTGATTTGAAGAGAAGTAATAAAATGAGCTCTAACATGGAAAGTAAGCGTTTCCGGACACATGTCCACATAACATATTTTCTTTCTTTGTGTGTGAGGAATGTTTCCTGAAAGTTTGGCCGTACCTTTTTGTAACACCCTGTATATGGAGACTGAAGTAGTGAATGAGAATTTGTACCAGGACCGGGATTCAAACCCGAGTCTCCTGCTCACTAGGCAGGTACGCTAAGCACTACGCCACCCTGGCACAGTGGCTTTGCGCAGCTGCACGAACTACCCTAACATCCCTTCCTCCTCAATCGAAATTACCATTCACGCTTCAACCGACTTGATATTCCCTGTAACTCGAACAGCATTGCAGATGCTCTCCAGATGTATTGGAATAGCGTATCAGTATCGAACGAAATGGAGGATCCTGCCTGAAACGCAGGCATAGGTGCTTTAATCAAATAGCAACTACACTCATGCTCATAAATTAAGGAGGATGCTGATACATGGTGAAACGACGTTCTGGTGGGTGGTTTGCAGGTTTAAATCAACTCGGGGTATGGCCATGCAATGCATTTGACCTGCGGTCGTCGCACGGCAGCGGTGGCAGCAGTCCACATACGCAGTTGGTTGGTGCGTGCCAGAGTACGGTGCAGCGAGTAAGTGTGCGGACGTTTTAAGACTAATGGTGACTGTGTGTTGAAAATGGCTCAAAGAACACATATTGATGACTTTATGAGGGGTAGAATACTAGGGCGACTGGAGGCTGGTCAAACACAGCAGGTCGTATCACAGGCCCTCCGTGTGCCACGGATTATGGCAACGATTCCAGCAGACAGGAAACGTGTCCAGACGCTACAGTACGGTACGTCCACAGACCGATATCTCACCATCAATGCCCGCAGACGGCCACGGAGTACTACAGGTAGCCTTGGCCGGAACCTTACCGCAGACACTGGAACAGCTGTCTACAGACACACAGTCTACAGACGACTGAACAGATATTGTTTATTCGCCTGGAGACCTGCAAGGTTCATTCCACTGACCCCTGATCACAGAAGAGCCTGTAAAGCCTGGTGTCAAGAACATAGTACAGGGTCATTGGAACAGTGGCCCCAGTTATGTTCACGGACGAGTCCAGGTATAGTCTGAACAATGATTCTCGCCGGGTTTTCATCTGGCGTAAACCAGGAACTAGATACCAACCTCTTAATGTCCTAGAAAGGGACCCGTATGGAGGTCGTGGTTTGATGGTGTGGGGTGGGATTATGATTGGTGCACGTATACCCCTGCCTGTCTTTGACAGGTGTATCAGGACGTCATACTGGTGTAGTATGTACGCCTTTTAAGAGGTGCAGTGGGTCCCACCTTCCTCCTGATGGATGATAACGCACGGCCCCACTGAGCTGCCATCATGGAGGAGTAACCTGAAACAGAAGATATCAGGCGAATGGAGTGGCCTGCCTGTTCTCCAGACCTAAACCCCGCCGAGCACATCTGGGATGCTCTCGGTCGACGTATCGGAGCACGTCTTCAAACCCCTACGTCACTTCATGATCTCTGACAGGCGCTGGTGCAACAATGTGAGGCTATACCCCAGCAGCTATTTGACCACCTGATCCAGAGTATACCAAACCCGTTGTGCGGCCTGTAAACGTGTGCATGGTGATCATATCCCATACTGACGTCGGGATACATGTGCAGGAAACAGTGGCGTTTCGTAGCACATGTGTTTTGGGACGGTTTTCTCATCTTATCACCAATACCGTGGACTTACAGATCTGTGTCATCCGTGTTCCCCATGTGCCTCTGCTACTAGCTCCAGTTTTGTCTAGTGCCACGTCCTGTGGCACCACATTCTGCAGTTATCCTTAATTTTTGATCATGAGTGTATATGGTTCCAGAGACTTTTCCAAGTCTCAGACATCTATGATGCAATCTTTCCGGAAGTCTCAGACGTCTATGATGTAATATGTCCAGACTGAAGCAGCGAATGAAATTTGTACCAAGGCCAGGATTCGAACCTGACCCATATAGTTTCATCTGATTATCGCACTTTGTTATCTGCCCCTATCATTATTACTGTTTCTGTCATATTTGTTACTGATATAATTAGTATTATTATTAGTGGCAGTGGGAGTAACAGTCGAAGTACTACCACCATTAGCTTCATAGTTTTATATATTCACATTGTCTGTAGAGACACTCAGATAGTTTTAATACTATTTGTTGTATAAAATTATTATTTCCTAGGTAACTATGTTATAAAAGAGTTATTGTATGTGTAAAACCCTTGTCTAATGTAACAGAGAGCCTGATAGCTATAATCAACTTCGGTTAAATAATTCCACACAAACAATAAAAATGGATGCACATATGTATTCACACTGAAGAGCCAAAGAAAATGGTACACCTACCTAATACCATGTAGGATCCCCGCGAGCAGGCAGAAGCGCCGCACTACGACGTGGCATGGACTCGACTAATGTCTGAAGCAGTGCTGGAGGTAACCGACACCACGAACCCTGCAGGGATGCCCATAAATCCGTAAGAGTACGAAGGGGTGGAGATCTCTTCTGAACAGCATCTTGCAAGGCATCCCAGATACGCTCAATAATGCTCATGTCTAGGAAGTGTGGTGGCCAGCGGAAGTCTAGAACTGAGAAGAGCGTTCCTGGAGCCACTCTGCAGCAATTTTGGACGCGTGGGGTGTCGCACTGTCTTGCTGGAATTGCACTAGTACGTCAGAGTGCACAATGGACATGAATGGATGCAGGTGACCAGACGGGATGCTGACGTACGTGTCACCTGTCATAGTTGTATCTAGTCGACTCAGGGGTCCCATATCTACATCTACATCTACATTTATACTCCGCAAGCCACCCAACGGTGTGTGGCGGAGGGCACTTTACGTGCCACTGTCATTACCTCCCTTTCCTCTTCCAGTCGCGTATGGTTCGCAGGAAGAACGACTGTCTGAAAGCCTCCGTGCGCGCTCGAATCTCTCTAATTTTACATACGTGATCTCCTCGGGAGGTATAAGTAGGGGGAAGCAATATATTCGATACCTCATCCACAAACGCACCCTCTCGAAACCTGGCGGGCAAGCTACACCGCGATGCAGAGCGCCTCTCTTGCAGAGTCTGCCACTTGAGTTTATTAAACATCTCCGTAACGCTATCACGGTTACCAAATAACCCTGTGACGAAACGCGCCGCTCTTCTTTGGATCGTCTCTATCTCCTCCGTCAAACCGATCTGGTGCGGATCCCACACTGATGAGCAATACTCAAGTATAGGTCGAATGAGTGTTTTGTAAGCCACCTCCTTTGTTGATGGACTACATTTTCTAAGCACTCTCCCAATGAATCTCAACCTGGTACCCGCCTTACCAACAATTAATTTTATATGATCATTCCACTTCAAATCGTTCCGCACGCATACTCCCAGATATTTTACAGAAGTAACTGCTACTAGTGTTTGTTCCGCTATCATATAATCATACAATAAAGGATCCTTCTTTCTATGCATTCGCAATACATTACATTTGTCTATGTTAAGGGTCAGTTGCCATTCCCTGCACCAAGTGCCTATCCGCTGCAGATCTTCCTGCATTTTGCTACAATTTTCTAATGCTGCAACTTCTCTGTATACTACAGCATCATCCGCGAAAAGCCGCATGGAACTTCCGACACTATCTACTAGGTCATTTATATATATATTGTGAAAAGCAATGGTCCCATAACACTCCCCTGTGGCACGCCAGAAGTTACTTTAACGTCTGTAGACGTCTCTCCATTGATAACAACATGCTGTGTTCTGTTTGCTAAAAACTCTTCAATCCAGCCACACAGCTGGTCTGATATTCCGTAGGCTCTTACTTTGTTTATCAGGCGACAGTGCGGAACTGTATCGAACGCCTTCCGGAAGTCAAGAAAAATAGCATCTACCTGGGAGCCTGTATCTAATATTTTCTGGGTCTCATGAACAAATAAAGTGAGTTGGGTCTCACACGATCGCTGTTTCCGGAATCCATGTTGATTCCTACATAGCAGATTATGGGTTTCCAAAAACGACATAATACTCGAGCAAAAAACATGTTCTAAAATTCTACAACAGATCGACGTCAGAGATATAGGTCTATAGTTTTGCGCATCTGCTCGACGACCCTTCTTGAAGACTGGGACTATCTGTGCTCTTTTCCAATCATTTGGAACCGTTCCTCTAGAGACTTGCGGTACACGGCTGTTAGAAGGGGGGCACGTTCTTTCGCGTACTCTGTGTAGAATCGAATTGGTATCCCGTCAGGTCCAGTGGACTTTCCTCTATTGAGTGATTCCAGTTGCTTTTCTATTCCCTGGACACTTATTTCGATGTCAGCCATTTTTTCGTTTGTGCGAGGATCTAGAGAAGGAACTGCAGTGCGGTCTTCCTCTGTGAAACAGCTTTGGAAAAAGGTGTTTAGTATTTCAGCTTTACGCGTGTCAACTGCACACGCACCACAGCACTACAGAGCTTACACCAGCTTGAACAGTCCCCTGCTGACATGCAGGGTCCATGGATTCACGAGCTCTCCATACCCGTACACGTCCATCCGCTCGATACAATTTGAAACGAGACTCGTCGGAGCAGGCAACATGTTTCCAGTCATCAACAGTCCAATGTCGGTGTTGACGGGCCCAGGCGAGGCGTGAAGTTTTGTGTCATGCAGTCATCAAGGGTACACGAGTGGGGCTTTTGCTCCGGAAGCCCATATCGATGTTTCGCTGAATGGTTCGCATGCTTACACTTATCGATGGCCCAATATTGAAATCTGAAGCAATTTGCGAAAGGGTGGCACTTCTGTCACTTTCAACGATTCTCTTCAGTCGTCGTCGGTCTCATTCTTGGAGGTTCTTTTTCCAGCCGCAGCGATGTCAGATATTTGATGATGTAGCAAATTCCTGATATTCACGGTGCACTAGTGAAATGGTCGTAGGGGAAAATCCCCATTTCACCGGTACTTCTGAGATGCTGGGTCCCATCGCTCGTGCGCCGACTATAACACCACGTTCAAACTCACTTAAATCTTGATAACCTGCCATTGCAGCAGCAGTAACCGATCTAACAACTACCCCAGACACTTGTTGTCTTATATGGGCGTTTCCGACCGCACCGCCGTATTCTGCCTCTTTACATATCTCTGTACTTGAATACGCATGCGTATACCAGTTTCTCTGGGGCTTCAGTATATATATATATATATATATATATATATATATATATATATATATATATATATATGTGAAGGACAAAGAAACGGGGTGTAGAACACCATCGACGAACCGCTCTACTCTAAGGGTGCCGCAAATGACACATATAACTTACTATATGGAAGGAATCACTATGTGGTTAAGAGCCATATACGTATCAAAGAGATGGGGATGGGAGTGATAAAGTAGAGTAGCTCACCACGACAAAAGTCACAGATTTTATTCGTCCCTTATGTAGGAATGAGACGACTTAGTGGTTTCCAACCAACTTTACACTCAATTTCAAACCTTTTTCTCGCTCACTAGCCTCCTAAAATGACGAAAGGAAAAAAGCTAATCCTTTACTACATTTTCGGTATTCATATATAACTGTCGCATTATGCATGCTGTTTAAATCTATTATTTCTCTGCTACTAATTCTATACACAACAAATTTCACAAACACTATCAACTCATGTTGCTGGATGTGCCTAAAGAATTACATTATTGTGACATCATTCACCCTGTGACACATGAAAACTTATCCCATTATGCGACGATTTAATTTATTACTTATTTACTACTAGCTCTGTTCGCAAAACATTTCGTAGACAGTATCTACATACACCATTGGATGTACCTGCAAAATTATGTCATTGATAGGCACACAATTCTGGGGATATGAAGCCGTAGAAAAAAAAACTACAGGACCAAATTAAGTACAGATAAAGGAGAAATATGTGTACTAAAATTATATGAAATATACCTGACATGTGCACACTCTGGCAAAGATGCAGGTAAAAAGTCTCTGAATTGATTTCAAGCAAGCTTAATACACATGTTACTTTCTTACTGTCTGGAAAGAAGTACTCTGGGAATAAGAACCAGCAGCATCCCATTGAAGGGAGGTGAGGGTGATAGTATGGAGAGAGAAGGGGAGAAAGTAGTGGACAGTCAAAGAGGAGGAAGAAAGATATGTACACAGACAGGAGGAGGAGGAGATGGACTGTATGAAGGTGAGAGGGAAATGGACAGATTAAAGGGATCAGAAAGAGATGGCCAGGGAGGGAGGGAGAGGTGATGGGCAGAAGAAGGAAAGAGGGACTGAGAGACAGTTGAGGACAAGATAGATGAAGAGGTGAGGAGGAGGAAATTAGAAAGAGAAGGGGAGAGGGACAGTGAGAGAGTGGAGATGGATAGAGAGAGATAGAAGAGGGAATGGCCAGAGAGGAGGGGAGAAGGGTTAAGGGTGTGGGAAGAAGACAGAGGGGTGGGAGGGATGGACTTGTGAGCGAAGGAGATTGACAGAGGGAGAGGAGCAGATGGACTGTGTGGGGTAAGCAGGTGGTCAGAGAGAGGGTGAAGTAGCAGAGGGCCAGAGCGAGGGGAAGGAGGAGGTAGGGAGAGTGTAAGGTAGAGTAGGTGGGAAGAAAGAGGAGGGAAAAAGTGATGGACAGAGGAGGACGGAGGAGGTGAACAAAGAGCAGAGCAACGAGGAGGTGGGCTAATAGAACTGGGATAAATACTTACCTGGGCAGTGCTCAGTATTCAGCTAGTAAGTAAATAATAAATAGCATCTTCAGACCATCTGTTCTTCTACTGAACACCAGGTTCAAAACTATATAACACTCTGGGCAGACCCACCCAACTTTATGATAGTGAAGCGTGGACACAACACAGAGAAAACAAACGGAGGCCAATGAGTGCTGAGGTGCACTTCGTGAAAGGAGCAGGGAGCTGCATATGTGTGGGACAGGAAAGGATCTGGTAACATCCCAAGGGATCTCAAAGTAAAATCAATTCTCAACACAGTTCAGAATTTAATATGTGACACAAATGGGCGTATCCATTGATTGCATTGACTTACAAGCTTACAGCGCCAACGGACTGTAGACCTTAGCATAATACATATAAAATGTAGACTGGTGTTTCTAAAGAAGAGAAATTCGTTAACATCGAGTATAGATTTAGGTGTCAGGAAGTCTTTTCTGAAAGTATTTCTGTGGAGTGTAGCCATGTATGGACGTGAAACATGGGCGATAAACAGTGTAGACTAGAAGAGAATAGAAGCTTTCGAAATGTGGTGCCACAGAAGAATGCTGAAGATTAGATGGGTAGACTACGTAACTAGTGAGGAGGTACTGAACAGAACTGGGAAGAAGAGGAATTGGTGGCACAAAGTGACTATAAGAAGGTTGGTAGGACATGTTCTGAGGCATCAAGGGATCACCAATTTAGTATTGGAGGGACGTATAGAGGGTAAAAATCGTAGAGGGAGACCAAGAAATGAATACACTAAGCAGATTCAGAAGGACTGAGGATGCAGTAGGTACTTAAAGATGAAGAGGCTTGCACAGGATGGAGTAGCATGGAGAACTGCATCAAACAAGTCTCTGGACTAAAGACAACAACAACAACATCAAACGAAAAACTGTTTCTTACATCTGTTATGCGGCTTCAGACTTAAAATTAAGACGTTCTCGAAAGTCCTGGAATTCCCGAAACCGATATCTTACCAGTATCAATGCCGATAACAGGCAAAAGTCGTCGAGATTTTAATTACTGGGAAGTCTGAGCTGTCTACATACATAATTAAGCTTGTACGGAATCCTGAGAGCGCATTTTTCTGATTGAATTTGCAGAATGTGACCCATAATTTTGGTCCGCGTAGAGAGCCCTGTGGGTTAGTTGCCTAAGAAGCGCGAGTTTGAAGCATAGTCAGCGCGCCTCCATCCGATATGAAAGGCGCTGCTGCCCTCATCTCCTGACAACTGCCACGTCTTGCCATCGGCGACAATCTTCTCCGCCAGAGGCATGCAATATCCCACGCATGTGCGCTGCAGTGCACACAATGAGCCACACACAGCTGCCCGAGACGTGAAACTTGACGGGGAGCCAGACATTGCTGCAGTTCCGCCGTTACTAGGGGAAAGGGTGAGAGAGGTGGGAGGTGAAGAGGGTTGCAAGAGGGGGAGGGGATGGGTGGTGGGGGAGGGGTTGCCGCAGCTGACCCTCGCGAGTTTGTCTGGAACGCAATATCTGCAGCCTAGAGCGGCAGCAGCTGGCGGTAGAACGGGGCACAAAAGATCGATAGGCGGCGAGCGTCGAATCGGGTCTCCAGACGGATTGAAGAGTTCCTAGATAACAGAACGCAGCATGTCATTCTCAATGGAGAGAAGTCTTCCGAAGTAAGAGTGATTTCAGGTGTGCCGCAGGGGAGTGTCGTAGGACCGTTGCTATTCACAATATACATAAATGATCTTGTGGATGACATCGGAAGTTCACTGAGGCTTTTTGCAGATGATGCTGTGGTGTATCGAGAGGTTGTAACAATGGAAAATTGTACTGAAATGCAGGAGGATCTGCAGCGAATTGACGCATGGTGCAGGGAATGGCAATTGAATCTCAATGTAGGCAAATGTAATGTGCTGCGAATACATAGAAAGAAAGATCCCATATCACTTAGCTACAATATATCAGGTCAGCAACTGGAAGCAGTTAATTCCATAAATTATCTGGGAGTACGCATTAGGAGTGATTTAAAATGGAATGATCATATAATGTTGATCGTCGGTAAAGCAGATGCCAGACTGAGATTCATTGGAAGAATCCTAAGGAAATGCAATCCGAAAACAAAGGAAGTAGGTTACAGTACGCTTGTTCGCCCACTGCTTGAATTCTGCTCAGTAGTGTGGGATCCGTACCAGATAGGGTTGATAGAAGATATAGAGAAGATCCAACGGAGAGCAGCGCGCTTCGTTACAGGATAGTTTAGTAATCGCCAAAGCGTTACGGAGATGACAGATAAACTCCAATGGAAGACTCTGCAGGAGAGACGCTCAGTAGCTCGGTACGGGCTTTTGGTGAAGTTTCGAGAACATACCTTCACCGAAGAGTCAAGCAGTATATTGCTCCCTCCTACGTATATCTCGCGAAGAGACCATGAGGATAAAATCAGAGAGATTAGAGCCCACACAGAGGCATACCGACAATCCTTCTTTCCACGAACAATACGAGACTGGAATAGAAGGGAGAACCGATAGAGGTACTGAAGGTACCCTCCGCCACACACCGTCAGGTGGCTTGCGGAGTATGGATGTAGATGTAGACGGGCACTACCAGACAGAAAGGGTTAGTGACAAATAGGTAACGACTGCGAGCTATTCTTCAGCATACCACATTAATGCTCCTTCTCTTTCTTGCATATTCAATGGTGTCCAAAATGAAAGTGTGGACGAAAATTTTGCAAGATTGGATTTACTTTGCCACAAAATAGTGAAGTAGAAACAGTGAGAAGAACGCAGAATGTAAACAACTGCAACAGGCATAACGGTAGAGAAAAAGGTTGCTCGTTTTTCCCAACTTAACAGCTTTGCACACACATTTCGGCAACTGGTTAATGTGCTCAGTATGGGGTTGACCACCTCTGGTAGCAATAGAAGACTGACAACGACGGAACATGCTGTGAATGATGTCATCAAGCTCACGTTGAGGCAATAACGCCCATTCTTACAACAGAACTGCTGTCAAGTTTTGGAGAGTGGTTGGTGGATCCTGATGTGGTCCAGCCTGTCTCCCTAGTGCATCCCAGACGTGCTCTTTGGGATTCAAATCGAAGGGCGAGCAGGCCACTCCATGCGTACAATGTCTTCCGTTTACCGAAAAGAACGCCAACCACCCGTGCTCTAGGAGGTCGAGATTATTGCCCATGAATATGAAGTTTGGGCCCACAGCACCTCGCAGCAACCGCACATGATGTCCCAAGATCTCATTACGACACCTGACAGCAGTTATACCTTGCCGATTCACCCATACAATTTCATGAAGGGGTGTTCGAGTAGTAAACGTAATCGCCATCCACACCATTTGGGATCCTTCTTGATGTCGGTCTCTTCCCACCAATTTTGGGTCCAGATCCGTAGAGAATCACTCTCAAGACCAAATCCTGACTCATCTGCTAAAGTAACACTGTCCCACTGTTCGACTGTCCAAGTGGCATGTTGGCGACTCCACTCTTCTCTGAAGACGCACCAGAGGTACACATACAGTGGGTTCTGACAATAAAGGGCACTCTACCAAAGCCTTCCATACACAGTTTGCCTCGATACAACACTCCCAGTAGATGCTGCAAAGTCAGATGCCAGTTTCCGTGCAGACTAAGGCCGTAGTGTTGTGCCTTCACAGTCAAAAGTAAAATCAAAAGTGTCGTCACTTCTGCTTCTAAGTTGGTTGTAGGCTGTGTTCCAAAAATGAACAGCATAGAGACAGAAGTGATGACACTTTCTGCAGGACCTGACCATCATTTTGCAGGACAATGCTCAAGCACGTACAGTGCAAGCTGTTACTGATTTGTTTGACTGATGGGGCTGCTAAGTGCTATACCACCTACTTCACTCCCCTGACTTAAGCCCTCGTAAGTTCAACTCGAGTTCTAAACTGAAGCAAACACTTCATGGCATTCGCTTCAGAACTGTTACAAATTCGCCGGGCAATAGACCGCACCGATCGAACTGTCAACACAACTGGCACTGCTAGGGGTATCCTACGACTTCCACATCGCTGATAACAGGATATACACAATATTGGTGATTACTTTGAAGGTCAGCAAAACTTTGAAACATGTTTCTATTTTGTACGAGCTGTAAATAAATAGTTGCCACTATTAAAGTTCCAACCCTCATACATATGTATCGAATCTCCAGTCTCGGCGGTTTATGCCTGAGACCGACATCAACAATGGCAATATATACGTTTACCCATTCCTGAGAAATAGGGTTTTTAGTAGTGAGCCAGAGAGGCTGGTAGACAGATGGAGAAATAAGTGATTTTATAAGTGTTCTGTTTTTCACTGAGATATGGAACCGTAAGAATCGAGAAATTATTCTGAAATGATAAAGTTATGGTGCTCACACCATCAATGCAAACGTTATGAGCTAAATTAGAAAATAAATACTTTATTAAGATCGTTCTAAGAGCTGTGCCATGAAACTAAATGGTTCAAAGTGACAATTGAAAAGTTTTACAAGTTGATTCCTGCAAAAAAGACATCAACCAGCCACTGTTAATAATGTTATTTATTTAGACAAATAGTGCAACTACTAATTTTGAAATGACAGGTTTATTTTCAGACAACTGTTCACGGATGTATTGTATTTCCTGCTTAAATTAGTTGTTAGAATAAAACCAGCCAACATCTTACGTAAATAAGAACAGCAACAAATGTGATTTAAATATTTACAGCTGTCTGAAGAATACTCAAGGAACAAGGAATGAGGCAGGTACAGAGATACACGGGAGAGAAAGGGGAAGCAAGGAGAGTTGGTAAGACCCGGTCAGAATTCAAGAAATGTATGGAATGAGATCCCCAGGGAACAAGCAAGATAGGCAGGCCCAGAGATACATGGCAGAGGAGGAGAGATGGGATGGTCTGGTCAGAATACAAGAAATGAATGGAATGAGATCTTCAAGAAGGCAGGCCCAGAGATACATGGAAGAGGACGGTGGAGGGGAACCAGAAAGTGTTGGCAAGATGTGGTCAGAATTCAGGAAAATGGACAAAGACAGAGATGGTTCGATGGTAAGTTCTCCTGGATACCCAACTCCCCTAAGAGGCTAAAGAAATTAACTTAAGTAAGTACAAATCAGACTAATTTCAGCACACACAAAAAGGAGTTTAAGCAGATAACATTTTCCCATGCTCCATAGTCGAATGGAACGTAAAGAGACTACTTGTATAATGGGAAGTACAAACTGCCATATGCTTCACATAGGTACATATATATATATATATATATATATACATATATATATATATATATATATATAAGTATTTAAACTTTAGAGCTTTGCTGATATGTAACTCTAACCTTCTAAAAATTGCCTAACAACCAAAACTGCAATAGCTCAATTGAGGGTTAAAATTTCAGCGTGTTGTGCGACCATGTTGTCGTTTACATACATAGGGGACGTCCATTAATTTTAATTTGTACATTCCCTTACCCCTTGGTGAGTTTTGGTGAGATATGGTGCGGTTCCTCACCAAACCCACACATGAGATTCACCCTATAATTTTTGATGATTAAATTCATCTGATATGTTCGTTTTTTTGCTTAATACCCCTAAAAATACCTATTAGGTTGCTCGGAATTAATCTTATAAAACAAAATATTATCCGTGGTGATAATGGGTATTGTCAGAATATTCTCTCCCATTTGAAAGCTGTTGAGACAATTAATAAATTAAACTCGTTGTAGTGCATCTTAAACATAGTTATTATTTACACCCCTGATTTCAGAGAAAAATGTAGTACCTATGTTTATAAAGTGCATTAAATAGTATTTTTGATACGTGATTAAAAACATTTTGTCTTGGATGTGGCAATACTGGATACTACTGGGTCGGACAGGTATAGAGAGACTGACATTTGGACAAAAAGGTTCCACGAAAATAGTATGAATCGACTTGATGGATGCCAAAAGAAATTGACCTCCTGCTGATACATTATGCAGTGTGTAACAGGTATAAGTGAAGATATTTTTATATGTGGTACCTTAATATCAACAAAAGCAAAACAAGGATAATGGAATGTAGTATAACTAAGTCGGGTGATGCTGAGGGAATTAGATTAGCAAATGAGGCACTTTTGCTATTTGGGGAGCAAAATAACTGATGATGGTCGAAGTAGAGAGGATATAAAATGTAGGCTGGCAATGGCAAGGAAAGCGTTTCTGAAGAAGAGAAATTTGTTAACATCCAGTATTGATTTAAGTGTCAGGAAGTCATTTCTGAAAGTATTCGTATGGAGTGTAGCCATGTATGGAAGTGAAACATGGACGATAAATAGTTTGGACAAGAAGAGAATAGAAGCTTTCGAAATGTGGTGCTACAGAAGAATGCTGAAGATTAGATGGGTAGATCACATAACTAATGAGGAAGTATTGAATAGGATTGGGGAGAAGAGAAGTTTGTGGCACAACTTGACCAGAAGAAGGGATCGGTTTGTAGGACATGTTCTGAGGCATCAAGGGATCACCAATTTAGTATTGGAGGGCAGCGTGGAGGGTAAAAAACGTAGGGGGAGACCAAGAGATGAATACACTAAGCAGATTCAGAAGGATGTAAGTTGCAGTAGGTACTGGGAGATGAAAAAGCTTGCACAGGATAGAGTAGCATGGAGAGCTGCATCAAACCAGTCTCAGGACTGAAGACCACAACAACAACAACCTTAATATGTATACCCATCAGTATGTTGGTTGTTTTATCTCTGCGTCTAACAGTATTCCCACAAACACGTCATAAAGTTAAGACCTGATGTTAACTGCATGGTAATAAATACACCAGTCAGTGTAGATTAAATGTTTTGCGTCCACACATCCATACTTCAACACCTGACCTGCTATTCAGGTGAAAATAAGCAGTAATGGCTTGCTCTTGCCACACATACTTAGAAGTACTAACCAACATAAAAACATAGGACTTATAGTAGCTATAATTATTAGTCTGCAAATGACGTAAATTCTGATGCAATGTTTAGTACACCATGCTGAGTCAGCAACAGAAATATCTACATTTATACCCTGTATATATTAAATTCCATTCAACCTTTACTTATTTTGTGGGTCAAAGAACATTGTCTGTACCTGCCTTTGAAGCGTATTATCACCTAGCTTTCCGGTTTCTTGACTTATGTGATCACTAAGAGAATAGTTGTTAGTGAACTTCAGCTTAGCTTTCTTCCACAAACTGTGAACTTTCTGCTGGGATGTTAGTTTCGACTTGTCTGCATGCTGCTTAACATACGCACTGTAAAAGTTTTGATACAAATTCATTTCGGACACAATAACCTCGGCTTTATATGCGTTGCAGAACATCACGACTGACTCACTGACTGACACGCTGTGATTTCGATCGGCGCGGCAGGGAACTCTCTGAAATGATATCTGACACATGTGCGGCACTTGTTTGAAATCGGGGAATACTCCTGGCACGCTCACATGTGAAGCATTCAGTTTGCTATACCCTGCATGTGTGGACTTAGTAACTGATGCCAGAGTCAGAGACTACATCCCACGCACTACTTAAGACCCACTGTTGATACACTCAATAGAATCGATTTATACTATGTGAAATCTGACCAAGATATGAGATCCTAAGGTGGGTAATTGCTATAAAATCAGTTAATAACTATATTTTAAAAACAACTCATAATGAAAATGAGATGGAGGGAATTCTATCTACTTTAAATGAAATCAAATCAAACTGGTGATTTATTACAAAAGCTGGACTTCGAAAACCAACGGACAGACAATACGAATCTAATATGATAGCTAATCAGCCCAAGTGTGATGTCCAGGGAAGGATAATGAATTCAAGCTGCGCAACCCCTTAATGATGTGAATAATCCCCACGAATCTGAATTTTACTACGCAATGATTAGTTCTCCAAGGTACAATGAAAAGAACCTATCTTTGTAACTGTAATCTAAGGGCCCTGTGGCGTCTATGTACCCTTATCAAATGACGGACTCCCATCTAATGACCAGTGTTGTGCAATTTGCTCAACAATCTCTTGTTGTCCCGATGGACGTGAAGACGCGAGTCAGCACGAAATCTGCACCACCGTGGAATTTGCGAATCGCGCAAAGTCGTCTGCACAGAACAGCAGGTTGACCACCCCTCTCAATGCTCGAGCGCGTGAAGTCCCCTCTAAGACGACGTATCCCAGAGTCCCTGGTCATGCGTCCTTGCACCGAATCCCCCGCTTGCGCCGGAACAACAACAAACGCCAACCAAGCAAGATATTTACTTCTGCACATTGGCGTGAAAATCGAACATTATGTATGTGGTGTCACCGCCAGACACAACACTTGCTAGGTGGTAGCCTTTAAATCGGCCGCGGTCCATTAGTATACATCGGACCCGCGTGTCGCCACTATCAGTGATTGCAGACCGAGCGCCGCCACACGGCAGGTCTAGAGAGACGGCCTAGCACTCGCCCCAGTTGTACAGCCGACTTTGCTAGCGATGGTTCACTGACAAATTACGCTCTCATTGGCCGAGACGATAGTTAGCATAGCCTTCAGCTACGTCATTTGCTACGGCCTAGCAAGGCGCCATTACCAGTTACTATTGATGCTGTAAAACATGTACCGTCAAGAGCGATGTTCACCAATTACGGATTAAAGTTAAGTATTCCAGCAGCTACGTACGTTTTTTGCTGGTCTCATTTCCTTGACCTGTTCCAGACCTCACGCCAGCCTGCGTGAGCTAAAACGCGTGCCTTTCGGCTATCTCATAGTGGCTTGGTTTTCTTGCCAAGTCACAACAATATACACTGAAGCGCCAAACAAACTGGTACAGCCATGTGCATTCAAACACAGAGATAGGTAAACTGGCAGAATACGGCGATAAGACAACAAGTATATGACGCAGTTGTTGGATCGATTGCTACAGCTACAATGGCAGGTTATCAAGAGTGAAGTGAATTTAAACGTAGTGTTACTGTCGGAACACGAGCGATGGGACACAGCATTTTCCAGAAAGCGATGAAGTGGGGATTTTCAAGAGTGCGCCGTGAATATCAGGAATCCGGTAAAACATCACATTTCTTACATCGCGTGGGGGGGAAAAACATCCTGCAAGAACGGGACCAATGATGACTGAAGAGAATCGTTCAACGTGACAGAAGCGCAACCCTTCCTTAAATTGCTGCAGTTTTCAGTGCTGGGCCATCAGCAAGTGTAAGTGTGCGAACCATTGAACGAAACATCATCGATATGGGCTTTCCGAGCCGAAGGCTCACTCTTGTGCTCTTGATGACTGCACGACACGAAGTTTTACGCCTCGCTTGGGGCCATCAACACCGACATTGGACTGTTGATGACTGGAAACATGTTGCCTGTTGAGGCTAGTTTCTTTTGAAATTGTATCGAATGGATGGACGGATAAATCCATGGACCCTGCATGTCAGCAGGGGACTGTTCAAGCTGGTGGAGACTCTGTGATGGTGTGGGGCGTGTGCAGCTGGAGTGATATGGGACCCTGATACATTTAGGAGGGCAGTTCATTAAGTAATGCAACACATTTTTTTTTCTGAAACAGGGGTTGTTTTATTCAGCATTGAAATACACCAGGTTATTCCCCAATCTTTTAACTACACAACACTATTTTTCAACGTAATCTCCATTCAATGCTACGGCCTTACGCCACCTTGAAATGAGGGCCTGTATGCCTGCACGGTCCCATTCCACTGGTCGAAGTCGGAGCCAACGTCGTACTGCATCAATAACTTCTTCATCATCCGCGTAGTGCCTCCCACGGATTGCGTCCTTCATTGGGCCAAACATATGGAAATCCGACGTTGCGAGATCGGGGCTGTAGGGTGCATGAGGAAGAACAGTGCACTGAAGTTTTGTGAGCTCCTCTCGGGTGCGAAGACTTGTGTGAGGTCTTGCGTTGTCATGAAGGAGGAGAAGTTCGTTCAGATTTTTGTGCCTACGAACACGCTGAAGTCGTTTCTTCAATTTCTGAAGAGTAGCACAATACACTTCAGAGTTGATCGTTTGACCATGGGGAAGGATATCGAACAGAATAACCCCTTCAACGTCCCAGAAGACTGTAACCATGACTTTACAGGCTGACTGTATGGCTTTAAACTTTTTCTTGGTAGGGGAGTGGGTGTGGCGCCACTCCATTGATTGCCGTTTTGTTTCAGGTTCGAAGTGGTGAACCCATGTTTCATCGCCTGTAACAATCTTTGACAAGAAATTGTCACCCTCAGCCACATGACGAGCAAGCAATTCCGCACAGATGGTTCTCCTTTGCTCTTTATGGTGTTCGGTTAGACAACGAGGGACCCAGCGGGAACAAACCTTTGAATATCCCAACTGGTGAACAATTGTGACAGTACTACCAACAGAGATGTCAAGTCGAGCACTGAGTTGTTTGATGGTGATCCGTCGATCATCTCGAACGAGTGTGTTCGCACGCTCCGCCATTGCAGGAGTCACAGCTGTGCACGGCCGGCCCGCACGCGGGAGATCAGACAGTCTTGCTTGACCTTGCGGCGATGATGACACACGCTTTGCCCAACGATTCACCGTGCTTTTGTCCACTGCCAGATCACCGTAGACATTCTGCAAGCGCCTATGAATATCTGAGATGCCCTGGTTTTCCGCCAAAAGAAACTCGATCACTGCCCGTTGTTTGCAACGCACATCCGTTACAGACGCCATTTTAACAGCTCCGTACAGCGCTGCCACCTGTCGGAAGTCAATGACACTATACGAGACGAAGCGGGAATGTTTGAAAATATTCCACAAGAAATTTCCGGTTTTTTCAACCAAAATTGGTCGAGAAAAAAAAGTGTTGCATTACTTATTGAACTGCCCTCGTAGATATGACTCTGACAGGTGACAAATAATTAAGCATCCTGTCTGATCACCTGCATTCATTCGTGTGCAGCAAGGTGGAGGTTCCCAGCTGTTTTGGGGTGGCATTATGTGGGGCCGATGTACGCCGTTGGTGATCATGGAAGGCGCCGTAACAGCCGTACGATACGTGAATCCCACCCTCAGACCGATAGTGCAACCATATCGGCAGCATATTAGCTAGACGTTCGTCTTCACGGACGACAATTCGCGCCCCCATCTTGCACATCTTGTGAATGCTTTCCTTCAGGATAACGACGTCACTCAACTAGTGGGGCCAGGATGTTCTGCAGACATGAACCCTATCGGACATGCCTGGGATGGATGGAAAAGGGCTGTTTATGGACGACGTCACCCAGCAACCACTCTGAGGGGCTGGCCGATGTGACCGAGCGGTTCGAGGCGCTTCTGTCTGGAATTGCGCGACCGCTACGGTCGCAGGTTCGAATCCTGCCTCGGGCATGGATGTGTGTGATGTCCTTAGGTTAGTTAGGCTTAAGTAGTTCTAAGTTCTAGGGGGCTGATGACCTCAGATGTTGAGTGCCATAGTGCTCGAAGCCGTTCCATTTTGAACTCTGAGGGTTCTACCCCGAAAAGCCGTTGAGGAGTGGGACAATCTGGACGAACAGTACCTTGATGAACTTGTGGATATTATGCCACGACGAATACAGGCATGCACCAATGCAGAAGGATGTGCTACTGGGTATTAGAGGTACCGGTGTGTACAGCAGTCTGGACCACCACCTCTGCAGGTCTAGCTGTATTGTGGTACAACATGCAATATGTGGTTTTCATGAGCAATAAAAAGGGCGGAAATTATGTGTATGTTGATCTCTAATTTTCTGTACAGATTCTGGAAGTTTCGGAACCGAGGTGATGCACAAGTTTTTTTGATGTGTGTATTAAAGTGAACATAGTTTGATCACTTACGTTCAATATCCGCGCCATTTGAGAAAACAGAAACTGAAAGCTAATGTAAAATGTGTCTTAAAGTGAACTAGACGTCTGAAGATGAAGCTGTCGGTTCGAAACCGGTGGCGGCGCTATTTAAATAAATAAATGGCATTATAAAAAGTGGCTAGTTGCTGTTGTCTTCTGCTTTGTACACAGCCACGGGTTCAGAGTGTCAGTGTTCTACAAAATAGCATTGCTAACACTATCTCCATCCCTCCACTCCATCGCACTGTCTAGCCTATGGTACGTCATTGCAGTCCACGGTACCAGTGGAGTGAATTGAAAGAGATTTGTGTTATTGGTAAAAGCACAGTATTTTTGTTAGCAGCTAGTTTCTTAATGGAAAGAAGTAAAAGTCATTCATATGACAGCCCGCCCGGCTAGCCACATAGTCTAACGCGCTGCTTGCCGAGTGAGAAGGCGTGCCCGTCCTCGGCACGAATCCTCTCCGTTGATTAGTGTCCAGGCCTAGTGAGGCGCCCAGCCTGTGGATGGTTTTTAAGGCGGTTTCCCATCTACCTCGGCGAATGCGGGCTGGTTCCCCTTATCCCGCCTCAGTTACATTGTGTCGGCGATAGCTGTGCAAATACTGTCTTGATATACGCGTACACCATAATTACTCTACCACGCAAAGATTTGGGGCTACACTCGTCTGGTATGAGACTTTCACTGGATTGGGGGAGTGGGGGGGGGGGGGGTCCACTGGGGGGCGAACCACACAATAACCCTGGGATCGGCGTGGGGCGGCGGTGGGGTGGGTAGACTGCTGTGGCGTGTTGTGGGGTTGTGAATCACCAATGGCTACGGTGGGACGAAACCTCTCCGTCGTTTCTAGGTCCCCGGTTTTAATACGCAGTACACACTTTCATATGACATGGGCTATAAATTGAAAGTAATAGCACTAGCAGAGGGACATGGAAACAGAGTAGTTGCCGGCCGCGGTGGTCTAGCGGTTCAGGCGCTCAGTCCGGAACCGCGCGACTGCTACGGTCGCAGGTTCGAATCCTGCCTCGGGCATGGATGTGTGTGATGTCCTTAGGTTAGTTAGGTTTAAGTAGTTCTAAGTTCTAGGGGACTGATGACCACAGATGTTAAGTCCCATAGTGCTCAGAGCCATTTGAACAGAGCAGTTGAGCGGCATTTCGGACCTCCCGCAAAAGAAAGAAACCATTCGCGATTGGTGGCCTAGTGAAGAAGAAAAAAATGAGGAAGCTTAAATGTGCAAATAAGGACAGAATGCAAACTGGCCAAAACTAGATTTTCAGTGATTTTAAAGGTCAATTCGGTTTAATACAGTAAGATATTTTAAAATCTGGCTTTGCCATTCTAATAATCAAAATGGTAAAAATGTTATTTACAAAAATTGCTTGAAAATTAAGGTGCGTCTTATGGTCTATAGTGTCCTATAGCTCGTCATCATCATTATCATTAGTGTTCTGCCTAAAGGCAGGTTATCAGATGGTAGTTCTCCAGGTTGTCTGGTCTTCTGCCATCCTCTTCAGGTCCGCATAATTTCCTCTTCCTTTTTGTCGTCTATCATCTTGTATCTCCTTCTTCCACTCAGTCTTCTCCCACAAACCAGTCCTTCCAAAGCATCTGCTAACAAGCACTCCCTTCTCAGTGAATATCCCAACCAGTTCTTCCTCCTTTCCCCTGTAACATTCAGCAGACATCTTTTCTCACCAACCCTTTCCAATACTCTTTCATTACTCACCCTTTCCATCCAGCGTATTCTCTCCATTCTCCTCCATATCCACATCGAAAGTGCTTCTAACCTTTTTTTCATCCTCTGGTATCAGCGTCCATGTTTCTGCCCCGTATAGTGCCACACTCCAGAAAAAACATTTGACAAGCCTTTTCCTTAGACCTTTATCTAATTTGCCACATGACAGTCTCCTCTTTCTGTTGAATGCCTCCTTCTTTATGTTAATTCGATTTACACCTACTGGTGACATCTCAAGTCTTATTGTGCTTCCAAGATATTTAAATGCACTTACTTGGCTAATGGTAGATTGTCCTATTTTAATATTCGACAGTATGCGTCTTGTACTGAAGACCATACTCTTTGCTTTTGCTGTGTTTATTTGCATCCCACATTCCACACAAGCTTCATACACATCTTTCAGCATGTTATTCACAGTCCGCTCACTTTCTGCCGATAACACCATATCATCAGTAGGGTTTTGAAACTGTATTCGAACATTATGAAGTACCTTGAAGAAAACGATTTATTGACACATAGCATGGTTTCAGAAAATATCGTTCTTGTGAAACACAATAAGCTCTTTATACTCATGAAGTAATAAGTGCTATCAACAGGGGATGTCAAATTGATTCCATATTTTTAGATTTCCCGAAGGCTTTCGACACCGTTCCTCACAAGCGTCTTCTAACCAAACTGCGTGCCTCAGTTGTGCGACTGTATTCGTGATTTCCTGTCAGAAAGGCCACAGTTCGTAGTAATAGCCGGAAAGTCATCGAGTAAAACAGAAGTAATATTCGGCGTTCCCCAAAGAAGTGTTATAGGCCCTCTATTGTTCCTGGTCTATATTAACGACATAGGAGACAATCTGAGTAGCCGTCTTAGATTGTTTGCAGATGATGCAGTCATTTACCGTCTTGTAAAGTCATCGGATAATCAACACGACTTGCAAAATGATTTAGATAAGATATCTGTATGGTGCGAAAAGTGGCAATTGAGTCTGAATAAGGAAAAGTGTGAAGTTATTCACATGAGTACTAAAAGAAATCAGCTAAAATTCGATTACGCGATAAGTCACACAAATCTGAAGGCTGTAAATTCAGCTAAATACTCAGGGATTACAATTACAAATAACCTAAATTGGAATTATAACATCGATAATTTTGTGGGTAGAGCAAACTAAAGACTGCGATTCATTGGCAGAATACTTAGAAGATGCAACAGATCTACCAAAGAGACTGCTTACACTACGCTTTCCGCCCTATTCTGGAGTATTGCTGTGCGGTGTGGATTCCGCATCAGGTGGGACTGACGGATGGCATCGAAAAAGTACAAAGAAGGGCAGCTCGTTTGTAATATCGCGAAATAGCGGAGATAGTGTCACAGACATGATACATAAATTGGAGTGGCAAACATTAAAACAAAGGCGTTTTTCGTTGCGACGGGGTTTTCTCATGAAATTTCAATCACCAGTTTTCTCCACCAATTGCGAAAACATTGTGTTGACACCCACCTACATGGGGAGAAATGATCATCACAATAAAATAAGAGAAATCAGGGTTCGCAAAGAAAAATTTAAGTGCTCGTTTTTCCCGCGTGTCCTTCGAGAGTGGAACGTTAGAGAGACAGCTTGAAGGTGGTTCCTTGAACCCTCTGCCAGGCACTTTATTGTGAATAGCAGAGTAATCACGTAGATGTAGATGTAGATCAGCAAATCTTATACGAGTACATTCCATTCTCTTTCCACCAATACACATCCCTCTTTTCCCATCTAAGCCTTTCGCAATAATCTCTTCACGGTATGCGTTAAGCAACAGTGGGGAAAGGGAACAACCTTGTCTAACATCTCGGCCAATGCTGCTTCCTTCTGACATTTCATTTCCAGTCGCAATCCTTACTTTCTGGTGTAAATATAGATTCTGTATCAGTCATCACTCTTTCCAATCCACTGCTTTTCTCTTCAAAATATACATCAGCTTGTTCCACTGAACTCTGTCAAAAGCCTTTTATAGCCCGTAAACTACGGCAAATGAGATACGGTGAGATTTTGCGAGACCGTTCACCGCTCTGTTTTGAGCTCACTTAACTAACGGACGTCCCCTTACCAAGGTGATCCGCAGATGAATAAAAGTGCTTCTTCTACTACCGCTACGACTAGTAGTATTACACTACTGGCCATTAAAATTGCTACACCACGAAGATGACGTGCTACAGACGCGAAATTTAACAGACAGGAAGAAGATGCTGTGATATGCAAATGATTAGCTTTTCAGAGCATTCACACAAGGTTGGCACCGGTGGTGACACCTACAATGTGCTGACATGAGGAAAGTTTCCAACCGATTTCTCATACACAAACTGAAACGTTTTTGTGATCCCTCGTGTAAGGAGGAGAAATGCGTACGATCACGTTTCCGACTTTGATAAAGGTCGGATTGTAGCCTATCGCGATTGCGGTTTATCGTTTCGCGGCATTGCTGCTCGCGTTGGTCGAGATCCAATGACTGTTAGCAGAATACGGTATCGGTGGGTTCAGGAGGGTTACACGGAACGACGTGCTGGATCGTGTAGCCACGTCTCGATCCATGAGTCAACAGATGGGGACGTTTGCAAGACAACAACCATCTGCACGAACAGTTCGACGACGTTTGCAGCAGCATCGACTATCAGCTCGGAGACCATGGCTGCGGTTACCCTTGACGCTGCATCACACACAGGAGCGCCTGCTATGGTGTACTCAACGACGAACCTGGGTGCACGAATGGTACAACTTCGTTTTTTCGGATGAATCCAGGTTCTGTTTACAGCATCACGATGGTCGCATCCGTGTTTGGCGACATCGCGGTGAACGCACATTGGAAGCGTGTGTTCGTCATCGCCATACAGGCGTATCACCTGGCGTGATGGTATGGGGTGCCATTGGTTACACGTCTCGGTCACCTCTTGTTCGCACTGACGGCACTTTGAACAGTGGACGTTACATTTCAGATGTGTTACGACCCGTGGCTCTACCCTACATTCGATCCCTGCGAAACCCTACATTTCAGCAGGATGATGCACGACCGCATGTTGCAGGTCTTGTACGGGCCTTTCTGGATTCAGAAAATGTTCGACTGCTGCCCTGGCTAGCACATTCTCCAGATCTCTCACCAATTGAAAACGTCTGGTCAATGGTGGTCGAGCAACTGGTTCGTCACAATACGCCAGTCACTACTCTCGATGAACTGTGGTATCGTGTTGAAGCTGCATGTGCAGCTGTACCTGTACACGCCATCCAAACTCTGTTTGACTCAATGCCCAGGCGTATCAAGGCCGTTATTACGGCCAGAGGTGGTTGTTCTGGGTACTGATTTCTCAAGATCTATGCACCCAAATTGCGTGAAAATGTAATCACAAGTCAGGTCTAGTATAATGTATTTGCCCAATGAATACCCTTTTATCATCTGCATTTCTTCTTGGTGTAGCAGTTTTAATGGCCAGTAGTGTAGTAGTACAAGGTCCAGGCGACGGCACGTGTTGTTAATAACCGCTCGTTGTCCCACTGCTACGGAGAGAGAAGGCGATGTGCAGTGTACAGGGTCACAAGGAACACCGCCGGGCGACCTTGGAGCAGGTCGTCTGGTCGATACGGCGTGGCGGGCCGGCCCTGCTGACGCTGCCGTCGACGGCACCCGCATCTGACATTGGTTGCTGACCGCTGCGGCAAACCGCTCTCTGCCACCGTGCAGCGCGACGGCCAGTTCAAGGGGCACTCTGTAATAGGGATAGCCGTTATCGCTGGAACGACCAGTTTTCGGTTGTATCAGCTTTTTTTCAGTGCCAGTTTAACCGTTCGATGATAACAGAGACAGTTTACAGCATTTTACTTCGTTTTCCGTCAATTTATGAACTACCTTTTCGCCACAGACGGATATTACGCGCGTATTTGACAAGTAGTGTAATATTGAACCCCTGTATCTCGGAAACGGATAAAGATATCAAAAATATTTTCAAGGTCGTTCGTAGTCAGGTTCTTATGAGCATATCATACGAATTACAGCCATTTACTATGCATTGCCGTCTTGGAATCTACAGCTCGGTATGGGGACCTAAAAACCATATTTTTCGTGTGTTCCTCGATAACAGATAAAGATTATAAATGGTTCAAATGGCTCTAAGCACTATGGGACTTGACATCTGAGGTCATCATTCCCGAAGACTTAGAACTAATTAAACCTAACTAACCTCAGGACATCACACACATCCATGCCCGAGGCAGGATTCGAACCTGCGGCCGTGGCAGCAGCGCTGTTCCGGACTGAAGCGCCTAGAACCGCTCGGTCACACCGGCCGGCTAAAGATTATATTAGATTAGATTCAGTTTTAGTTCCATAGACCAAAAATTGAGATGATTCTCGTGGGCGTGGAACATGTCAAAAAGTATAACACAAAAAAACATAACACATTGGAATAAAATACTTACTAGCCTGGTCATTTGACAAGAGATTGTCAACATAGGTGATTACATTAAACTGGAATTGCTAACAATTACAGAATTAATATGCAGTCAGAAAGAAACATTGTTATGCACGTTTATAAATTTATCATACACAAAATAGCTAATCTTGATTGTTGTGAGCAAATGCTGTCAAAATCGAAATGTTAGAGACATTTTTACTTAAGCTGGTCTAACAGTCCCTGCTAATATATTCACCTATAGAGTAGAAGGAATTGCCTATCAAAAAGTCTTTCAAACTCTGTTTAAACCGTACTTTATCTGTAAGTAAGATTTAATGGTTTGTTTTTACTGTGAGATGGGACAACAGAGATTCCAGGTTTTTTTACGAAGAGGTTAAAATTTCCTGAAGGACTTATTATGAACTACTACTTCTGTTGCACAAGATTCTAACTGCTCTGAGCAAAATTTATTAATATCGATATTCTTGAAAGATTTTTGAGAACGGGAAGACAGCACTTCTTAATAAATGATTTGAGAATAGAGCGTTAAAATTTGAGCGGTTTTCTGTCATTATTTACTATTTAGATTTCGCCTCACACCAGATTTTACATGTGTAAGGTAACTTTGAACATCTGTATGTGCGAAACGGATAAAGATATCAATAAAAGTTTCGAGATTGTTCGAGGTCAGGATCTTAGGTATGTATCGGAAAATTTTCAGCCATATGCTGTGCATAGTGTTCTTGGAGTACACAGTTCGATTTCGATAAGAAAAAATGATAAAAAAAGTAATTTTCGGGTACTTCTAAGAAACTGCCATGAACTAATAGTGCCTTCTTATGGGGTCTTAAAGCCCACCGTAGACCACATAAAATGCAAAAAGAACCAAGCAATTTGTTCCATCTGCCTAAGCAGGAGGAAGTGCGTAATATTCATGCTTTGACACCGTACTGTAGCATAGTGACACTAAGACGGTCCTTCTGTAGGGTATTCAAGCTGTCCATAGCCAAAGGTGTAGCCAAAACACTTGACTCTACCTTTCTACCACGTCCCGAGCGTGGCTGATCATGGGGCTCTGGTTCTGCATTTCCTGAGGCTGTAACTTTTTTTACCCATCACCCAACTGTACTCCAATCAACTGCAGCATCGCCATAAACTGCACACTAACGTTTATCTATGTTCACCACGGCTTCTTTTTCTGCTCTCAAGAATACAATAACAGCACGCTGCCTGTAACGTAAGTCGTATGTAGACGCCATTTTGATACTGTACTACGGCCCTGCCATCTGACAGAACGGTTCGAAACTTCACCGGCGCACAGAACAAACATAAGATGCGAAGCACCAATAAGGACGTTTGTCTATGTATTTTAATGGTTTTTTAAAAAAATGTGGGGCATTACTTATTGAACGACCCTCGTATTGCCGACCGTTGTGGCCGTCCGGTTCTAGGCGCTTCGGTCGCAGGTTCGAATCCTGCATCGGGCATGGCTGGGTGTGATGTCCTTAGGTTAGTTAGGTTTAAGCAGTTCTAGGTCTAGGGGACTAATGACCTCAGATGTTAAGTCCCATAGTGCTTAGAGCCATTTGATTTGTCTCTCGTATTAGATACCACCCGCTGTTGCATGCCTACCGATTGTTTTCCTATTCATCTGCATTGCATTACATTTCTATACATCTAGAGCTAGCTGCGATTCATCACACCAACTGTATCCTCCTACAGTCACTCAACGGCGAGACCTTCTCTTCAGCACATCATCATCATCAAACAGCAGCAGAGAGAATGATAGCGATCCTATCACACTTCTCTGGGCCACTCCTGTAAACACCATTTACGTGGACACACCTTTCGCGTACATCTACATCTGCATCCACTTCTAAGCTCTGCAAACCACTGCGAAGTGCACGGCAGAGGAAACATTTATCAGATCTTCTCGCTTCGTTCGCGTGCAACGCGCGGGAAGAATCGTTGTGTTAAACGCCTCTGCGTGGGCTGTTCGTTAATCTAATTTTCGTGACCGCAGGCATCGCCTACGAGGGGAACAACGACGATTAAATTTAAAACTGCGGAGCAGCCACAAATTAAATAAATAGAATGGAAGTTGTATGCGATTCGTGGCTGCTACAAAATTTTAATTAAGGGAGGTAGGACGTCAAACGGGCCGACTTGGACCAGGAGAGGCATCACAGGACATTTTATTTTCTACTGTCTATACTTTTACAAATAAATTCATAAACCTTTGTCAGCATGACCAGTAAGGATTCAGGATTCACACTCATAGCAGTGGAAGTGAAAAAACATAACAAAATAAATTTTTTTAGGTATGAAATTACATCATTTTTTCACTTACTATTGGCTGCATTTGTTGCTATAGGTACATTTTTCTTCACATGTAAGAGAGATTTTTTTATGAATTTTGCACAGCATACAGACCATACTTACAGGTGTATGAAACTCTAGACTCTAGAGTTTTCCAAATCTATTAAAAACTGTGGTAAAAATTGAGATAATTAACTACAAAATTTGATTTTTTTCTAAACATAAAGTTTAAAACGTAACAGCTCATTCATTTTTTCATAAATTAAATAGATTTTAGAGTTTCAGACACTTGTAAGTACGGTTTGTATGCTGTGCAAAATTCATCGAACAGTCTCTCTTACTTATGAAGAAAAGTGTACCTATAGCAACAATCGCAGTAGTAAGTGAAAAAATGATGAAATTTCACAAGTAAAAAAAAAAAAATTTTATAATGTTTTCGAACTTCCGCTGCTACGAGTGTGAATCCTGAATCCTTCCTGGTCATGCTGACAAAGTTTTATGAATTTACTTGTAAAAGTAAAACTCCTGTGTTGCCTCTCCTGCTCCAAGTCGGCCCGTTTGACGTCCTACCTCCCCCCCACCCCTTAAGTCTAATTTTGTCTTGGCTATCCCTAAGGAAGTAATAAGGAAGGGGCTACAGAAAATCCTGGATTCCTCAGTCTCATCTGCTGCCTGAGACTTCGTAAACAGGCTTTCGCGGGAAACTTGGCGTCTATTTTGTGCAGCTTACAAGATGCCCCAGTGGTCTGGAAATGTGGGAGTTACCTGTGATTAATTCCTGCACTAGAAGGACCTCTGACATAAAACTACCCTTTAGATACACTACTAAAATATGTGTCAAGTGATTATGTGAACTCGTATTAATACTATGTGGACATAGCAGTAAACCACAAGTGGGAAACCCGTGGAAAAACAGAAAATAGCATGAAATATCGCACAGATAGAACCAAAACTACGAGTATTTAGTGAACAAGGAAACTTCTCCACTAAAATGAGAAAGGTTATTCACTGTGTGGGTGGGCATGAAAGTTAGATTTTTGTAAGTTATCGATGTGCACGTCAGATAGGGAAAGCAAGTTACGTGGCTGTTAAATTATCTTTGGTCTTGTTGCGGCACAGTCTTGACTCTGCGCCGTCTGATGCATTCTTATATTAGTTGAAATGTGGTAGGTGATGGATGTAAACAGTAACGTTATGTCGACTTGTGGTTGTATGTGTTAGATGACGACAGATTTATTATAAAGCGCAGCCACGATGAATATGAGGTATATAATGTATATACTGAAAGGTAAAAAGAATATAAGGGAAGGAATTCGAGGAGAGACTGCAGCACAGTGCAGCTAGTTTGTCGGAGTGATCATTGTCAGCTAGTTATGTTTGTTCAGTTGCTCAGAGCTGAGAGAAAGACAACCCCACTCTACCCTTAGTCGTGCATTAACATATCAAAAGATTAAGTTGTTTGTTTTTATAGAAATTCTCTGTTAACGCTGTACCATTTTTAAATCACTATTCAATTTTTGTGTGAAGATGACGCGAAGTTTTAACCTGTCTTGTCGAACACATACTTCACTCTAAAATCGTTGTCTTGGAAAGTCATTTCATAAGAATAGTTACTCTCCCCATCCTACTGTTTAAAGAATATTTATAATTACGCATTATCACATTACAACTGCCTGGATTTTGTTTGGAAGTTTTATTTAAAAATAGATGGTTCAAATGGCTCTGAGCACTATGGGACTTAACATCTATGGTCATCAGTCCCCTAGGACTTAGAACTACTTAAACCTAACTAACCTAAGGACATCACACACATCCATGCCCGAGGCAGGATTCGAACCTGCGACCGTAGCGGTCGCGCGGCTCCGGACTGAGCGCCTAGAACCGCTAGACCACCGCGGCCGGCTTTAAAAATAGAAGTCTACCTTAGCCGCTGCCACCTTACTGTTTGGTGTTGTGTTTTCGAGAAATCTGTAACAATGTTATCAAGACGTGAGGTAAGTAGAAATTTTGATTAGTGCCAGATAATTGTTTTATTTCAGTAACGCATTTAATATAAAGGTAAGTTCTATTCGGACCAGTCACAGTTCAATTCAAATTAGGTTCTGTTTAGTCAAAGGATAGTATACGAGTTAACAGTTTGTGGGTACGTAGTTTTGGTAAGACGTAGATTTTTTATAGAGTGAGAGGTAAATTTTACCTAAATTTCACACAGGAACACACAGTGGGGAACTTACTACTGGAACAACTGATTTATTGCAATAGAAACGTGCGTGGTGTACGATGTTACGACATGATGATTCTACAGAAACAGAATGCAATGAAACACCTATAAGTCAGAATTATGTCGATAGTAATGGTTGGCTGGCAACGTTGAGATGAAGAATCGGGATTCTCTATGAGATGCCTGCTTCTGTGAGTATGAACATTAACGTTACGCGACTGACTCGATCTTATGTGGCAGTGTGTACGAACGACTCAGCTGTAAGGCTGTGCTACATGCAATGAACAGCTGCTGCCGCTGGTCGAAAGAACACGCCGTGAATGGTATAAAGCAACAAGAAGACTTCCCAAAGCGCGGGAGCTGCAAAAGATTCATTCGATTTTTACATATGTCACTAATTATCTACAATTAAAATTGCTACTTGCAGTTCTGCTTTTATACGTTCGGTGGCACATTTGTTGCGCACATCTATCGATTTATGGTTCATCAGGGAAAATTTCTTTTCTGTCTCAGCATTTGATCCCAACCACTTCCAGGAAATTGGGAACGTGAACATTTTCGGCTGTCATGGTACAGTAAACATTAACCAAACTTCTGTTTGCATTGGCTTCCATGGATATGCCTTGTTTCAAAATATCCCTCGCATTACGAAACTCATCATACAAACAAAAAATGGTTCAAATGGCTCCAAGCACTATAGGACTTAATATCGGCGGTAATCAGTCCCCTAGACTTAGAACGACTCAAACCTAACTAACCTAAGGACATCACACACATCCATGCCCGAGGCAGGTTTCGAACCTGCGACCGTAGCAGCAGCACAGTTCCGGACTGAAGCGCCTAGAAGCGCTCGGCCACAGCAGCCGGCCATCATACAAACAATCGTCATCTTTATCACCTATCTGAACAGCGTCAATCATTGCTTGAAAATACTTATACGAGGCGCTTTTTTTTAAGTAAGTACCGTTTTAAAATTAAAAAAAGACGTGCAAAGATATCTCAATACTTTTATTTTTACATGAAAGCCTGTACCTTAATCTACTTTTCTACATAATTTCCGTCAATGTTGAGGCACTTGTCATAACATTGTACCAGTTTTTGAATACCCTCCTCATAGAAGTCTGCCGCCTGACTTGTCAACCACTGCATCACCACTGTTTTGACTTCGTCATCGTCTTGAAGACGCTGACCGTCCAGGTGTTTCTTCAAGTGCAGGAGCAGATGGTAGTCGCTGGGAGCAAGATCGGGGCTCTACGGTGAATGATCTATAGTTTCCCATCGAAAAGATGTGATGAGATGTTTGGTCTGACTCGCCACATGCGGACGGGCATTGTCTTGCAGCAAACCGATGCCCTTGCTCAACTTCCATGGACTGTTGCTTTGATTCTGGTGTGACGTAGGCTACCCATGTTTCATCGCCCGTAACAATTTGGCTTAAGAAATAATCACCGTCGTTGTGGTACCGCTTAAGGACAGTCAATGCACTGTCCAAATGTTTGGTTTTGTGCACGTCCGTCAACATTTTCGGTACCCAACGTGCGCACAATTTTCGGTACTTCAAGTGCTCGGTCACAATGCCATACAAAATACTACGAGCAACATTAGGAAAGTCATCCCGCAAGGAGGAAATGGTAAAGCGTCTGTTTTCTCTTATCACCTTATTGTCCACTTCCTGCACTAAACTTTCATTAACGAACGAAGGACGCCCACTCATCGTGCACATTTGTGCCGCCATCTTTAAATGCTCTCACCCACTTTCTTACCATTCCATGACTCATAATGTTTTCTCCGTAAACTGCACAGATCTCACAATGAATATCGATCGCTTTTAGGCCTTCAGCACTAAGAAATCTTATAACAGCCCGTACTTCACAGTCGGCGAGACTCACGATTATCTGAGGCATCGTAAACACTCAGTACACAACGTAAACAGGAAGAATCAGACTGTAATGGCGTCAGTGCGTAGATTAAGGTACAGGCTTTCATGTAAGAATAAAATTATTGAAATATCTTAGCACGTCATTTTTTTAAATTTCAAAACGGTACTTATTTAAAAAACACGCCTCGTATTTTAATTCGGAACTTAGAAAAAATGGCGTGGATGACTTTTTTCATTGGCAATTGATCTCCATGTTTGAAATCTTCACTGCATATGTTTTCAGTGGCACATAAACAATCAAAAAATCTCACTATTGCTTCAGCTTTTGTGCGCCCACAGTATATCTGCTACGGTGCTCACTTATTTCCAAGTCCGTATCGATCTTAGTGCTGAGTTTTCACTCAGACGGCGCTTTGGCGGTAGGTGGTTGTTTCTGTGTGTGATCGCTGGCCGCAGCTTAGCTGGAGGCGTGTGAGGAGGTGAGAGGTGGCTGCCTTGGCGTGGAGACAGTTCGGCTCGGCTGGGGTTGTTTGCGTCTGGGGCCTAATGGGAAGACGGGCCGTGATTTTACGGTTAATAGTGTGGACAGCGGCGTGGTGTGCCGTTTACAATGATTCGCAAGGGGAGCAAAATCTCGCCTGTTGTAGTTTGTCGAGCCTGAGTTTGAAATACCTTCTATGTGCGGCGGGATGTCATTTCGTCCTCCTGTCTCTCCGTCGCTGGGATTGCTATCCTAGGTTAACCGTCCCATGGATGTATATCGATGGGCTACGCTGCTCTCCGTACTCTACTAGACGCTGGTGATGGAAGTACGTCGTTCAGCGGCACGTTAGTCTGGGAGCTTTATGTTTGATCTTCAAGTGAATAATCTTCGAGTGGGACTACTCAGAGTTTGCCTTGCGCTGTTATATTGGAGTTTATTTTGTGTTGTGGCGCTTCCGCTTTCCGTCAACGAGGGTTAAGCTCGATTCGGCACTCCGTACGACGCTTGGCACCTCAGCAGGCGGGTCGGAGCCACCTTCGCGACTAAACGGAAGCCTTTGGACAGAGAGGTCTTGTGTTTTGCATATTGTTCATAAATTGCTGTTTCGGTATTAAGTTGGCTGAGGTTTCTTATGGATTTCCCGCCATTTGGTCTGTGGTCCGGCCCGGGCTAGGTCTCGTTATTTTAAAAGTCGGTCCTTGTTTTGGCTTAGTACGATTCTGGTTTACTGCCTGGTGGTTCTGGTAGTACACCGGGTCGCTGTGGTTGTGTTGCATTTTGTATGGGGCTGTGTGCTCGGAGCTGTGGATTACCATTTGTGTGAACTGCTTCACTGGGGAGTACTGATCGGGCCATTCTTGGTCCTCTGCTGTATTAAATTATTTTACTCTTATTTTGAAGTAACATTGTCACTTAAATGATTTAATTCTTGTTGCGTTAATTGCAACTTGGGTACTGCCAAATTTAGTGGTGTAATTACGCAAGATTTAATAGTGGCACATACCCCTTTACCTTTCGTAATCTGTTAATTACCGAAAGACCTTAAGCTCACAATCATATGTGATTTTCTTAAATAATTGTATTTTTATCTCATGATATTTTCTTTTTTTTTAATTTGCTGATCACTGGTGTACTGTTCCAAGTATTAAAATGTTTCAGGTAGCTATTACTTGGGTGAACGTAACATTATCACTTAAATGATTTAATTCTCGTTGCGTTAATTGCAACTTGGGTACTGTCAAATTTAGTGGTGTAATTACGCAAGATTTAATAGTGGCACATACCCCTTTACCTTTCGTAATCTGTTAATTACCGAAAGACCTTAAGCTCACAATCATATGTGATTTTATTAAATAATTGTATTTTTATGTCATGTTATTGTTGTTTTTTTAATTTGCTAATCACTGGTGTACTGTTCCAAGTATTGAAATGTTTCAGGTAGCTATTACTTGGGTGAACATAACATTATCACTTAAATGATTTAATTCTTGTTGTGTTAATTGCAACTTGGGTACTGTCAAATTTAGTGGTTTAATTACGCAAGATTTAATAGTGGCACATACCCCTTTACCTTTCGTAATCTGTTAATTACCGAAAGACCTTAAGCTCACAATCATATGTGATTTTCTTAAATAATTGTATTTTTATGCCATGATATTTTCTTTTTTTTTTAATTTGCTGATTACTGGTGTACTGTTCCAAGTATTAAAATGTTTCAGGTAGCTATTACTTGGGTGAACGTAACATTATCACTTAAATGATTTAATTCCTGTTGCGTTAATTGCAACTTGGGTACTGTCAAATTTAGTGGTGTAATTACGCAAGATTTAATAGTGGCACATACCCCTTTACCTTTCGTAATCTGTTAATTACCGAAAGACCTTAAGCTCACAGTCATATGTGATTTTCTTACATAATTGTATTTTTATGCCATGATATTTTCTTTTTTTTTAATTTGCTGATTACTGGTGTACTGTTCCAAGTATTAAAATGTTTCAGGTAGCTATTACTTGGGTGAACGTAACATTATCACTTAAATGATTTAATTCTTGTTGCGTTAATTGCAACTTGGGTACCGTCAAATTTAGTGGAGTAATTACGCAAGATTTAATAGTGGCACATACCCCTTTACCTTTCGTAATCTGTTAATTACCGAAAGACCTTAAGCTCACAGTCGTATTGTAGTGTAACGACGTATTAGGTTTTCGTTTGATATATGACCATCTGCAGCCTTCGTCACCTACGTCAGTTACAACCCACTTCAAAAATGATTCATATTCTTTTTAAATTGTCATAGAATGGTTCTTGAACGAAACTGTAAAACATCAGTTGAGTCGTGTGCAGAGAATTACATCACTTGGGCCAATTGGTTTTCGTAACTTTTTCGAATTTAAATTTCGTTTGTTTCTCCTCAGAAAATTATATCGACACACGTTATCTTGATCTAATCGATATCAGAATCACACATTAAATAAACTTTTTAGATTCAAAGTTTCGGCCAACGCTGTCTGAATCAATAATCTTGTCAAATATATTATTAATCCGTTCACATAACTCTTCATAAATAAATCTTCAAGACACGTGTTTCAACTTTAGTAGCATACACTATTTTATTAGCTTCCTACACATACAGATGTGAACTTGAGCGTTGACAGACAGTGACTAACATTTCAATAAGATTAAGATCTATATGATGTCATTGTTGTACAAAAAGAGTATAAAACTTCATTTTTAATTTTTAGAAGCACGACGCAACAACTCGGTTCCAGGATCTTCTGTTGCTCCTTGGCTGTCGACCCGCGACGTATAGCGGCCAGCAATTTCCTCTCTGGTCGCGGCAACGAAGATGCTGTCCCCGTTCGTTGCGCCGACCTCTCCGTACATGAAACACATAAAAAAAATACAAAACTTTTAGATAATTCACATCTATTACAAATAATAAGAAAACACATAAACAAAACTAAATTAAACTTATAGTCACCTGCAAACTGTGCTGACTTTGGTGGATGGGTGACGCTTAATTTCGTCCCACTACATACCCCACCCACAAGCTCAGTTTGTCAGGTTTTAACCGAAATTAAAACTTTTCAATATACAATATTTAACTGTTAATACATTTTCCTCACATTTTACGTAACCTAGAGTCCTTGCTATTAGATAGATTTAATCCTTTTAATACGATATTGTTGTGACTATTTGTCATTTACTCTTAATTGTGCTATTATGGTAGTTCGTAACCGAATATAGGGAGATTGCTCCTCTTCAGTTAATAGTTGCTAATAAATACTAATTTAGTACGTTCTTTAACGTTGTACATTAGGACAGAGCGTTCAAATTGTGATAGATTAGTTCCAGTTTCATTTATTTACTAGAGTTATTCTTTTCAAGAATGTATATTACTAATAAGTTTCTCACAATAACTAATAGTACTATTTACTTTACGTCATTCTCTTCCCTAATGCCTTATTTATGCCTGAGGTCAAGAAGAAATCAAGCAAAAATTTCTTTAGAATCTCGGCACGGCTTTCTTTACCTTCGGACACCTTGTTGGGTAATGGCCATTTATTTAGGAGAAACAAGCGAGAGAGCCCCGTTTGGTGTGTTCTATATTAACACTATTACAAACCTCTATTAAAGGCACTCTGCTATGTTCTCGTGAGCCATATAGCTCTGGACGCCCATGGTCCCTAAAACTATTAACCATCCCCTTTGGTTCCTACTATCCGAGTAAATTTAAAATACGCAAAATTCCTTTAGACCTAAGAGCAAAATTTCCTCCATATAAATCCCCCTTTTGGTTACCTTTCTCTTTTTGAAGTACCAGTAGATTATTGTAGAACACATGTTTAAGCTTTCTGTCATTTATTTAAAATAACACGTAACTATCACGAAAAACTTCACATGAATAAACTATGAACGCTCTTCCGTGTGTAACATATACTAAATATTAACTTATTTAGGAATGAAGGGTTTCATTTGATCAACACTATATAATCCTTTAATTACACCTGATGAAGGTTCCATAAGAAGTAATGCTTTGGGATGTACAATCTTATGTACAACATATGGACCTTCAAAGATCAAGAAGAATTTTCTACATTCCTTACCGATCTTAGAACTTTTAGGATGAGATCGTACTAACACAAGATCTCCTACCTGAAATGAGGGTTCTATAGCCTGTTGATTATAACTTTTAATTCTCCGTTCGGCATTTTTTACAATCTGTTCGCAAACTTTTTCGTCTGGAATGCATTGTTGGATCTCATTTACTGGTGGCCAAGGTAAAGCAGCTAGTAAAGGCTCACCTATAATTCGTTTGCCTAAAATTTCTATAGGTGATAATCCCGTCGTTAGGTGAGGCAATTCATTTAATATCTTTTCGAATTCAGGCATTAGTTTGGCCCACCGAGTATGTTTATGTGCACAATAAGTTCTACATAATCGTCCTAGTTCTTTCATGACTCTTTCTACTAAATTACTTTGAGGGTGATATTTCGAAATTAAGATATGTTTGATTCCATATTGTCTTATCATATCTTGAAATCTTTGACTAATAAAGGCACTACCGTTGTCAGACATAAGTCGTTTAGGAATTCCCCAGTTAACAAAGTAAATTCGGGTGAGGCAGCGTACAACGCTTGCTGTATTCGCTCGTTTCAAAGTATATAGCTTCACATGTTTGGACCAACATTCCATTACAACAAACACATATGTTAATCCTCCTGAACTCCGAGGCAGAGGGCCGAAAAAATCTAATGACAGTAGATCCCACAAACCTCGAGGAATTACAGAATATAATTTATAACGCTTGGATTTGTTATTAACTTTAACCTTTTGACAGGTTTCACAAGCCCTAATAATACTTCTCACAATACGGGACATATTTTTGAAATAATAATACTTCATTAGATGTTTAATACATTTATGAATTCCAAAATGCCCGTAACCTTCATGAATATAAGTAATTAACTCGTCCACAACAGTTTTCGGAATGCAGATTTTCCATCTCTGGTGTTCCCTCTGTGCTTTCCAATACAACAAGTCGTTAAAATATAACCACACACCCCGGGTGTTAACTGTTTCGTCCCCATTATTAAGGTTTTGTATAATTCGTAGAATAACATTTTTCTTTCCCTTATGTAATACGGTAACCTACTAATTAGGACTCGTATTAGGTGACTTTCAATAATTGTTTCTTCAATTAACTGAGCACGGTTTAAATTCCATTCGAAATAATTCCTATAACCTCCCCACCGTTTAGAATATGGAGGAGGGTCTAACAACTCTAAAGTTAAGTGTTGTTGTTTTCCTCTTGACCAATAATTTTGTTTAAACTGCTTAACAAAATCATCCCAATCCCTGAATTCAGTTCTATGCAGTACTGCCCATTCCGCAGCTTCTGCTTCTAAATGTCCTATTACAAATTGAATGCGTTTTTCATTACTCCATTTAGGAGATAATGAGGTTTCAAAAGCTTTTATAAAGATTATAGGGTGAAGTTCGCCTCCTGGTTTGAATACAGGAAATCGACTTGCTACATTTGAATTTGTCGTTATGTCATCCAGACATTCTGCGAGAGAAATAGTCGGATTTTGTTTAGATTGCAGAGATGGAGTTGCATCGGATTGGCTTGCCGTGATTGCTTTATTCATATTGTTGTCGTTCGTGCTAGCAAATTCGATGCGACTGTTGTCTCTGATTATGTTATTACCTCTGCTACCTGAAATGTTCTCGTTATTATCTAATTCCGATAACCGTTTAGTAATTTCCTGTATCCGCATTTCTGTATTGGATACGCGATTAGCTAATATCGATTCTTCACTGTGTTCACGATGTGAACGCTCTGTACCTTCATCAATGTTATTATCTTTGGCAGTCTCAAGATTACTGCATATTTCAGTAATTAAAATTTTCATGTTTTCGATTTCGGTATGGTCCTTTTCTACTTGATGAGTTAATGTCTCTAATTCTACATTATCTATTGAAGAAATCTCTACAGGTTTGGTAGAGACCTCTTTAATAGATTTCAATAATTCTCTGCGAACAGTTTCTGTTTGCATAGAAAATTCATCTCGTAACATATCGTTATTTTTCTGTATTTCATTTACAACTAAGATATTGACACTATCTAGTCTCTCGGTTAAGTCAGTGATATCGTTTCGCATGCGAGCTTTTTCCTCGCGCGATTCCTGGATATGTTCTTCTAACCTTTTACAATTATCAGCAATCTTATTACTAAGTCCTACTAGTTTTTCCTGCATTTCAACTTTAGAAGCCTCTCTTTTATCACTTAATTCTCGACTGGTTTCATTAAGATGTTCCTGTAACCTGTCTGTCGATTTTGTTAGCTCCCCTTTAAGTTCGTCTTTTAATCTAGCCGTCGATTCGTCGTTAGACTGTTTTAATTTAGCAGTAGATTCTTCGTTAGACTGTTTTAATTCCTGTTTTAGTTCCTCTTTTAATCTAGCAGTAGATTCCTCGTTAGATTGTTTTAATTTAGCGATCGCCCTAAAAAGGGCTCTCATGCTCCTATCGGACATAGATTGCTCTTCGTCTGACATTTCACTTCCCGACATTATTGTATGAAATTAACTATTTACACACGCAGACTTGTAATCAACAATCCTGTAAAAGCACACTTCCTATGTACAACACTCCACTTCCAACTTGAAACAAACTCACCGGACACTAATATTGTAATTTGTAGTTCTCGATGATTAGTGTGCTGCTATGGGCTGCAGATGTAACAGCCGTCGATGCAGCCGCTGAGATGCTGCGACCCCGCTTCCGCAACCGGCAGGACGCTGAGTCGAACACCGGAAACGTCGCTAGCTGCAACCACGCCCGGCACCGCCGTAGACAGGCGAAGCCCTCAGCAACACCTCTAATACCAGCCGGAGGAACGCCCCGCAGCTGACGTACTGGGCCTATTAGTTTAGGGAGAAAAAGGGTTGTCGAGGTTTGCAGCGTTCAGCTGCTGCCCAACAGATGCGCCTTCTCGTGGAACAACTGCGTGACCGTACTGCTTGGCTGCACTCCGTCAGATGCCCACACCCGCGAAGTCGCCGCTGGCTGGTGAAGGCTCCAAGAAACTCGCGTTGACTTCCGAAGGACTCTTGATGCTTTGTTTCGTACCTGTGTGCCTTAGTTGCACACAAGTCCTGTTTCTAAGGTCGCCACGGTGCGGTGTAACGACGTATTAGGTTTTCGTTTGATATATGACCATGTGCAGACTTCGTCACCTACGTCAGTTACAACCCACTTCAAAAATGATTCATATTCTTTTTAAATTGTCATAGAATGGTTCTTGAACGAAACTGTAAAACATCAGTTGAGTCGTGTGCAGAGAATTACATCACTTGGGCCAATTGGTTTTCGTAACTTTTTCGAATTTAAATTTCGTTTGTTTCTCCTCAGAAAATTATATCGACACACGTTATCTTGATCTAATCGATATCAGAATCACACAATAAATAAACTTTTTAGATTCAAAGTTTCGGCCAACGCTGTCTGAATCAATAATCTTGTCAAATATATTATTAATCCGTTCACATAACTCTTCATAAATAAATCTTCAAGACACGTGTTTCAACTTTAGTAGCATACACTATTTTATTAGCTTCCTACACATACAGATGTGAACTTGAGCGTTGACAGACAGTGACTAACATTTCAATAAGATTAAGATCTATATGATGTCATTGTTGTACAAAAAGAGTATAAAACTTCATTTTTAATTTTTAGAAGCACGACGCAACAACTCGGTTCCAGGATCTTCTGTTGCTCCTTGGCTGTCGACCCGCGACGTATAGCGGCCAGCAATTTCCTCTCTGGTCGCGGCAACGAAGATGCTGTCCCCGTTCGTTGCGCCGACCTCTCCGTACATGAAACACATAAAAAAAATACAAAACTTTTAGATAATTCACATCTATTACAAATAATAAGAAAACACATAAACAAAACTAAATTAAACTTATAGTCACCTGCAAACTGTGCTGACTTTGGTGGATGGGTGACGCTTAATTTCGTCCCACTACATACGTGATTTTCTTAAATAATTGTATTTTTATGCCATGATATTTTCTTTTTTTTAATTTGCTGATTACTGGTGTACTGTTCCAAGTATTAAAATGTTTCAGGTAGCTATTACTTGGGTGAACGTAACATTATCACTTAAATGATTTAATTCTTGTTGCGTTAATAGCAACTTGGGTACTGTCAAATTTAGTGGTGTAATTACACAAGATTTAATAGTGGCACATACCCCTTTACCTTTCGTAATCTGTTGAAAGGTGGCTACACTGTGCCACTGCGCCAGAGAGTGCGCCAAAGAGTACTATTAAGCCGCCTCCACAGTGCGTGTTAAGAGTTCATGGCAGTCAGTGCTTGTGGAGAGATCGGAGAGGACAGTGGTTGTTGAGAGTTCATACCGAGATGTGCTAGTGGGCACTGCTTGTCGTGAAGTCGGAGTAAGATGTTGTAGTAAAGAGTGTTGTTCCTTGTCTTATGCAGTGATTTGATGGGAGAGATAGCAGATGTTATTGTAATGAGTGCATTTCGTCAATATATGAAGGTAAAATTTATAATGTTCCTTTATTAGTTGTGTATCTGAAATAATGTGTCACTACAGGTTCAGTCAACAAAGCATCTGGCTTGTGTTCTTGGATTAGAGTGTAATTGTGATTTTTTTTGCGTAATTATAGTTTTTCTAAATTTCTTTTGTCACGTCAGTATAATTGGTATCAAAATTCTTGTCTTGTTGAAAAAGAACCGTGCCAGATGCATACGTTGAGTCACACTCCCACATACAGAACAGTTACATTTGTGCTTATTGGTTTTGTTGGTTTTTTTTTTAGTTGCTGGGGACTTAATTAATTAACTGTGTTTACGAAAATTTTCTTACATTGTTTTTTGCAGTCAGATTGCGTAATAATACTAGTCAGGGCCAGCCGATTACGAGACTTGCGTAATCGGACTAACTAATACTAAAAAATCATTTTCAATCATATATTTAATTAAGCCACCATGCACGTGGCGACCGCTGCTTCGGATCGTCCCTTGGATTCTTCTGATTGTGAAAATTGTAGACTGTAGTATTGTTGTAGTAATTTGTAGTTAGTAATTGTAGGTTATATTGCATGTGTAGATTTGGTAATTGGCATTCTTCTAATGGTATTTTTCAAAATTTAATTTTTATTGCCTTGTACACGCGTTTGACAAATTAGTGCAATTATTTCAATTGTTCGATTGATCGTGTCTGAGGGAGACATTTCATGTGAATAGTATTGTTGGAGATAGAGAGTCATTGTGTGTAATTTTCGTACAGTGACGAATTTTTTTCATGTTTTGTAAATGATTACGCGATCGATGAAGAAGGCAAAAATGATGAATAGTCAGAATAACGAAATTGTTGACATGGCGAACTCGCCAACACAGGATAACAGTATGATGAATAATGGTGTTGAAAACAATTTGATAAGCAAGGACAATAGTCCGGAAACAGTTCAAAATTTTTCTCAATCAGAAAATTCACAGATTACGAGATTAACGACAGAAGAGATAGAGCAGTTGATGGGTGCAATATTAAATCTGGGATCACAAATGGGAACAATGGAAACGCAGTTAGACTCTTTACGATCTGAAATAAAAACATTTAGAACTGAGATGAAAGCAATGACAACACGGTTTTGCTCAAAAATAGGAACAATTGAAAAAGAAATAGGAACAACTAAAACCGAGATGAAAGCAGTGGGATCACAGTTACGATCTGAATTAGAAACTGATAGGGGAACAATGGAAACTCAGTTAGGCTCACGAACAGGGACATGTTTCAAATACATGAAAGACGAATCAAATAAAGAAATTAGAGAAGAAGGACAACCGATTTTGAAGGCTCACAATAATAGTTTAATTTCAACAGGAATTAGACAAGAGGAACAGGACAGGGAACAGGAAGAAAAAGATCGCGTGATAGTACAAAAATTTTCAGAATTAAATTTACAACGTGCACACGATAAGGAAGAAATAATTGAGAGAATCGAGGAATCCGTTCCAAATGACAGAATAAATAACTTAACGCAACAGTGTGAACACTTAACTACTAAATGTGACAACACCGAAACCCGAGTCGCGACATTTACAGAAGACGTAAATAAAGTGAAAGAACAATTAAGTGACTCATCGGAAAGAGTCGAAGAGATCTCAGATAAATTGACAAGTGTTAGTTTAGCAGAAGGGTGTGAAGAAAATAATTTGTTTCATTTACGGGATGCAACAAGAGAGCGCCAGGCGCGTGAACTTGACAATAATCGACATTCGGACTGGGACAGACGCGGTAGGTCTTTGTCGCCACGAGGCGAAAACTTTGATTATAAACACCTTTTGACTGTCCGGAAATTTAATATCTTCCGCAATTCTAAGAACGACATACATCCATGTTCATGGCTAGATCAATTTACGTACGTACTTCCGCCAAAGTTGCCATTAAGTCACAAACTTGAAATTATGTGCAGCTATTAATGTCCTCAGGGGATTCACTACTCTAAGTGAATATGTGCCGTAGCGAGCATAGGGCCCCGAGCTGTAGTGGTGCTATTTCTCTTTTAGTTTTCTGGACCGCTACCTACTCTTTTACTATTCTTTGCATCTGTCAAACGAACTCTTCGACTATCAATCTATCTAGACAGTAAATAAACAATAACCGGATTTGACTATTTACCTAAATGAGATTTCGAAATTTACTGTTGTAACCTATTAATGTCCTCAGGGGATTCACTACTCTAAGTGAATATGTGCGGTAGCGAGCATAGGGCCCCGAGCTGTAGTGGTGCTATTTCTCTTTTAGCTTTCTGTACCGCTGCCTACTCTTTTACTATTCTTTGCATCTGTCAAATCAACTCTTCGACTATCAATCTATCTAGTGAGTAAGTAAACAATAACCGGATTTGACTAATTTACCTAAAAGTGACTTTGAAATTACCGATTGGACTTACTGTACCTATTGCAGCATTCATTCGTAGCCTAAACGAAATTTTACCTGTTTATATTCGTGACAATATTACTTCATATGTTGACGATATTATCATTGCTAAACGTTATTGGAGTGAGCACAACAAAATTTTGGATTCATTATTACGTATCTTTGCAAAAGTTGGCATTACAGTAAACTTGGAAAAATGCGAATTTGGTCGTTCTCAGGTGAAATTTCTCGGTCACATTATTTCTACAGAAGGTATTCTTCCTGATCCAGAAAAATTAGACGCTATTCGTAATTATGCTGTTCCTAGCACAAAACGTGACGTTCGTAGTTTCCTTGGTGTCTGTAATTTTCTTAGACGCTTTGTTAAATTGGATGATTTGGCCACACCTCGTTTTTGCGATCTATCTGGGAAGTTCTTTTTAAACGAAAATCGGTCGACAACTCTGTTTGGTTAGTTTGTATTCCTGATGAGTGGGTCAATAAATTGATTTGGTATACGCATTTCAGTTATGCACACTTTGGTCCCCGAAAATGCTTTCATAAATTACGAGAAAATTGTTACTTCAGTAATATGGAAAAACGTATTCGATCTGTTCTTGCCAAATGCAAATTATGTCAAATGGCTAAGCCTCCAACGATTTCTCACAGAGCACCGTTGTTTCCCGTCATTCCAGCGAAATTAAAGGAGATGGCTACAGTCGATTTGTTTGGTCCAGTGGTTCGTTCTACTAATGGTTTTGCGTACATTTTCGTAGCAGTGGAGTTGACGTCAAAATATGTGTGTTTTACACCTTTACGCAAAGCAACAGCTCGTTCAGTATCTAACGCTTTCATCAAACATTTTCTTAAAGAAGTTGGTCATGTTGATAAGGTTATATCAGATAATGGATCACAGTTTCGTTCTAAAATTTGGCTTCGTACTCTACACCGTCGTAAAATTAAACCAATTTTCATTTCACTTTTTCACCCTCAATCTAATGCTTCAGAGAGATGGATGAAGGAAATCAATAAATTGTGCCGCCTTTATTGTCATCAGAATCACAGAACTTGGGATCAGTATCTTCATATTTTTCAAAACATTCTGAATGAACTTCCTAATGACTCAACTTCTTTACCGCCTCTATTGATATTAAAAAATAAAGCACCGACAAATCGCATTTCTGAAATAGTTCCTTTTCCGCCTTCACGGAAACTGCGGCATTCTGAAGTTGTCAACCTGGCTCTACGAAATATTGCATCTGCGGCTGCTAGAAGAGAGAAATCAGCTAAGCGTCCTGGTCGTTCAAAATTCTTGTCAGTTGGTCAGAAGGTATTAATTAAGTCCCACCGTTTGTCTCACAAAGGAAAAGGCTTGTGTCGCAAATTTTTTCTGCTTTATAACGGTCCATATAGAATTCGCAAAATTATTCATGATAACACTGTCGAAGTAGAAACTCTTAAATCACGACGCTCTAAAGGAATACATCATATATCAAACGTTAAAATTTTTGTGGAATGATATACTTGTGAGAAACTAACAGCTAGATGTAAACATGCGGAGAGTACAAGGATACTGCGCTGTGTTTTGGCGGCGGCACATACTCAAAGCAACAGTGAAGTCTGCGCGCCGCACGAGGCAGTCGTTGACCGCAAACAATAGCTTCCTACGTCACGCGCCCACAGCTGATCGAGCGCTCAGTGCGAATGCACTGACAGCCGTAAACAAACACACAGTCTAATTTCTCCGACTAAATTCTGTATAAAGCTATAAGGACTTGTTGAATTGTGTTATTAACATTCAGTATTTTGCAGGATACGGTTGTATAAAATATTTAAGACCTTCAGGTAAATTCTGTGCGTGTCCGACGTTAAGACGACTTGCTATCGAGAAATTTTCAGGAAGAATGTAATTTCGAAGAAGAAACTAATAAACTAAAAAAAGGTAACTATTAATTGAGTTTATTTTCAGGTAACAAATTTCCACTTAGGTACGTACTTTAGACGTAATTTGCTGCTCGCGATTACGTGATTCATACTTTGTGCTAATTTCATGTTCTATGAAATTACTTGTGAAGCGACGTGCTTGCGTACGTTAACTGATTTTGACAATGATTATTAATGAACTGGGTTGTGACTTGTATATATTATGCATCGCTTGGCTGCACTGCCTTTTCACTGATGTCATTTTTTTAATTATGCGCCTGCTGTGCTTATTTATTTAAATTATAATTGTCACCTGATTTATTGTGCTGATGTGTTTAGGTATGTAAGTTATACTTTGTCATTTATCTGCTTGCGTCTTCATGTTTACTTATTAAGATTACATATGAACATTTATTTGCTTTTGCTGATATGATGCTAATGACATGTTTACTGCTTTACGTATGGATTATAATTGTAACCTGATTAATTGTGCTGACTGTGATTATGTATGTAAGTTATACTTTTTGGATTTATCTGCTTGCGCATCCATGTTTACTTGCTAAGATGACATATGAACATTTATTTGCTCAGGCTGATATGATGCTAATGACTTGTTTATTACGTAAGATATATGTTTGCTGCTTTTTGCATGGATTGCATATTTACACATTTCTGTTTTGTTGCCATAACTGCTCTTTAATTTGGTATATAGCAATGCTGTTGTACAGTGTACAAACATAGGGTTTAGGTCACACTACTGTATTGATTATAGATTGTTCGCTTGGCAGAGCCTCGTTGTAGGAATTGTGCTGCATCCACTTGTTGACTTTTTGTTCTCTACTGGTATATTTACTCGCTATTGCAAGTTTTGCTTACACATTTCTGTTTTGTTGCCATAACTGCTCTTTAATTTGGTGTATAGAAATGCTGATATACTGTGTATAAACATAGAGTTTAGGTCACACTACTGTATTAATTATAGATTGTTCGCTTGGCAGAGCCTCGTTGTAGGAATTGTGCTGCATCCACTTGTTGACATTCTGTTCTTTACTGGTCTATTTACTCGCTATTGCTTGTTTTGCTTACGCTCAGTGCCTTATATTTTTAAGATAAGAAAATTCACTGCTATAATTCGACGAACGACATTAGTACAAGAAAGTCATTGAAGTCACATGAGCTGAGGTTATGGAAGCTGTATAAATTTATGCTAATAGGAAGGAAGCTAACGATATGACATACCATTACTAGGTTTAGACCATTGACAGTTATTACACTGCATTTTTCGTAAGCAATTGAAATAGGAAGTGACACTTGACACAAAAAATACTCCACATGTTTGCTTCTGCTATGATTCTTGAAGTGGTGTACACACTGTGAAATATTATGATCATTCACACTCCGTAATCGTACTTAATTACTGAGAGTTATTCGAACTAAGTCTGTTAGAAGTCAGGTATGCATTTCTTTTATTTAATGATGGACAAGGAACCAAAATGTATCTTATAATTTATAATGAGTAGAAAATTTGGGTCAGATGGATTACACAGAGGTTGTGTGTTGACAATGTGTCTTCGGATTGTATGAGATGATGAGGTTTGCATTAGGATTTTATCTGTACTTGTTCAAGGAGACTGACTAGAGGAAAGAGTTGTTATGGAAGTGAAATGATATTGGTGCTGAGGTTTATATGTAGCGACGTATTATTGAGGTATTGAGAGTATATTAAGTTGTTGATTATTGGAGTTTTTGTGGACAAGAGGTAAGGTAAATGATATTGATGATAAGACGTATTGAAGAGGTATTAGTGACGTATTGAGATTATGTGATGCAGATGATTATTGGAGTTTTGGTGTATAAGAGGTAAAGTAAGTGAGGAGCATATTTTTTTTTGTTGGTCTTATGGAACAAGGAGGATGAAGATGGCAGTCTAGAACACTCAAATAGAAGGAAGATAGTCTATACACACACTTTGTTAAATAACTAAGCAGTATATACTTTTTTTTTTTTTGGAGAGAGGAAGTAATTGCATATCTTGGCTCACTGACAGTTGTTCAACAACAGTACATTTGATCTGGCTTGGCAAACATTGGTCTTGACATGATGACTATGACGTTGACCTAACTATTATTGACTGTTATACATTGCTGCCACTACTACTTGATACACATGATGAACATCAGATTTTGACAGAATTACATTTACACAATTAACACTATTCAATTACACAGTAGTACTTAATGTGGATGAAGGATGAGTGAGTGTGTTCTGTGTGTTTTCCTTTACTAATCCTACCCACCTATCTCCTAAGTATTATTTTATTTGTTGGTAGTGGCTTGCACTGACACCCATAAATATTATAGGTTTACTGGTATTTGTGTATTGTAATAGTTAATATGAAAATTATCTGACATCATTTGTGTGTTTGTTATGATTTGTATGTTACTGTAAAAGCATTTGTATGTGCATTCAAACTATTGTTCATGCCTGGACTGTCTGATTAGTGAAGATAAATATTCTGAACTGTTACCTGCACTTTTCAACATGATGTGTGACATTTGGTCGTGTTTAATTTCTGCTGAAGAACTGTGTGATCAGTGATGGCAAAAAAAATTATGGACTGTTATTTGTACCTTTTCTACATGATTGGTGCCACTAGGACATGTTTAATTTGTGCTCATAAACTCTGATGAACAGTGTGATCAGTGCTAGTGAATTTTATAGAACTGCTTCTGCTGAGAGATGTGACTTTTTGCTGTTTGCACCTGCACTCAACATTGCTGGGTGCAACTGATGAACTGTTTCTACTGAAAAGATGTCCCCTGTTGCTGTGTGCACCTGATCAACATTGCTGATGCCACTAATGGACTGCTTCTACTGAAATAATGTCACTTGTTGGTGTCTGCACCTACTCAAGATTGCTGGGTGCAACTGATGAACTGTTTTTACTGAAATGAAGTCACTTGTTGCTGTCTGCACCTACTCAACATTGCTGGGTGCAACTGATGGACTGCTCCTATTGAAATGATGTCACTTGTTGGTGTCTGCACCTGCTCAACATTGCTGGGTGCAACTGATGGATTGCTTCTACTGAAATGGTGTCACTTGTTGGTGTCTGCACCTGCTCAACATTGCTGGGTGCCACTGATGAACTGCTTCTACTGAATTAATGTGACTTGTTGCTGGGTGTACCTGCTAAACTTTACTGGGTGCAACTGATGGACTGCTTCTACTGAAAAGATGTCACCTGTTGGTATTTTTTTGTATAACTAATCATTGAAAGCATTATATGTGAACATTTGTATAAACTGATTTTTTGTATATTGTGTAAACTATTATGTAAAGTCACATGTATGAAAAGAAGTTGTATTGCTTACTGTATTTCATATATTAGGTTAGTGAAAGGTCAGTGCAAAGCCAAAATTTTAACTAATTATGTGATAGTTAGGTATTAATATTATCTTTTATTTTTGTCTGTATTTTTCTGGACGAATTTGGTGGTATTTTCACCACCAATGCTGGCAAAAATACCATCAAATTCTGGCCTGTGGAGGAGGGGCATATGAAAGGTGGCTACACTGTGCCACTGCGCCAGAGAGTGCGCCAAAGAGTACTATTAAGCCGCCTCCACAGTGCGTGTTAAGAGTTCATGGCAGTCAGTGCTTGTGGAGAGATCGGAGAGGACAGTGGTTGTTGAGAGTTCATACCGAGATGTGCTAGTGGGCACTGCTTGTCGTGAAGTCGGAGTAAGATGTTGTAGTAAAGAGTGTTGTTCCTTGTCTTATGCAGTGATTTGATGGGAGAGATAGCAGATGTTATTGTAATGAGTGCATTTCGTCAATATATGAAGGTAAAATTTATAATGTTCCTTTATTAGTTGTGTATCTGAAATAATGTGTCACTACAGGTTCAGTCAACAAAGCATCTGGCTTGTGTTCTTGGATTAGAGTGTAATTGTGATTTTTTTTGCGTAATTATAGTTTTTCTAAATTTCTTTTGTCACGTCAGTATAATTGGTATCAAAATTCTTGTCTTGTTGAAAAAGAACCGTGCCAGATGCATACGTTGAGTCACACTCCCACATACAGAACAGTTACATTTGTGCTTATTGGTTTTGTTGGGTTTTTTTTTAGTTGCTGGGGACTTAATTAATTAACTGTGTTTACGAAAATTTTCTTACATTGTTTTTTTGCAGTCAGATTGCGTAATAATACTAGTCAGGGCCAGCCGATTACGAGACTTACGTAATCGGACAGACAGTTACTAAAATTAAAAGTATTTTCAATACCAAATTTATTTAATTAAGCCCCCATGCACTGTTAATTACCGAAAGACCTTAAGCTCACAATCATATGTGATTTTCTTAAATAATTGTATTTTTATGTCATGATATTTTCTTTTTTTTTTAATTTGCTGATCACTGGTGTAGTGTTCCAAGTATTAAAATGTTTAAGGTAGCTATTACTTGGGTGAACGTAACATTATCACTTAAATGATTTAATTCTTGTTGCGTTAATTGCAACTTGGGTACTGTCAAATTTAGTGGTGTAATTACGCAAGATTTAATAGTGGCACATACCCCTTTACCTTTCGTAATCTGTTAATTACCGAAAGACCTTAAGCTCACAATCATATGTGATTTTCTTAAATAATTGTATTTTTATGTCATGATATTTTCTTTTTTTTTAATTTGCTGATCACTGGTGTAGTGTTCCAAGTATTAAAATGTTTAAGGTAGCTATTACTTGGGTGAACGTAACATTATCACTTAAATGATTTAATTCTTGCTGCGTTAATTGCAACTTGGGTACTGTCAAATTTAGTGGTGTAATTACGCAAGATTTAATAGTGGCACATACCCCTTTACCTTTCGTAATCTGTTAATTACCGAAAGACCTTAAGCTCACAATCATATGTGATTTTCTTAAATTATTGTATTTTTATGTCATGTTATTGTTGTTTTTTTTTAATTTACTGATCACTGGTGTAGTGTTGCAAGTATTAAAATGTTTCAGGTAGCTATTACTTGGGTGGAACGCGCAGAACCGCAACAGAGAGAGTAGTTGCGTAGTTGCGTGCCTTAAGTGTCCGTTGTTGGCGCGGCTTGGTGTCCATTGTTTGTTTTCGTGCACCTGAGTTAAGTATTGTGTTGCCTCCTCCCTTGCGGCCCCGTCGTGTTCTTCTCATAAACATTTCTTTCAAGGCATTTTAGTTAATTTTATGCCAGTATTATTATAATTTCTTACATTGCTAAAATTGTGCGGACTTCATTATGCACACTGTTTGTCATAGCGGAGTTGATGTGGCATTGTAATTTCTTAAACTCCATTCCGTGTGCCCTTCGTGATACATATTGTTTGTTGTAATAGATTTGATTATGCCAATTGTAATGTCTCATATAACATGATGTGCGTGTGTAATGGTGCAATAAATGGATGATTGTTATTTCTGTTTTTGGCGCCCTTCATGCCTCCTTTCTTGTCCCTATTGGTACGCTATCGCTGCACTTGTGTTGGGTCGCCACTTCAATATATTTTTCGTAACATAGGGACCACTGTGAGCCGTGGTGGTTTCTGTAAAGGCTCGCGGTATTCTACTGGCGCCAGTTCTGCGCGCTCCCCATCGACTCTGGCCCTCGTCGTATCATCTCAGCTGGGTTGTGTGTTCCCTCCAGGGCTGCGTGGTGTGTGGGGCACGGAACTGGACGGGGTGTACATGCCGTCCTGGCGATTTGCAGCGAACTCAAACCGTTGACCGCCGGGCTACGGGGGCCCGCATTTTCCTGAATCGTTGGCCATCGCTAACGTCGAGTTTTAGCCAGCAAGGAGCGGCTCTCGTCGCGGGCAACCTGGTTACGAATTGCATCAGCCAACTGTGGTGTGCTAAATACGCCGAGATGTACTGAACAACTTGTTAGCAGCCACGACCGGCACGGCAGTATTACACTACTGGGCATTACAATTGCTACACCACCAAGATGACGTGCTACAGACGCGAAATTTTACCGACAGGAAGAAGATGGTACGATATGGAAATTATTAGCTTTTCAGAGCATTCACACAAGGATGGCGCCGGTGGCGACACCTACAACCTGCCGACATGAGCAAAGTTTCCAACAGATTCCTCACACACAAACAGCAGTTGACCGGCGTTGCCTGGTGAAACGTTGTTGTGATGCCTCGTGTAAGGAGGTGAAACGCGTACCGTCACGTTTCCGACTTTGATAAAGGTCGGATTGTAGTCTATCGCGATTGCGGTTTATGGTATCGCGACATTGCTGCTCGCGTTGGTCGAGATCCAATGACTGTTAGCAGAATATGGAATCGGTGGGTTCAGGAGGGTAATACGGAACGCCGTGCTGGATTCCAACGGCCTCGTATCACTAGCAGTCGTGATGACAGGCATCTTATCCGCATGGCTGTAACGGATCGTGCAGCCACGTCTCGATCCCTGAGCCAACAGATGGGGACGTTTGCAAGACAACAACCATCTGCACGAACAGTTCGACGACGTTTGCAGCAGCTTGGACTATCAGCTCGGAGACCGTGGGTGCGGTTACCCTTGACGCTGCATCACAGACAGGAACGCCTGCGATGGTGTACTCGACGACGAACCTGGGTGCACGAATGGCAAAATGTCATTTTTTCCGATGAATCCAGGTTGTTTTTACAGCATCGTGATGGTCGCATCAGTGTTTGGCGACATCGCGGTGAACCCACATTGGAAGCGTGTATCCGTCATCGCCATACTGGCGTATCACCCGGTGTGATGGTATGGAGTGTCATTGGTTACTCGGTCACCTCTCGTTCGGACTGACGGCACTATGAACAGTGGACGTTACATTTCAGATGTGTTACGACCCGTGGCCCTACCCCTCATTCGATCCCTGCGAAACACTACATTTCAGCTGGATATGCACGACCGCATATTGCAGGTCCTGTACTGGCCTTTCTGGATACAGAAAATGTTGGACTGCTGCCCTGGCCAGCACATTCTGCAGATCTCTCACCAATCGAAAACGTCTGGTCAATGGTGGCCGAGCAACTGGCTCGTCACAATACGCCAGTCACTACTCTCGATGAACTGTGGTATCGTGTTGAAGCTGCATGGGCAGCTGTACCTGTACACGCCATCCAAGCTCTGTTTGACTCAATGACCAGGCGTATCAAGGCCGTTATTACGGCCGGAGGTGGTTTTTCTGGGTACTGATTTCTCAGGATCTATGCACCCAAACTGCGTGAAAATGTAAACACATGTGAGTTCTAATGTAATATATTTGTCCAATGAATACCCGTTGAGCATCTGCATTTCTTCTTGATGTATCAATTTTAACGGCCAGTAGTGTATCTGGTCCCTACCTGGAGTCGTGAAGCTATTGGCCTCCTTGGCATTTGTTAGAAAAGAGCTATGAACGGTATTTAGTATTGTACTGTACGTAAGGACTGTTAATTCTGCCCGGTGTGAGCTGGCCAGGAATACAGGTTCTTTAGGTTCTTTATGCCTTCCGGTGATTCCTCTGCGGTCGTGTGTCTCAATCTGGAGGGTTCTCTATTTTCCAATGTTAATCTTGTACTTGAAATCGTGGTTTGTTATTATTTAGTATTTGATACTACGGATTGTAATTTCTGTTTTTTGCAGACCTCATGGCTCTTCTTGGGGCGAGTTATTGGATTTGGCCTGCAACTGAAGCTGTGTGCGCTCAGCCTAAATGTACGTGCGTGTGGGTCTATATGCGTACGTGTGTGTTTGTATTTGCGCACTGTAGTGGGACAACCCACCTCCAACATTACCTTTCTTTGATAGAAATAGCCGATAACAGGAATATTTTCAAATGCTGTATAGGTGAACATTATCTCAGCTGTTTCACTCAAAGAATTTTATATGGTTTTGTATACGATGTATTGTATTTCAAGCTACAATGTATAAAAAATAATAATTTGTTATAATCGATATGTACTAACTCTGCATGTACAGCTAAAATTCTTCTTCTTTCAGAAACATTTGAAATTACGAATTCTCTGACATACTTAAAATTCATATTATCAGTTTCATAATCTAATGCTAATGACAAGGAAGTGTTTTCTGGAAGTATTTCTATGGAGTGTAGCCATGTATGGAAGTGAAACATGGACGATAAATAGTTTAGACAAGAAGAGAATAGAGGCTTTCGAAATGTGGTGCTACAAAAGAACGCTGAAGATTTGATGGGTAGATCACGTAACTAATTAGGAGGTACTGAATAGAACTGGGGAGAGGAGGAATTTGTGGCACAACTTGACAAGGAGAAGGGACTGGTTCGTAGGACATGTTCTGAGGCATCAAGGAATCACAAATTTAGTATTGGAGGGCTGCATGGAGGGTAAAAATCGTAGAGGGAGACCAAGAGATGAATACACGAAGCAGATTCAGAAGGATGTAGGCTGCAGTAGGTACTGGCAGATGAAGAAGCTTGCACAGGATAGAGTAGCATGGAGAGCTGCATCAAACCAGTCTCTGGACTGAAGACCACAACAACAACGCTACTTATTAAATTTATTTCTGGATTTATTTAGAAAATAATGATATAACTTGGTGAAGATTCTTATTTTGTCAAGAAAGTTTGTGAACTCCTTTGTTTTGTAAAAACTTTGGACTATCTGTCTCTAAGCGTGCCGCAGGATGTGTTCCAGAAATGAATAGCATAGAGACAGAAATGATGACACATTCTGCAGGATCTAACCATCATTTTGCAGGACAATGCTCAAGCACGTACAGTGCAATCTGTTACTGATTTCTTTGACTGAAGGGGCTAGCCGGCCGCGGTGGCCGAGCGGTTCTAGGCGCTTCAGTCCGGAACCGCGCGACTGCTACGGTTGCGGGTTCGAATCCTGCCTCGGCCATGGATGTGTGTGTGATGTCCTTAGGTTAGTTAGGTTTAAGCAGTTCTAAGTTCTAGGGGACTGATGATCTCAGATGTTAAGTGCCATAGTGCTCAGAACCATTTGAACCATTTTTGACTGATGGGGCTGCTAAGTGGTATACCACCTACTGCACTCCCCTGACTTAAGCCCTCGTCAGAAGAGATCTCCGGCCTCTCGTAGTACTTCAGACATTAGTCGAGACCACGCTACGCCGTGCAGCGGCACTTCGGCGTGCTGGTGGAGGCCCTACACGATATTAGGCAGGTGTACCAGTTTCTTTGGCTCTTCAGTGTATATGTGAACGTAAGCTACGAGTTGAAGTATTGTGTATAACTTTTTCGTTAACAGTACCAAGATGGAAGCTTCAGAACTGCTACAAATTCGTCGGGAAATCGACCGCGCCGCTCGAACTGTCAACGCAACTGCCACTGCTAAGAGTATCCTACAACTTTCACGTCGCTAGCAACGGGTTATACACAACGCTGGTGACTACTTTGAAGGTCAGTAAAACTTTGAAACACGTATCTGTCTTGTACGCGTTGTAAGCAAATAGTTGCCACTATTAATATTCCAGCCCTGGTATATACTGATGAGCTGCCAGCTTCCATCTTGGTACTGTTAACGAAAAAGTTATACATAATACTTCAACTCGTAGCTTGCGTTCACATATACACTGAAGAGCCAAAGAAACTGGTACACCTGCCTAATATCGTGTAGGGCCTCCACCAGCACGCCGAAGTGCCGCTGCACGGCGTAGCGTGGTCTCGACTAATGTCTGAAGTACTACGAGAGGCCGGAGATCTCTTCTGAACAGCACGTTGCAAGGCATCCAAGATACGCTCAATAATGCTCATTTCTGGGGAGATTGGTGGCCAGCGGAAGTGTTTAAACTCAGAAGAGTCACTCTATAGCAATTCTCCACGTGTGGGGTGCTGCATTGTCCTTCTGGAATCTTCCAAGTCCGTCGGAATACACAATGGGTATGAATGGATGCAGGTGATCAGGCAGGAAGCTTACGTACGTGTCACGTGTCACAGTCGAATCTAGACTTATCAGGGACCACATATCACTCCATCAGCACTCGTCCCGCACCATTACAGATGGTCCACCAGCTTGAGTAGTCCCCTGCTGAATGCAGGCTCCATGAATTCATGAGGTTGTCTCCATACCGTACACGTCAATCTGATCGATACAATTTGAAACTAGGCTCGTCTGATCAGGCAACATGTTTCCGGTCATCAATAAAAATTTGATAACCAGCCATTGTAGCAGCAGTAACCGATTTAACAACAGTGCCAGACACTTGTTGTCTTATACAGGCGCTGCCGACCGCAGAACCATTTTCTGCCTGTTTACATGAATCGTATTTGAATACGCATGCCTGTACCTTTGGCGCTTCAGTGTATTCATTCATTAGTATTGTAGGTTATTACACGCTAAAAAGAGTATAAGTTATCTTGTAAAACATTCTTTTAGCTATGTTTTGAGAGGTAGATGGTTCAGATAGAGCACGCAGTAGTTTCTCGAATGAATCAAAGGTGTTTCAGGCTACACGAATGTATTAGGGTAAAATTAAGTATTTTACCTCGACGTGGACTCTAGATCTATTCTGTGTGATCTTTGATATTAATTCACATTTTTATTTTACGGATCTGTTTAAATTTAACGACTATAGCAGTAAGTCACTCTATAATAAAATAAATGAAGCGAAACATTAAACATGAATTGATAAGTATGCAATGACATACAAATGTAATGAATTTACGTAGGCCAATTCGCCCTTTCAGATGGCAGGGGTAAAGTAAGGAAATCGTGAAGACAATTTTGGGATGCGGTGCAGATGCAGCGGGTATACAGGGTATTACAAAAAGGTAGGGCCAAACTTTCAGGAAACATTCCTCACACACAAATAAAGAAAAGATGTTACGTGGACATGTGTCCGGAAAAGCTTAATTTCCATGTTAGAGCTCATTTTAGTTTCGTCAGTGTGTGCTGTGCTTCCTCGATTCACCGCCAGTTGGCCCAATTGAAGGAAGGTAATGTTGACTTCGGTGCTTGTGTTAACATGCGACTCATTGCTGTACAGTACTAGCATCAAGCACATCAGTAAGAAGCATCAACAGGTTAGTGTTCATCACGAACGTGGTTTTGCAGTCAGTGCAATGTTTACAAATGCGGAGTTGGCAGATGCCCATTAGATGTATGGATTAGCATGGGGCAATAGCCGTGGCGCGGTACGTTTGTATCGAGACAGATTTCCAGAACGAAGGTGTCCCGACAGGAAGACGTTCGAAGCAATTGATCGGCGTCTTAGGGAGCACGGAACATTCGAGCCTATGACTCGCGACTGGGAAAGACCTAGAACGACGAGGACACCTGAAATGGACGAGGCAATTCTTCGTGAAGTTGACGATAACCATAATTCAGCGTCAGAGAAGTTGCTGCTGTACAATGTAACGTTGACCACGTCACTATATGGAGAGTGCTACGGGAGAACCAGTTGATTCCGTACCATGTACAGCGTGTGCAGGCACTATCAGCAGCTGATTGGCCTCCACGGGTACACTTCTGCGAATGGTTCATCCAACAATGTGTCAATCCTGATTTCAGAACAAATGTTCTCTTTACGGATGAGGCTTCATTCCAACGTGATCAAATTGTAAATTTTCACAATCGACATGTGTGGGCTGACGAGAATCCGCACGCAATTGTGCAATCACGTCATCAACACATATTTTCTGTGAACGTTTGGGCAGGCATTGTTGGTGATGTCTTGATTGGGCCCATGTTGTTCCACCTACGCTCAATGGAGCACGTTATCATGATTTCATACGGGGTACTCTACCTGGGCTGCTAGAACATGTGCCTTTACAAGTACGACACAATATGTGGTTCATGCACGATGGAGCTCGTGCACATGTCAGTCGAAGTGTTCGTACGCCACTCAACAACAGATTCGGTGACCGATGGATTGTTAGAGGCGGACCAATTCCATGGCCTCCACGCTCTCCTGACCTCAACCCTCTTGACTTTCATTTATGGGGGCATTTGAAAGCTCTTGTCTACGCAACCTCGGTACCAAATGTAGAGACTCTTCGTGCTCGTATTGTGGACGGCTGTGATACAATACGCCATTCTCCAGGGCTGCATCAGCGCATCAGGGATTCCATGCGACGGAGGGTGGATGCATGTATCCTCGCTAACGGAGGACATTTTGAACATTTCCTGTAACAAAGTGAAGTCACACTGGTACGTTCTTTTGCTGTGTGTTTCCATTCCATGATTACTGTGATTTGAAGAGAAGTAATAAAATGAGCTCTAACATGGAAAGTAAGCGTTTCCGGACACATGTCCACATAACATATTTTCTTTCTTTGTGTGTGAGGAATGTTTCCTGAAAGTTTGGCCGTACCTTTTTGTAACACCCTGTATAGAGGCGAGATGGGATTGCTGCGGGCGTTGAAAGCGTTGATAGTTCCCCAGGCTACGCTTAGAAGGCGAACTAGGAGTACGAAGAAAATCTTCAGTGGTGTGACAAAGGATTGGGTGGATTCAGGCCATTTTTGAACACTGCATTGGAGCGTGAACTGCTACAACACCTGAAAGTAACGGAGTCGCACATGTTTGGTACTACTGTGAAGGAGGTGCATCAACTTGTATTCCAAAAAAACGGCTCTAAGCACTATGGGACTTAACTTCTGAGGTCAGCAGTCCCCTAGAACTTAGAACTACTTAAACCTAACTAACCTAAGGACATCACACACACCCATGCCCGAAGCAAGATTCGAACCTGCGACCGTAGCGCAACTTGAATTCCAAATAGCCGAGAAAAGCAAAGAGGAAACTTAATTTTGAAAAGGAGTTTTCAAAAGGAAATGTTGCATGAAAAAAATCTTTTTGGCGATGACAGTGATGATTCCGCAGATCGTCAGTGGTTTTACAGCTTGGAACTATATGCGCATTCAAAACCGGCGAACACTGCTTTAGGTAACAGCAGTGTAAATTGTGGGCATACACTGAATGTGTTGCAGCAAGCCACAGAACAAAAAAGTTTATTTGTGATGTCTGCAAATAGATAGGGTTGGTGAGAATTATTTTTTTCAAAAACGGAACTAATTTTGTTGTTTCATGAATTAACATTCGTAATTCTACTTTCACGATCGAACTGACAAACCTTAATTGATACTGTTGAAGAATTGTTTCAGTAATAGTCTTTTATTTGTTCCTGAGTACAAATCTATTACATATATCAAATACCTAACGTTCATCTGTATTTCTTATATTTTATTACTACTGTGTCATTTTACCCTTATATCCGTCTAAAATTACATATTACGCACTTTCTACAAGAATTTAAAAAGCGTACGGTTTATATTAATTTAAAAACATGGCAGCAAGATAGCGAGACCTACAAGTGAATGAGGAACGCTCCTGATACAAATTTTATTCAACGTCGTGCTGTATGAAGCAATAATGACCTAAAACTAAAACGGTGTGTCGTTTTAGCCGGACTCCCCCTGCTTCCTCCGACGTACATCTAGCGCAATGACTACATTGGGAAAATTTGAGAAATTAGAGCTTTTAGAGCGACGTATCGACAGTCATTCTTCCGAAACCCCATTCGCGGATGGAACGGATAATGGAGGAACAGTTAGTTGTACCAGAATCACCCTCCGCCACACACCGTTCGGTGGCTTACTCATTATGACGTAGATGTACTCTGAAGTGTCAAAGAAAGTGGTATAGGGGTGCGTATTCGAATACAGAGATATGTAAACAGGGAAAATACGGCGCTGCGGTCGGCAACGCCTATATAAGACAAGTGTCTGGCGTAGTTCTTAAATCGGTTACCGCTGCCACAGCTGCAGGTTACCAAGATTTAAGTGAGTTTGAACGTGATGTTATAGTCGGCACACGAGTGGTAGGATTCAGTATCTCCCAGGTAGCGATGAAGTGGGGATTTTCCCATACCACCATTTTACCTTGTGACTATCGAGAATGTGGTAAAAACAAATCTCCGACATCGCTGCGGCCGGAAAACGATCCTGCAAGAACGAGAGTAACGACGACTGAAGAGAATCTTCCAACGTGACAGAAGTGCAACCCTTTCTCAAGTTGCTGCAGATTTCAATGCTTGGGCATCAACAAGTGTTCTATGTGCGAACCAAGCAACGAAACATCATCGATGTGGGCTTTTGGAGCCGAAGGTCCACTCTTGTACCCTTGATGACTGCACGCCACAAAGCTTTACACATTGCCTGGGCCCGGCAACACCAACATTGGACTGTTGATGACTGGAAACATGTTGCCCGTTCGGACCAGGCAGATTGAGCAGATGGACGTGTACGGTTATACAGATAACCTCATGAACCTGTGGGTTGTGCATGTCAGCAGGGGACTGTTCAAGCTTGTGGAGGCTCTGTAATGGTGTGGGACATGTGCAGTTGGAGTAATATGGAATCCCTGGTATGTGTAGGTACGGCTCTGACGGGTGACACGTACGAAAGTATCCTGTCGGATCACCTGAATCCATTCGCGTCCATTGTGTATTCTGACAGAATTGGGCAATTTCAGCAGGACAATACAACACCCCACGTGTCCAGAAGTACGAATCTCGTTTGAAATTGTATCGAGCAGATGGACGTGTACGGGTATACAGATAAGCTGATGAATCCATGGGCCATGCATGTCAGCAGGAGACTATTCAAGATAGTGGAGGCTCTGTAATGCTGCGGGGCGTGTGCAGTTGGCGTGATATGGAACCCCTGGTATGTCTAGATACGGATCTGACAGGTGACACGTACGTAAGCATCCTGTCTGATCACCTGCATCCATTCATGACCATTGTGTATTACGACTGAATTGGGCAATTCCAGCAGGACAATGCCACACCCCATATGTCCAGAATTGCATAGTGTCACTTCCCTGCAGCACTACTTCAGACATTAGTGCTGTCCATGTCACGTCGTGTTGCGGAACTCCTACGTGCTCGCGGGGGCCCTACACGATATTAGGCAGGTGTACCAGTTTCTTTGGCTCTCCAGTTTAGATCTGACGTGTGGTTTTAGTTGAATGACTTCAAAGTGAAGGAAGGTTAAGAACATCTATATCTACATCTATATCCATACTCCGCAAGCCACCTGACGGTGTGTGGCAGAGGGTACCTTGAGTACCTCTATCGGTTCTCCAGTCTCGTATTCTTCGTGGAAAGAAGGATTGTCGGTATGCTTCTGTGTGGGCTCTAATCTCTCTGATTTTATCTTCATGGTCTCTTCGCGAGATATACGTAGGAGGGAGCAATATACTGCTTGACTCTTCGGTGAATGTATGTTCTCGAAACTTCAACAAAAGCCCGTACCGAGCTACTGAGCGTCTCTCCTGCAGAGTCTTCCATTGGAGTTTATCTGTCATCTCCGTAACGCTTTGGCGATTACTAAACTATCCCGTAACGATGCGCGCTGCTCTCCGTTGGATCTTCTCTATCTCTTTTATCAACCCTATCTGGTACGGATCCCACACTGCCGAGCAATGGGCGAACAAGCGTACTGTAACCCACTTCCTTTGTTTTCGGATTGCATTTCCTTAGGATTCTTCCAATGAATCTCAGTCTGGCATCTGCTTTACTGACGATCAACTTTACATGATCATTCCATTTTAAATCACTCCTAATTCGTACTCCCAGATAATTTATGGAATTAACTGCTTCCAGTTGCTGACCTGCTATATTGTAGCTAAATGGTAAGGGATCGTTCTTTCTATGTATTCGCAGCACATTACACTTGTCTACATTGAGATTCAATTGCCATTCCCTGCAACATGCGTCAATTCGCTGCAGATCCTCCTGCATTTCAGTACAATTTTGCACTGTTACAACCTCTCGATATACTACAGCATCATCCGCAAAAAGCCTCAGTGAACTTCCGATGTCATCCACAAGGTCATTTATGTATATTGTGAATAGCAACGGTCCTACGACACTCCCCTGCGGCACACCTGAAATCACTCTTACTTCGGAAGACTTCTCTCCATTGAGAATGACATGCTGCGTTCTGTTATCTAGGAACTCTTCAATCTAATCACACAATTGGTCTGATAGTCCATATGCTCTTTCTTTGTTCATTAAACGACTGTGGGGAACTGTATCGAACGCCTTGAACATGATGAAAATGGGTCCGTACTTGGCTCAGGTCTTCCGATGTGGCTTGGCCGCTACAGATGGCGGCTTTTAGAGAGGCCTGGATGAGTTGTGTGCCTGTGTGTGTGCGTATGAGTGCGTGTGTGTGTCGGCGCGCGCACTCTCAGCTACCTGCCGGCCTCGACCACCGAGTGTGGTCTAAGTATAGCAGCGTGGAAGCGATACACAGCAAACATGGCAAGGTCGCTGCCGGGCCACCTGCATAAGCGAGCTGTCCGAAGGAACTGCAGCGCCACACTGCCAAGCATGGAGACAGCGCGGCGCCATGCGGTTCTAGCAGCATTCATTCATACTTCTATCTGGTGTGTGGAAAAGAGAATCGCGGGTCTGTCAGCTGGCGGTCTGTAAACCAACTGTTTTTTGGAGATACGTCGATGACACTTTCATAGTGTGGCCCCACGGAGAAGAAAAGTTGATGGAATTTTTTTCACCATCTTAACTCCATCCATGAGAATGTTTGATTTACTATGGAACTAGAGAAAGATGGCTGCCTTCCATTCCTGGATGTTTTGGTTAAACAGAAGAGTGACGGCACTGTGGGACATTCTATCTATCGCAAGCCGACTCACACCGATTTGTATTTGCATTCTTCAAGTTGCCATCACCCATCCCAGACCATGAGTGTACACAGGGCACACACAGTGTCGGACGCAGAGAATTTGCCTAAGGAACTGGCACATTTGGGGACGGTGTTCAATGGGTACTCGACCCGACAAATTAAGAGGGCCTTCTCAACTAGAGCCAGGAACCGGGAAATGGATAAAGAGGAGGGTGCGCCAGCCAAGTCCCTAGCTTTTCTTCCCTTTGTCGGGAATATCTCCTTCAAGCAAGGATTCTTAATCGTTTTAATGTGAAAGTGGTTTTTCGTCCGCCTTCTAAGATTTCGGATTTACTGGGATCGGTGAAGAATGATTTGTTACTGTGGAAGGCGGAAATTTACAAAACACCGTGTCAATGTGGAATGGCCTATATAGGACAGACAACGCGTACAGTGGAAGAGCGTTGTACAGAACATCAACGTTGCACTCGCGTATTGCAACCCAGTAAGTCTGCAGTTGCGGAACATCGTATTTCTAACGGACATTCAATGGAGTACGACCAAACTTCGATTTGGCCACTGCAACAAATTTTTGGGACTCCACTATCAAAGAATCAGTTGAAATACGCACTGCGGGAAATCTAATGAACCGTGACAGTGGTTACCTATTGAATAACGCATGGAATCCCGTCATCTCCGAAATTTGCTCGCGAGAAGACTTCGACAGCTGCGGCCAGCGACAATATCGACGGCAGCTGAGTACTGCAGTTCCATCAGCGGGGGCGCTGCCGCTGGCCGGTGTGGCCCTTCTGTCTCCGCAAATGCAACGCATGCGCGGCAGTACTATCAGTGCACTATGTAAGCTGGAGCGGAGTACGTCTTCGTCAGTCCTCGTTCGGCTCACCTGAAGATGGCTGGCAGTTGCCCAGCCGAAATATCGTGCAATTAAGTTTACGACGACCGACTGCAAACCCGAAATCTTTTTGACCATTTGATTCGCCGGGAAAATTTCAAATTTTACAGCTGGCGATTAGTTTAGCATTTGGAAAGGTAAGGACCCCAGCAAAGCGCTTCTGATGATTGTATTGTATAGTACGTTAACCGAGGACCTAGAAACGACGGAGAGGCTCCGTCCCCGCCGCAGCCGCAGTGGTCCACAGCCCCACGACGACTACCGCAGTCCACTACACCCCTCCGCCGCCCCACACCGAACCCAGGCTTATTGTGCGGTTTGGCCCCCGGTGGACCCTCCCAGGGAACGTCTCACACAAGACGAGTGCAACCCTTACGTTTGCATGGTGGAGTAATGGTTGTGTACACGTACTTGGAGAACTTGTTTGCGCAGCAATCGCCGACATATTGCAACTGAGGCGGAATAAGGGGAACCAGCCCGCATTCGCCGAGGCAGATGGAAAACCGCCTAAAAACCATCCACAGACTGGACGGTTCACCGGACCTCGACACAAATCCGCCGGGCGAATTCGTGCCGGGGACCAGGCGCTTCTTCCCGCTCCGGAAAGCTGTGCGTTAGACCGCACGGACAACCGGGCGGGCACTTCTGATGTTTAGTTTGCTAATTAATGGTAGCCAGACTTGAGAAAAATCAAGACACTTTCGTAAGGTTCATCGGCTTGCAAAAAACATTCGACTATGTAAAATGCTGCAAGATGTTCGAAATTCGGAGAAATCATTAATAAGCTATAGACAAAGACGGGTAATATACAACACGTATAACAACCAAGAGGGAACAACAAGCGTGGAAGATGAGAACGAAGTGCTGGGATTAAAAAGTTTATAAGGCATGGATGCAATCTCTCACTCCTTCTGCCCAATCTACGCATTGAAGGAGCAACAACGGAAATAAATGTTCAAGACCGGGATTAAAATTCAGAATGAATGGATATCAATGATAAGATTCGCTGATGGTGTAGCTTGGATCAGTGAGAGAAGAATTACAGGACTCGTTGAATGGAATGTGGGTTGTAAGTAAATTGAAGGAAGGCGAGTTTAATGAAGAATAGCAGAAACGAGATTAGCCATTAACTTAACTTAAAAAATAGTGTCAAGAAGTGGAAGAAGTAAAGGAATTCAGCTACCTTGGAAACAAAATACGAGGGTTTTGTGGCGGCGTTCGTAGCGACAAACAATTCGCTGTAGAAACGGCTTACGAAGTCACCGCCACACTTTTAATAGCGGGCCGACCGGTCCGCTGGAACAGTGAACAGAAAGATGAAAACCCAAACACTCTGATTAAATAAAAGTCGGTACTTATCTTTATTGATGAAGATACAGAAACACATTAGTGAACTCCGTGTCTACAGAGATCTGTCTAGTTCGAGTCGGAGCGGCTAGATCAGCGTCGGCTGACGACAAACAACAACTCTGCTGCGATGAACACACAACTGACTAGCAAGTACACAATCCGGGGGCGAGTATACAACTGAGCGGCGAATACAGAACTGTCCTAGCGCTCGCGACTCCAGCGCTTAAGAAGCCAGAAGCCAGCCGTGGCGCGCGCAGACTTGCGGCGATTTCCTGTATCGCTGGCGCTGCTTATGCGGACGGCGTCCGGACTTTGATGCTGCCAACCTTTTGGCAGCGGCTCGGTTGGCATTACTGGCTAGGATATAACAGAGGGTGAGTCAAATGAAAACCTTAAATTTGTAATAACAAATCGAAATTTCGCGCCGTTATCGTGTAAGTTGGTAAGCGTGCTACAAACAGCGTGCGGAATGGCCTGTAGGTGGCAGCATAGTGCAGATGCACACATACCGCCACAGTATCAGTATAAAGATGGCCGCCCCACTTGCTTCTTGCACCGGGGAAGAACAGCGTATTTGTTATTCAGTTTTTGCGAAGTGAAGGTGTGAAACCTATTGAAATTCATCGACGAATGAAGGTTCAGTACAGTGATGCATGTTTGTCACAGCAGTAAGTCTACGAATGCAGTAGGAAGTTCGCAAATGGTATGACTTCAGTGGAAGATGCTCCTCGTCCAGGTCAGGCGCAACGAGTTGTGACTCCACAGAACATTGCAGCAGTTGAAGCCATAGTGAAGGAAAACCGCCGAGTGACACTGAATGACATTGCAGCATGTTTACACATTAGTCATAGTGCATGAGTGGTTACGCGGACTACCAAAAGAATTTTTTTCTGAAGGAATTTATACACTTTGTAAGCGTTGGAGGACTTGCATTGAGCGTGGGGGAGATTATGTTGGAAAGTGATACAGCTTTGTACCACTTCTGCACAATAAATAATATTTAAAAATGTTTTAAGTTTTCATTTGACTCACCCTCGTAACACATGATGTACGATGCAAGGAGGACATAAAAAGCTGATTAGCAAGTGTAAAGAGGGAATCCTGCCAAAAAAGAAGTGTACTGGTATCTAACACATCGTATAACTTTTGCAACGTCATTATCGTGGCGAGGAGGCTCTACCTGAGGAAAACAGTGTAGACGTCCAGGAAAATTTTAACAGCATTTGTCTTTAAAATGGGAATTATACTGCACATGCACAGGGACGATTTCAACTCGGACGGTTAACGATCTAGAAAGCAGTTAGAAAATAGACGTGTCCTTAAAACGTTTGGAAAACTGTTCTTGTAATTCATTCAAGACCACAAACAGTTCTTTAAACTTAGTGTTTTCTTTAAAGGCATTGAGTTTAAGGAACTTGACTGTGTTTATCAGAATTTATCCGTTCTTCAATGCGCTTTTCGTTTTAAATGCATTCGAATCAAATCAGAAATAAGTTGTCTGACACCTTGCAATGTCCAACTGTGGACAGTGAAGCCCACTTAAAATAAGAGGGCCAGCCGTTGTGGCCGAGCGGTTCTAGGATGCTTCAGTCCGGAACTACGCGGCTGCTACGGTCGCAGGTTCGAATCATTCCTCAGCCGTGGATGTGTGTGATATCCTTAGGTTAGTTAGGTTTACGTAATTCTAAGTCTAAGGCCGGCCGCGGTGGCCTCGCGGTTCTAGGCGCTCAGTCCGGAACCGCGTGACCGCTACGGTCGCAGGTTGGAATCCTGCCTCGGGCATGGATGTGTGTGATGTCCTTAGGTTAGTTAGGTTTAAGTAGTTCTAAGGTCTAGGGGACTGATGACCACAGATGTTAAGTCCCATAGTGCTCAGAGCCATTTGATCCATTTCTAAGTCTAGGGGGCTGATGACCTCAGCTGTTAAGTTCCATAATGCTTAGAGCCACTTGAACCGTTTGAAATACGAGGTCTGCAATTCATTCCGGATGTTCTACTTTTCGTTCCTGCAGTCCTTTTTTCTACATAAATCCAACAGTAGCTGGTTTTAAATCGGTAAATCTTTCCAGGCATGCCCCTTGATTTAATCAACGTACTTCGAAGTAATTCATGAAGTCTCCATACTCTTCGCTCAGTCCCATCGAAAACTGCTGCGACTGACAGTGGAATAACCTACGCAAATTCAGAAAATTTACTTTTCATACCACCAATTTCTATACGTGATTCATGGCTAGAAATTCGAAAGCGGTTCTCGATATACAAAACAATGAATTCCGTCCAGCGATGCGTTGTAAATTTTTGCTCCTCATTGTCGAATAAATGTTTAAATTCTGTCTTAGTGGTACTGTCACGTCGTTTTATAGCAAATTAGTTTAGCCTCTGCTGCTTCGTTCGCGTAAACTGTATGGCCTGCAGAGGTTTTATTTTGTTTTTGTTTAATCGAATTTTTATGCTGTGCACAAATTACAAGACCTTGTAAACTTTTCGAGCTAATTAAGGCTATACAAAATATAAATACATATAAATATAAGTACATGGTCGTTTCCGAATGTATTTTTGACCAGAAAGCAGTTCTGGTAAATGGAGCCCAAAGCTTTTGTTAATCGTGGCTTTTGCGCTGTTGAGGAGATATTCCCATAGCAACTTTCATCATCTAACAAATATTTCTTTATATCTAACCAAGAAGTGATATACCAGTTTCTATAAATTTAGCTTTAAAATTTTTTTAGTGTAAAATATTGTCTTAAAATTTTTCATCCTCTATTGGAATCCCTTAGGGTTAAATTTCCAGAAACACTAAAACACGTAAGTTTTATTTTCTAACTGAGAAGCTAAATTTAGATTTCATAGATTCAGCTTTAAAAATGTTTTCATAACAAAATATTTTGATAATAAATCTCATCCCTTATTTCATCCACCTAGGGGTTCAGTTTTCAAAAACACTGAAACACGTATTTCTTTATTCATAAGCGAGAAGTGAAATACCAGTTGTCATAAATGTAACCTTAAAAAAATCGCTTAATAGTTCTTTAATAATTATGCATTTTAAAAAAAATTTTCACCCACTATTAGACCCCCTTAGTGGTTGAATTTCCAAAAACAGTGACGTGCGCACGTTTTATTTCTAACAGAGAAGCCAAACACAAATTTTCATAGATTTAGCTTCAAAAATGCTTGAACAATGAAATATTTCAATAAAAGCTTTCATGCCCTGTTTAACCACCATAGGGTTGAATTTCTAAAGACAATGGAACGTGTATTTTTTATTTCCAATCGAGAAGTTATGTAGCAATGTCCATACATGTAGCTCTAAAAGTACTTTAGTAGTTCTTTAATAATGAAATGATTTTGTGGCATTGTTGGCCGGAAGGCCCCATCTGGGGAAGTGCGGCCGTCGAGTTTAAGTTTTATTTCAGTCGACGCCACATTGGGCGACTTGCGTGCCGGTGATGATAATGAAATGATGATGAGAACACTCAAGTCCACGAGCGGAGAAAATCTCCAACCCAACCGGGAATCGAACCCGGGCCCGATGCGTGCTAGGCAAACACGTTACCACTCAGCTCAACAGGCGGACTCTTTAACAATGACATATTTTCAGTAAAAGCTTTCACCCATTATTTGACTCCATTGGATTAAATTTACAAAAAATGTCGAAACACATATTTCTTTATTTCTGACCGAGAAACGAAGTACCAGTTAGTAGCCACAGCTTAATAATTGCCTTAATCGCAACATAACAGAAACCTTTCAGCCCCTATTTCACCCCCATAGGATTGGAATTTTGACAAACCCCTTCAAAAACGACGCCTGCAATATAAGGTCCACACCTTCTCCAAATTCCAAGTTTCTATCCTTAGCAATTTGAGCTGGCCGTTGATGAGTCAGCCAGCCAATCAGAACGTTGCCCTTTTATATATACAGGATGGTCCATTGATAGTGACCGGGCCAAATATCTCACGAAAAGAAACATCAAACGAAAAAACTACATAGAACGAAACTCGTCTAGCTTGAAGGGGGAAACCAGATGGCGCTATGGCCGGCGCGCTAGATGGCGCTGCCGTAGGTCAAACGGACATCAACTGCGTTTTTTAAAATAGGAACCCCCATTTTTTATTACATATTCGTGTAGTACGTAAAGAAATATGAATGTTTTAGTTGGACCACTTTTTTCGCTTTGTGATAGATGCCGCTGTAATAGTCACAAACGTATACATGGCATCACGTAACATTCCGCCAGTGCGGACAGTGTTTCCCTCGTGATACGTTACCCGTGTTAAAATGGACCGTTTACCAATTGCGGGAAAGGTCGATATCGTGTTGATGTATGGCTACTGTGATCAAAATGCCCAACGGGCGTGTGCTATGTATGCTGCTCGGTATCCTGGACGACATCATCCAAGTGTCCGGCCATTCACCGGATAGTTACGTTATTTAAGGAAACAGGAAGTGTTCAGCCACATGCGAAACGTCAATCACGACCTGCAACAAATGATGATGCCCAAGTTTGTGTTTTAGTTGCCGTCGCGGCTAAACCGCACATCAGTAGCAGACAAATTGCGCGAGAATGGGGAATCTCAACAACGTCGGTGTTGAGAATGCTACATCAACATCGATTGCACCCGTACCATATTTCTATGCACCAGGAATTGCATGGCGACAAGTTTGAATGTCGTGTAGAGTTCTGCCCCTGGGCACAAGAGAAATTACGGGACGATGATAGATTTTTTGCACCCGTTCTATTTAGCGACCAAGCATCATTCACCAACAGCGGTAACGTATGGTTCAAATGGCTCTGAGCACTATGGGACTTAACTTCTAAGGTCATCAGTCCCCTAGAGCGTAGAACTACTTAAACCTAACTAACCTAAGGACATCACACACATCCATGCCCGAGGCAGGATTCGAGCCTGCGACCGTAGCGGTCGCGCGGCTCCAAACTGTAGCGCCTAGAACCGCTCGGCCACAACGGCCGGCTAGCGGTAACATAAACCGGCATAATATGCACTATTGGGCAACGGAAAATCCACGATGGCTGCCCCCATTCTGTCGATGGCAATCTAAATGTCGCAATATATGCTGGTTTCTTACATAATGTTCTACCGATGTTACTACAAGATGTTTCACTGCATGACAGAATGGTGATGTACTTCCAACATGATGGATGTCCGGCACACAGCTCGCGTGCGGTTGAACCGGTATTGAATAGTATATTTCATGACAGGTGGATTGGTCGTCGAAACACGTTCACCGGACCTGACGTCCCCGTCTTTCTGTGGGGAAAGTTGAAGGATATTTGCTATCGTGATCCACCGACAACGCCTGACAACATGCGTCAGCGCATTGTCAATGCATGTGCGAACATTACGGAAGGCGAACTACTCGCTGTTGAGAGGAATGTCGTTAGACGTATTGACAAATGCACTGAGGTTGATGGACATCATTTTGAATATTTATTGCATTAATGTGGTATTTACAGGTAATCACGCTGTAACAGCATGCGTTCTCAGCAATGATAAGTTGACGAAGGTACATGTATCACATTGGCACAACCGAATAAAATGTTCAAACGTACCTATGTTCTGTATTTTAATTTAAAAAACCTACCTGTTAGCAACTGTTCGTCTAAAATTGTGAGCCATATGTTTGTGACTATTACAGCGCCATCTATCAGAAAGCTAAAAAGTGGTCCAACTAAAACATTCATATTTATTTACGTACTACAAGAATATGCAATAAAAAATGGGGTTCCTATTTTTAAAAAAACGCAGTTCATATCCGTTTGAACTGCGACATCGCCATCTAGCGGGCCAACCATAGCGCCACCTGGTTTCCCCCTTCGTGCTAGACGAGTTTCGTTCTTTGTAGTTTTTTCGTTTGACACTTATTTCGTGAGATATTTGGCCTGGTGAGGATAAATGGACCACCCTGTATTTGCTGTAGCCATCGATTATGCAGTATGTTCGACATTAAATTCTTGTATGATCTCAGTTCAGCCTAGCGCGAGCGACGTGGGTTTCTTGACTGCTTAATAGATATTGAGAATTCTCATCCTTCTCATTTGGCATGTCCATTAAATTTTAAAGACCTTTTGTGCAAACAGCCACTGGGCTTTAGAACAATCTTCAGACCACGAACAAATAGCGAAAGGGTAAACAGCACTGACACCACGATTCAGCCGAACCAAGATAGTTGTGCCGAGCGAAGGATGCCACACCGCAGTACTGAATGAGGTGCCACGTTGTACCGGGTACTTGCGAGAAGGAGCGAGCAAAGCCGAAGCAGACTCGCGTGTGGTTAGGTGCGTCGTGGCCGATCTAAATCCAGATGATAGTTCATTTAGTCCAACAGGTTTTTGAGCATGCCTAGAGTTACTGCAGTCATTTTTGTGGCTGTAATTTACACAAAAAACGAGACAAGTGCGATTAGGACTCTGTTCAAATCTTTCTACTGGCTGCCACTTCCTCTACTTGCATTTCCCTAACCTACCCCAATTATCGAAATGGGAAAAGGAGACCTACAATCGAACGTGGAATCCGAACCACGTGTCGTTCCTAGTGACAGCTCACATTATTCAGAGGTGAAGCATAGGTTAAAACGAAGACTGAAAATTGCTCGCTCTGACCGACATTTGACGTTGTGACCTCTCGATTTTCAGGCATACGCTTTATGGGTGCGCCGCCATATCCGACATGTGCACAGAAGGCTCATCTACAGGTTTTGGTCATTAAGTTTCCGAGTATCAAAATATTTGATGTACATGTTCATATCCTTTGACTGGGCTGATTTGGAAGCTTAAATTATTTAAATCGCACAGGGGCGATATAACTTAGCGCCTGACATAAATTTTATCTTGATACATCTACCCCTTCCTCAGAAAAAGTGGTGTTAACACAGGTTGCCATTCCTCCACAGGCATTAAGACACGCCGGCCGGGGTGGCCGAGCGGTTCTAGGCGCTACAGTCTGGAACCGCGCGACCGCTACGGTCGCGGGTTCGAATCCTGCCTCGGGCATGGGTGTGTGTGATGTCCTTAGGTTAGTTAGGTTTAAGTAGTTCTAAGTTCTAGGGGACTTACGACCCATAGTGCTCAGAGCCATTAAGACATCTCCATTGGAGTTCATGCCATAATCAAGACGAAGAGTGGACACAGTCCATATCAGTGGTCATTAATAGGATCTCAGTTACTTTTCAGCAAATAGTGTATAGTCCTATGAGATCACATTGCACTGAGATGGCGAAAGTTATGGAACAGCGATATGCACGTATACAGATGTAGGTGGTATCACGTACAGAAGGGATAAAAGGGCAGTGCATTGCCAGAGCTGTTGTCTGTACTCAGGTGACTGCAGTGTGATTATCGCAGCAAAGCGGGAATTAACAAGACTGAACGCGGAGTGGTAGCTGGCGCTAGTCGCATGGGACATTCCATTTCGGAAATCGTTGGGGTATTCAGTATTCCGATATCCACAGTGTCAAGAGTGTCCTGTCAATACCAGATTTCAGGCATTACCTCTCACCGTTGACTATGCTGTGGCCGACGGCTTTCACTTAACGACCGAGAGCAGCGGCATTTGCGAAGAGCTGTCAGTGCTAACAGACAAGCAACACTGGATGAAATAGCCGCAGAAAGCAATGTGTCGCCGAGAGAGGTGGCGCAGTGGTTAGCACGCCGGGCTCGCATTCCGGTGGAAGCATCCGGCCGTCTTGATTTAGGTTTTCTGTGTTTTCCCTAAATCGCTTCAGGCAAATGCGGGGATGGTTCCCCAATCTGATGGGACCGATGACCTCGCTGTTCGGTTCCCTCCCCCAAATCAATCAATCAACCAAGCAATATGTCACGTATGACGAACATATCCGTTACGACAGTGCGGCGAAATTTGGCCTTAATGGCCTATGGCAGCAGACGACCGACGCGAACCAATTTGCTGACAGCACGACATCACCTGTAGCGCCTCTCATGGGCTTGTGACCATATCGGTTGGACCCTAGATTGCTGGAAAACTGTGGCCTGGTCAGATGAACCGCGATTTCAGTCGATAAGAGCGGACGGTAGGGTTCGAGTGTCGCGTAGACCCCAAGAAGCCATGTACGCAACTTGTCAACAAGGCACTGTGCAAGCTGGTCGTGTCTCTATAATGGTGTGAGCTGTGTTTACAGAGAATGGACTGAGGCCTCTTGTCCAGCTGCTACTTGGAGAGCATTTGGAGCCAGTTATGGACTTCAGGTACCCAAACAGCGATGGAATATTTACGGATGGTTATCCGCCCTGTCACCTGGCCACAACTGTTCGTGATTCGTTTGAGGAACATTCTGGCCAGTTCGAGCGAATGATTTGGTCACTCAGGTCGCCCGATATGACTCCCATCGAACATTTATGCGACATAATCGAGAAGTCATTTCGTGCACAAAACCCTCCAGCGACGACACATCCGGAATTATGGTGTAAGGTGCCAGAATTTGGGCACTTACACGTTAGCTTACCAACATTGCTGTTGTTGTTGTTGTGGTCCTCAGTCCAGAGACTGGTTTGGTGCAGCTCTCCATGCTACTCTATCCTGTGCAAGCTTCTTCATCTCCCGGTACCTACTGCAGCCTACATCCTTCTGAATCTGCTTAGTGTATTCATCTCTTGGTCTCCCTCTACTATTACTACGCTCCACGCTGCCCTCCAATACTAAATTGGTGATCCCTCGATGTCTCAGAACATGTCCTACCAACCGATCCCTTCTTCTAGTCAAGTTGTGCCACAAACTCCTCTTCTCCCCAGTATTAATAATAAAGGGACTGGCAAGGGCATCAGATCATGACTTTATTGAATTATGATAAATATGAGGCACTCTCGAGCAATATTCCCTGCTTGTCTGCATCATTAAGTCACTAACTTGAAGCGTTGGTGAAAAGTGTCGGAAGTTGAGAACTGCAGAATGTAAAGTCTGCAGCTGGCCGTAGCTCGCCGGGCCGCCGTGGGCGGCAGGTAGCGGTCACCGGAAACGCGGGACAATACGGCGCTTTTGGGGTAGCCCGGAATTCGGAGCCACCTGTGCTGGCCAGCACGTGGCGGAGACGGGAATCTCGTTTGCCTAGGGGCGATATGACCGACACGATCATTGGGTAGATCTCAGAAATGTCGTTGGAGTGATTTCGGCGATGATAGAGCGTTCGACATTGGCCGAAACTGAGTATTCTTCCGCCGCGTTTTCGTACGCGTGGGAGACGGGAGAATCGTGGAGAGAGAGGACTTCGCCTTCAGCCATCGAGCGGTACGGACTTGGAGACTGCGTCTTGGCCATCGTCTTCGAAGGGAGATACACGATCGGTATCGCAGCACTGCACCAACGCGTGTTCCTTGCAGAGTTCCGCGGTTAGAGCTCTCTGTGTGCTCAGAAGCGAGATTTTCACCAACGCTTAACCACTTCCAACAACTTACCTAAGATTCTTGATCTTGTAGTTATCCTTTCGAGGTGCCGAGTATTCATCAACTAACTGCCGGTAATTAGGGCGCGTAATTGCAAATTGTCAATGTGTCATTCTCAGGAGTGTGTGGGTGGACAAAGAAATTCACAATTTTTTGTAAATTTTGTCACTTGTGGGAAATATCAAATTAAATGCCAGTATTACAATCGAATTATCGACTTCATTGTAGCTAGCATTTAACCTGTACCATTCAGCTTTGCATGTATCCTAGTCACTGCACAGCTTGCACAGACGGGAAGGAAAGAAGGTTTGCGGTCTTCTATGTCAGCGACGGACAAATAAGTTTACAATGGGTGGCTATACAGGCTCCTTGTCTCAACATTTCTGCAGCGGACTTTCAGCGATTTGTTGAATCCATGCCACACAGAGTTGCTGCACTACAGCCGCCAAAAGGAGGTCGGACAGGATATTACGAGGTACCCCATGACTTTCATCTCCTCAGTGTATTCTTTTTGGAAGATCCTGCATCTTCCGCCAAATAGTATGGGACGGATTACACACCGTCGATGTATAGGCGGATTTGGAAGTAAACGGCAGTATTTCTTCGAAGAACAAGACGCAAAAACAAGTATGCGACTGCCATACAGCACCAGACGTTCGGCGAAAAACTGAGCGCATGGCAGATTTTGCAAGGCAGGTTGCAGAAGCAGAATTCCAGAAACACGTCCTTCACGATCGTGTGGTGCGTGGTCGACGTATTCCTGGAGCGCTGTGCCATTCCAGGAAGACGAGTGGCGGCGGAATAAATCTGCATAACTTGCCTTGTGTTCAGAGGCCAACACGGCGTGACGAGACAGTTAGCTCTGGCAACACGCCCAGCTACACAGATACGTGTAGAAGGCAGTCTGCGCTGAAACTGCTGGCAGATCGAAAAGAGGAAATGTCACTACAGTACTGGTAAGCCTGACACGGCGCTGAAAGATCTAAGTCCTATCAAGGCCCCTGGAGTAGACGGTATTTCTTCAGAACTAATGACATCCTTGGGAGACCCAGCCATGACAAATCTGTTGAACTTGGTGTACAAGATATACCAGACAGGCAAAGTACCTTCAGACTTCAAGAAGAATGTAATAATTCCACTTCCAAAGAGGGCAGGTTGTGGCAGATATATTACAGAACTCAGTTTAAGAAGCCGTGGTTGCCAAATACTACTGTCGCGAAATATTTTTGAGTGTATATATATATATATATATATATATATATATATATATATATATAAAATCCGTCCTGTGGATCGAGAATCTCTACGATTTTTACCTGTTATCGATATGTATACTGGCAAGACACCGGGCCCGGGAATTTGAGGACTGTATCAAAATCTCTACAGTAGTTCCTCCGACTGCTCCGAGCATACAAAACGAAGGGGGTAGGGGATTTCATTTTATATACGTAGAAAGAGAAGATTTAATGAAACATTTGTATTTATTTACAAAAATATGACTGCAACTTACATTTTATATTTACGTGCAGTAATGTTCGTCTATTATGCTTTTAACAGATGAAGAGTGCAATGTAGGTTGAAATGGCAACAGATATTTTGTGGGTGATATAATGAAAAATTAACAGGGTTCAGATTTTTTACATTTCTTGTACTGTTGAACCTTGCTCCTTCCCCAATCTCATGTTTGTAGCTCAGCGGGAGGTGTCCTATAGGTGTTGAAGAGCGAGTTATCAAAACATGTGACATAAATGACCGAATCTTTTGATTTCACTGACTTACGAGCTTGAATTTTTTACGCTACCGAGGGACCACAGACATAAATTTGAACCCGGTAAGTCAGATTGTTCCAAAGAAAATGGGTCTTCAACAGACGGTCAGACAAACAGGCACATTAATAAAAAGTGACAAAGAAAAATATTATTTCGTTTTATATAATTTTCTGATCTTCTCGCTTACTTGTACTATAAAATCTTGCTTCTTGCTAAATTTCATGACTTTAGGTTAAAGTCAATCACCCTCTAGCTTTTGAGGATTCAGTTTTCGAGTATCAAAATATGTGACATATGTAGCCGTATCTTTTGACTGAAGTGATTTACACTCATGCTCATAAATTAAGGATAACTCCAGAATGTGGTGCCACACAACGTGGCACTACACAAAACTGGCGCTAATAGCATAGGAACGTAGGGAACACACACGACACAGATCTGTAACGATACGTCGATCGAGAGCATCTCAGACGTGCTCAATAGGGTTTTGGTCTGGAGAACAGGCAGGCCACTCCATTCGCCTGATATCTTCTGTTTCAAGGTACTCCTCCACGATGGCAGCTCGGTGGGACTGTGCGTTATCACCGATCAGGAGGAAGGTGGGACCCACTGCACCCCTGAAAAGGCGGACATACTGGTGCAAAATGACGTCCCGGTACACCTGACCTGTTACAGTTCCTCTGTCAAAGACATGCAGGGGTGTACGTCCACCAATCATAATCCCACGTCACACCATCAAACCATGACCTCTATACAGGTCCCTTTCAAGGACATTGTCTTGTCTTCGCGGTCTCTACGTGAAATGTACCTTGGCGGCAATAGAGACGTTCTGTAGTCATCTCTAAATGTCTGTTCTATAAATTATCTCAATAGTGTTCCTCGAAAAGATCGTCAGCTTCCCACGAGGGATTCCGATCCGAGTTCAGGGAGCATCGCAATAATCGTGTGTTGGTCGAACCTACCAGTAACAAAACCAGCGGCTCGCCTCTGAATTACTTCCATGTCTTCCTTTAATCCGACCTGGCGGGAATCCCAAACACTAGAGCAGTCCTCAAGAATAAATCACACTAGTTTTCTATACGCTGTTTACTTTATAGATGACCTACACCTTCCCAAGATTCTCCTAACAAACGTCCACCCTCCTACTACCGCTCATACGTCCTCGGTCCATTTCAAATCGCTTTGCAACGTTATGGCTATAGACAGCGTGGCTTATAATTAAACTTCCGCTATTTGAGAGGTCCCCCAATGAAAAAACGACTGATCGTTTAAGAACATTCGAAAAAGAAATAACAAATAAACCGCTGAAGTAAACACATTTCCACGTTTGTTACTTGCGTAGCAAGTCGACGTTCCAGGTTACAAAACGTTCTCAATGTGACGACAGCCTGGAACCGTCCCGGAGGTTGCTCTATTGCTGCTGGAAATATCGTAGGTGGGATGTGGCCATCTATGTGGCCGAGCGGTTCTAGGCGCTTCAGTCTGGCACCGCGCCACCGCTACGGTCACAGGCTCGAATCCTGCCTCGGGCATGGATGTGTGTGATGTTCTTAGGTTAGTTAGGTTTAAGTAGTTCTAAGTTCTAGGGGACTGATGACCTCAGATGTTAAGTCCCATAGTGCTCAGGGCAATTTGAACAATTTTTTGCCCATTTTCAACCTCTAGTGGGTCTTATACTTGGAGTCACGAATGACCGCGGTCGAGTTTGTTCTGCTCATCTACGTCACGCATACTCAGACAGCCAATAAACGTTCAGCAACGATCCGAGCTCTCTGCTGTGAATGCCGTAGCCAATGCGACATTAAACGTGATCTTAGCGTGTTATTTGGTGAGGTTTTCTACCATTTGTTGCGAGTTCTCATCGCTGATGGTGGTGGTAAGCGATACGCAAGCAAGAGACAATTTGCAGGATATCCGCTTGCCTCGAGGGGAAAGCACGCGCAGTCGTGTACTGCAACAGTCTCTTGGAATCGTCAACAGTGCCATTCCCGTCAGTGGCTCTACATGCGCAAACCGCCGTCGCTCGAGGATCGGACTATAGTGTCCTTCAGGTAACCCCACAGCCAGAAATTACTCCGGTTCAAATCTAGTGATCCTGCTGACCACGCAGTTTGAAACGATCGGCCAGTGATTCGGTTTTCTCCATATGTGTTACAGAGAAAGCGAGTTACCTCACGAGTAATGTGTGATGGAGCTGTATCGCACACCAAAACAGTTGAGTTCGTAGCGCCTCTTTCCCGCAGAACAGGGATCACACGTTGGCGAAGCGCAACACAGTAACGTGTGCCGCCCACGCTGCATGTCCTTGGAGCTTGGGGTCCGAGTTCAGTGCACTGCTTGAAGGTCGCACGTTGCGTCCACCATATTCAGCCATAGCAACAGTAACTTCTTGAACAAGTTTTGGCGCAATTGGCTGTCGGCCATCCCAAGGAGCTATCTTCAAATCGTCAGTTAATTGGAAGTTCGAATCGTGTTCATCAATCCGAGTGCGGAAAGAGGGCCTCTCCGTATTCCTGTAATCTACATATACATCTACATTTATACTCCGCAAGCCACCCATCGGTGTGTGGCGGAGGGCACTTTACGTGGCACTGTCATTACCTCCCTTTTCTGCTCCAGTCGCGTATGGTTCGGGGGAAGAACGACTGTCTGAAAGCCTCCGTGCGCGCTCGAATCTCTCTAATTTTACATTCGTGATCTCCTCGGGAGGTATAAGTAGGGGGAAGCAATATATTCGATACCTCATCCACAAACGCACCCTCTCGAAACCTGGCGAGCAAGCTACACCGCGATGCAGAGCGCCTCTCTTGCAGAGTCTGTCACTTGAGTTTGTTATAGATCTCAGTAACGCTATCACGGTTACCAAATAACCCTGTGACGAAACGCGCCGCTCTTCTTTGGATCTTCTCTATCTCCTCCGTCAACCCGATCTAGTACGGATCCCACACTGTTGAGCAATACTCAAGTATAGGTCGAACGAGTGTTTTGTAAGCCACCTCCTTTGTTGATGGCCTACATTTTCTAAGGACTCTCCCAATGAATCTCAACCTGGTACCCGCCTTACCAACAATTAATTTTATATGATCATTCCACTTCAAATCGTTCCGCACGCATACGCCCAGATATTTTACAGAAGTAACTGCTACCAGTGTTTGTTCCGCCATCATATAATCATACAATAAAGGATCCTTCTTTCTATGTATTCGCAATACATTACATTTGTCTATGTTAAGGGTCAGTTGCCACTTCCTGCACAAAGTGCCTATCCGCTGCAGATCCTCCTGCATTTCGCTACAATTCTCTAATGCTGCAACTTCTCTGTATACTACAGCATCATCCGCGAAAAGCCGCGTGGAACTTCCGACACTATCTACTATGTCATTTATATATATATTGTGAAAAGCAATGGTCCCATAACACTCTCCTGTGGCACGCCAGAGGTTACTTTAACGTCTTTAGACGTCTCTCCATTGATAACAACATGCTGTGTTCTGTTTGCTAAAAACTCTTCAATCCAGCCACACAGCTGGTCTGATATTCCGTAGGCTCTTACTTTGTTTATCAGACGACACTGCGGAACTGTATCGAACGCCTTCCGGAAGTCAAGGAAAATAGCATCTACCTGGGAGCCTGTATCTAATATTTTCTGGGTCTCATGAACAAATAAAGCGAGTTGGGTCTCACACGATCGCTGTTTCCGGAATCCATGTTGATTCCTACATAGCAGATTCTGGGTTTCCAAAACCGACATGATACTCGAGCAAAAAACATGTTCTAAGATTCTACAACAGATCGACGTCAGAGATATAGGTCTATAGTTTTGCGCATCTGCTAGACGACCCTTCTTGAAGACTGGGACTACCTGTGCTCTTTTCCAATCATTTGGAACCTTCCGTTCCTCTAGAGACTTGCGGTACACGGCGTCGGTACTCGTGAAGAGTAGTCTTACTGTTGCTGATGTTTAGATGAAACACCTTTACGAGCAAAGCCCTGCTCTCATTGTCTAGACCCATGTTGACGACTGCAACTGTAGGGCACGCTGATGCTTCTTTTTCAGCCCTACGTCGCCGTAGCAGTAGCGGCGCCTAACGGCAAATCGTTACACTAATGACCAGAATGGTGAAGCTTTACAGCAGTGGACCGAAGAACAATATTTATACCTCAGCTATCACGCTAAAGACCAGAAAACCTTCCACTCAGCACGCTGGCAGACAGATACTAATCCTGACCTATGTACTGTGACCACCAACCATGAGGGAACTCCTATAGTCCACACGAGAAAGGTACCGCCCGGTTTTCCCAATACCCAACATCGTCCAACCTCAGTAAATGTGTGCATAGAACTCCCACTGATGGAATCAGTCCAGAAGCCAAGGTGGAAGTTTAGAAAAGCAAATTGGACAACTTATAAAAGAGAAATTGATACCAACATACGGTTTATTCCAGCAAAGAGAGATAATTATGCAAGATCTGCTGGGCTTATAACAGCGACGGCGAAGAGAAACATACCAAGGGGATATAGAAAGCAGTACATACTATGCTGGAACTCTGAAACTGAAGAACTGTACAGAGAATACCAGGGAACAAGTAACCCACAACTAGGAAGCCAATAGAGTCGCTCAATGAGCAAAGGAAGAAAAGATGGGAAGAAACCACTGCAAATATGAACTTCACGCATTCTAGCCGGAAAAGTTGGTCATTGTTGAGACGTCTGGGGGCAGCTACTCATACACCATCCCCGAAGCCACCAATATCACCAAACCAGATTGCCTCACATATAAAAGAGAGAGCTGAAAATGTAATGTTGAGTCAAGAGAATCGAACATCCGTTAAGGAGTCACTTAAAGAAGTAAAGAGCACCCTACAAGAAGACAGACAGTTTTCAATACGTTTTACTATCGGGCAGGTAAACAAAGGTATAAAAACCCTCAAACTATGGAAAGCAGCTAAAGCTGATAATATATTTCCTGAATTTATAAAAAATCTGGGACCAATAGCAAGAACCTGGTTTGAAGACTACTTCAATGACATACTAAAATCTGGAATATCCAGAAGGCATTTAGAATGTCTCTTACTCGGGCCATCCTTAAACCAGGGAAATCTGGTGAAAACCCTGCAAACTACCGCCCAATAGCATTATTGAGCGTTTGCTATAAGTTGCTGGAGAGACTTATCTACAATATGATATACCCAAAGATAGACAAACACCTGCCTCACGAACAAGCCGGATTCAGAACTAATCGAATTTGCTGCGAACAAGTATTAGCCCTCACATCATACATAGACTCGGGATTCCAAAAATGATTGAAAGCATCAGCAGTCCTTGTCGACCTCAGTGCATCTTATGATACGGTATGGATAAATGGTCTTAATCTGAAATTTGTCAACATGATTCCATGCTTGAAATTGACAAACCTGTTGGACAAAATGCTGAAAGTCCGATATTTCAAAGTAAACGTGGGGGTCACAAAGCAGCAAATCAAAAAGAATAAAAAACGGACTCCCCCAAGGATTTGTATTGGCTCCACTGCTTTTTAATGTTTACATCAGTGACATGATAGACACTGAGTCAAGTAAGTTTTGCTACGCTGATGACATGGCTATAGCTACTCAAAGCAAAAGGCTAGAAGATGGTGAAAGAACTCTAACTGCTGACCTAGAAGTACTAAACTAGTACTACAAAAAACGGAGACTGTGCCCAAACTCAAATAAAACAGAGACCTGAGCCTTCCATTTAAATAACAGACTAGCAGACAGAGAAATAAATATTACTTTCTGTGGAAAACGAATTAAACATAACAAATTTCCCATATATTTAGGCATAACTCTTGACAGGTCACTTTCCTTGAAGAAACACCCGGAACTAACTAGCCAGAAATTGAAAACCCGAAATAACATCATCCAGAGGTTAGCAGGTACCACATGGGGAGCGGATGCAAATACACTACGTATTGCAGCAATATCACACGTCTGTTCCGTGGCAGAGCACTGCGCCCCTGTGTGAAGTAGGAGTGACCATGTAAAGAAGATTGACGCCCAGTCCAATGAAGCCATAAGAACAGGGACACGAAAGTCAACACCTCTAGAATGGCTTCATGTCCTCTCAAACCTCACTCTGCCTGAAATCCGTAGACAGCAGGCAACAATTCAGGAATGGCAGAAAATAAATCATGCAGATAAGGCAAGAGTATTACCGATACACCATATACTAGATGGCCGCTGACGATATCGCCTTAAATCAAGAGCGCCGATATGGGAAGACAGAACACTTGCCCAAGGAAATACCTATGACTGCCACAAATCCTGGAAAAAAAGGGGAACAGTAGTGACATTAACCGACACAATATAGAGGACGCCAGCCAACAACTCCCCGGAATGCAGCTTCCTCGTAAAATCTGGTGCCAGCTTAACCGTGTGAGAACTGGACACTAGAGAACTAAATCCATGCCGTAAAAATGCGGCGCCAATAATAACCCAATGTGTGACTGTGAAACTGATGAACAAACATTACAACACCTGGTGCAAGATTGCCCACTGCGACGATTCTGTGGTGACTGGAAAGACTTCGTGCAGGCCAGCCCTGCCGCCATTAAATGGCTGTCACGTTTGGACATAAGTTTTTGACGAATTGTAGCTGTGATTATATTTCAACTTTGCTCAGATTTAATAATGACTGGTGTTTGTTCTGTTTATTTTATTATGTTTGTGTGTATATGTACATTTGTATTTATATGTTATGTTATGTAAATTTACGATGTCAACACCGCACTTGCACTGGTAAAACCATACGATAAATAAATAAACTACACGAACGCCACCAGCAAAGCAAACCCTGCAGCGCACAGTCGGAACGTAATTCCTACGATAAAAAGTTTTCCTTGTACACTGGCTCCAGTAGCGCAAATACGGGGTGTTCAAAAATTCTCTCTGCAGTGCCGTATGATTGTTAGCCGCCCGTGCCGTATTATTGTTCGCCTGCCTGGGTTACTTCCCTTCAAGTGGACGCTCCCAACATTCAAAAAGTCTCTCCGCAGTGCCGTATGATTGTTAGCCGGTTATTTTCAAGATGGTGCAACCGCGCATACAGCTCGCGTTTCAATGTCACTGCTTGCTGATGTTTCTGGTGATCGCATAATTTCACAGGGACTTTGGCCTCCACGATCGCCTGACCTAACACCACCTTACTTTTTCTTCTGGGGTGCAGCGAAAGCAACTGTCTACAAAAACCGTCCAAAATTCATCGATGAAGTGAAAATTGCAATATTCACTTTCACTGCTTCTGTTACAGAAGAAATGTTACAGCTTGTGTTTCGAAAAATGATCACACGAATTGAATTGTGTATTCGACAACAGGGGGGGGGGGGGGACTTTCAACATTTAATGTGAAAATTTGTAAGTAAAAATGAATATTCAATAAATTAATAACTTGTATTTCACTGAGTTTCATTTCGGTATATTCAGTGCGGCATACGGCGCGCGCGGCTAACAATCACACGCCACTGCGGAGAGACTTTTTGAACACCCCGTATCATTATAACCACCCTGTATTTAACCGACGTGACTTTGTCGAGCAGCACGTAACACGTCCGGAGGTACAAGTGGTGGAGGGACCTTAAACTGATCTCGCTTTGACCGTCCGTTCTGTCCACACCGCGTACCTGATACTCCCGCGGCAGTCGTATTATTTCTGCTCCACACTGCTGCTGGCTTGCCTGAAATTATGTATACAAATATACAAGCGGGTTTAGGGGAGCCACTCAACATTAGATACAACAATGTCCTACGTTGGGTATGAACAACTGCACTACTGGCCATTAAAATTGCTACACCAAGAAGAAATGCAGATGATAAAAGGGTATTCATTGGATAAATATATTATACTCGAACTGACATGTGACTAGACTTCCACGCAATTTGGGTGCATAGATTCTAAGAAGCCAGTACCCAGAACAACCACCTCTGGCCGTAATAACGGCCCTGATACGCCTGGGCATTGAGTCAAACAGAGCTTGGATGGCGTGTACAGGTACAGCTGCCCATGCAGGTTCGACACGATACCACAGTTCATCAAGAGTAGTGACTGGAGTATTGTGACGAGCCAGTTGCTCGGCCACCATTGACCAGACGTTTTCAATTGGTGAGAGATCTGGAGAATGTGCTGGCCAGAGCAGCAGCCGAACTGTATCCAGAAAGGCCCGTACGGGACCTGCTACATGCGGTCGTGCATTATCCTGCTGAAATGTAGGCTTTCGCAGGGATCGAATGAAGGGGAGAGCCACGGGTCGTAACACATCTGAAATGTAACGTCCACTGTTCAAAGTGCCGTCAATGAGAACAAGAGGTGACCGAGACGTGTAACCAATGGCACCCCATACCATCACGCCGGGTGATACGCCAGTATGGCGATGACGAATACACGCTTCCAATGTGCGTTCAGCGCGATGTCGCCAAACACGGATGCGACCATCATGATGCTGTAAACATAAACTGGATTCATCCGAAAAAATGACGTTTTGCCATTCGTGCACCCAGGTTCGTCGTCGAGTACACAACCGCAGGCGCTCCTGTAAGTGATGCAGCGTCAAGGGTAACCGCAGCCACGGTCTCCGAGGTGATAGTCCATGCTGCTGCAAACTTCGTCGAACTGTTCGTGCAGATGGTTGTTCAAAATTGTTCAAATGGCTCTGAGCACTATGGGACTTAACATCTGTGGTCATCAGTCCCCTAGAACTCAGAACTACTTAAACTTAACTAACCTAAGGACATCACACACGTCCATGCCCGAGGCAGGATTCGAACCTGCGACCGTAGCGGTCACGCTGTTCCAGACTGAAGCGCCTAGAACCGCACGGCCACACCGGCCGGCTCCAGATGGTTGTTGTCTTGCAAACGTCCCCATCTGTTGACTCAAGGGATCGAGAGATGGCTGCACGATCCGTTACAGCGATGCGGATAAGATGCCTGCCATCTCGTCTGCTAGTGATACGATGCCGTTGGGATTCAGCTCGGCGTTCCGTATTACCCTCCTGAACCCGGCGATTCCATATTCTGCTAACAGTCATTGGATCTCGACCAACGCGAGTAGCAATGTCGTGATACGATAAACCGCAATCGCGATAGGCTACAATCCGACCTTTATCAAAGTCGGAAACGTGATGGTACGCATTTCTCCTCCGTACACGAGTCATCACAACAACGTTTCACCAGGCAACGCCGGTCAACTGCTGTTTGTGTATGAGAAATCGGTTGGAAACAATCACGTCAGCACCTTGTAGGTGTCACTACCGGCGCCAACCTTGTGTGAATGCTCTGAAAAGCTAATCATTTGCATATCACAGTATCTGCTTCCTGTCGGTTAAATTTCGCGTCTGTAGCACCACATCTTCATGGTGTAGCAATTTTAATGGCCAGTAGTGTACGTTCTGAGATAATAAGAAAGCCACAGGTTTCACTGTTTATACACTAAGTCGCAAGTGTTGATAACATTCTTGCTGATTTAATGAGAGGTCATAATCATGATACACTTATTACTGTACAGTATTTTTGACGATGTTAATGTCTGTCAGTATTGTACTCCACTCCGTCACACGTATTTGACAGTCTTACTCTGGCCGAACCTTCAGCGACAGATACTCAGGCATTGATGATGGTTACCTGTCCATAATTATCACTTGGACGAGCGTACGCGTAACCGACACGACGCGGGTGTTTGTTGATGATGCGGAATCCGAATGTCGGACGAGAGTTCTTACGCTCGTCACGTACACACAGATATCTGGTAACAGTCCTTCTTGACACTTGTAATAATTCAAGACTGTTCATAAAAGGTAATTTACAGTTCTCAGTTCTCCAAGCGTGCGTGTAACCGTAGCGACGCGGCTGATTGTTGATGATGCGAAAACGCGATGACCGAACGCACGTTCTCACGCTCGATACAAGACACTGGCACTTGATTGGTCTCTTTTGTGGTAAACTATTTGACCGATTCGCACTAGTTCTATTCTGGGGGGCCAACACCGTGCGGATGATTGATGTACGGTACAGCACGCAAATGCGCGGGTACTCAAATACCTTATCGGCTCCGCTACTCATTTTTAATTATTTCTTTGTGTACTATTCACTGAATCCACTTCCATATCTCATTACTTCACGAAAATAGTATATGCAGCCACATTTGAACTCCCGTAATAATGCCTTTTCCATGCGGTGCTACCCACAACACAAAAAATGGCTCTGAGCACTATGGGACTCAACTGCTGAGGTCATCAGTCCCCTAGAACTTAGAACTACTTAAACCTAACTAACCTAAGGACATCACACACATCCATGCCCTAGGCAGGATTCGAACCTGCGACCGTAGAGGCAGCGCGGTTCCAGACTGTAGCGCCTAGAACCGCTCGGCCACTCCGGTCGGCGACCCACAACACACCACAGCTGCTCCGTGTCCCGTGCTCGACTCTGCAAAAGCAGCCGCTCACAAAGATACTTCGCAACTAAACCAGCGATACGACAATAAGCATAGCAGCACACTAACAATGCTGTATTCGAACATTACAGGATTGTTTCTCTTGCCCATCTGCATTAACTTACTTTTCCTACATTTAGGCTCTTCATACCCACGTAAAATTTTTCTATAATTTCAAATATTTTTTTTTATAATGGCGTGGTTTATGGACGTCATAAATGAGCCTCGTAATGATAGTTTTTACTTACTACTACTCCGGGTAGTACTACTACTCCTGGACTTCATACTTAAGAAGTAACGGTGTGAGGTTACTATAACATAATTTGTTGATCTATTTACAACAAGCACAACAAGCTTCAGGCCACAAGTGGCCCATCGGGACCATCCGACCGTCGTGTCATCCTTAGCTGATGATGCGGATAGGAGGGGCGTGTGGTCAGCACACCGCTCTCCCGGTCGTTATGACGGTTTTCTGTGACCGGAGCCGCTACTATTCGTTCGAGTCGCTCCTCAATTGGCATCACGAGGCTGAGTGCACCCCGAATATTTACAACCCCCGACGACGATAAATAATAACATAAGACTGTGTATGACATTCGTACTCACGTTTCTTTCTGGGTGACACTGCAGAGAGGTCGTCAGTAGCGGATGAAATGGCGCAGTGAGCAGGACATCTCAATTTACCCAACAACACAGAGAAAGCGCCACTGAGAAAAAATATCGGGAGACAGCTAAAATGTCCAACATACTGGACACTTGGTGACAGTGTAGAAGAAACTGTAACTACATAGAGAATTAACGTCGAACCGGCGGGATGTGGGGTCTGAGGAGGTTAGATCTACCTGCCGTTTATCATACCACCTAGAAATATTGTGTCAAACATTTTGTATACCCCTACAGATTTTTATTGACCTCGGCGTCGGCGGCGAGGACGACGACGACGACGACGGGCCTTGTACAGAACTGAAATGTGGATGATAAACCGTTCAGACAAGAAGAGAACAGACGCTATTGAAATGTGGTGCTACGGTAGAGTGCTGAACCTTAGATGATTTGGCTGCGTAATTAAAGATGTGGTACTGAATCGAAATGGGGAGAAAAGAAGTTTATATTTTTTTCTTCTTCGTCTTTTTCTTTTTTCAGTAAATCGGTCTTCGGATAGCCATCAACATGACGTCCTCCATATATCTCTGTCCTGAGCATCGTCCTTAATTTGCTTGTAACCTGTTCCTCTCTTCACATCTCTTAGCATTCCAAACGGTCTTCCTTTCTCTCTTTCTCCTTCTGCTTTTCTCTCTATGACTGTCTCTAACAGACAGTTACTATGTAATGTGTCCCATCCAAGATGTTTTCCGCTTCTGTATCGTCCTCATAAAGTACCATGGGCAGCACCTGCTCATTTCTCGTTCTGTCAAACCATTTCACTTTCTCAATTCTTCTGTGTAAACACATTTCATGACTTTCTGTCACCGTTTGGTATGTGTCCAGAATATGTACACAGATGTGCTACTGTGTACCGTATTTGCGTCATGTAATAAGCATCTGTGACCAATACCTATATGGAGATCCCCTTTTGGACAAGGTGCTGTGCGTTTTTAAATATTTTAGCGACTACAAACTTTATAATCTGGTGAGTTTTATCCACCTGACATTTTGTGCATGAGGTTCAGCGTAAAAGGAACATATTTTGCTACAAAAAAACGTTTATGACCTGAAGATGACAGCTAAGACTGTTGAAACCGGTTGTCTTGAATAAAAAATTGTGAATCTCTCGCCCAGCACAAAGTCGCAAGGGAGTGGAAAAAAGTGCAGATGACTCCAGTACATCTGAAGGTTAAAATAACGGACCCGAAAAATTATAGACCAGTATCTGTAACTTTTGTTTGCTGCAGAATGCTTGAACGTAACCTCAGTTCGAATATAATGAACTTTCTTGAGACTCAGAAGCTTATGTCCACGAATCAGCCGAATCAGGATGGTTTCAGAAAGCATCGTTCGTGCCCTTTTCTCACATAATACAGGGTGATTCAAAAAGAATACCACAACTTTAAAAATGTGTATTTAATGAAAGAAACATAATATAACCTTCTGTTATACATCATTACAAAGAGTATTTAAAAAGGTTTTTTTCACTCAAAAACAAGTTTAGAGATGTTCAATTGGCCCCCTCCAGACACTCGAGCAATATCAACCCGATACTCCAACTCGTTCCACACTCTCTGTAGCATATCAGGCGTAACAGTTTGGATAGCTGCTGTTATTTCTCGTTTCAAATCATCAATGGTATCTGGGAGAGGTGGCCGAAACACCATATCCTTAACATACCCCCATAAGAAAAAATCGCAGGGGGTAAGATCAGGGCTTCTTGGAGGCCAGTGATGAAGTGCTCTGTCTTGGGCTGCCCGGCGGCCGATCCATCGCCTCGGGTGGTTGACGTTCAGGTTTCATAACTAACCTTTTTCGTAGGACTCTCCATACAGTTGATTGTGGAATTTGCAGCTCTCTGCTAGCTCTGCGAGTCGATTTTCCTGGGCTGCGAACAAATGCTTGCTGGATGCGTGCTACATTTTCATCACTCGTTCTCGGCCGTCCAGAACTTTTCCCTTTGCGCAAACAGCCATTCTCTGTAAACTGTTTATACCAACGTTTAATACCCCACCTATCAGGAGGTTTAACACCATAATTCGTTCGAAATGCACGCTGAACAACTGTCGTCGATTCACTTCTGCTGTACTCAATAACACAAAAAGCTTTCTGTTGAGCGGTCGCCATCTTAGCATCAACTGACGCTGACGCCTAGTCAACAGCGCCTCAAGCGAACAAATGTACAACTAAATGAAACTTTATAGCTCCCTTAATTCGCCGACAGATAATGCTTAGCTCTGCCTTTTGTCGTTGCAGAGTTTTAAATTCCTAAAGTTGTGGTATTCTTTTTGAATCACCCTGTATACTGATAACCATGGATGAAGGCCAACAGGCAGATTCCATATTTCTAGATTGCCGGAAATCGTTTGACTCACTTGACACGCTGCCCCATTGCTGGGTGTTAGCGAAGGTACGAACATATGGAATAACTTGACAGATATGTGAGCGGCTGAAGACTTTCTAAGTAATAGAACCTAGTATGCTGTCCTCGACGGCGGTGTGATGGGACCGCGGTTTCTCTTCATACACATCAACGATTTGGCTCGCAGAGTGGGCAGCAATCTGCCGTTGTTTGATGATGATGCCGAGTGTATGGGTACGTGTCGAAGGTGAATCACTCTAGAAAGAAACATCTACATCTACATTTATACTCCGCAAACCACCCAACGGTGTGTGGCGGAGGGCACTTTACGTGCCACTGTCATTACCTCCCTTTCCTGTTCCAGTCGCGTATGGTTCGCGGGAAGAACGACTGTCTGAAAGCCTCCGTGCGCGCTCTAATCTCTCTAATTTTACATTCGTGATCTCCTCGGGAGGTATAAGTAGGGGGAAGCAATATATTCGATACCTCATCCAGAAACGCACCCTCTCGAAACCTGGCGAGCAAGCTACACCGCGATGCAGAGCGCCTCTCTTGCAGAGTCTGCCACTTGAGTTTATTAAACATCTCCGTAACGCTATCACGGTTACCAAATAACCCTGTGACGAAACGCGCCGCTCTTCTTTGGATCTTCTCTATCTCCTCCGTCAGACCGATCTGGTACGGATCCCACACTGATGAGCAATACTCAAGTATAGGTCGAACGAGTGTTTTGTAAGCCACCTCCTTTGTTGATGGACTACATTTTCTAAGCACTCTCCCAATGAATCTCAACCTGGTACCCGCCTTACCAACAATTAATTTTATATGATCATTCCACTTCAAATCGTTCCGCACGCATACTCCCAGATATTTTACAGAAGTAACTGCTACCACTGTTTGTTCCGCTATCATATAATCATACAATAAAGGATCCTTCTTTCTATGTATTCGCAATACATTACATTTGTCTATGTTAAGGGTCAGTTGCCACTCCCTGCACCAAGTGCCTATCCGCTGCAGATCTTCCTGCATTTCGCTACAATTTTCTAATGCTGCAACTTCTCTGTATACTACAGCATCATCCGTGAAAAGCCGCATGGAACTTGCGACACTATCTACTATGTCATTTATATATATTGTGAAAAGCAATGGTCCCATAACACTCCCCTGTGGCACGCCAGAGGTTACTTTAACGTCTGTAGATGTCTCTCCATTGATAACGACTTAGAGGAAATTTCCAGTTCAAGTTAATGCGGATGACTAGGAAGGACAAACCTGTGAAGTTCGGGTACAGTATTACTGGTGCCCTGGCTGACACGGTCCAGTCGTAACGTTGGGAAGGCAAGTGGCCGACTTAGGTTTATTGGGAGAATATTAGGAAAGAGTGGTTCGCCTGTAAAGGAGACCGCATATAGGACGCTGGTACGGTCTGTTCGTGAGTACTGTTCGAGTGTTTGGGATCCGTACCACGTCGGATTGAGGGAAGACATCGTAACAATTCAGAAGAAGGCTGCTAGATTTGTTACCGGTAGGTTCGAACAACACTTATGTGTTGCGTAGATGCATCGGGAACTCAAATGGGACTGCCTGGAGGAAAGCCGATGTTCTTTTCGAGAACACTATTGAGAAATTCTTCATTTGTATGGCCACAGTGTCCATAGTTGCTTTATAATTCTTGAGGGTGTTTTTGTTCTCTCATCGCAACTACAAAAATGCCTGATTTCTTTTCACCAGATGTGTTTCGATTCATTGAAGTAAAGCATCATCGGAGGTCTGTAACTAAGTTATTTACATTTTGATTTGCTTTTAAATCGAAAAACAGTTTGTTAAGAATTAATTAAATTACACCAAAATTATCAGTATCTAACGCAGAAAGGCAACAACAGTGGAAAGCAAGAAGGTTCTTAAAACATCAGTGTGGGTCTATGCTGTAATAGTGCAACGCAAAACAACACGGGGTGCAAGCTCCGTCCATGAAAAACACGACCACACCATAACACCACTGCTTCCGAATTTTACTCTTAGCACTTCACACGCTCACGGATGACGTTCACCGGGCATTCGCCATACCCACACCCTGCCATCGGATCGCCACATTGTGTACCGTGATTCGTCACTCCACACGACGTTTTTCCACCATTCAATCGTCCAATGTTTACGCTTTGGCGTTTACCGACGTGATGTGTGGCTTATGAGCAGCCGCTCGAGCATGAAATCCAAGTTTTCTCACCTCCCGACTAACTGTCATAGTACTTGCAGTGGATGCTGATGCAGTTTGGAAATCCTGTGCGATGGTCTGGATAGATGTGTGCCTATTACACATTACGACCTCTTCAACTGTCGGCGGTCTCTGTCAGTCAACAGACGAGGTCGGCCTGTACGCTTTTGTGCTGTACGTGCCCCTTCTCGTTTCCTCTTCACTATCACATCGGAAACAGGGGACCTAGGGATGTTTAGGAGTGTGGAAATCTCGCATACAGACGTATGACACAAGTGACACCCAGTCACCTGACTATGTTCGAAGTCCATGAGCTCGGCGGAGCGCCCCATTCTGCTCTCACACGAAGTCTAATGACTACTGAGGTCGCTTATATGCAGTAATTGGTAGTAGGAGGCAGCATAATGCACCTAATACGAAAAATGTATGTTTTGGGGGTGTCCGGTGTCAGAGTAAAAAAATAATAAATTTAAATGTTATGCACGATGACGCAGATTCTCACTTATTTCAGTGTTTATGACGTAAATTCTATTGATCCGTTGGCTATACAATGATATAATTTTGTAGGTACATTCAGAGCCGTATGTGGAAACTGTCTGCAAAATTTGTTGCGAACAGTGTTAATAGCAAAGAAGCAAGAAATTTAAACGTCATGCGCAATACCGCAGTTTTTCACGCGACTCATTGTTTATGACGTCATATCTCCCGAACTATGAAAGGTAGGTAGTTTTTATCCTCACAGTGACTGACAGTACGGGTTATGTGTACCACGTTTGGTTGAAATCGGTTCAAATGGCTCTAAGCACTATGGGACTTAGCATCTGAGGTCATCAGTCCCCTAGACTTAGAACTACTTAAACCTAACTAACCTAAGTACATCAGACGCATCCATGCCCGAGGCAGGATTCGAACCTGCGACCGTAGCAGCAGTGCGGTTCCAGACTAAAGCGCCTAGAACTGCTCGCCCACAACGGCTGGCTGGTTGAAATCGGTTGAGTGGGTTAAGAGATGTGGAACTCCCCGCCCCCCCCCCCCCGTCCCCTCCCCTCCCCTCGCCCCCCTCCCCACACACACACACACACACACACACACACACACACACACACACATACACACACACACACACACATTATAAAAGCACTCCGTCTTTAGGCCAAGAGTGGCCTTCGGGGCCATCCGACCGCCGTGTCATCCTCGAGGATGCGGATAGGAGGGGATTTGGGGTCAGCACACTGCTCTCGTGGTCATTATGATGGTATTCTTGACCGAAACCGCAACTATTCGGACGAGTAGCTCCTCAATTGGCATCACGAGGCTGAGTGCACTCCGAAAAATGGCAGCCCGGATGGTCACCCATCCAAGTGCCGACCATGTCCGACAGCGCTTAACTTCGGTGATCTCACGGGAACCGGTGCATCCACATACACATACATTTTTCTTTGTAATATATATGGTTGTGTATGTGCTCTGGAATGAAAACTTTTTTTTGTTGCGTCTGACAATCTTGGAAACAGATCGGGACAGGTTACGGCACTTTATGACACCTCCCTCCGACGTGAATCAACTCGCCACGCTGGAACCGGATGCTGCGCTGACGTTGGACTGATACGGTACTGCCTCGTGTGGCGCTGCAGAGATCTTGGTTGCACACGAACGTTCCGTAACGCAGCACTCACTTTCGCGTCTTACACGACGCTAGAGGCACTCGCTGGCGCTTCGTTATTCACATCCACTCTTCTATGGCGATGCTGTGCAGGGTGGGAGCGAATTTGTAATTGCCGTGTCCTGACAAATTCGTCTTTGTCCATTATCGCCCATCTTTCACAATTTCTTAAACGATGGTTGGTTGTTCTGTATTGGTTCCATAAACCCACTACAGGCGTCATTCTTTTTAACTACAACTACAGACGTCATTGTCTTTACTGTTTAACCTGCACAGGTAAACTGGATATTGGTTGTGTCCCGTTACGTAAAATAAGACACACACACACACACACACACACACACACACACACACGCACGCACGCACGGACAAAGGCATATCACGAAGGAACTATCCAAATGGGACCCAAGTCGATAGATGTAAATGCACAGACAGACGCAAGAGTAAACCTCGTGAGGGATATCGTAGCACATTCTGTCAGATCGTCAAAATCCCGAGATGGTTGGAGGGCCCTTCCCAAAATGCTCCAAATGTTCTCAAATGTGGAGCAAAAACTCTCGCTGTGTGCGAGCGGGCAGGATCTTGATGGATTGTAGGCCCAGGATGGCTTGCCATGAAGGTCAATAAAAAGTGGACGTACTATTGTGTATTAATGGCACCACGCATGACAACCAAAGCGTCGCCCTGTGGAAAGATATGGTACCCCAGACCATCACTTGCGGTGGTCGGATCGTACGGGGAGCGACAATCAAGTTGATATCCCTGTGCTGTCCAGGGCATCTTCGGACACGTCTTCGGCCTGGAATCTCATTGATTGGGGTGGAATTTTCTAGTGATGAATCTCGCTTCGAACTGAGCCCCGCTGACCAATGTAGTCCTTTCTCGAGATACTCCAGGTAGCGGTGGCATACCAACTTCACTGTCTCTCACCGTAGAGCCTGACAACCAAGCGTGATGGTCTGGGGTGACGATTTATTTCATAGCAGGACCCCTTTGGCTGTCATCCGAGGCACGTTTACATCTCAGCGGTACGTCGATGATATTCTGCACCCCTTTTTGTAGACAAATCATCCTATGCATACATTTTTGCAAAATAATGCCCGCCCGCTCAGACGGAAAGTTTCTGCTGCTTGTCTCTGTACTTGTGTAACCCTTCTTTGGCCAGCGAGATCGCCGGATCTCTCTGCAATTGAGAACGTGAGGTGCATTGTCGGCAGGGCCCTCCCTTCGCCTATTGTGTGCAGGGCGAAACGACCTGCGAGACGTCTGAGAGTCGCCGCAGTTTGTGTGTTTACCGTTCTGGCGCCTCCGGAACGAAGATTCCTGGCGCCGACTGACTGCATTGTCCACTTGATTCTGAGAATACTTGAGAACTGTGCCCTGCTGGGTGCAACTGTCTGGCACCGGATGGCCGGTGGTCTAGGCAGATTTCGTAGCTGGTCAAACGGCAAGTTCAGTGCCAGCAACTGAATAGCAGAGGCATGATTGGTCAGCTTAAACTGAGGCTAGTTGACGTCATAAAGCCCTGATCGAAATTGTAGGATACTGTCGCTATTGGGGCGAATGATGTTTTGAGACAGTGTGGGGGAATTCTGGAACCGGAACTGAATGCTGATTCGCGGTTTTCGAGGAGAGTAAGGAGTAGAGCAACATTGGCTTCGCTCTTGCGTTGCGCGGGTTGAGATTCAGGATCTGGTCTCCCTCGGAGTCAGATGGTCTTGCGACTTGGTAGCTCGTTTTCGGAAGAACTTAGATTTCTCGGATAGCCTTCGCGGCCAGGGTTTGACACAGAGTTGCTGCACGGCAGAAGTCGGCGCCTGCATTATCAGGACGCTGCCTACCGACGACGTGCTGCAGATTTCAGTACTGGTACAGCATTTTGCGGCTCCGGCGTTGTAGGACCTTATCAATTTTATACTGAATCCCTCAGCAGCATGCGCGTTCGCTTTGCTACAAGTCCATCTTTCTTGTTTCTCCATGTGATCCCGTTTGAGCTCTCACTACTAATTGGGATACTGCTATACAGTCGGAAGATTAATATTTGATTCATTAGGACCTCCAGTCATTATCGTCAATCTTTTGCATCACAGAGAGTAGGAGCCCCTTGTTCTTGAGCCAACTCTTATTCTCATAATATTTCAGTATACCCTATCCTGTAACCTACTGTGTGTGTCTACAATCATGTGCTTTTATGCTCTGATGTGTAACAAATCTCTGTAATATTTAATCCGCATATCATTTCGTAGATATATGCAGAATCCCATTTCCTGTTGTTTGTTATGATAATGTTCTCATTTTTCTGAGTAGATTACGATTATTCATTAAATTATTGTGCACTCCTTATTTCACCAACTAACAGGGTCAACCATCATTTTTTTCCATTACCGTTGCGCACATAATCAATTAGGTGGTATGTAAGGAGGGGGTCGAATGCGTGTCCAGCTCTCATGCAAAATTCGTCTGAATTATAGAGGTACAAACTCTTCTCCACCCCAACACCTCGCAAGGGAGAATAGCAATCTGTGAATTTTGCTGGTGATGCCATGGTCTACGGTAAGGTGTCGATGCTGAGTGACTGTAAGAGGATATAAATGACTTAGACAAAAATTTCTAGATGGTGTGATGAATGGCAGCTAGCCCAAAATGTGGAAAATTGTAACTTAATGCGGATGAGTAACAAGATCAAACCTGTAATTTTCGGATGCTTTATTGCTAGTATCCTGCTTGACACAGCATACCGTTGCAAAGCAATATGAAATTGAAAGAGCATGTGAGGATTGTGATAGGGAATGTGAATGGTTGACTTCGGTTTATTGCGACAATTTTAGGAAAGATCGGTTCACCTGCAAAGGAGACCGCCGCATATACACTACTGACCATTAAAATTGCTACACCACGAAGATGACGTGCTACAGACGCGAAGTTTAACCGACAGGAAGAAGATGCTGTGATATGCAGATGATTAGCTTTACAGAGCATTCACACAAGGTTGGCGTCGGTGGCGACACCTACAACGTGCTGACGTGAGGAAAGTTTCCAACCGATTTCTCATACACAAACAGCACTTCACCGGCGTTGCCTGGTGAAACGTTGTTGTGATGCCTCGTGTAAGGAGGAGAATTCCGTACTGTGACGTTTCCGACTTTGATAAAGGTCGGATTGTAGCCTATCGCGATTGCGGTTTATCGTATCGCGACATTGCTGCTCGCGTTGGTCGAGCTCCATTGACTGTTAGCAGAATATGGAATCGGTGGGTTCAGGAGGGTAATACGGAACGCTTTGCTGGATTCTAACGGCCTCGTATCACTAGCAGTCGAGATGACAGGCATCTTATCCGCATGGCTGTAACGGATGGTGCAGCCGCGTCGCCATCCCTGAGTCAACATATGGGGACGTTTGCAAGACAACAACCATCTGCACGAACAGTTCGACGACCTTTGCAGCAGCATGGAGTATCAGCTCGCAGACCATGGCTGCGGTTACCCTTGACGCTGCATCAGAGGCAGTAGCGCCTGCGATGGTGTGCTCAACGACGAAACTGGGTGCATCAATGGCAAAACGTAATTTTTTCGGATGAATCCAGGTTCTGTTTACAGAATCACGATGGTCGCATCCGTGTTTGGCGACATCGCGATGAACGCACATTGGAAGCGTGTATTCGTCATCGCCGTACTGGCGTATCAAATGGTTCAAATGGCTCTGAGCACTATGGGACTCAACTGCTGTGCCCATAAGTCCCCTAGAACTTAGAACTACTTAAACCTAACTAACCTAAGGACAACACACACATGCATGCCAGAGGCAGGATTCGAACCTGCGACCGTAGCGGTCGCGCGGTTCCAGACTGTAGCGTCAGAACCGCTCGGCCACCAGCGGCCGGCACTGGCGTATCACCCGGCGTGGTGGTATGGGGTGCCATTGGTTACACGTCTCGGTCACCTCTTGTTGGCATTGACGGCTCTTTGAACAGTGGACGTTACGTTTCAGATGTGTTACGACCCGTGGCTCTACCCTTCATTCGATCCCTGCGAAACCCTACATTTCAACAGGATAATGCACGACCGGATGTTTCAGGTCCTGTACGGGCCTTTCTGGATACAGAAAATGTTCGACTGCTGTCCTGGCCAGCATATTCTCCAGATCTCTGACCAAGTGAAAACTTCTGGCCAATGGTGGCCGAACAACTGGCTCGTCACAATACGCCAGTCACTACTGTTAATGAACTGTGGTATCGTGTTGAAGGTGCATGGGTAGCTGTACCTGTACACGCCATCCAAGCTCTGTTTGACTCAATGCCCAGGCGTGTCAAGGGCGTTACTACGGCCAGAGGTGGTTGTTCTGGGTACTGATTTCTCAGGGTCTGTGCACCCAATTTGCGTCAAAATATAATCATATGTCAGTTCTAGTATAATATATTCATCAAATGAATACCCGTTTATCATGTGCATTTCTTCTTGGCGTAGCAATTTTAATGGCCAATAGTGTAGAACGCTGATGCGACCTGTTCTTGAGTACTGCCGAAGTGGTTGGGATCCGTACCAGGTCAGATTGAAGGAAGACACCGAAACAGTTCAGAGGCGGGCAGCTAGATTTGTTACCGGTAGGTTCGAACAACACGTAAGTGTTACGGGAATGCTTCAGGAACTCAAATGGGAACCCCTGGACGGAAGGCGATTTCTTTTCGTGAAACAGTATTAAGCAAATTTAGAGAATCGGCATTTGAAGCTGACTGCCGAACGATTCTACTACCGCCTGCATACGTCGCGAGATACGAGAAATTACGGCTCATACAAAGGCGTAGAGACAGTCATTTCTCCCTCGCTCTATTTGCGACTGGAACACGAGGGGAAATGATAAGTAGTGGTACAGGTTCAAAATGTTCAAATGTGTGTGAAATCTTATGGGACTTAACTGCTAAGGTCATCAGTCCCTAAGCTTACACACTACTTAACCTAAATTATCCTAAGGACAAATACACACACCCATGCCCGAGGGAGGACTCGAACCTCCGCCGGGACCAGTGGTACAGGGTACACTCCACCACGCGCCGTATAGTGACTTGGGGAGTATCTGAGTAGATGTAGATGTGTAACTGACAGTGGTACCCCATAGCCGATTTCGATCTACATCTTCTGGTTTTGACACCCCTAAAGATTTCCAAACATTAACTATCCCCTCCAGAATCATTGTGTAGCCACATAAGGCCACTGTGGTGCCAATGTTCAGAATCCCGTACAACCTTCCCGTTTAGAACAGTTTAGCGCAGTCCGTCCGGCCGTGCTGTAACAGCAGACAATGTGGCAATTTTGCCAGTCATGCTGGTGGGTCAGCGCGCTTTGGCTGCCGGCTCCTGGTTTTATTTTTCACTCCGCGGCCTTGGCAGCCATTTTTGGTCTGGAGCCGTATTAAGCGACAGTGCGAAAGCCGCGCAACCTTCGAATGTTGGCGAACGGAATCCGAGCAGCGAAATGCCGAGGTCACAGCTCTTATATCACGACGCGAAATATTGTCAATCCTTATATGAACGTATGAAATACCTTCATTCCTTTTTCGATGCAATTCAACACTCTCGTGAAAAATATTACTAGCTGAGCGAGCAGCAAGGCGACGCAGAGGTCATTAAAGACGACCCACAATCCTGAGGGAGAGGGATGCGGAAGCAAGAATGCAGCGATCTTTCATAGAAACTATTCGAGCATTTGCGCCAAGAAAATTAGAGAAACCACGGCAGATCCAAACCACGATAGACCAACGGGGATTTGAACCGCCTTCCTCGGAATAAGATCCCAGTATCCCACCACGGCACCACCCGACTGGGTGCGACAACGTAAGTCGAACTAACCCAGACATTTTATAAAATGCATTTTAACCATCACCTGTTCATTTGTCCCGTTAGTCATCTACCGGTTTCGGTTATTAAGCATCATCCAGGATGCACCAGGATGTCTATCAACATCAACATAAAAAAATTATGTAAGTACAGTGCATAGAAAAATAGGACAACTCGACAAATATATGGGTGCAAAATTCCATTTTTACACTTAAAGTGTACAGGCATTCCATATCCCTTTGGAGCTGAACAGTATCGAAATTACCCATTTAAATTGCTCAAACACGTGACTTAATTTGTCTTAGAATACTGACAAATAGACATACATCACGGAAAAAACAAGGGGAGCAATTACTGTAAGAATCCCCCGGCTGTCAAGTTATATCAGAGATAGTACATTTGTTCTGCGTAGGTACCATAACACCATACTTCTGCATCAGTGGTGGAGTGAAGCAACAGAGTATCTTTACCAACATCTTTGGTTGGCCGTAAACGAATACAGACAAACAGTGGCACTGAAAATTGCAGTAAAAACAGTCGCAAGATAAAAGCGGAACCACATATCAGTGAGACCAGATATGTTTACAACAAAAAATGTGTACACCTTGTAACCTCCCCACAAAAATGAAAGATAATATATTCAAATGTAAATGGACATAGAGCTAAGTGTAACCTTCCCGCAATAATGAAAGATAATTTTAAATGATAATGAAAATCGTGCTAAACGTAACCTCCCGGTAAAAATAAGCAAAATGAAAAGAATTGAATAAGAATTGCAAATAGTGCCAAATGTTAGCTTCCCACAGTAATAAAAGTCAATGATAATAAAAATGTGCAAAATGTTAAATCCCCACAAAATTAACGCCAACATCGACCTGATAAATTGATTCTGGGAGGAAAAGCATAGGAAGTATTGTTTCAATTGTAATGATTCTTTTCTTAAAAAAGATTGGTTTGAAAACAAAATTATTATTGGGGCAATTCTTGAACAAATTAATTACAGTTAATATACATTACATTATCACATGTGCGCAATGCTGCTTCATTACCTTATTTAAAAATATACCTCGTTCCGAATCTTGACCAGAGAGCCATGTCGACGCCCGCCGACTCCTCACACACTACTCCGACTGTCTCTCACGCGCTACTAGCACAGACTGAACTACATGCTCTCGCGACTCGCTACGTACAACTGCCTCGCAACTGCACTGAACTCTCGCGCGGTCAAGCGCAGACTAGCAACGATAAATAACTCTCTGGTCAGAGATTCTGTCATGCCTCGCCATCGCTGCTACTGAGTACATACGTGTTTCAACCTGGTTCAGGGTGCAAAACAATTACGTAATAAAAACAAAAAAATATGTTAATCTAAAGTGAAACACCGAATTTCCAGTAGTATTTCGCTTGCAGCAACACCCTTTATTCAGTAATATATGTCAGACAGGGTATAAATTGAGAAACATTTAGTCTCTTCTTAAACTAAATGATCTATCATGATACTTCTCTGTATTTCAAAATAACAGGGTAACAGATATGAATCCAGTCAGATTATATGTAACAAATATTGGCCACAGGTATCATTATTGTATAATGCAATGTGCCTTCAACCATTTCAGAGTCGGTTTTGTGACCTTGGAAATGTATATCAGGACATATGTAGAAAACAACAGACTGTATATAACGTATAGTTAACATTTAAACCCCATTATAGATATGTATATAAGGGAACAGGTTTAACTTACTCAATGAGACACCACCATGTCCAGGTGATGCTTAAAATTCATTTTAGAAAATACTTTACAGCTACTGAATCTTACTTCATGGAAAAAATTAAGAACCCAGAGATGTCCTTTCTGGATCGAAAAGGGTCGGCATAGCCCGTTCATTGTCTGAGCAGTAGCACCCAGACTGCTTTCAATTGAAAGTAATATGAGGTGTGTGTACCTTTCGCCTTTATGACGATTCGAACTCTGTTGGGGACACTATGTGATCAAAAGTAACGTTCTTCATATTAGGTGCATTGTGCTGCCACCTACTGTCAGGTACTCCGTATCAGAGACCTCAGCAGTCATTAGACATCGGGAGACAGCAGAATTGGGTGCTGTGCAGAACTCACGGACTTCGAATGTGGTCAGGTGATTGGGGGTCACTTGTATCACACGTCTGTAAGCAAGATTTCCACACTCCTAAACATCCCGAGGTCCACTGTTTCCGATGTGACAGTGCAGTGGAAACGTGAAGGGTCACGTACGGCACAAAAGCGTCCAGGCCGACCTCGTCTGTTGACTGACTGAGACAGCCGACAGTTGAAGAGGGTGGTAATGTGTAGTAGGCAGACATCTACCCAGACCATTACACAGGAATTCCAAACTACACTGCAAGTACTATGACAGCCGGGAGGTGAGAAAACTTGGATTTCATGGTCGAGCGGCTGCTCGTAAGCCACACGTCATGCCGATAAACGCCAAACGATGCCTCGCTTGGTGTAAGGAGCGTAAACATTGGACGACTGAGCAGTGGAAAAACGTTGTGTGGAGTGACGGATCACGGTACACAATGTGGCGATCCCATGGCAGGGTGTCGGTATGGCGAATGCCCACCTAACGTCATGCGCCAGCGTGTATAGTGCCAACAGCAAAATTCGGAGGCGGTGGTGTTATGATGTGGTCGTGTTTTTCGTGGAGGCGCTTCCACCCCTTGTTGTTTGGCACTGTCACTGCACATGCATAAACTGATGTTTTAAGCACCTTCTGCTTCCCCCTGTTGAAGAGTAAATCGGGGACGCCGACTGCATCTTTCAACACGATCGAGCGCCTGTTCCTATTGCACGGCCTGTGGCGGAGTGGTTACACGACAATAACATCCCTGAAATGGACTGGCCTTCACAGAGACCCGACCTGAATCCTATGGAACACCTCTCGGATGGTTTGGAACGCCGACTTCATACCAGGTTTCACCGACCGACATCGATACCTCAGTGCAGCACTCCGCGAAGAATGGGCTGCCATTCGCGAAGAAACCTTCCAGCACCCGATTGTACTTATGGCTTGCGAGAGTGGAAGCTGTCATCAAGGCTAAGTGTCGGCTAACACCATACTGAATTCGAGCATTACCAATGGAAGGCGTCACGATCTTGTATGTGATTTTCAGCCAGATGTCCGGATACTTTTGATCACATAGTGTATCTGAATGTTTGTAAAGGAATAGGAGCCCCTTGTTCCGGGGAGTTTGGAGCGAGGTGCACGTTCTGGTTCACCCCAAAGGTGTTCCACTTGATTCAGCTCGAGACACTGTTCAGGCGAGTCCATTTCAGAGATGTTGTGGAACTGAACTCATTGTTTCACATGAGCTAGTTTGTGACTGAGATAATTCTCTTGCTGATCGTAACACGGTTCCTTCCAATCGTTGTACGAACGTCGAAATGGCAGGTATCGAAATAACCGATCGCGGAATAGAAAAACAACTACAGTCGCTCAGCAGTGCAAAGGTACCAGGGCCAGATGAATTACCTGTAATATTCTATAAGTAATGAGCTTGCTCCCCTTCTCGCAACGAAGTGTACCTAGCGACTGAAAGACAGCGCAAGTCATTCCGGCTTTTAAGAAGGGCTGTAGGACAGACGCAAAGAATTATACGCCTATAACGTCGACGTTGATAAGTTGTAAAATTTTGGCACATGTTCAATGCTCTAGAGTTATGATGTTCTTGGAGAATGAAAATCTCATCTATAACAATCAACATGGATTTCGCGAGCAGAGATTCTCGCTCTGTTCCTCCGTGAGATCCACCGCGCCGTACTGAACGGAGCTCAGGTTGATGTTATGTTCCTTGATTTCAGGAACGTATTTAACACCGTCCCGAACTGCCGTTTAGTGAAGAAAAAAACGAGCTTACGAAGTATCGGAGCAGACTTGCGACTGGATTCAAGAATTCCTTGCAGATACAACTCAGCACTTCGCTCTTAACGGAATAAAATCGAGGGACGCAAAGGTAATTTCCAGAGTACTCTAAGAAATTGTGATAGGACAGGTAGTCTTTACAAAACATAGAAATGATCTAGTAGAAAGCGTCGAATGCTGTTTAAGGCTGTTCGCAGATGATGCGGTGGTCTGTAACAAAGGACGAGGGTTGTTGTCCAGGAAGTAATGCACAGCATTTCTTTTTTTCAGCCGAAAATAATGCTATGATTACGAAACTTTTTCTTTTTTTTGAGTCATCTGCCTTCCGACTGGTTGATGCGGCCAGCCACGAACTCCTCTCTTGTGGCAAACTCTTCATCTAGGAGTAGCACTTGTTACCTACATCCTCTATTATTTGCTGGATATATTCCAGTCTCTGTCTTCCTCTACAGTTTTGCCTTCTACAGCTCCCTCTAGTACCATGGAAGTCATTCCCTAATGTCTTAACAGATGTCTTATCATCCGGTCCCTTCTCCTTAAGCCGGCCGGTGTGGCCGTGTGGTTCTAAGGGCTTCAGTTTGGAACCGCGGGTTCGAATCCTGCTTCGGGCAAGGTGTGTGTGATGTCCTTAGGTTAGTTAGGTTTAAATAGTTCTAAGTTCTAGGGGACTGATGACCTCAGAAGTTAAGTCCCATAGTGCTCAGAGCCATTTGAACCAGCCAGCCCTCTCCTTATCAGTGTTTTCCACATATTCCTTTCCTCTCCGATTCTGCGCAGAACCGCCTCATTCCTTATCAATCCACCTAATTTTCAGCATTCGTCTGTAGCACCACATCTCAAATGCTTCGATTCTCTTCTCTTCCGGTTTTCCCACAGTCCATGTTTCACTACCATACAATGCTGTACTCCAGGCGTACATTTTCAGAAATTTTTTCCTCAAATTAAGGCCGATATTTGATACTAGTAGACTTCTCTTGGCCAGGAATGCCCTTTTTGCCATTGCTAGTCTGCTTTTGATGTCCTCCTTGCTCCGTCCGTCATTGGTTATTTTACTGCCTAGATAGCAGAATTCCTTAACTTCATCTACTTCGTGATGATCAATCCTGATGGTAAGTTTCTCGCTGTTCTCATTTCTACTACTTCCCATTACCTCCGTCTTTCTTCGATTTACTCTCAGTCCATAATCTGTACTCATTAGACTGTTGATTCTGTTCAGCACATCATGTAATTCTTCTTTCGCTCTGTATAGCAATGTCATCTACGAATCGTATCATTGATATCCTTTCACCTTGAATTTTAATTCCACTCCTAAAACTTCCTTTTATTTCCATCATTGCTTCTTCGATGTACAGATTGAACTGTAGGGGCGAAAGGCTAAATCCTTGTCTTACACCCTTTTTAATATGAGCATTTCGTTGTTGGTCGCCAACTATTATTATTCCCTCTTCGCTGTTGTACATATTGTATATGGTCCGTCTCTCCCTATAGCTTCCCCCCACTTTTTTCATAATTTCGAACATTTTGCACCATTTTCCATTACCGAACGCCTTTTTCAGGTCGACAAATCCTACGACCGTGTCTTGATTTTTCTTTGGTCTTGCTTCCCTTATTAATCGCAACGTCAGAATTGCCTCTCTCGTGCTTTTACCTTTCCTAAAGCCAGACAGATCGTCATCTAGCGCATCCTCAATTTTCTTTCCTATTCTTCTGTATATTATTCCTGTAAAGAACTTGGATGCATGAGCTGTTACGCTGATTGTGCGACAATTCTCGAACTTGTCAGCCCTTGCCGTCTTCGGAATTGTGTGGATGATTCTTTTCCGAAAGTCTGATGATATGTCGCCAGACTCATATACACTCCTGGAAATTGAAATAAGAACACCGTGAATTCATTGTCCCAGGAAGGGGATACTTTATTGACACATTCCTGGTGTCAGATACATCACATGATCACACTGACAGAACCACAGGCACATAGACACAGGCAACAGAGCATGCACAATGTCGGCAGTAGTACAGTGTATATCCACCTTTCGCAGCAATGCAGGCTGCTATTCTCTCAAGGAGACGATCGTAGAGATGCTGGATGTAGTCCTGTGGAACGGCTTGCCATGCCATTTCCACCTGGCGCCTCAGTTGGACCAGCGTTCGTGCTGGACGTGCAGACCGCGTGAGACGACGCTTCATCCAGTCCCAAACATGCTCAATGGGGGACAGATCCGGAGATCTTGCTGGCCAGGGTAGTTGACTTACACCTTCTAGAGCACGTTGGGTGGCACGGGATACATGCGGACGTGCATTGTCCTGTTGGAACAGCAAGTTCCCTTGCCGGTCTAGGAATGGTAGAACGATGGGTTCGATGACGGTTTGGATGTACCGTGCACTATTCAGTGTCCCCTCGACGATCACCAGTGGTGTACGGCCAGTGTAGGAGATCGCTCCCCACACCATGATGCCGGGTGTTGGCCCTGTGTGCCTCGGTCGTATGCAGTCCTGATTGTGGCGCTCACCTGCACGGCGCCAAACACGCATACGACCATCATTGGCACCAAGGCAGAAGCGACTCTCATCGCTGAAGACGACACGTCTCCATTCGTCCCTCCATTCACGCCTGTCGCGATACCACTGGAGGCGGGCTGCACGATGTTGGGGCGTGAGCGGAAGACGGCCTAACGGTGTGCGGGACCGTAGCCCAGCTTCATGGAGACGGTTGCGAATGGTCCTCGCCGATACCCCAGGAGCAACAGTGTCCCTAATTTGCTGGGAAGTGGCGGTGCGGTCCCCTACGGCACTGCGTAGGATCCTACGGTCTTGGCGTGCATCCGTGCGTCGCTGCGGTCCGGTCCCAAGTCGACGGGCACGTGCACCTTCCGCCGACCACTGGCGACAACATCGATGTACTGTGGAGACCTCACGCCCCACGTGTTGAGCAATTCGGCGGTACGTCCACCCGGCCTCCCGCATGCCCACTATACGCCCTCGCTCAATGTCCGTCAACTGCAATACGGTTCACGTCCACGCTGTCGCGGCATGCTACCAGTGTTAAAGACTGCGATGGAGCTCCGTATGCCACGGCAAACTGGCTGACACTGACGGCGGCGGTGCACAAATGCTGCGCAGCTAGCGCCATTCGACGGCCAACACCGCGGTTCCTGGTATGTCCGCTGTGCCGTGCGTGTGATCATTGCTTGTACAGCCCTCTCGCAGTGTCCGGAGCAAGTATGGTGGGTCTGACACACCGGTGTCAATGTGTTCTTTTTTCCATTTCCAGGAGTGTATTTTTCACACCAACGTTAATAGTCCATTTGTTGGCACTTCCCCCAAAGATTCCTCTTCAACTATACTGCCTACTGAGCTATCCTTTATTGCTGTATCTATAGTCTTAGAGAACTTAAACCGTATCTCGTCATTCCTTAGTACATCTGTATCCCACTTCTTTGCGTACTGATTCTTCGTGACTAATGTCTTAAACTTCAGCCTACTCTTCATCACTACTATATTGTGGTCTGAGTCTATATCTGCTCCTGGGTACACCTTACAGTCCAGTATCTGATTTTAGAGTCTCTTTCTGACCAAGATGTAATCTAACTGAAATCTTCCCGTATCACCCTGCCTTTTCCAAGTATGCCTCCTCGTCTTGTGATTCTTGAACAAAATATTCGCTGTTACCAGCTGAAATTTGTTACAGAACTCAATTAGTCTTTTTCCTCTCTCATTCCTTGTCCCAAGCCCATATTCTCTTGGAACCTTTTCTTCTACTCCTTCCCCTACAACTACAATGCAGTCCCCCATGACTATTAGATTTTCATCCCTCTTTAGGTACTGTATTACTCTTTCAATATCCTCATACACTTTCTCTATCTCTTCATCTTCAGCTTGCGGCATGTATACCTATCGTTGTCGGTTTGCTGTCGATTCTGATTAGAACAACCCGATCACTGAACTGTTCACAGTAACACACTCTCTGCCCTACCTTCCTATTCATAACGAATGGTATTCCCGTTATACCATTTTCTGCTGCTGTTGATGTTACACTATACTCATCTGACCAGAGATCTTTATCTTCTTTCTACTTCACGTCAGAATTATCCTTTTCAGACTTTCTAGTTTCCCTACCACGTTCAAGGTTCTGAGATTCCACGCCCCGACTCGTAGAACGTTATACTTTCGTTGATTATTCAATCTTTTTCTCGAGGTAACCTCCCCCTTGGCAGTCCCGTCCTGGAGATCCGAATGGGGGACCATTCCGGAATCTTTTGCCCATGGAGATATTATCATGATACTTCTTCAATTACAGGCCACATGTCCTGTGGATACACGTCATGTGTCTTTAATGCAGTGGTCCACTGCATTACCGATGGAGTGCTTCACGAACGTGTAAGTAATTTTCAGCCAGGTGTCCGGATTCTTTTGATCATATAGTGTAAAATAACGCATGATGGAAGAACATAGGCCTTAATGTGAGGAAGAAGTTTCAGGCGACCGGGGTGGCTGAGCGGTTCTAGGCGCTACAGTCTGGAACCACGCGACCGCTACGGTTGCAGGTTCGAATCCTGCCTCGGGCATGGATGTGTGTGATGCCCTTAGGTTAGTTAGGTTTAAGTAGTTCTAAGTTCTAGGGGACTGATGACCTCAGAAGTTATGTCCCATAGTGCTCAGAGCCATTTGAACCATTTTTTTTTGAAGAGGTTTCTGAAAAAATTCACTTTGAGCACAGATTTGTGCGATAGTGGCCGACCGGAACGGAAGATAGCGGAAGCGTTTGATGTGTGGTGCTACAGAAGTATTTTGAAAATTAGTTGGACTTGATACGAAATGAGGTTTTCTTCAGAATCGAGGGGAGGAAGTGGACGTACGTTAAAAGATCAGGAAATAACTTCTACGGTACTAGAAACTTTCGAACTACTGGCGCTATTCTCCCACTCTGACGTGTTTCCGGTTAAGGAACCCTGAGCTTTCTACCGTTGCATTTCCCAGAGTGCGTGCAAGTTCGTCCCAGGGCGCCCACGCTAATGGCTTCGTTAAACAGAACTGCATTCTGTAGGCCAACCTCCGCGCACGTTGCTGCCACCGAACGGGGTAGCAATCAGCTTGATTGCGGCGCGGACAGTCCAACAGGCAACTTCGGAGCATTTTTCGATCGATGTTTATTACTCCTTTCCCCGTGTAGCTTGTAACGGTCCGAACAGAACATTTTACTGCTTTCTAACCGAAGGACTGCGTACATTACTCTTAACACATAAGGCACCCCTGCGTGATGTTTTTTTTTATTATTTTACTTTTTAATTATTTATTGAAGAAAAGTAATGCCTGCGAATTTTTTATTCTGTTCTCAAGATCGGTCAAGGTAGTACATGGCATGCGCATTATCCGGTCGACTTTCCCACTTCGTTGACGCGAGATGCAAACCTCTGCCGCTAGAGGGCTCCGAATTTTAGCTTCTAACATGGCGGTGTTTAAGGTAACTATGACGATGTGTGAAAAAACTCAGAAAGGTGAACTCACGAATTCAAAGAGTTTGTCTGCACGTGGAACACCCTCTCCTAAGATATGATACTGCCAGACCACAGACGAGCGTTGTGACATACGAAACAATCCGATGCCTTTGTTTCACCGCCGTCGATCATCCTCCAAACCGCACCAATTTGGCCCCATCCGATTTTCAGCTTCAAGAACGCCTTGCAAACAGAGGTGAGGTTGTGCCCCCGTCACCTTAGTCGCGTATCGACGAACTGAGAAATGTATTCGTGACTAGGGTGACTGTGCTGAGAAATAAATATGTAGACACGAGGAATAAAAAGAAAAATGGCTCTGAGCACTATGGGACTTAACATCTGATGTCATCAGTCCCCTACAACTTAGAACTATTTAAACCTAACTACCCTAAGGACATCACACTCATCCATTCCCGAGGCAGGATTGGAACCCGCAACCGTAGCGGTCGCGCGTTTCCAGACTGAAGCGCCTAGAACCGCTCGGCCACTCTGGCCGGCTCCCTCAGCATCACCCGACTTAATTCGACTACATTCCATTATGCTCGTTTTGCTTTTGTTGATGTTCATCTTGAAAGGAGGATATAAGATGAACATCCTCCTTTCAAGACACTATCCATTCCGTTCTAACTGCTCTTCTAAGTCCTTTGCTGTCTCTGACAGAATTACAATGTCAACGTACCTCAATATCACAAAGCAATTAGCTGTGAGTGACTTGTGTCGCAAACACACTCTAAGAAATAATAAGAATAACAAAAAAGGAATCATCCGAAACGGACGGAAGTCGGTAGATATGATGTACATGTACGTACAGACAAAAAATGACTGCAGTTTCAGAAATACTGGGATGATTTACTAAAGAGAAGGAGCTTCACAAACTGAGGAAGCCAAATGGAGTGAGATACGGTGACATTGCTCGCGAAAATAGTGTTCGGCAAGCAGTAGAGACTCTCGTGATGTGCTGGCGGGCATTATCTTGCCGAAACGTAAGCCCAGGATGGCTTGCCGTGAAGGGCAACAAAACGGGGCGCGGAATGTCATCGACTTACCGCTGTGTTGTAAGGGTGTCGCGGGTAACAACTAAAGGCGTCCTGCTATGAAGTGACGTGGCACCCCAGAACATCACTCCTGGTGGATAGGCTGTACGGTGAGCGACAGTCACGATGGTATCCTACCGCGCTGTCTGGGATGTCTCCAGACATGTCTTCGCTGGTCGTCAGGGCTCAGTTTGAGGCGAGATTCATCACAAGGCAGCTCTACCCCAGTCAATGAGATTCCAGACCGAAGACGTCTGGGGACGTGTGGGACAGCAGTGGGGTAGCAACCCGACTATTGCCAGCTATACGGTCCGACAACCAGCACTCATTGCCTGGGGTGCCACTTCATTTCATAGCAGGACCTCTCCGGTTATCACCAGTGGCGACCTTACAGCATAGCGACGCATCGACGATATTCCACGCCCAGTTCTGTTGCCCTACGTGACAGGCCATCCCGGGCTTACATTTCAGCAAGATAACGCCCACTGGTTGTCTTCACGCTTGGCAAACCCTATCTTCATCTACATCTACATCTACATACATACTCCGCAATCCAACATACGGTGCGTGGCGGAGGGTACCTCGTACCACAACTAGCATCTTCTCTTCCTATTCCACTCCCAAACAGAACGAGGGAAAAATGGCTGCCTATATGCCTCTGTACGAGTTCTAATCTCTGTTATGTTTGTGGTCTTTCCGCGAAATGTAAGTTGGCGGCAGTAAAATTGTACTGCAGTCAGCCTCAAATGCAGGTTCTCTAAATTTACTCAGTAGCGATTAACGAAAAGAACGCCTCCTTTCCTCTAGAGACTCCCATCCGAGTTCCTGAAGCATTTCCGTAACACTCGCGTGATGATCAAACCTACCAGAAACAAATCTAGCGGCCCGCCTCTGAATTGCTTCTATATCCTCCTTCAATCCGACTTGATAGGGATCCCAAACGCTCGAGCAGTACTCAAAAATAGGTCGTATTAGTTTTTTATAAGCGGTCTCCTTTACAGATGAACCACGTCTTCCCAAAATTCTACCAGTGAACCGAAGACGACCATCCACCTTCCCCACAACTGCCATTACATGCTTGTCCCACTTCACATCGCTCTGCAATATTACGCCCAAATATTTAATCGACGTGACTGTGTCAAGCGCTACACTACTAATGGAGTATTCAAACATTACAGGATTCTTTTTCCTATTCATCTGCATTAATTTACATTTAACTATATTTAGAGTTAGCTGCCATTCTTTACACCAATCACAAATCCTGTCCAAGTCATCTAGTATCCTCCTACAGTCACTCAACGACGACACCTTCCCGTACACCAGAGCATCACCAGCAAACAGCCGCACATTGCTATCCACCCTATCGAAAAGATCATTTATGTAGATAGAAAACAACAGCGGATCTACCCAGCAAACAGCCGCACATTGCTATCCACCCTACCCTAAAGATCATTTATGTAGATAGAAAACAACAGCGGATCTACCACACTTCCCTGGGGCACTCCAGATGACACCCTCACCTCCGATGAACACTCACCATCGAGGACAACGTACTGGGTTCTATTACTTAAGACAGCAAGGTTGCTGGCTCTCTTCCCAAATGAGAACATTTGGAGCATTATTTGCAGAGCCCTCCAACCAGCTCAGGATTTTGACGATTTAACGATCAGTTGGATAGAATTTGGCATGATATCTCTCAAGAACATCCAACACCTCTGTCAATCAATGTGGAGCCCAGTAGCTGTTTGTATAACAACCATAGGTGGACCATCGCGTTACTGACTTGCTCATTTCGTGGAGCTCTTTCTCTTGAACAAATCACTCATTTTTTCTGAAATTGAGATCATTTGTTTGGTGTATCTGTATCTCATTACGTTCTGTTTGCGTGAAATCTGGATTCGCAGCATAGAGCGGATCAGGTTATGTTTGTGAAAGGGACCGTAATCAGTTACTGTTAGTTGCACAAAACACACAAACTTTATTTTCTTAAGAACCACTTAATTACACATTGCCTTAAAAGGTTCATATTAAAACAATACGGCTGAAGGCCTAGTTAAACTTGCAATACCTCCTGTGCTAGAGGCCCAAAACCACACCAAAAACAAGAATGGTTGAAGAGCTGAACACGTTATAAAAAAATGCTTTAAAGGACATACACAGCTGAAGGCCTTACTTAAAAAAGCGGCTTTCAAATACAACGTCTGACCGGCCCGGGAATATACACTCACGCCCATAAATTAAGGATAACTGCAGAATGTGGAGCCACACTACGTGGCACTACACAAAACTGGCGCTAATAGCATAGGCAGATGGGGAACACACACGACACAGAGCTGTAAGTCCACGGTATTGGTGATAAGTTGAGAAAACCGTCCCGAAACATATGTGCTACAAAACTCCACTATTTTCTACGCGTATACCCCGACATCAATATGGGATATGACCACCACGCACACGTACACAGGCCGCACAACGTGTTGGCATACTCTGGATCAGGTGGTCGAGCAGCTGCTGGGGTATAGCCTCCCATTCTTGCACCACCGCCTTTCGGAGCTCCTGAAGTGTCGTAGGAGTTTGAAGACGTGCAGTGATACGTCGACCGAGAGCATCCCAGACGTGCTCGATGCGGCTCAGGTCTGGAGAACAGGCAGGCCACTCCCTTCGCCTGATATCTTCTGTTTCTAGGTACTCCTCCACGATGGCAGCTCGGTGGGGCCGTGCGTTATCATCCATTAGGAGGAAGGTGGGACCCACTGCACCTCTGAAAAGGCGGCCATACTGGTGCAAAATGACGTCCCGATACACCTGACCTGTTACAGTTCATCTGTCAAAGACATGCAGGGGTGTACGTGCACCAATCATAATCCCACCCCACACCGTCAAACCACGACCGCCATACAGGTCCCTTTCAAGGACATTAAGGGGTTGGTATCTGGTTCCTGGTTCACGACAGATGAAAACCCGGCGAGTATCACTGTTCAGACTATACCTGGACTCGTCCGTGAACATGTCCTGGGACAACTGTGCTGTGTTCTTGACACCAGGCTTTATGGGCTCTCTTGTGACCAGATGTCAGTGGAATGCACCTTGCAGGTCTCCGGGCGAACAAAGCATATCTGTTCAGTCGTCTGTAGACTGTGTGTCTGCGGACAACTGTTCCAGTGGCTGCGCTAAGGCACCGAGCAAAGCTACCTACAGTACTCCGTGGCCGTCTGCGGTCACTGATGGTGAGATATCGGACTTCTTGTGGTGTTGTATACTGTGGACGTCCTGTACTGTAGCGCTTGGACACGTTTCCTGCCTGCTGGAATCGTTACCTTAATCTTGAGATCACACTTTGTGGCACACGGAGGGCCCGTGCTACGATCTGCTGTGTTTGATCCAGTGGCCCTAGTATTCTACTCCTCATAACGTCATCAGTATATGTTCTTTGAGTCATTTTCAATACCAGGTCACCATTAGCACGTCTGAAAACGTCTGCACACTTACACGCTGCACCGTACTCTGACATGCACCAACACATCTCTGCGTATGCGGACTGCTCCAGTGCCACCGTGCGACGACCGCAGGTCAAATGCACGGCATGGTCATACCCCGAGGTGGTTTAAACCATCAAACCGCCCACCAGAGCGTTGTTTCACCGCGTATCAGCGTATCCTTAATTTATGAGCATGAGTGTACACAATGGATCTGCGAGTACGCGTCGTAGACGCATGGTTGACGACGTATGGAATTTTAGGTCTGGCTGTGAGCCGTGCACGGAATGGTGAAGCTACCGCTCGCCATAAGCGGGAAATCCGGGTTTCGAGTCCCGGTCGGGCAAAAATTTTCATTGTCTCATTCCACTCTACAGTTGATGATAGTCTTTATTCGCAACTGCCAGTTCACTTGACACTAAACAGGAGTTGGACTGAGAAGTCATTCCACATCCACCTTACTCACCTGGTCTTGGAACCGTAGATTTTCACATTTTGCGCTCTCTGTCCCAGAACCTTCGAGGAACTTCCTTTCCAGATGAAGATACGCTTCGAACATGTGTCGATGAATTCTTTGGGTCAAAACCACGTGATTTGCACAGTCACCAAATCGAAATTATAAAATGATTGTTATTAATAATAATATGAATATTTATATATGTGTTTGGAGAGTGTGTGTGTGTGTGTGTGTGTGTGTGTGTGTGTGTGTGTGTGTGTGTGTGAGAGAGAGAGAGAGAGAGAGAGAGAGAGAGAGACTGATTTTTGATTGAGTTTTTTACTTTAAGTAGTACCTGAATTTTGGTTGCTGTCTCCTTGAATGATCAGCTTCTGCACTAGTTGGTGACGTATTACAATTTGGGGGAAGATATTGTTCTTTAAGGTTTAAAATACAATTATTTGGCCGTATTGCGGATAGCTTGAGCCCACGTTTTCGTAGATTTTCATACCTAAGGGACCACTGTTGTAAGTAAACAAGATCAAAAAGCAATCTGCTTTTCGTGAGAAAAGGAGATTGCTTGGCACACAAACTTCCTTCAAACTACACGTCCTCCTACATTGGTCAGTGGAGTTCAGCACCATACTATTGTACAAGAACATAATCCAGTTACTGTAATTAATAAATTTGGGGAGGTTGTTACTTATTGAATGAAAACTATTTTTTTCCTGTATTTTAGTGAACTTTGTACACTTCCAATTCTGTCTATTGATAGACGGCGACGACAATGAAGTTCACCTCCTTTTCCAAAAACAAGATATTTATATTCTTCACTTCCAGAGAATTTGTATGCATAAATGTTTGGCAACTCTTACACATACTTTACTCGGTTTTATCGCTAAAATATCAATTTTCATTAAATGTAACAATACTTTCTGAGCGACGGCCTAACAACACGTCCTCTTTCCACAAGACACAGATTAACAGTCCTCTTGTTTTTAAATAAATAATTTTTTTTTTGAGTCCATACTCAAAGATTCCCCCCCATGAACCATGGACCTTGCCGTTGGTGGGGAGGCTTGCGTGCCTCAGCGATACAGATAGCCGTACCGTAGGTGCAACCACAACGGAGGGGTAGCTGTTGAGAGGCCAGACAAACATGTGGTTCCTGAAGAGGGGCAGCAGCATTTTCAGTAGTTGCAGGGGCAACAGTCTGGATGATTGACTGATCTGGCCTTGTAACATTAACCAAAACGGCGTTGCTGTGCTGGTACTGCGAACGGCTGAAAGCAAAGGGAAACTACAGCCGTAATTTTCCCGAGGACATGCAGCTTTACTGTGTGATTAAATGATGATGGCGTCCTCTTGGGTAAAATATTCCGGAGGTAAAATAGTCCCCCACTCGGATCTCCGGGCGGGGACTACTCAAGAGGACGTCGTTATCAGGAGAAAGAAAACTGGCATTCTACGGATCGGAGCGTGGAATGTCAGATCCCTTAATCGGACAGGTAGGTTAGAAAATTTAAAAAGGGAAATGGATAGGTTAAAGTTAGATATAGTGGGAATTAGTGAAGTTCGGTGGCAGGAGGAACAAGACTTTTCGTCAGGTGATTACAGGGTTATAAATACAAAATCAAATAGGCGTAATGCAGGAGTAGGTTTAATAATGAATAAACAAATAGCAGTGCGGGTTAGCTACTACAAACAGCATAGTGAACGCATTATTGTGGCCAAGATAGACACAAAGCCCATGCCTACTACAGTAGTACAAATTTATATGCCAACTAGCTCTGCAGATGATGAAGAAATTGATGAAATGTATGACGAGATAAAAGAAATTATTCAAGTAGTGAAGGGAGACGAAAATTGAATAGTCATGGGTGACTGGAATTCGTCAGTAGGAAAAGGGAGAGAAGGAAACATAGTAGGTGAATATGGATTGGGGGGAAGAAATGAAAGAGGAAGCCGCCTTGTAGAATTTTGCACAGAGCATAACTTAATCAAAGCTAACACTTGGTTCAAGAATCATAAAAGAAGGTTGTATACCTGGAAGAATCCTGGAGATACTAAAATGTATCAGATAGATTATATAATGGTAAGACAGATTTAGGAACCAGGTTTTAAATTGTAAGGCATTTCCAGGGGCAGATGTGGATTCTGACCACAATCTATTGGCTATGAACTGCAGATTGAAACTGAAGAAACTACAAAAAGGTGGAAATTTAAGGAGATGGGACCTGGATAAATTGACTAAACCAGAGGTTGTACAGAGTTTCAGGGAGAGCATAAGGGAAGAATTGACAGGAATGGGGGAAAGAAATACAGTAGAAGATGAATGGGTAGCTCTGAGGGATGAAGTAGTGAAGGCAGCAGAGGATCAAGTAGGTAAAAAGACGAGGGCTAATAGAAATCCTTGGGTAACGGAAGAAATATTGAATTTAATTGATGAAAGGAGAAAATGTAAAAATGCAGTAAATGAAGCAGGCAAAAAGGAATACAAACGTCTCAACAATGAGATCGACAGGAAGTGCAAAATGGCTAAGCAGGCATGGCTAGAGGACAAATGTAAGGATGTAGAGGCTTGTCTCACTAGGGGTAAGATAGATACTGCCTACAGGAAAAGTAAAGAGACCTTTGGAGAGAAGAGAACCACTTGTATGAATATCAAGAGCTCAGATGGCAACCAAGTTCTAAGCAAATAAGGGAAGGCAGAAAGGTGGAAGGAGTATGTAGAGGGTTTATACAAGGGCGACGTACTTGAGGACAATATTATGGAAATGGAACAGGATGTAAATGAAGATGAAATGGGAGATAAGAAACTGCGTGAAGAGTTTGACAGAGCACTGAAAGACCTGAGTCGAAACAAGGCCCCGGGAGTAGACAACATTCCATTAGAACTACTGATAGCCTTGGGAGAGCCAGTCATGACAAAACTCTAACATCTGGTGAGCAAGATGTATGAGACAGGCGAAATACCCTCAGACTTCAAGAAGAATATAATAATTCCAATCCCAAAGAAATCAAGTGTTGACAGATGTGAAAATTACCGAACTATCAGTTTAATAAGTCACAGCTGCAAAATACTAACGCGAATTCGTTACAGACGAATGGAAAAACTGGTATAAGCGGACCTCGGGGAAGATCAGTTTGGATTCCGTAGAAATGTTGGAACACGTGAGGCAATACTAACCTTACGACTTATCTTACAAGAAAGATTAAGAAAAGGCAAACCTACGTTTCTTGCATTTGTAGACTTAGAGAAAGCTTTTGACAACGTTAACTGGAATACTCTCTTTCAAATTCTGAAGGTGGCAGTGGTAAAATACAGGGAACGAGAGGCTATTTACAATTTGTACAGAAACGAGACGGCAGTTATAAGAGTCGAGGGGCATGAAAGGGAAGCAGTAAAGGAAACAAAAGAAAAATTCGGAGTAGGTATTAAAATTCATGGAGAAGAAGTAAAAACTTTGAGTTTCGCCGATGACATTGTAATTCTGTCAGAGACAGCAAAAGACTTGGAAGAGCAGTTGAACGGAATGGACAGTGTCTTGAAAGGAGGATTTAAGATGAACATCAACAAAAGTAAAACGAGGATAATGGAATGTAGTCAAATTAAATCGGGTGATGCTGAGGGTATTAGATTAGAAAATGAGACACTTAAAGTAGTAAAGGAGTTTTGCTATTTAGGGAGCAAAATAACTGATGATGGTCGAAGTAGAGAGGATATAAAATGTAGACTGGCAATGGCAAGGAAATCGTTTCTGAAGAAGAGAAATTTGTTAACATCGAGTATAGATTTAAGTGTCAGGAAGTCGTTTTTGAAAGTATTTGTATGGAGTGTAGCCATGTATGGATGTGAAACATGGACGACAAGCAGTTTGGACAAGAAGAGAACAGAAGCTTTCGAAATGTGGTGCTACAGAAGAATGCTGAAGATAAGGTGTGTAGATGACGTAACTAATAAGGAGGTATTGAATAGGATTGGGGAGAATAGAAGTTTGTGGCACAACTTGACTAGAAGAAGGGATCGGTTGGTAGGACATGTTTTGAGGCATCAAGGGATCACAAATTTAGCATTGGAGGGCAACGTGGAGGGTAAATATCGTAGAGGGAGTCCAAGAGATGAATACACTAAGCAGATTAAGAAGGATGTAGGTAACAGTAGGTACTGTAGGCACAGGATAGAGTAGCATGGAGAGCTGCATCAAACCAGTCTCAGGACTGAAGACCACAACAACAACTCAAAGATTCACAACTACTATCGTTGCGGGGATTGCTTGCTAAAGAGTTTGTTGCTGTCCAGCTGCGCTTCACTTCACTTCAAGTACTTTTTGAATCACATTTACATTTACGATATTTACATACATTACTGAGAATCTCAGCATAAAATCAGGCACAAATTAGTTGAAAAAAAAAAAGGGGCGTTGAGGCTCACATAACATTACAAAATGTTTCCCCAGCCATGGCAGAGTGTTGTAAATAGTCAAGGAGAATACATTATTGATGACTGAAGTATCTGTTATGTGTACGTCTTGTGTTCATTAATCTTGTGCACCAACCAAATATATTCGAACTTACCGTACAGTCAAGAATTTTGGAGCAATTCCATGTTATGGAGATTGGACCGTTATTGTGCTAGAGCCTTCTATCTGCAGGGTTCTAAGCCCGGCCGGAATGGTCGAGCGGTTCTAGGCGCTGCAGTCTGGAACCGCGCGATCGCTACGGTCGCAGGTTCGAATCCTGCCTGGGGCATGCATGTGTGTGCTGTCCTTAGGTTAGTTATGTTTAAGTAGTCTCCGACTGATGACCTCAGAAGTTAAGTCCCATAGTGCTCAGAGCCATGTGAACCATTTTGGTTCTAAGTGGTGAGCATGGATACGTTTCGCACTGACGCGTCATCGTCAGGGGTTATCGGCACTGGCTGCTCCACAGGCAAGGGCAGGGAAGAGGACTCTATACAGTGCGGAACACGGAGCTGTCAGCCGCATGGCACCGAGGACAGCACGCGGCTATCAGAACCCTCCGCCAGCTGCCGCGATAAGCACGATATGCCGTCTGTCAGGCTTATCACCGCATGTGCTGACTGGGCGGCCGCTGTTATACCTACTCCCGTGTACAGAGGCTAGCGTGGGAGACGAATATGCCATATTATGTACTGACTCGGCCGAAAATCCTAAGAAATTTTGGTCTTATGTCAAAGCTATGGGTGGATCAAAACAAAATGTCCAGACTGCACTATAGTTCCTTCTCTAGATTGTCGCACAGATGACCAAATGGTAGATATCGAAATAGATGACAGAGGGATAGAAAAACAATTAAAATCGCTCAAAAGAGGAAAGGCCGCTGGACCTGATGGGATACCAGTTAGATTTTACACAGAGTACGCGAAGGAACTTGCCCCCCTTCTTGCAGCGGTGTACCGTAGGTCTCTAGAAGAGCGTAGCGTTCCAAAAGACTGGAAAAGGGCACAGGTCATCCCCTTCAAAACTGTAGGTGGATGAAAACAAAATGTCCAGACAGTCTGTGACCAAAATGGTACTGAAACAGAGGATGATAGACTAAAGGCCGAAACACTAAATGTCTTTTTCCAAAGCTGTTTCATAGAGGAAGACTGCACTGTAGTTCCTTCTCTAGATTCTCGCACAGATTACAAAATGGTAGATATCGAAATAGATGACAGAGGGATAGAAAAACAATTAAAGTCGCTCAAAAGAGGAAAGGCCGCTGGACCTGGTGGGAGAAATAGATGACAGAGGGATAGAAAAACAATTAAAGTCGCTCAAAAGAGGAAAGGCCGCTGGACCTGGTGGGATACCAGGTCGATTTTACACAGAGTGCGCGAAGGATCTTGCCCCCCTTCTTGCAGCGGTGTACAGTGGGTCTCTAGAAGAGCGTAGCGTTCCAAAAAGATTGTAAAACGGCACAGGTAATCCCCATTTTCAAGGAGTGACGTCGAAGAGATGTCCAGAAGTATAGACCTATATCTCTAACGTCGATCAGTTGTGGAATTTCGGAACACGTATTATGTTAGAGCATAATGACTTTTCTGGAGATTAGAAATCTACTCTGTAGGAATCAGCATGAGTTTCGAAAAAGACAATTGTGTGAAACCCAGCTCGCGCTGTTCGTCCACGAGACTCAGAGGGCCATAGACACGGGTTCCCAGGTAGATGCCCTGTTTCTTGACTTCCGCAAGGCGTTTGATACAGTTCCCCACAGTCGTTTAATGATCAAACTAAGAGCGTATGGACTATCAGACCAATTGTGCGATTGGATTGAAGAGTTCCTAGATAACAGAACACAGCATGTCATTCTCAATGGAGAGAAGTCTTCCGAAGTAAGTTATTTCAGGTGGGCCGCAGGGGAGTGTCGTAGGACCGTTGTAATTCACAATATACATAAATGACCTTGTGGATAACATCGGAAGTTCACTGAGGCTTTTTGCGGATGATGCTGTGGTATATCGAGAGGTTGTAACAATGGAAAATTGTACTGAAATGCAGGAGGATCTGCAACGAACTGAAGCATGGTGCAGGGAATGGCAATTGAATCTCAATGTAGACAAGTGTAATGTGCTACGAATAAATAGAAAGAAACATCTTTTGTCATCTAGCTACAATATAGCAGGCCAGCAACTGGAAGCAGTTAATTCCATAAATTATTTAGGAGTAGGCATTAGCAGTGATTTAAAATGGAATGACCATATAAAATTAATCGTCGGTAAAGCAGATGCCAGACAGTTTCATTGAAAGAATCCTAAGGAAATGCAATCCGAAAACAAAGGAAGTAGGTTACACTACACTTGTTCGCCCACTTCTTGAATAATGCTCACCGGCGTGGGATCCGTACCAGATAGGGTTGATAGAAGAGATAGAGAAGATCCAACGGAGAGCAGCGCGCTTCGTTACAGGATCATTTAGTAATCGCGAAAGCGTTACGGAGATGATAGATAGACTCCAGTGGCAGACTCTGCAAGAGAGACGCTCAGTAGCTCGGTACGGGCTTTTGTTAAAGTTTCGACAACGAACTTTTACCGAGGTGTCAAGCAGTATATTACTCCCTCCTACGTATACCTCGCGAAGAGACCATGAGGATAAAATCAGAGACATTAGAGTCCACACAGAGGCATAGCGAGAATCTTTCTTTCCACGAACAATACGCGACTGGAATAGAAGGGAGAACCGATAGAGGTACTCAAAGTAGCTTCTGCCACACACTGTTAGGTGACTAGCGGGATATGGATGTAGATGTAGATGTACTTATCCGCGCCGTATCCCAAAGCCCGTCACGGATTCTTCTCCTGTGCCAATTTCTTCTTCTAGAGAAGCAAGAGACGGTCTGTGGTAATTCATTAGGGAAGATAAACGTCTGCCAAGATTGCTAATAAGAACCTTTATCCTTGATAACCGGTTTCGGTAATCAATGTTACCATCTTCAGACCTCCTGTCTAGCGAGATCGGAAGATGGTAACACTGATTCCCCAAACAGGTTATCGAGAATAAAGGTTATTATTAGCAATATTGGCTAAGAAACTGATCTTCTCTAATGTTTTTCAGTTGTTTCTTTCGTCACCGAATCTGCGGGGAAGCTCCTCTCTTCTTATCTGATCGGTCAGCCTAATTTTCGACATCCTTCTACGCCACAACGTCTCAAAGCTTCCTCGAGACACTTAAAGTGGCAGATGAGTTTTGCTACTTGGGCAGCAAAATAACTGATGATGGCCGAAGTAGTGAGGATATAAAAAAAAGAAGAATGATAAGAACGTTTCTGAAGAAGAGAAATTTGTTAACATCGAGTATAAGTTTAAGTGTTGCAAAGTGTTTTCTGAAAGTATTTCTCTGGACATTAGCCATGAATGGAAGTGAAACATGGACGATAAATAATTTAGATAAAAAGAGAATAGAAGCTTTACAGTGTGGTGCTACAGAAGAATACTCAAGATTAGATGGATCCATCGTGCAACTAATGAGGGCCGGCCGAAGTGGCCGTGCGGTTAAAGGCGCTGCAGTCTGGAACCGCAAGACCGCTACGGTCGCAGGTTCGAATCCTGCCTCGGGCATGGATGTGTGTGATGTCCTTAGGTTAGTTAGGTTTAACTAGTTCTAAGTTCTAGGGGACTAATGACCTCAGCAGTTGAGTCCCATAGTGCTCAGAGCCATTTGAACCATTTGAAACTAATGAGGAAGTATTGAATGGAATTGGGCAGATAAGAATTTTGATGCACAACTTGACCAAAGGAAAGGATCGGTTGGCAGGGCACAATCTGAAACATCGAGGGATCACCAATGTAGTATTGGAGGGAATTGTGGGGGGTGAAAATAGAAGAGGAAGACTGAGAGATTAAATACCGTTAGCAGATTCAGAAAGACTGGGAGATGACGAGGCTCGCGCAGGATGGGGCAGCATGGAGAGCTGCATCAAACCAGTCTCTGGACTGAAGACCACAACAACAACGAGAACGAATGTTTCTGCTATGCTTTTAAGACAGTAGTGCGAGAGCTGAAGATAAATAAGGGAAGACGATAGAGCAAACACGGGATGTGATATTCTCTGTGCTTATCGGCACGTAGCCGTGATAACTGTTCGAAGGCAGGAGTGGTGTGGATGGAAAAGCAAACAGCACGAATGTATTGCATACAAGCACTCATCGCCAGATGGAGATGGCATGAAGTCTCATACGAATGTCTTCTGAATAGAATCACCAGCCGACCGGAGTGGCCGTGCGGTTCTAGGCGCTACAGTCTGGAACCGAGCGACCGCTACGGACGCATGTTCGAATCCTGCCTCGGGCATGGATGTGTGTGATGTCCTTAGGTTAGTTACGTTTAAGTAGTTCTAGGGGACTGATGACTTCAGAAGTTAAGTCCCATAGTGCTCAGAGCCGTTTGAACCATTTTTAGAATCACCATAATCGAGTGTGGGAAGTTTCAGTAGTTCTGTGTCTATTTTTTTACACTTCCGTAGTTAATGAGGTGACCCTCACACTTTCTTCGACACTGCAATTGTGTCTTCAGTCCAGTCTAAGTGATGGTTCAGAATTATCCACAATTTTTTTGCTGAAGAATGAGTGTAAATAAGTTATACAGAACTGCAACCAGTCACTTTTTTGAATAATTATGTTTTATTCTACGAACCGGTTTTCGAACCTTCTCAGGTTCGTCTTCAGATGGTTTCAGGAAGTTACATCATTACTGGTAGTAGCATAATGCTGGGTGCTGGCTTGCGACAATCTCTAAACGTTAAAGCCCTCTACTGCTAACATAAATCAGTATTTTTAAATATCTATTAATTTTAGCTGGAACATACAGAAGCTGTCTTTACGAATGTTCCAGATCACTCTAATGTAAGAATAAAAATAAGTCAACAGTAAAAAAAACAACTTTTTTTCATGATTTTTAAATATGAAGTGTACAGCCATACAAACAGCTTTTGTCTATTACAATCACTATAACTCTTATACATATACCTTTAGCTAAAATAAACAGACTCTGCTCTCGATAATACGCTAGATCATGTTAACATAACAACAGAAATAAGTCAACAGTTCATCTGAAGATTTGCTATTAATTTAAATATAAAGGCCCTAGTCATACAGACAGCTGCAGCTCACTGCACATACAATAACTCTGTATTATTGATTCCTTGTTACTCATGTTAATGCCAAACATGATAATTGCTATATATTAAAAAATTGCTTAACTGCCTGTAATATACAATTAGAAATAAGATATAAGATCACCTGAAGTTTGTTCTTGTAGTAATTTATTTATTCATATTATCTTGTCCTCTGATGTTACCGCCATTCTGATTAAAATACTTGCCCTTATATCGACTTTAATACATGTTAAGAATAACAAATTACATCTCTGTACAAAGTAGGCCTAGGCCATATCTTTCTGTCAAGATCTTTGTTAGAAGCAACAGTTGTAAAGCGCATGCTGGATACTGGAAAAGTCTCGCTGTCACAGTGTAAATTAATATAGTTTGTGTGGAAGTATGTGTCCCTATATAACTACTGGACATCAAAATGGAGGCAGACAGATGGACACTAACCGAAAAAAGCCGCCTATGCTGTCGCAAGCCAGCACCCAGCATTATGCTACTACTAGTAATGATGTAACTTCCTGAAACCATCTGAAGATGAACCTGAAAAGGTTCGAAAACCGGTTCGTAGAATAAAACATAATTATTCAAAAAAGTGACTGGTTGCAGTTCTGTATAACTTATTTACATTCAATATACAGTCACGGTTCTAAAATATCCGTAATTGATAAGCATAATCTGAAGAATGAGTGATGTGAGTAAGTTCAGAATGGCGTAACAAGGCTAGGTGGGGTGAAGGTAAGGGGTGGTCTGCGGCCACAGGGGGTAAGGGATTTAAATCACAGAAGAAGAAGAAAATGTAGGTGTTGAGGCAGCATATACCGGTCGACATGAAAAGTTGGAGGATCCAGAGTGGGAAGAGCAAATCACTGAATCAGGTTGACAGCGTGTGATGTCATTTCAGTGATTACAAAATCTGATAAAATTTGCAAATGATGTCCATTTGTTAGTCGGACTCCCCCTCTGGCATGGATGGATACACCTGTGAAGAGTGTCATCATGCAGTGGGTACCCTCCATTGAGGCAAGCTAGCTCGTAATTGCTGTGACTGGTAGCTGATATCTTGATTACTGGGACAGAGTTGAAGTCCAACTGGTTCCGTACGTGTTATATAGGGGACAGATCTAGTGGTCGACATGAAAAGTTGGAGGATCCAGAGTGGGAAGAGCAAATCACTGAATCAGGTTGACAGCGTGTGATGTCATTTCAGTGGTTACAAAATCTGATAAAATTTGCAAATGATGTCCATCTATTAGTCTGACGTTGCATCCCCCTCTGGCCTGGGTGGATACACGTGTGAAGAGTGTCATCAAGCAGTGGTACCCTCCATTGAGGCAAGCTAGCTCGTAATTGCTGTGACTGGTAGTTGATATCTTGATTACTGGGACAGAATCGACGACCAACCGGTTCCGTTCATGAATGAGATTTTCACTCTGCAGCGGAGTGTGTGCTGATATGAAACTTCCTGGCAGATTAGAACTGTGTGCCGGACCGGGACTCGAACTCGGGACCTTTGCCTTTCGCGGGCAAGTGCTCTACCAACTGAGCTACCCAAGCACGACTCACGCCCCGTCCTCACAGCTTTACTTCTGCCAGTACCTCGTCTCCTACCTGGCCAGCTCAGTTGGTAGAGCACTTGCCCGCGAAAGGCAAAGGTATCGAGTTCGAGTCTCGGTCCGGCACACAGTTTTAATCTGCCAGGAAGTTTCATATCGGTTCCGTACATGTTGTACAGATAATAGATATAGTGATCTTGTTGACCAAGCGTGTGCCTCAGTATCACACAGAGGGTTCTCAGAGACGCCTGACATGTGTAGAAGAGCATTGTCCTGTTGAAAAATGGTGGCATGAGGCTGTCACAAGAGGACGCAGGATGTCGTGACGTACCGTTTTGCAGAGTTTACTGTATCATTACCAGCCGTGACCTAAAGTTCATGCCCGATGGCTCAACACACAATGACGCCAGTAGTAACCCAGGTGCGCCTCTCCAAGTAACTGGAAGATAGAGGCTCTGAGCACTATGGGACTTAACTTCTGAGGTCATCAGTCCCCTAGAACTTAGAACTAATTAAACCTAACTAATGTAAGGACATCACACACATCCACGCCCGAGGCAGGATTCGAACCTGCGACCGTAGCATAGAGGCTTCTCCCTGGGGCACCGCTATGCTCACCGACAACGGTCACCCGTCATAAGGCAGAGCCATAATTCATCTCTGAACGCAGCGCCCGTCCATTCGACAACACTTCATACTTCTCAGTCACGCCACCCCTCCAAACGCTAACTTTCTCCTTGGACGTTCAGTCCTTAGTTCAGCTGCTGAAAAACCTGCTATCAGTGGTGGGAGGGGATGATATAGAATGTTGAATGGGGTTGACTACTCTTTCTCGGATTTCAGAGGCAAATATGGGCTTGATGCTTGGTGCCCTAAGTGATGATCCTACGTCGTGGTATTCAGACGTGGTTGACTGGAACCATGACAAAGAGTGTGTCTGCCCTCACATTCCCACGCAGTCCAACATTGTGGCACTGTCTCATCTGAATACCCGACAAATCTGGAGCTCACACGATCAGACCAGCTGGCCAAATGGAGATCCACAAATACTAGTACCAACAAATACTAGGATATCCATACTTTTTATATTATGTTAAACTTAAATGTGCTGTTTAACATGAAATCTATTGATTCTTTTATTTGCGTAAATGATGTACAAGACATGTTTCACATACCTATTACTATTTGCACTTATTCCTAAGTAATTTTCCACCACATATAATAGGATTTACAGGCCTGATGATATGCAGATCATAAATATCGCTTGAAATCTCACTGGTTAATTAATGAGTGAGTAGAATAAGTAACTGCACTGTGTTGTATTAATTCTGAATTGAGGCTAAATTACTCAACTTAGTGTTGGCCATGGGTTAATTCCACGTACAAAGCTGTTATTTACTACTGAAATGTACTTTAAACAACGTCAGTGAATAGCTGGATTGCTATATTTATGGATGCAGCGAATATTATCGAGAGGTTTGTTACTGTTTATGTTTATGAGCAGGCAACTTCATTGTATACTATGATAAACAGGTACTGCAAAGATGTAACAACTACCAAAGAAAATAAATTGCTCCTAACCTTTCCTATCCTACCGGATACTGGGTCCAAAGACTATAAAAAGGTCACCTGCTTGTAACGGGAATTTCTTTGACCAAGACAATTTGACACTTAGCCAACTGTCATTCAGTCAAGATGGAGTACTCAGTAATGAAAAGAAGCAGTAGGCTCTGCCAGAGATATCGACTCTTAGACAATGTGTCTAATAGTGTATTTTAATACGGCAGTATCCCATCTTAGGCAATTTATAACACTTGTAAGTAAGTATTACAAATATGGATTCTTATACGGTTATATCACTTGTTACGTATTTCACTGTTATTGTCTAACCTGCTTTCAGAAAACACTTGATAATGGCACTTTGAAGCCGAAATCATGATTGTGTAAGTGTAAATGTAACACTAAAAATAAACAGCGGTCTAATGGCGGTACTGACTTTAAAGATCCACAATGAGGTCCGTTGAAACCCTGTCAAATTAATTCGATTCATGTTTCATTCACGGAAAATCGTGATGATGTGGTACTAGTCATACCACATTGAAATTGCAAATTAATCTGTAAATATGGCTACAGGCTGAACATTTGAATGTCTTTCAAATTACATCTACAGATGTGAGTTAGCAATTCCTACCTGTCACCTTTCACACAGTTCAATAATAGAAATTCTTGCACGAAATAGAAGGAGATATGAAGAGGTAACTTTCTCAGTTTGGTTTCAAATTTTACTTTTCTGTCTGTCTGACAATCATATCACTGGGTAAGTTATCAGAAGGTTTCGTTGCGGAACTGGCCCTCCCTTTTTGTGCTACAGACAACTTTGGCTTGGGGGTGATAAATGCCACTTCACTGCAGTGTATTATTTACAACAAACTTCATGCGGAAATAAAATATACCGTGAGTCAGTAGTCAGAATGACCAACTCCTAAGAACAGATGGCTAGAAGATTACTGTGGCTGCGTACGACATATTACCCATGCAGCTCATTTTTGAGCAATGAACAGTTTCTTTCTTAGTGATGATTTACCCCACAACTGTAATCCGTATGGCGACACTGAGCGTAGTGTGTCAACTTACTGATTTGTCTCTTCCTAAAATTTGCAACGATTATAAGTTCAAAAATGTGTGTGTGAATTACTAAGGGACCAAACTGCTGAGGTCATCGGTCCCTAGCCGGCCGGGGTGGCCGAGCGGTTCTAGGCGCTACAGTCTGGAACCGCGCGACCGCTACGGTCGCAGGTTCGAATCCTGCCTCGGGCATGGGTGTGTGTGACGTCCTTAGGTTAGTTAGGTTTAAGTAGTTCTAAGTTCTAGGGGATTGATGACCTCAGAAGTTAAGTCCCATAGTGCTCAGAGCCATTTGAACCATTTGAATCATCGGTCCCTAGGCTTACACACTACTTAAACCAACTTGTGCTAAGAACAACACACCCACCCATGCCCGATGGAGGACTCGAACCTCTGGCGGGAGGGGCGGCTCAAACCGTGACATGGCGCCCTAGACCGTACGCCCACTCCGCGCGGCACGATTCTAAGTCCAAACGTTGTTTTGGGACTAAAAAGGCACTTTTTCCAGTTAAGTTCTCAACGGTATGGACACCTAAGAATATTGTATTTTCCAACCTATTTATTATTTCCTGACCATCTGTTACACTTATGATCGGTGTAGTACAACTAGATGTGTGGAACTGAATATGTCTTGTCGTTTTATAACTTTCAATAAATTTGTTTACAATTTCTTCTGTTGCTATATGTATGCTTGGATTGATTACAATTCTAGTTTTATCTGAAAAAAAAAAACTAATTTTTCTTGTTGTGTATTGGATGGAAGATGGTATACATAGAGGAGCTGTAGTACACCTACGATTGAGTCTTCAGGAACCCCATGTGTGATGTCTTTCCATTCAGAATAACGTCTCCAGACTACAATGGCAGAATTACTGAGTACAATTTTATGCATTCTTTTGATTGGATATGACATTATCCATTAGTTGGCTATAGCTTCAGTTCCATAAAACTTCAGTTTATTTAGAGGAACGTTGTGACTCAGTCAAATGCCTTCGATAGGTCGCAGAAAATACGAACCGAAACTATTTTTTCATTTAATGTGTGGTGTCACCGCCAGACACCACACTTGCTAGGTGGTAGCCTTTAAATCGGCCGCGGTCCATTAGTATACGCCGGACCCGCGTGTCGCCACTATCAGTGATTTCAGACCGAGCGCCGCCACACGGCAGGTCTAGAGAGACTTCCTAGCACTCGCCCCAGTTGGACAGCCGACTTTGCCAGAGATGGATCACTGACAAATACGCTCTCATTTGCCGAGACGATAGTTAGCCTAGCCTTCAACTACATCATTTGCTACGACCTAGCAAGGCGCCATTACCAGTTTATATTGAGATTATAATTCATGTATCAACAAGAGCGATGTTCTCCAATTATGGATTAAAGTTAAGTATTCCAGAAGCTATGTACTATTTTTGGCTACTGTAATTACTTTACCTTTTTCCAGACCTCACGCCAGTCTGCGTGAGCTTAAACGCGTGCATTTCGGCCTCCTCTAGCATCACGGTGTTGGCTCTTCTGCCAACACATCATAATGCTTGTCAAATTTGGTGGGTCAAAATGTAAATGGAATTCTTAGCGGAGCAACTCTTCTGAAATGTAGACTGTGATTTCCGGCGGGTATTATTGTTGCCCGGGTAAGATACTCTTCTAGAATACATCACTTTCTCAAAAATTTTGGAAATGATGTCAGCAGTGAAAGAAATAGTTATTGATGTCCTCCAATTACCTTCCTTAATGACGTATTTGACAACGGTGTGTACCACTTGATATGTTACACACAGTAGGTTTATTTTAAGCAACTGTGTATATGCAATTTATGAAGTGTGCATTCTGCGTTATTTGAACTCCTTCATGTATGGCAAGAAAATTAGAGTTTTGTAATGTATATATGATAAAAGCAAAAAAAAGTTGAAATTTTAAATTATTATCTCCCTACGTAGGGAGAAATGATCATCATAATAAAATAAGAGAAATCAGAGCTCGAACGGAAAGATTTAGGTGTTCCTTTTTCCCACGCGCCATTCCAGAGTGGGATGGTAGAGAAGTAGTGTGAAAATGGTTCGATGAACCCTCTGCCACATCCTGCACACCCTGAACATTGTTTTATGTTTTTTTTTAAGTAAACAACTTGCACCGAGGGGACACTACACGACATCTTCGTGGAGTGAGTGAGTGCTTGGTGGGAGCTCTGAACTCCACAGTTTTTAACCTAGAACAAAATTTCAAAAAAACTGTTTTGAAACTGACGACATTGCCTAACGTAATACATAGGCATGTGTAAGGAAACTGGCTTTTAACAAATTGGAGACACTCTGAATAGAAGCCAACGTTTTCTACAAGAAAGTCGTTATAAAAACCGAAATAACGAGTCACTAGTTACAAAAAGGTATAATGCAATTGCATGTGTGTTTCATTACTTGCAGCTTCCGCCAATTTGAAAAATTTTGTTTTGAAAAGATAAGCGTTTAAAGTTTCAGTTTGTGTTCTTTAGTACTGAATATGAGCAAACCTATAACCGGCAATACCAACACCGTACCGTTAGCCTTATTTTCGCCGATGACGAAGCACTCCGATTTTGAGACAATTATATCGATTAACTGTTATCCGATTGCCAATTGGGGCACATTTGCACAGTTTGGTTCACTTTTCGAACCTTTTCTGTACGTATAAGTACACTTGTCATTACCAAGCACTCACGTTTTACTCCGTATAAAAAACAAACAGAATGACAAGTTGAGCAGACGCGAGACAATCACGCGCGTTCAGTTTTGACATAAAAAAGTTATAAGGAGAAATCTTGCAGAGTACAATATTTTAGTTGATACTAATGCCTTGCCGGCCTTGGTGGCCGAGCGGTTCTAGGCGCTACAGTCTGGAACCGAGCGACCGCTACGGTCGCAGGTTCAAATCCTGCCACGGGCATGGATGTGTGTGATGTCCATAGGTTAGTTAGGTTCAAGTAGTTCTAAGTTCTAGGGGACTGATAACCTCAGAAGTGCATAGTGCTCAGAGCCATTTTGAACCATACTAATGCCTTCTGTGGTACTATCCGCAACTAAGAGGATCCCTATTTCGCCGTTAAGTATTATGGTATTATATCGGTTGCATTCGATCTCTCGGATGGACCAGACCCCCACGCAGTAAACCGCGGTCTTGACAAATTCTTTTATGGCACATTTATGTGTACCAATCTTAAAAATAGACTCTCTAAGGAACTTTTCATGCCAATAAAAAAGTTGGGAGGAAAAAAAATACTAACCTGGTCTACCCGCTTAATGTTGACATCATAGAGAAACGGGAAAAGGGCGGACGAAGAAGAAGAGAGATTTTTCAGACGAGCAATATCTGCCCGGAGTTGTTGCTGGCGCTCTTCTACCGCACCAGCATGTCCCTGATAACCATCTCCCCCCCCCCCCCCCTCCTCACCCACCCTGCGGCTGTCGTAAAGGCATTTTACGGCCGCCCGACACGGCACACCTGCGCACGTCCACCATTCCACCCAACAACGCTTCCCTCCCACAAGAAAGGCCGCCGCTTCTCTCCCGTTTCACTGCTGGTGACTCTGCCGCGGCGGAACAGCATTTGAAGAGCGAAAATGTCAAACGTTCTATGTGCCGAATCTTACATGTGTCACGAAAATCAAAGATCAACGTTACACTTTGTGTCCAACAAACTGAGGAGGTATTCTGATACCGCAATATTATGCTGCTCACCTCTATGCAATACTAACCTTACGACTTATCTTAGAAGAAAGATTAAGGAAAGGCAAACCTACGTTTCTAGCATTTGTAGACTTAGAGAAAGCTTTTGACAATGTTGACTGGAATACTCTCTTTCAAATTCTAAAGGTGGCAGGGGTAAAATACAGGGAACGAAAGGCTATTTACAATTTGTACAGAATTTCTGCACCACACATTTGTCTTATTTAGGCATTGCAAACCGCAGCGCCATAATCTGCCTGTTTACGTATCTTTGAATACGCATGCCTGTAGCAGTTTCTTTGGCGCTTCAGTTTAAAATAACCAAGTGAAGTATTCAACTACCAACTTGAAGAGGTGCCATGTGACTACAACAGTGACGAAGAAAATGAAGGAAGAAAAGTGGTCAGCCTGTAATGCAGAGGACCCAGGTCCGATTCCCGGTACTGCCATAGTTTTCCTCAGCGCGACTGGTACGGACTACTCTCAGCTTTGCGAGGCCAAGCTGACGTAAATTTTCATAATTTGTGACATGGTCGTGGATTAAAACAGTGACCTGTCATAGATCAGAGAACTTTTGGTTCTTAGACTGCGGTTTTGGTCAGCAATGACCATTTTAATATCTGCAACAAAATATTGGAAATGAAATACAACAAGTGCACAATTACGTCTTAGTACAGTGAAATATGGCATAACGAGAAATTATTACTTTCATGGGTGTTAAAACAGGCACTTAGAATATGACGAGGCATATCTGTTTCATAACTTGTAATATAGTAAATCCATAGTGGCGTCTTCACAAAATATATACAAAATCAGCTTAGTATCGTCGCACATACTTAAAATATGGTGCAAACTAGCTCATTTTTCTACCAGAGTCATACTGTAGCTATAGCTGCGTACAGTAGCCACCCCAACATGTGAATGTGCCGTAATAAAATTGGACAGTGTGTTATAAATAAAGATTACAATAGTGGGTTTGCCAAATGTGTACGTTTAAATTTTATCCAGTTGATAGACCTGTAACTCTGGAGCAGTCTAAAGTATGGCAGTGTCAACCATTCCACAGTACTGGCAATAAGGATAACTAGTTGGTTTTATTCTGTGGTGTCGCGCGGTTGTCGGGTACAATCATGGGATAGCGATACGCACGTATACAGAAGGCGCTGGAATCACGTACTCAAGGTATGAAAGGGCAGTGTATTGGCGGACCTGTCATTTATACTTCGGTGATTGACGTTAAAAGGTTAACCACGTGATTATAGCCACACGGCGGAAATTAACAAACTTTGAACGCGAAATGGAAGTTGGAGCTAGACGCATGGGACATTCTATTTCGAATTCGTTAGGGAAATCAATATTCCGAGATCCACAGTGTCAAGAGTGTGCTGACAATACCAAATTTCAGGCATTACCTCTCACCACGGACGACACATAAGTCGACTGCCTTCACTTAACGACCGAGAGCAAAAGCGGTTCTTAGGGTTGTTAGTGCTAACAAACATGCAACACTGCGTGGAACAGCCGCAGAATTCAATGTGGGACGCACGTCGAACGTATCCGTTACTGCGAAAGCGCCTGCAGCGCCTCTCCTGGGCTCATGACCACATCAAATGGTTCAAATGGCTCTGAGCACTGTGGGACGTAACATCTGAGGTCATCAGTCCCCTAGAACTAAGAACTACTTAAACCTAACTAACCTAAGGACATCACACACATCCATGCCCGAGGCAGGATTCGAACCTGCGACAGTAGCGGTGGCGCGGTTCCAGACTGTAGCGCCTAGAACCGCTGGATCACTCCGGCCGGTCCACGGTCATATCGATTGGACCCTACACTACTGGAAAAGCGTGGCGTGCTCAGATGAGTCCCGAGTTTAGTTTGTAAGAGATGATAGTAGGATTCGGGTGTGGTGTAGACCACACGAAGCCATGGACCCAAGTCGTCAACAAGCCACTGTGCAAGTTGGTGGTGGTTCCATAATGGCGAGGACTGTCTTCTGACCCAGCTGAACCGAACATTGACTGGAAATGGCAGTGTTCGGCTACTTGGCGACCATTTGCAGCCATTGATGGCGTTCATGTTTTCAAATAACGCTGGAAGTTTAATGTCACTGGGCCACAACGGTTCGCGAATCGTTTGAAGAGCGTTCTAGACAATTCGAGCAAATGATTTGGACGCCCAAATCTCTCGACATGAATCCCATCCAACATTTATGGTACATAATCAAGAGGTCAGTTCCCGCACAAAATCCTACAACGGCAACACTTCCACAATCATGGACATCTATAGAGGCGATATGGCTCAATATTTCAGTGGGGGACTTTTAACAACTTTTTGAGTCCATGCCATGTCGAGCTGTTCTACTACACTGGGCAAAAGGAGGTCCAACACGATGTTAGGAGGTATGCCATGGCTTTTCTCATCTCAGTTAGTTAGTTAGTTACTTAGTTGGTTGCGTGTTCCATTGATCAGTCGCACGGTACGGTAGCCGCTATGATGTGGAACATGTCAAGTGCACTAGAAATGCACATATGAAACAAAATTTTTTAATATATATATAATGCAATACAGACTTAAAGATTAATATTTCTATTATTTACCCCATTCTCTTTAATCGCACAAAATGCATATACTATATTTATTTATTGGTATTCAAGAATTCATCCATGGTATAGAAAGAGTTGTCAAGGATATACGATTTCAATTTATTTTTGAAGCTATTATTGCTGTCTGTCAGACAACTTATTTCATCTGGTAATTTGTCGATAATTTTTATAGCAGCGTATTTTACCCCTTTCTGTGCCACAGATAGGTTGAGCAAAGGGTAGTGTAAGTCTTTCTTTTTTCTAGTATTATAATCATGAATGTCACTGTTGTTTATAAACTGTTGTCGAGAACAAATTTCATTAGTGAGTAGATGTATTCTGAGGCTGTTGTAAGAATTCCATATCTTTTAAAAAGATGCCTACAAGATATGCGCCTATGAATCCCACACATTATTCTAACCAGTTTCTTTTGGGCAGTGAATACTTTTTGTCTAAATATTGAGTTACCCCAAAATATTATTCCGTATGACATCAGAGAGTGAAAGTATGCAAAGTATGTTAGCTTACTAATTTCTATATCTTCAAAAATTGGCAATTACTCTGATAGCAAAAGTTGCTAAACCTAGTTGCTTTAGGAGATCCAAAATATGAATTTTCCAATTAAAATTCTCATCTATATGTACACCCAAAAACTTAGTATGCTCTACCCTGTCTAGTGACTTTTGTTGATGTATTATATTTATTAAAGGAATTATACTTTTTGCAGCAGAAAATTGGATGTATTGTGTTTTTTCAAAGTTTAGAGCAAGCCCATTTGGAGAAAACCAATTAATGACTTTTCCAAAGACCTTATTTGTATCATTTTCGATTTGACTTTCTTTTACTGCATTAATAATGACGCTTGTATCATCAGCAAACAGTGTCAGTTCAGCTTCCTGTTTCAGATAGGAAGGGAGGTCGTTCACATATATCAAGAAGAGAAGGGGACCCATGATTGAACCCTGTGGAACACCTAATGTAATTTCACCTCAGTTAGATGAAGTGGCAAACTTATTTAAATCACTTGACCTATATAAGGAAACATTTTTCTTCCTGTTCTGTGGGTATTACTTAAACCACTCATATGCTATTCCATTTGTACCACAGAATTGTAATTTGTGTAACATAATGTCATGGTTCACACAATAAAATGCTTTGGACAAATCACAGAAAATTCCTATTGGTGACATTTTACTACTTAAAGACTCTATTATGTGGACAGTGAAATTGTAAATTCCTGTCTCAGTGGAACAGCATTTTTGAAATCAGTGTACAAGCATACAGACATACAAACGTACGTACATCCATTTTTATAATACGTATGGATTTCATATCTGGTTTCGTGTTGTCCTTCGCATGTTTTGTAGACCGCGTCCGTGCCTACCTAGCCGAGAGGACGCCAGATTCTCTCAGCTGCGAGTCGTGTGGCTTGCGTCGCAGCCACCATTCTCGGTCTCAGCAGAACAGAAAGCTGATAGCGGGAAGACTCTGCCGCTTTCGACACACGACCCCACCGGCGCAACCCTCCCACGCCTGTACGGACTTCCTGTTGTTAGCAGCACGCCAGGCCGACCGGGACGCTACGACGCATGACAAACTACCAGCCCGTTGGTTGTGTGAGTTCGTAGGCTTCAGGGCCAGAGTCTGTTTCAGTGAACTCAGTTTGGGTATTAGGCCGGCTCGTTATGAAATATGAAAACAACTAAAATGCCGATATTTAGACCGACTTTGCTCCTCAGGGCGGAAGGTCGGCGTTTTAGTTGTTTTAATGTTTCATACTGACGTCGGCTAGTACCCAAAATGATTTCATTCAAATCTGGAGGTTTGTTTGGACAATAGAGTTCTCAACCTGACCTGATCCTACTGGAAATAATACAACTTTGTCTTCTTTCTTTTTTTCTTTATTGTGGAACCTGCATGATATATTATGACATAGTAGGACATCATTCAGAGAAATAGTGGACAGTGTATAACACCATACCCCAACAGAACAAATAGTCATGTCGCGGGAAAAGCCACGTATACGACTATTATATGTAGCATTGTGCATGTAGAATAATATATACGTCATGAACGTGCCTAGTTTCCACAGCTGCCGTATGATGTTACCCTTTTACAGGATTTGGTCGTGATGTGTGAGTAATGGATACGGAAATCAGAGTATTGTTTGCTTTTCCTAAGAGTTTTACAGCTGCTAGAAACGCAGTAAAAATGGAGTAATACTGAACCTAGGACCTTTCTGTACCAAGTTCATTACAATGTTACTTATAATCCGTCTTGATTGCATAAAATGTTCATTCACATGAAAGGTTTCGATTCCTCTAGAACCATCTTCAGATCTGCAATTTCGGTTACAAGAGTAACCCGTCCACACACAGCAACCTTCACATTCTGCGCCACATGCTAACACAGCATGTGAAGGTTGCTGTGTGTGGACGGGTTACTCCTGTAACCGAAATTGCAGATCTGAAGATGGTTTTAGAGGAACCGAAACCGGACATGTGTATCAACATTTTGTGCAATCAATACGAATTATAAGTAACATTGTAAAACCACTGATTGCTATTATCCCATCAGACATTATGTCTGTTTACGCCAAGTTCATTAGGTGGTTTGTCTAATGGATCTGAAGTCGCCTGCCTGTCCAGGAAAAGAAATGCTTAAGTTTTAGAGAAGCAGAAGAAGTAAATTTGGCCTACTTTCCTGATGTTCCCCAGTATAACTTCAGAAATAAATATAAGGTTTCAGGATACGGTTCTGAGAATGACACAGAAATCTTTTAGCTGCTGCACCCGCATGCTTAAATAGTTTTGATTTAGAAAGGCCAGGAATTTTTAATCATCGCTACGTGGTAAAAAGTGTGGCTCAATGGGACTTCCCCGGCAACGGCCTTGCCGCAGTGGACACACCGGTTCTCGTCAGATCTCCGAAGTTAAGCGTTGTCGGGCGTGGCCGGCACTTGGATGGGTGACCATCCGGGCGGCCGTGTGCTGTTGCCATTTCTCGGAGTGCACTCAGCCTCGTGATGCCAATTGAGGAGCTACTTGACCGAACAGTAGCGGCTCCGGTCACAGAAAACCATCATAACGAGTGGGAGACCGGTGTGCTGACCACACGCCCCTCCTATCTGCATCCTCTGCTGAGGATGATGCGTCGGTCGGATGGTCCCGACGAGCCACTTGTGACCTGAATACGGAGTGCTAGGGGGACTTCCAAGTTTGGATTTTGTGTTACGAGCCAATTTCAGTAGCCTTCGCTTCTAAAATCCTTACACGCTCGTACCTCCTCATATCGCTTTGCAACGTTGCGCCTACATATTTAAACGACGTGATTGTGCCAAGCAGCGCATCACTAATGTTGCATTCGAACATTAGGGGTACCATTTTCTACTCATCTGCACTGACTTACATATTTCTACACTTAGAGCTAGCTGCTAGTCATCACACCAACTATAAACAATATCTAAGTCATCTCGTATCCCTCTACAGTCACTCACGCATTCCCTTACGCTGCAAAATCATGAGCAAACAGCCGTAGATTGCTGCTCACGCTGTCTGCTAGATCATTTACGTGTGTAGAAAATAACAGCGGTGATATTACACATTCGCGTACCATTCTTGACGATATCCATAGCTCTGATGAACACTCTCTGTGGACGACAACGTAATTGGATCTGTTTTCCAGCCACCAGCATATCTGGGAACATATTCCATATGTTCGCATATTCGTTAGCACTCTTCAATGGAGCATCGTATCAAATGCTTTTCGGAAATCTACAAATATGGAATCTGTCTGTAGCCTCCATCCTTAGTTCGCAGGATATCATGTGAGAATAAGAAGCAAGCTGTGTTTCGCGCCAGCCATGTTTTCTAAATACCTTTTCTGTCTCAAGGAAAATTATTATATTTGAATTATATTTGAATTGGAATATATTCAAGAATCCTGCGGCAAACCCACGTTAAGAATACTGGTCAGTAATTTTGCGGGTGTGTTGTTCTTTTACGCTTCTTATACAGGATAGTCCACTGATCGTGACCGGGCCAAATATCTCACGAAATAAGCGTCAAACGAAAAAACTACAAAGAACGAAACTCGTCTAGCTTGAAGGGGGAAACCAGATGGCGCTATGGTTGGCCCGCTAGATGGCGCTGCATTTTTATTACATATTCGTGTACTACGTAAAGAAATATGAATGTTTAAGTCGGACCACTTTTTTCGCTTTGTGATAGATGCCACTGTAATAGTCACAAACGTATAAGTACGTGGCATCACCTTACATTCCGCCAGTGCGGACGGCATTTGCGTCGTGATACATTACCCGTATTAAAATGGGCCATTTACCAATTGCGGAAAAAGTCGATATCGTATTGATGTATGGCTACTGTGATCAAAATGCCCAACGGGCGCGTGCTATGTATGCTGCTCGGTATCCTGGACGACATCATCCAAGTGTCCGGACCGTTCGCCGGATAGTTACGTTATTTAAGGAAACAGGAAGTGTTCAGCCACATGTGAAACGCCAACCAAGACTTGCAATACATGATGATGCCCAAGTAGCTGTTTTAGCTACTGTCGCGGCTAATCCGCACATCAGTAGCAGACAAATTGCGCGAGAATCGGGAATCTCAAAAACGTCGGTGTTGAGAATGCTACATCAACATCGATTACACCCGTACCATACTTTTATGCACCAGGAATTGCATGGCGACGACTTTGAACGTCGTGTACAGTTCTGCGACTGGGCACAAGAGAAATTACGGAACGATGACAGATTTTTTGCACGCGTTCTATTTAGCGACGAAGGGTCATTCAACAACAGCGGTAAAGTAAACCGGCATAATATGCACTATTGGGCAACGGAAAATCGACGATGGCTGCGACAAGTGGAATATCAGCAACCTTGGCGGGTTAATGGTTCAAATTGTTCAAATGGCTCTGAGCACTATGGGACTTAAACATCTGTGGTCATCAGTCACCTAGAACTTAGAACTACTTAAACCTAACTAACCTAAGCACATCACACACATCCATGCCCGAGGGAGGATTCGAACCTGCGACCGTAGCGGTCACGCGGTTCCAGACTGAAGCGCCTAGAGCCGCACGGCCACACCGGCCGGCGCGGGTTAATGTATGGTGCGTCATTATGGGAGGAAGGATAATTGGCCCCCATTTTATCGATGGCAATCTAAATGGTGCAATGTATGCAGATTTCCTACGTAATATTCTACCGATGTTACTACAAGATGTTTCACTGCATGACAGAATGGCGTTGTACTTCCAACATGATGGATGTCCGGCACATAGTTCGCGTGCGGTTGAAGCGGTATTGAATAGCATATTTCATGACATGTGGATTGGTCGTCGAAGCACCATACCATGGCCCGCACGTTCACCGGATCTGACGCCCCTGGATTTCTTTCTGTGGGAAAAGTTGAAGGATATTTGGTACCGTGATCCACCGACAACGCCTGACAACATGCGTCAGCGCATTGTCAATACATGTGCGAACATTACGGAAGGCGAACTACTCGCTGTTGAGAGAAATGTCGTTACACATATTGCCAAATGCATTGAGGTAGGCGGACATCATTTTGAGCATTTATTGCATTAATGTGGTATTTACAGGTAATCACACTGTAACAGCATGCGTTCTCAGAAATGATACGTTCACAAAGGTACATGTATCACACCGGAACAACCGAAATGAAATGTTCAAACGTACCTACGTTCTGTATTTTAATTTAAAAAAAACCTACCTGTTACCAACTGTTCGTCTAAAATTGTGAGCCAGATGTTTGTGACTATTACAGCGCCATCTATGACAAGGCGAGTAAAATGGTCCAACTAAAACATTCATATTTCTTTACGTACTACACGAATATGTAATAAAAACTGGGGGTTCCTACTTTAAAAAACGCAGTTGATATCCGTTTGGCCATGTAGCGTGCCAACCATAGCGCCATGTGGTTTCCCCGTTCAAGTTTCGTTCTTTTTAGTTTTTTCGTTTGACCCTTATTTCGTGAGATATTTGGCCTGTCACGATCAATGGACCACCCTGTATACAGGAGTCACCTGCGCTTCTTCAGTAACTTGAGGTTTTACGTTGTATAAGAGATTCGCGATAAATGCAAGCTAAGTAAGGGGCCAGTTCCGTAGAGTACCCTTTGTAAAACCGAATTAGGATTCCATCCGAACATGGCGACTTATTTGCTTTCAGTTCTTTTAGCTGTTTCTCTACGCCAATGATGCTTATTGCTATGTCGTCCATACGGGAGTCTGTTCGATGGTCAATCGACGTTATGTTTATAGGCTTCTCCTGCGTTAGCAATTTATTAAATGAGAAATTTAAAACTCCGGTTATCCTTTTCCTATCTTCTACTGTCACACAAGACTGTTCAACGAATGACTTCAGAGACCTTAGGCCCGCTTAGCGATGTTACGTAAGAGCAGAATTTTCTCGGGTTCTCAGCAATATCTTTTGTTAAGGTGCGACGGTGTTAGTTGTTACGAACTTCGCGCTTATATCTTTTTACAGGCACACGGTTCTCTACTAACTTTTGTCTGCCAGTATTTGGGCATTATTTTTTGAACCGAGGGTGCAACAGACTTTGTTTCCTCAGAGTTTTCCGAATGTCATTGTTAAGACGCGGGGAGTCTTTTGCGTCCTTAATTCAGTTTCTCGGCACGTACTAGTCCAGAGCACGATTTACAGTTCGTTTAAACTTTGCCCATAATTGCAATACGTTCATCATACTGGAACTAAATGATTTGAATTCATTGTCTAAGTGCCATGCTAACAATTCTTATATGCTCTTTCTAGTGGAAGTACTTTCTTAGCCCGCTTGAAGGATTTAACTTAAGTAACTGTGGTGTCACCGCCAGACACCACACTTGCTAGGTGGTAGTTTAAATCGGCCGCGGTCCATGTAGTACATGTCGGACCCGCGTGTCGCCACTGTGATCGCAGACCTAGCGCCACCACCAAGGCAGGTCTCGTGATACGAGAGTGGACTCGCCCCAGTTGTACGAGAACCAAGCTACCGCCCCAGTTGTACGAGAACCAAGCTACCGCCCAGTTGTACGAAGCCTTTCTCTCTCATTAGCCGAGAGACATAATAGCCATCAGAAGTTAAGGGCTACGAACTAGCAAGGAGCCATTTGTATCAGTGCCTATAGCTTACGAGTATTCAAGAGAGATGTATTCCAAGGAATTATTAAAAGTTAAGTAAAAAGCATCTACATACTTTTCTTCTTATTCATTCATAAGTTTTTATGTTCCAGACTTCACGCCCGTATGCTTATTGCCGTTCGTGCACTATCGGCCACAGCGTTAGTTTAGCATTCCTTTTCAGCAATCCACATCACGGTGTCGGTCCAGCTACCGACACTACAATTATTGGCGACGAGGATGGGATCTTTTTCTGATTGCTTACATTTATTTCTGATTGCTTACATTTATTTGTGTCATGGCTTCGCCACATTCTCCAGATGTACTGTCCGAATTTTATCGCTTGCAGAATCAGCAGACGCAGGCGTTACTGGATGCCCTTGGACAGCTCGTCCAGGGTCAACGTGCGCTGCACACCGATGCGGCCGCAGCCGCTTCACCGCTACCGCAGCCACAACCTGCCGTTGCACCGCCTTTTAGGCCCTACGACCCGAACCACGAGACCTGGCAAGAGTGGTCTCGTCAGTTCGCCTTCCACCTTGCTGCCTACAGAATTCAAGGTAATGAGCGGCAGCCGTTTTTGCTTTCTTGTGTCGGTGTGTCCACATACCGTGTGATAGTGAAATTGTTTCCCCGACGCGACGTAGCAACTTTGTCCTACGAGGAAATTTTGTCTGCCTTAGATGCCTATTTCAAAGAAACAGTTAATGTGGTTGCAAAACGGTATACGTTTTTTCGTACAAAACGTACGGCCGGTCAAACTAATAGGGAGTGGGTAGCAACATTGCAAGGACTTACTAGGGACTGTGCCTTTGAATGTGACTGTGGTCTTTCTTATTCAGATACAATGGTGCGTGATGCAATTGCACAGAACGTTTCTGATGTTCGCATACGGGAGCAAATTTTGAAACTAGTTAATCCCTCCCTTCAACAAGTGATAGACATATTGGATAGACAGGACACACTGGACTGTGCTCAGGAATCTTTTGAAACTTCGCCAGCCGTGTGTAACATTAACCGGCCCGCTGGACGCGCTGCGCGGCCCGGTACCCGGGCCTCGCGCACGGACGCACAGCGACCGCCGCGTGCTAAGCCAGGTGTGCCGCGCCAGCCCACAAATGTAGTGAAATCATGCCCGCGGTGTGCTACTAGACATTCGCGTGAACATTGCCCGTCACGCCAAGCTATTTGCTTTTTCTGCAATAAGAAAGGACATGTTCAAAGTGTTTGCCAGAAAAAGCTCAGATCAGACAATCACAATCATTCCAGGCCCTTTGCTTCGCGCCGGAATCGAACCAAGGACGCTCAGGCTCGTGGACCTTCGCCTATGGACATTCATGTCGTTAATTCCACTTCGTCCAGTGACACTTTCTCTAACAGTGACTGTGATCGTCCCACAAAAACTGTGCGTCGACGTCGCCGGAAATCACGTCAATTAGCAAGTGATTCTGTACCAGTGTCTGTTCCAATTGCACACAACAGTCGCTCTTGTCGTCAGCAGGACAATAAACTTTTTGTGGACTTAGACTTTGACGGCCAAGTGATACCATTCCAGCTCGATACCGGAGCTGCAGTTTCATTGCTCAATCACGACACATACAAACAACTGGGCGCACCTCCGTTGCGTGCCGCAAATGTTAAGCTCACTACATATTCCGGACAGAAACTTCCTGTGTTAGGACAGTGCAGCCTTCTTGCAACATTCAAGGGACAAACAAAACTTGTGTCATTTTACGTTCTTCGTTCTTCTTCTGCAGTGAACTTGTTTGGTCTAGATTTATTTACGTTGTTTAACATGTCTATTGTAAATCAGGTCCTATCTGTGAATCAGACTGTGCCTCCAGACAGTGTTTCTCGGCTGTGTGACGAATTTGCAGACATTTTTGCACCGGGCTTAGGTTGCGCTAAAAACTATGAAGCACATTTAGAACTGAAGGTAAACGCGCAACCGAAATTTTTCAGGGCGCGCAATGTTCCCCACGCATTGCGTGATGAGGTCGCAAGAACGTTACACGATCTCGAATCACAGGGTGTAATTGAACGTGTGCAAGCTTCTCTCTGGGCCTCACCCTTAGTAATTTTGCCAAAACCTTCCGGAAAATTGAGACTTTGCGTGGACTTCAAGGCCACAGTGAATCCACAGCTAGTGACTGCTACTTTTCCTTTGCCCCGCCCGGAAGATCTTTTTGCTAAACTGTGCCCGGGAAAATATTTTTCAAAGTTGGACCTAGCCGATGCGTACTTGCAAATACCGGTGGACGACGCATCCCAGCGCGTATTGGTGGTTAACACGCATCTTGGATTGTACCGCTTCAAAAGACTGCCATTCGGGTGTGCATCCGCCCCTGCCTTGTTTCAGCAATATTTACAAACTATTTGTGCGTCGGTCCCTACTGCAGCAAACTATCTGGACGATATAGTGATCTCCGGACAGACAGAAGAAGATCATCTTGCGAATTTACGAACATTATTTCAGGTCTTGCGGCAAAATGGTCTTCGCTTGAGGAAGGACAAATGTGTGTTTTTTGCTCGTGACTTACCATACCTGGGACATGTCATTAATGCCCAAGGCATACATCCGAGTCCAGAGCACCTCCGTGCCATACAAGACTTGCCGTCCCCTCAAAATCTCAAACAGCTACAGAGTGTGTTGGGTAAAATTAATTATTACCATAAATATGTGCGCAATGCCTCTTCCATTTCAGCTCCGCTTCATCGCTTACGCCGTAAAGGTGTTCCGTTCGTCTGGACGACGGAATGTGAACGCGCCTCTCGCCAGTTGAAATCGGCGTTGCTTTCTAATACTTGCCTTACGCCTTTCGATCCCCAGAAACCCCTTTTGTTGATGGTAGATGCATCGGATTTCGGGATCAGTGCTGTGCTTGCGCACAAAGTTGGCTCCCATGATCGCCCTATTGCCTTTGCGTCCAAATTGCTCTCGTCTGCGCAAAGAAATTATTCACAGATAGAGAAAGAAGCTTTGGCTCTCGTGTTTGGTGTTACTAAGTTCCATGATTTCTTGTATGGTCGTCACTTTACCATCATCACAGACCACAAACCTTTGACATCGCTTTTTCATCCGACCAAGCCTGTACCTCCACGTACAGCGCAGAAATTCATTCGCTGGTCTATTTTCCTCTCGCAGTACCGCTACGATATCTTGTATCGGTCCACTGCTAAGCACGGAAACGCCGATGCGTTGTCCCGTTTGCCTGTTGCTGAGGATAAAGCATTCGATTCTTCCGACCTTGCTTGCATGTTCATTGATTCGGAAACCGATGAAGTGGTCGAATCGTTTCCGATTGATTTTCGTCGTGTAGCTACAGCCACAGCTGCTGACCCTGTCCTTGCTACTGTTTTACGTTTTGTTGCTACGCAATGGCCTTTGTCAAAGTCTCGGATCGAGGATCCGTTGGTTCGCCGATTTTTTGCTCACAAGGAGAGACTTTTTGTTCGACGTGGTGTTTTGTTGTTGCGTTCTGATAATGATCAGTCCAGAGTCGTGGTCCCACGTTCGTTACAGTCCTCTGTTTTACGGCTTCTTCACCAAGGACATTGGGGTATAGTGCGAACGAAACACCTTGCTCGTCAGCACTGTACTTGGTTCGGAATCGATGCTGCGATTACGAATATGTGTTCTTCGTGCCCGGCGTGTGCCGAACAACAGTCCGCACCGCCGCGGAAAGTCTTTGCGTGGCCAAAAGCCACTTCCCCTTGGCAACGCTTGCACATTGATTTTGCTGGTCCATTCTGGAATGCTCGATGGTTGGTTCTGGTCGACGCCTTCAGTAATTTTCCTTTTGTTGTTCGGATGTCTTCCACGACGTCCTCCGCCACCATCCAAGCGTTGTCTGCTATCTTTTGCATTGAAGGTCTTCCGCAGACTATTGTTTCCGACAATGGCCCACAATTCATGTCCGCAGAATTTCAGTCATTCTGCCAGGCCAATGGTATTCAACATCTGACTTCCGCGCCGTTTTCGCCTCAGTCCAACGGTGCCGCTGAACGATTGGTCCGGACTTTCAAGTCACAGATGTTGAAATTGAAAGAGTCGCATTCTCGGGAGAACGCATTGTTGCTCTTTTTGTCTTCGTATCGCTCTCAGCCCCGAGATGGTCGCTCGCCGGCTGAGTTGCTCCACGGTCGTCCTAATCGCACCTTGATGTCTTTGCTGCATCCGCCGCATCAGGTTCCTGTGCAGCGGCAGACTCCTGCTTTTGCTCCAGGCGACGTTGTATTTTATCGCAACTATCGAGGTTCACGGCGTTGGCTCGCAGGGCGCATTCTTCGCTGCCTCGGCCGCGCGATGTATTTGGTTTTGGGGGCCTCTGGTGAGGTGCGTCGGCATCTCAATCAGCTGCGCCTCTGTCGTCGCTCGGGTTCTGCCGCTCCCCGTCTGCTTTCAGCGACGGTGCCGTCCGGTCAGCGCCCTGGGGACCCATCTACTGGCTCGCCTCATCCCCAGGTGTTACCGACGATGCCTTCCATTTTGCCCCATGGCGACGCGCCGCCGCCGCCGCCGCAGCAGCAGCAGCAGCCGCCGCCGCCGCCGACCGCATTCGACGCTTCGCTGCAGCCGCCAAGCGCCTCCCAGGGTCACGCGCCGCCGATCGCTTCCCGTGACCCGCTGTCCTCCGCCATGGAACTCCCGACCGCTCCGGACCACATGACGTCATCGCGCGTCGGCTACCCCGACGCAATGGAGGTCGACACTTTGGCCCCTCCTGTCTCTTTACGGGCGCATACACCACATGTTGACGTGCACCCTGGACTAGTTTTGCAGGCGTTTCCTAGCTCCCCTCGGACCGGATGGCCGGGTGCGGGTGGCACAGCCTCGCCTGTTGTTAGGCTCCCCACCTCATCGCATACGTCAACATGTGGTCCTCCCCACGGCGGGCGGAAGCCTTATTACACGACCGTTCGCCGATTTGCGGGGGAGGAATGTGGTGTCACCGCCAGACACCACACTTGCTAGGTGGTAGTTTAAATCGGCCGCGGTCCATGTAGTACATGTCGGACCCGCGTGTCGCCACTGTGATCGCAGACCTAGCGCCACCACCAAGGCAGGTCTCGTGATACGAGAGTGGACTCGCCCCAGTTGTACGAGAACCAAGCTACCGCCCCAGTTGTACGAGAACCAAGCTACCGCCCAGTTGTACGAAGCCTTTCTCTCTCATTAGCCGAGAGACATAATAGCCATCAGAAGTTAAGGGCTACGAACTAGCAAGGAGCCATTTGTATCAGTGCCTATAGCTTACGAGTATTCAAGAGAGATGTATTCCAAGGAATTATTAAAAGTTAAGTAAAAAGCATCTACATACTTTTCTTCTTATTCATTCATAAGTTTTTATGTTCCAGACTTCACGCCCGTATGCTTATTGCCGTTCGTGCACTATCGGCCACAGCGTTAGTTTAGCATTCCTTTTCAGCAATCCACATCACGGTGTCGGTCCAGCTACCGACACTACAGTAACCATAGTTGCTATGATGACATCACAGTCTGTATTCAGACTGGCCGAACAGTTTCAGGGAGACAAACTTTATTGTATTAGGGGTGGTCAAACAGAAATGAGACAGTTGGGGAAAAAGTAAGTAAACTCTTTATTAATTCAAAAGTAATCTCCATAACTCTTAACATACGCGAGACAAGATGGCGAATGCCTTCATGTAAAAATGTTTGGCGTTGCTAACGGAACCATGATTGTACCCTGGCGTGCAGCTCTCCGAAGCAAATTGGCTACCGCGAATGTCTTTCTCCATGGCTCCAAAAATATGGAAATCGTTTTTCGAGAGATCGAGACAGTATAGAGAATGTGTAAGGGCTTCTCTGAAACTTCTCCAGCGAAGTCGAAACAACCTTGGCAATATGTATGAGGGTTCTTATAGATCCTCCATACAATATAAGTGTTAAAGTATATCTCTCTTAGTGAGGAAAAGCTTTTCCAAATCTGCAATTTAGTTCTACTCTACTTCTGCCAATGTCAATTTTGCACAAAAAGTAGCAAAAACCGTGTACTGCACTCACTGCGTCTTTTTCCATTTTATACTAATAAAAATAATCTCAGAACATGAAAATGAGTTGTGGACCAATACTGCCAGAAGAAAAAATGAGGCGAAAAATTTAAAAGATGGCCATGATATAGATGGATGTCGTGGATTAGCCTATTTACAGTTTTCTACTCATGCCGTCTCGAAAAATTTGCTAATAAACAATAAACATTAGGTAGATTACTAGTTGTAATGCACAACTTACCGTTTCTATTAAATAACCATCGAACTGAAAAGAAGTGCAACAATTTTTCTACATAAGAGGTCTGTTTAAATTCGTCATTTCGCGCCAATAGCGTGTAGGGGGGAAATGCGGTGGGCACCCCTGCACACGCCGGAGTTTGATGTGTAGCTGCTGGAAGTTTTATTGGTGTATGTCGATTATTTATTGTTCAGTGCTGTACTGAGTAGATCGTTGTGTCGCTCGTTTAGCGAATTTCAAGATGGCAGACTTAGAGGAGCAACGCGTCTGCATTAAATTTTGCGTGAAACTGCAGAAAACCTTTGCAGAGACACACTAAATGTCGCAGGAAGCCAACGGCGATGAGCACTTAAGCCGTTGTCGGTGTTCCGAATAGCTGGCATAATTTAAAAACTGCCGGATGGATGTTAAAGACGGCCACCTTTCACGGCACCCTTATGCGTGTCAGGTTTGTCAACGAAATTGTGCGTACCAATCGAAGATTGACTGTCCGAGAGACCGCCATAGAGTAAATATCTCTGGAGTGAGCATTGAGTTCTGCACATGTTGTCAACATTAAACCAGGATTGTCACATGTTTTCGGGACTTCGCAGTGCATGTGTGATTTCTGCAGCGTTTGAAGTTTATAATATCAAGAGTTTTTTTTGTGTTTCACCGTTTGTTGATAGTGTAATAGCGATGGTGAATTACTGTTGTTGCTACGGACGCAAAGAAAAATACGTGAAAGGAGGGATAGTAACTTTTCATGGGTACATATCATGTAGCTCTAATTATAGTTATCATATTAGTAAGAGACACTGTATGTGTTTAAAAATTTCGAGACCCATTATAATTAACGCTTGATTCTGTAGACTTATTTTTTTACGATTTTATGACTATATAATAGATATGAGGGCTCGTACAAAAGCTTACAATCGCTTCCTCTCGTAAATTTGCTAGTGGAAGGAAAGGGAATGGTTAGTTGTTTCAGCAAATACTATCCTCCATACATTTATCACTGACTTGTCGATTATGTATACAGGGTGTTACAAAAAGGTACTGCCAAACTTTCAGGAAACATTCCTCACACACAAGTAAAGAGAAGATGTTATGTGGACATGTGTCCGGAAAAGCTTAATTTCCATGTTAGAGCTCATTCTAGTTTCGTCAGTATGTACTGTACTTCCTCGATTCACTGCCAGTTGGCCCAATTGAAGGAAGGTAATGTTGACTTGGGTGTTTGTGTTGACATGCGACTCATTGCTCTACAGTACTAGCATCAAGCTCATCAGTACGTAGCATCAACAGGTTAGTGTTCATCACGAACGTGGTTTTGCCGTCAGTGCAATGTTTACAAATGCGGAGTTGGCAGATGCCCATTTGATGTATGGATTAGCACGGGGCAATAGCCGAGGCGCGGTACGTTTGTATCGAGACAGATTTCCATAACGAAGGTGTCCCGACAGGAAGACGTTCGCAGCAATTGATCGGCGTCTTAAGGAGCACGGAACATTCCAGCCTACGACTCGCGACTGGGGAAGACCTAGAACGACGAGGACACCTGCAATGGACGAGGCAATTCTTCGTGCAGTTGACGATAACGCTAATGTCAGCGTCAGAGAAGTTGCTGCTGTACAAGGTAACGTTGACCACGTCACTGTATGGAGAGTGCTACGGGAGAACCAGTTGTTTCCGTACCGTGTACAGCGTGTGCAGGCACTATCAGCAGCTGATTGGCCTCCACGGGTACACTTCTGCCAATGGTTCATCCAACAATGTGTCAATGCTCATTTCAGTGCAAATGTTTTCTTTACGGATGAGGCTTCATTCCAACGTGGTCAAATTGTAACATGTGTGGGCTGACGAGAATCCGCACGCAATTGTGCAATCACGTCATCAACCCAGATTTTCTGTGAACGTTTGGGCAGGCATTGTTGGTGATGTCTTGATTGGGCCCCATGTTCTTCCACCTACGCTCAATGGAGCACGTTATCACGATTTCATACGGGATACTCTACCTGTGTTGCTAGAACATGTGCCTTTACAAGCACGACACATGTGGTTCATGCACGATGGAGCTCCTGCACATTTCAGTCGAAGTGTTCGTACGCTTCTCAACAACAGATTCGGACCGATGGATTGGTAGAGGCAGACCAATTCCATGTCCTCCACGCTCTCCTGACCTCAACCCTCTTGACTTTCATTTATGGGGGCATTTGAAAGCTCTTGTCTACGCAACCCCGGTACCAAACGTAGAGACTCTTCGTGCTCGTGTTGTGGACGGCTGTGATACAATACGTCATTCTCCAGGGCTGCATCAGCGCATCAGGGATTCCATGCGACGGAGGGTGGATGCATATATCCTCGCTAACGGAGGACATTTTGAACACTTCCTGTAACAAAGTGTTTGAAGTCACACTGGTACGTTCTGTTGCTGTGTGTTTCAATTCCATGATTACTGTGATTTGAAGAGAAGTAATAAAATGAGCTCTAACATGGAAAGTAAGCGTTTCCGGACACATGTCCGCATAACATATTTTCTTTCTTTGTGTGCGAGGAATGTTTCCTGAAAGTTTGGCAGTACCTTCTTGTAACACCCTGTATAGATTACTCAGTCTACTATTTATTTCATAAACTGGGAGCAGGTACGTAAAATGCGTTAAATAAATACTTCAAAGTGCCACCAGTAAGAAAAATTGTGCTTTAGGTCGCAAAAACGAGAAAACAAATACGCAGAAATAGCAGAAAAAAGGACGAATTAGCAGGAATATAATCGCTAATGTGTGGCAAATTCGGTGTTTTTCGGACACTTGCAAAAGTACTAGCGTACTGTCAAGACGTTTTGCAAGACTATCACTGCAAAAATGTACGTCAGGCTCTGTAATACTATAAAGTGCCATATCATACCGAAAACTACCAAAAATCGAGTGCATCTGAACTGTGACACCTTTCGCAAAGAAGCAGGATGTAATATCAGTTGCCCTCAAAAGTTACGTAGCTGGTTTATTCCCAGTATCAAATGTATACTGTTAAAATGTCTGCCAACATATATAAATAATCCACGACACGTACGAAAAGAATCCGTCTGTACTAGGGAAGTAGTGACATTCTAAATATACAGGGCGCTATACGGACAAACACACGACGTGCCGAGAACACGTGAGCAGGCCGGCAATGTATGTCAGAAGAAGCAACATTTCAATTGGGTCATGTCATGATATTCTAATACAGCGTCGTGGAATGCATTGTGTTGCCGGCAAGTTCGTCCAACGGCTCATGAGCCAAGACCACAAAGATCTTCGTATCGCAACCTGTAGAGATTTTGGATCGCGCAAATACGAACGAGGTGTTCCTTAAGAGAATCATTACTGGTGATGGGGCGCTGGTCTACGGTTACGATCTTGAGACCAAGGTTCAATCTTCACAATGGGTTCGTGCAGATTCTCCAAGACAAAAAACAGGCTCGTCAGCTCAGGCCAAATGTGAAAGCCATGCTGATAGTTTTCTTTGACTTTGAAGGATTAGTTCATCATGAATTAGTGTCTCAGGGACAAACTGTTAATCGATGGTACTATCGGAACGTGTTGCGACGCCTGCGAGAAAATTTGTGCTGGGTGGTGTTCTAATTCAAATTATTCTTTATTAGATTCCCTTCGTTCTGTTGCTCAAACAATTTCATATGAAGTTAGTTTAGCTTTGATTTTATTGTCTTTAATTATTTTAATTGGTAGTTTTAACATGTTTGATTTTATAAATTATCAGCTTTATTGCTGTATTATTATTATTTCTTTTCCCTTAGCTTTAGCTTGTTTTGCTTCTTGTTTGGCCCAGACTAATCGTACTCATTTTGATTTTGCTGAAGGTGAATGAGTTAGTTTCAGGCTTTAATATCGAATATGGTGCAGGTGGTTTTACTTTAATTTTTTTAGCTGAGTATACTAGAATTGTTTTTATAAGAATATTATTAGCTTTAATTTTTTGGGGGCTGATTTTTATTCTTTTGTATTTTTTATTAAGCTTGCTTTTTTATCTTTTGGTTTTATTTGAGTTCGGGGTACTTTACCACGGTTCCGTTATGATAAGTTGATATACTTAGCTTGAAAAAGTTTTTACCTTTATCTTTAAATTTTTTATTTTCTTTGTTGGTTTAAAGATTTTATTTATCTCATTTATTTAGTGAAATTTTTTAAGAAAAGTTAATAGAAGAGTTAAACTTCTAGTTTTATGTTTTCAAAACGTATGCTTTTCCTAAGCTAATTAACTTATTTATTCCTTAATTAGCTTCTCTCATGCATTTGAAACATGGACATTAATTAAGAAGTATGTAAAGTAGATAATTGTTAAGATTTGTCCTGTTATGATGTAAGGTTCTTCAACTAGTCGTTTACCAATTCATGTTAATAAACATACAACAACTACTATAATTCAGAATAGAATGTGATTGATAGGATAAAACAGGATACCTCGGAATGTTGTTTTATTATAGAATGGTAAAATTATTAAGATTCTAATTGATAGGAATAGTGCAATAACACCTACTAACTTGTTAGGAATTGATCGTAGAATTGCATATGCAAATAGGAAATATCATTCTGGTTGAATGTGAACTGGTGTTACCTGAAATGTGGCGAGACAGTTCATGACTGTTGATCACAATAACGCACCCACACACTCCTCCCTGTCGGTGCGTAACTACTGCACAAAAAACGAAATCACCCTAATAATTTTTTCCTAATGAGGGGCCACAGTCATAATATATTTCTTTAAAGTCAGTACCGCCATTAGACTGTTTTTTATTTTCTGTGTTACATTTACACGATCATGATTTCCGCTTCAAAGTGCCATTATCAAGTATTTTAAGTGTTACACAGTGCCTAAGATGGCATACTGTCGTCTAATAGTGTATTTTAAATACGACAGTATGCCATCTTAGGCACTGTATAACACTTAAAGCACTTGATAATGGCACTTTGAAGCCGAAATCATGATCGTGTAAATGTAACACTGCAAATAAAAAACGGTCTGATGGCGGTACTGACTTTAAAGAAAGTAACGAAATCACTCTCCTGTCCCATCCTCCACACTTTCCAGACCTGGCCCCTGCGGACTTTCTTTTTTGTTTCTAAAGCTGAAAATCCCGTTGAAAGGACGAAGAATTGCAACGATAGACGAGATGAAAAAAATTCGCAGACGGCGCTTTGCGCTATCCAGAAAGAGGGGTAACAAAACTGCTTCCGGAATTGAAAACGGCATTGGGAGCGGTGTATCAACTGTGGAGGAGGGTATTTCGAACGAGGCCATGTACAGTAAGTAAAAGGTAAGCGCAGAAAAACTTTGTGGACAGAGTTCCGGAGTTTTTTGAACAGACGTAGTAATTAATACGGTTCTTGTTGGAGGTCCTGGCGTACATTTACAGCTAATTTCTCAGGGTTTTCCCTTCAAGTTTGCTCTCTGCCCGATTATTTCTGTCTTTTGGCAAATGGTTTACTACCGCAGCATCCTCTGGTCATATCGTTGTTGGGCACGTCCGGGACCATATTGACAGAGGTTAAGCGCATAGCACAAGGGTTGAGTCATATTATCATGTCCAGCAGGAGATAACTCGCTTAGGGCATTTTCTTCTGAGCTGTCAGAGCGTTATTAAAGCCATCCATCAAAGGGGTTAACCATACAGGATTCCCAATGTACCGCAGTTATCATAGCGCTTCGTAATACCACGACATTATCAACCGATATGCCTACAAGGGAGGTACAAGACATTTTGAATAACGAAATTTTTCCTCAGTGATAGTGTCTCGCAGCAACTATGAAATTCTGCATAACATACACATCTACATCCATCTACATCTACATCGATACTCTGCAAATCACGTTCTCTATTATTCCAATCTCGTATGGCGCGCGGGAAGAACGAACACCTATATCTTTCCGTATGAGCTCTTTTTTTTTTTTTTTTTTTTTTTTTTTGTTTTTCGTGGTGATCGTTTCTCCCTACGTAGGTCGGTGTCCACAAAATATTTTCGAATTCGAAGGAGAAAGTTGATGATTGGAATTTCTTGAGAAGATTCCGTCGCAACGAAAAACGCCTTTCTTTTAATGATGTCCAGCCCAAATCCCTGTATCATTTCTGTGACACTCTTTCCCATATTTCGCGATAATACAAAATGTGCTGCCCTTCTTTGAACTCCTATCTGGTAAGGATCCCACACCGCTCAGCAGTATTTTACAGGAGGACGGACAAGCGTAGTGTAGGCAGTCTCCTTAGTAGATCTGTTACATTTTCTAAGTGTACTCTGCAGTCCACCGTGAGGTGCATGACAGAGGGCACGTCCCACTGTAAAAGTTACTACGATTTCTTCCTGTTCCACTCACGTATGGAGCGCGGGAGATTGATTGCTTGAATGCCTCTGCGCATGCAAAAATTATTCTAATCTTCTCCTCACGATTGTGTGTGAGTGATGCGTAGGGGATTGTATTCCTAGAGAAATCATTTGAAGCCGGTTCTTGAACCTTTGTTAACAGACTTTCTTCGGATAGTTTACGTCTATCTTCAAGAGTCTTACAGTTCAGTTCTTTCAGTGTCTCTGTGACACGCTCCCACGAATCAAACAAACCTGTGAACGTTCGTGCTGCCCTTCTCTGTATCTGTTCAATATCCCCTGTTATTCCTCTCTGGTACGGGTGACACACACTGGAGCAATATTCTAGAACCAGTCGCACGAGTAGTTGCCTTTGTAGATTTGTCGCATCTCTTCAGTATTCTACCAATAAACCGAAGTCTCCCACCTGCTTTACCCATAAATGAGCCCACCATCTCACATCCCTACAAAGCGCTACATCCAGGTATTTGTATGAGTTGGCCGATTCCAATAGTGGCTCATTGACATTATAATCATAGGATACTACGTTTTCTCGTTTTGTGAAGTGCACAGTTTTACATTTCTGAACATTTAAAGGAAGTTACCAATCTTTGTACTACTTTGAAATCTCATCAAGATGTGATTTAATACTTATGCAGGTTCTTTCAGACAGTATTTCGTCATAGATAACTGCACCATCTGCAAATAATTGATATTAATACTGTTCGCAAGGTCAATAACATCCAACGTAAACAGCAAGGGTCAAAACACACTTCCCCGACGCACACTTCCTGTTAGTTCTACATCAGACGACGAATTTCCATCCAGTATAACACACTATATCCTCCCTACCAAAAAGACCTCGGTGCAGTCACAAATTTCACTTGATACCCCATACGACCGTAGTTTTTGATGTGTCGACAGAAGTGCCGACACAGTGTTATTTTGAGGGGGCCGATAGGCACGCTATAAGCTCACGCAGAATATCTTGAAGTCTGAAACAGGACGCTCAATGAATTGCTATAAAGAAAAGTACGTTGCTTTGGGAATACTTAACTTTTAATCCGTCATTGGTTTACAACGTTCTTGATGAGACATTTCATACGATAACTATCAAACTATGTAAGGCTAATGGCGCCTTGCTAGGTCGTAGCCATGGACTTATCTGAAGGCTATTCTAACTGTCTCTCGGCAAATGAGAGAAAGGCTTCGTCAGTGTAGTCGCTAGCCATGTCGTCCGTACAACTGGGGGCGAGTGCTATTCCGTATCTCGAGACCTGCCTTGTGGTGGCGCTCGGTCTGCGATCACACAGTGGCGACACGCGGGTCCGACATGTACTAAATGGACCGCGGCCGATTTAAGCTACCACCTAGCAAGTGTGGTGTCTGGCGGTGACACCACAGTTTTGACAATAACCGTAGGCGTGGTACTGAGTCTAATGCTTTCTGCATCTGCCTGACTGCCTTGATCTAAAGCCTTGAGTATGTCATGTAAGAAAAGTGAGAGTTGGGTTTCACGTGATCGATGCTTTCGAAATCCATGCTGGTAGGCGCTGAGAAGGTTATTCTGTTCAAGATACCTCATTATCGTCAATAAGCGGTCACAAACCGAGAAATATTTATTGACTGTGACAATGGCCGCAGAAGCCTACGTTTATATTTATACCTCATTATGTTTGTGCTCAGAATATATTACAAGATTCTACAGCAAATGGATGTCAAGGATACTGGACGGTAGTTTTGTGAATCACCTCTACTACCCTTCTTGTAGACGGGTGTGACCTGCGCTGTTTTCCAAGAAGTGGGGACGCCTTTTTGTTCAAGTGATTTGCGATAGATTATAGTTACAAGAGGAGCTCTCAGTCGGAAATTCGGTATAGAACCTTATAGGAATTCCATCAGGGCCCTGGAGCTTTGTTCAATTTGCAGATGTCAGCCGTTTCTCATCACCACTGACACTTAATTCTTATTTCATCCATATACGAGGACTAAATTGAGACAATTCTCTTGGCTCTTCCTTTGTAAAGGAACATTTGAAAACGGAGTTAAGCATTTGAGCTTTTCATTTGCTGCCTTCAGTTTCAGTTCTTGCCTCAGTCGCTAGGGACTGGACACCAAATTTGGTGCCAGTAACACCCTCTGCACACGACCAAAATTTCTGTGGGTTTTGTGAAAGATGATTTGACCGTATCCTGCTACAGTGGTGACTGCATTGCTCTCTTGACAGCCAAGCGGGTCTCATACAGCATCTATCTATCTACAGCTCTGTGCTTTGTTTTATGCTTACTCTGCAGTAATCTCTGTTTCTTTACAGGTACGTTACTGCCATTATCTGTTTAAAATCGTTGTCATTTGTCTCATTAATCAACATAGAATATTTGCTGCTGGCCACTAAAATTGCAGCATTAAGAATATTGCATGCAACAAGCATGAGAATGGCCGAAAGTGCGCTTCATGCAAATAATAAGCATTTCAACGCACGAGCACCAACTGGGTGGTGGTAACGATGTGTACGTTGTGTGTATAAGGAGGGCTCATGCAGCGGGATTAAGAAATCTCAATTGAATAATGCTTGCTTGTGGAAAGACCGTCTTGAACCTCGTGTTAAAAGGAGAGGCGGTTTCAATCATGTGTCGAAATCTGAGATGTACAGGGTGTCCCACTCAAACGTCCCTGATTTCAAAGACCCAGGAAAAAAAAACCACAGTAGATATGACAATGGAAAATGCACCACATTGTAGAGCATCTCAAAGAATTTATTTATATATCGTCAGGACACCTCTACATGTGAACCATTTGTAACATGAAGACTATCGAGTCTATATTCAATTTCTTGCCAAGTGCTTTGTAACATTTCCTCTGTTATTGTTGCAATCGCGTTGGTGATACGATGTCGCAACGTAGGAATATCGTCCGCTTTGGGCGCATACACGCGGTCCTTCACGAATCCTCACATAAAGAAATCAAGCGGCATAACATCGGGTGAACGTAGTGGCCAGGCAATGAATCCTCCACGTGCAATCCAACGATTGGGAAATTTCCTATCCAGAACTTGCGAATAGCTGTTGACCAATGCGGCGGAGCTCCATCTCGAAAATAATGATGGTTTGCAAGTTTTGTATCTGAGGGTACACAAACTGCTCTATCATGTCCATATACACTGACCCATCCACTGTTTGTTCCAGAAAGAAGAACTGTCCAACAATCCTGTCGTACATTAGCCCACACCAGATGTTTAGTTTAGGGCTATGACAAACGTGTTCAATGACAAGGTGCTTATTTTGTGAACCACAAATCCGAACATTATGCCTATTAACCCTTCCTGATAGACGAAAGGTTGCCTCATCTGAGAATGAACATCTTCCCGGAAAACTGGCATCCGTATCAATACGCTGCAGATATCTGCAGCAAATTGTTGTCAGTGTGGTTTGTCGTTCGGCGTCAGATGTTGCAGAATTTGCACTTTGGAAGCAGACATACGAAGACGCTGGTGAACTACACGATGCAGTGTTGATCGAGGTGCATCAAGTCGCCTAGATGCTTGACGAACTGACCTATACAGGCTTCTGAGAAACTTTTGTCTGATGTCCTCCACTGTCTCTTCTGAAACTCCGTAACATGCACCCCCAGAATGTTTCAGAACACTTCCTGTTGCCAGAAACTTCCTATACGATTTCTTAATTGTTTTCACATCAGGTGGATCACATTCATACACACGATGATAATTTCTTTGCACAGTAATTGGCGATTTTGTTTCTGCAAACCACACTACTGCTTCCGTGCGCTGCTGTGGAGTCGCCATTTTCACTCCATGCGACCACTCTGCACTCTGGCGTCGATAATTGGCACTTGTGATGCGGGAATATAAATTCTTTGAGATGCTCTACAATGTGGTGCATTTTCACTGTTGCATCTACTGTGGGTTTTCTTCCTGGGACCTTGAAAACAGGGAGGTTCCATGTCTACAGGGGGTGGACGAAAATATGGAAGCACCAAAAACACAAGACATTACTTTGCCTAAAACAGTCCTCTTGGCAGTACTGTTACAAAACATTTTCGTGCCAACATTAGTCCAGCTTCCAAAGTGACATCGCCTCTCACTAAATTTTCTCATCTTCCACAGGATGACCACAGCATTTACGACAAGACTATGTAACATCAATATGGCCTTATTGTAAAGTTGTTTTTGTAATGCCATTTAGCGTTAAGATGAAGTATTCCCTCGAAACATATCGCTAAATAAATAAGTAGTACAATAGTTGACAAACTTTGTGACGGGTTGCAGTAATTTAAAAAAAAACCTTTACATATGACGTGAGCGTTATTGTGGACCAATTGCATCCCTTCACGGCCGAAATCATTCCTGATGGCGATGAAATCTTCCAGCAGGATAACTCTCCGTGACACAAGGCCAGAATCGTACTGCAGTGGTGTGAGGACCATTATAGTGAACTCACGTTGATGTCTTAGCTAGCAAATGTCTCTGACCTGTATCCACTGGAACACATCGGGCGCCAGCTGGAAACCTGTCAAAGACTTGTAGCATCCAAATCGAGTAGAATCGCTGATATACTGCGTTTGAAAAGTGGAGCAACACGCTGTTAAACACGTGAACATAATGTTTTGGTTCATCGGGTATACTGTCAACGCGCATTCAGCAAAATTTTGTTACTAGGCACCCTTTTTCGTATTGGTGTTTTAATCACGAGCAGTGTATTTGGCAAAGCTTCATTGTTTCATTAACGCATCTACCGTACGTCTGCTCGAATACCATTCGACTGTAACTGATAACCGTTATCGCACCAATGAAATTACGATATAAAAAATTATTAACAGCAACGCGTGGATTGTTTTTCTATGCACATATGTCAGCTGTAATTACCGACGAATGTGGTCAGATATTGACACGTTCCGCCGAACAAAGGACGCAAAAAATATAACCCGCCGAACGCCCACACGCCCATTTGTCCGGCTCGTGCGTCACAGATTCGACTGTAATCCCTCTCATTTCGCCAAATGTTTCATAATCAAATTTCGCCGCCTCGTTTAAGCGCTCGCTCGTACGTGTAGGTAGATACACGGGCGCGTCATTAGCATTTCATGGACAGCGCTGGATTAGGGGCTGTATCGATCCCGGGGCAAAGCCTATTACTCGTATTGGGCGGCTGTTTACCAAAGTACGTCCGAATTCTCGCTGTCCGAATTCTCCCTCTCTGACCTCTGCTTTTTCACGCTGTTTATACGCAGAATGCTGAGATAGTGAAGGAGAAGGGTATCTGCGTTTTCATTGAGAAGCGGTAGTCGTACTGGCCACGTTGTTGTTGTTGTGGTCTTCAATCCTGAGAGAGTCCGCATCTCGTGGTCGTGCGGTAGCGTTCTCGCTTCCCAGGCCCGGGTTCCCGGGTTCGATTCCCGGCGGGGCCAGGGATTTTCTCTGCCTCGTGATGACTGGGTGTTGTGTGATGTCCTTAGGTTAGGTTTAAGTAGTTTTAAGTTCTAGGGGACTGATGACCATAGATGTTAAGTCCCATAGTTCTCAGAGCCATTTCAACCATTTTTCAGTCCTGAGACTGGTTTGCGCAGCTCTCCACGATACTCTTTTCCGTGCAAGCCTCTTCCTCTCCCAGTACCTACTGCAGCCTGCATCCTTCTGAATCTGTTTAGAGTATTCATCTCTTGGTTTCCCTCTACGATTTTTACCCTCCAAGCTACCCTCCAATACTAAATTGGTGATCCCTTGGTGCCTCAGAACATGTCCTACCAACCGATCCCTTCTTCTAGTCAAGTTGTGCCATCTACATCTGCATCTACATCTACATGATTACTCTGCAATTCACATTTAAGTGCTTGGCAGAGGGTTCATCGAACCACAATCGTACTGTCTCTCTACCATTCCACTTCCGAACAGTGCGCGGGAAAAACGAACACCTAAACCTTTCTGTTCGAGCTCTGATTTCTCTTATTTTATTTTGATGATCATTCCTACCTATGTAGGTTGGGCTCAACAAAATATTTTCGCATTCGGAAGAGAAAGTTGGTGACTGAAATTTCGTATATAGATCTCGCCGCGTCGAAAAACGTCTTTGCTTTAATGACTTCCATCCCAACTCGCGTATCATATCTGCCACACTCTCTCCCCTATTACGTGATAATACATAACTAGCTGCCCTTTTTTGCACCCTTTCGATGTCCTCCGTCAATCCCACCTGGTAAGGATCCCACACCGCGCAGCAATATTCTAACACAGGACGAACGAGTGTAGTGTAAGCTGTCTCTTTAGTGGACTTGTTGCATCTTCTAAGTGTCCTGCCAATGAAACGCAACCTTTGGCTCGCCTTCCCCACAATATTATCCATGGGGTCTTTCCAACAGAAGTTGTTCGTAATTTTAACACCCAGGTACTTAGTTGAATTGACAGCCTTGAGAATTGTGCTATTTATCGAGTAATCGAATTCCTACGGATTTCTTTTGGAACTCATGTGGATCACCTCACACTTTTCGTTATTTAGCGTCAACTGCCACCTGCCACACGATACAGCAATCTTTTCTAAATCGCTTTGCAACTGATACTGGTCTTCGGATGACCTTACTAAACGGTAAATTACAGCATCATCTGCGAACTACCTAAGAGAGCTGTTCAGATTCCTCTTCTCCCCAATTCTATTCAATACCTCCTCATTAGTTACGTGATCTACCCATCTAATCTTCAGCATTCTTCTGTAGCACCGCATTTCGAAAGCTATGTTTCACTTCCATACATGGCTACACTCCATACAAATACTTTCAGAAACGACTTCCTGACACTTAAATCAATACTCGATGTTAACAAATTTCTCTTCTTCAGAAACGCTTTCCTTGCCATTGCCAGTCTACATTTTATATCCTCTCTACTTCGACCATCACCAGTTATTTTGCTCCCCAAATAGCAAAACTTCTTTACTACTTTAAGTGTCTCATTTCCTAATCTAATTCCAGCTGCATCACCCGACTTAATTCGGCCACAGCAGGTGACAAAGGTAACTGTAACATCAGTCAGACCTCTGGCTCTTTTTCTGTAGCGATAAAGGTAACACTCGGCTGACGTGAGACTGGTAAAAGATTGTGTAGGTAGACTGCATGTTGACTATTGTCTGACACGTTCACAGTTTCCAGTATTTTCTTTCGGGTGTTGTTCATTCGCAGTGTAATATCCACGACACTATGTTCTAGCCACAAGATGTTAAAATGAACTAAGTGTACAAACTCCAACAAATATTATCGATTCTACGTATATAAAAGACTGTAGCGTGTAATAATGACGATAATTACTTCATTATTTCTGTAATAATTGAATTTCTGTGTGAAATAAAACTATTATCAGAGAACTACATTCACAGCCAACGACAATTATAATCTTTTTTTGTTATCTGTGATAATTGTGGTTCAGTTGTGCTTCCTGTGCTAACCGATGAACTGTTCGGACGTGAGACGAGTGAGGTGTGAAAAAAACCTTTAACAAATTGTTAATTATTATTTAAAAAAAACAGTCGCTATGGTCTAGATGTAGATTTGTATTTATTTCAATTGCAAAACAATCTAATTAATGAGATTTTCACTCTGCAGCGAAGTGTGCGCTGATATGAAACTTCCTGGCAGATTAAAACTGTCTGCCGGACCGAGACTCGAACTCGGGACCATTGCCTTTCATGGGCAAGTCCTCTATCACCTTTTTTTTATTAAGTTTATAATTAGTGTTTTTTTTTTTGCATTTTGTTCGTTGTTGATCGTTGTGTTTGGTCGTTGCGGACGTCACATGACATCCGTTCAAGTTCGTTTGTTCACCCTTCCAATCAGTTTTTTCTTACAGAGGCCAATCGGCACCACCTGAGCTACCCAAGCACAACTCACGCCACGTCCTCAGAGCTGTACTTCTGCCAGTTCGAGTCTTGGTGCGGCACACAGTTTTAATCTGCCAGGAAGTTTTATATCAGCGCACACTTCGCTGCAGAGTGAAAATCTCATTCTGGAAACATCCCCCAGGTTGTGGCTAAGCCATCTCTGCGCAATATTCTTTCCTTCAGAAGTGCTAGTTCTGCAAGTTTGGCAGGAGAGCTTCTGTAAAGTTTGGAAGGTAGGAGACGAGGTACTGGCAGAAGTAAAGCTGTGAGGACGGGGCGCGAGTCGTGCTTGGGTTGCTCAGGTGGTAGAGCACTTGCCCGCGAAAGGCAAAGGTCCCGAGTTCGAGTCTCGGTCGGGCACACAGTTTTAATCTGGCAGGAAGTTTCATATCAGCGCACACTCCGCTGCAGAGTGAAAATCTCATTCTGGAAACATCCCGCGAAAGGCAAAGGTCCCGAGTTCGAGTCTCGGTCGGGCACACAGACAAATAAATTGTTTGCCACACTCTTATACAAAGCATAAAACAATACATATTTTACTAAAATCCATGAGGTTACTGACCTCCATGCACACTCAGTGCCTAAACTTCCCCCTTTTGCACACGTACGGAGCCACAATAAAACAACAAATTACTAATGAATCCCCGAGTAAACGTAAATTATCCCTCAAAAATTACTACCACTAATTACAGATCAGAAAAACTTCTCATTTCTGCCCTTTCTCTATATACCCTTAGTAATTTTAAACTTCTCTTGTTTCCATTATGTTGCAGCAACGACCGTAACGTTCTACCGTACCAACGCCAACCAGTCTCACTAGAAACACACTCCTCCTTTGTCTGACAATTTGTACGAACATCATTACACAAACCATCCCCGTTGTTTGTTTGTTGTGGTCTTCAGTCGTGAGACTGGTTTGATGCAGCTCTCTCTCCATGCTACTCTATCCTGTGCAAGCTTCTTCATCTCCCAGTAACTACTGAAATCTACACCCTTCTGAATCTCTTTAGTGTATTCACCTCTTGGTCTCCCTATATGATTTTTACCCTTCATGCTGCCCTCCAATACTAAATTGGTGATCCCTTGATGCCTCAGAATATGTCCTACCACCCGATCCCTTCTTCTAGTCAAGTTGTGCCACAAACTCCTCTTCTCTCCAGTTCTATTCAATACCTCCTCATTAGTTATGTGATCTACCCATCTAATCTTCAGCATTCTTCTGTAGCACCACATTTCGAAAGCTTCTATTATCTTTTTGTCTAAACTATTTATCGTCCACGTTTCACTTCCATACATGGCTACATTCCATACAAATACTTTAAGAAACGACTTCCTGACATTTAAATCTATACTCGTTGTTAACAAATTTCTCTTCTTCAGAAACGCTTTCCTTGCCATTGCCAGTCTACATTTTATATCCTCTCTACCTCGACCATCATCAGTTATTTTGCTCCCCAAATAGCAAAACTCCTTTACTTCTTTAAGTGTCTCATTTCCTAATCTAATTCCGGCAGCATCACCCGATTTAATTCGACTACATTCCATTATCCTCGTTTTGCTTTTGTTGAAAACAATCCCCATCCATACTATTCACTTCAGCCCTCTATAAATTTTCTGTTAGTTCTTCCACACATTTCGCCGATTCACTACCCACACCATGCACAGCTTTACTGTTTTTCCCCTCCAAAATATCGACACTTGCAGCTTCACCAAAATTACACATCAATTCACTGTTGAACACTTTATTTTCCTGAAATAATACATCGTTGCCTAAACCACCATCATCATAATTACTCATCTCAGCAACCTTATCTGCTGATACTAATCTTTAAACTAAGAAACATATTGAAAATCTGATTACAACATCAGAATTGTCGTGCAAATAATGGTAATGTGCATGTTTCTTTTTGAGGTATCATGATTCATCTGGCTACTATTAATATCTATACGAACTGCGAAATGTCTGCCATTAAGGTTTCACGAAGTCCGCCATCTTTGACCCTCCCGGCGCACAGCGTCACCGAGGAATTCCCAGCCACGTGCGCGATGGACCACGTGCTCTCGCCGTTGTGAGCCACCACGTGGATGCTACCGATCTCGGCCCTGTTACGCGGCCCGAGCGGTGTCCGCCAACTCTGAACTCAGAATATTTCCAGGGCGCCGCAACTCCCCCGTTACCTCACAAGGGTACCTTGCAGCACTATTATTTCCTTTCCTGTGTCCCTCGCAAATGGAGCGAGGGAAAAACTACCTATACGTCTCCCTATAAGCTCTAATTTCTCGAATCTTATCTTTGTGGTCCTTATGCGTCTGTACAATCGGCAATCAGTTTCAAATTTCAGTTCTCTAAATTTTCTCCACAGTGTTTCTCGATAAGAACTCGCCTTCCCTACAGATATTCGCATTTTTGTTCCCGAAGCGTCTCCGTAACACTTGTGGTGTTCGAACCAACTGGTAACAAATCTAGCAGCCCGCCTCTGAATTGCTTCGTGACCTTCGTTCATTCCGATCTGGTACGGATCCCAAACACTTGAGCAGTACTCAAGAACAGGTCGCACCAGCGTCCTGTATGCGGTCTCCTATACAGATGAACCACTCTTTCCTAAAATTCCTCCAACAAACCGAAGTCGACTATTCACCTTCCCAACCAAAGTTCTCACATGCTGGTTCCATTTCATATCGCTTTCCAACGTTACTCCCAGATATTTAAACGACTTGACTGTGTGAAGCAGGATACTAGTAATACTGTAACCGACCATTACGGGATTGTTTTTCCTACTCATCCACATTTTCTACATTTAGAGCTAGCTGCCATTTATTACACTCTACCTCGACACCTTGCCATACACCACAGCAGCGCCAGCAAACAACCGCAGATTACTGCTCACCCTGTCACCCAGATCATTTACGTATACAGAGAACAACAGTGGTCCTATTACACTTCTCTGAGGGACTACATTCTTGTCTCTAACGAACATTCGCCATCGAGAACAACATACTGGGTTCTAGTCTTGGAGCGACTCACATATCTGTGAACTTATTCCATATACTTGTACCTTCGTTAACATATCTGTGAACTTATTCCCTATACTTGTACCTTCGTTAACAGCCTACAATGAGGCACCATGTCAAAGGATTTTCGGAAATCTAGAAATAAGGAATCTGCCTGTTGCCCTTCATCCATAGTTCGCAGTATATCATGTGAAAAAAGGCAAACTGAGTTTCGCATGAGCGATGCTTTCTAAACCATGCTGATTTGTGGACGCAAGCTCCTCAGTCGCCAGAAAATTTTTTATTTTCGAGATGAGAATATGTTCAACTGCTTCTCAACTGCTACTTCACTTTCATGACCTTCCAGTCTTGCAATGGCAACGTGGCTCCTGTCCAAGTCGTATATAAGCTTTCAGTCCCTGTATTTTAACTCTGCTATCTTCAGAACAACATTGTCAAAAGCTTTCTCTAAATCTACAAATGGTATAAACGTTAATTTGGCTTTCTTCAAGCTACATTTTAAGATAAATCATACGGTCACTATTGCCTCGCGTGGACTGCCTCGCCCTAGATTTCAGCTGTACTACAACTTCGGTGAAGATTAGAGAGACTACCGTGGTACTGCGCTTTTTCTGCACCCAGTTAAACCATTAACTACGGACGGGGCTCTATTGAGTCCATGGGTATACATATTGAAACGTCCCCTTTGAAAAATTACAAATGACAGTGCTGGAAAAACTCTTACGTTATTTGATACAGAAACAGCTGAATAAAACTGAACGTACTCAGACATTTCTCTCTTTACTTATTCTGATCATCACTAAACTGACACACAATACTTTTAGCGCAACACAATCTGACTTTAAATAATCCCTACAAAAGAATGGCCATGACTAACAATAACCTATACCTTTCATGAATCACTTACCTCACAAAAATCTTCGTTACTCGAACTACTGCAACACAGCGAGCGCCAATACTGCCAGCTGAATAAAAGATTCTAACTACTGAAGGCACTAACTACTGATAGGCATAGTTAGAAAGATTTTGATAGAGAACAATGTACTGATTTTGGTAGAGAACAATTTATTTACCTTAATAGCGTTCAAAAGTACAAATTTCCTTTTTCTGATGGACACACGTCTGGATCATCCGCTCTCAAAACTCCGCCATCTCTCTCCCCACATCTACACAGCTGGCGGCTCACCTCCAACTGCGCAACGCTACGCGCTATTCACATCCAACTGCCCAACACTACACAAGGAATGAGTCCAACCAGCCACAGACTGCACACAGCGCAGTCAGCGATTTTCATACACATATACAGCATTACACATATATGGCATTACCAACATAAAAACCTAAACAGCCTACTTACAATACGTGGACATTGTGAATTCGAGTCGTAAAAGTAATAAACGGCATTTACCAACTGAAAACATGCGTGACACGTTCTTGTAGGGTACATAGTTTCAGTTTTTGCTGTTAGATCGCACCACAGTCCCCTCGCAGTGGCACTTACGTTGATGTGCACATATGACTCAGCAGAATGGTGAAGAATGCCTCTAAATGTAGCTATGAAGGATGTGCTTCTTGCACAAGAAGCGTGTGCAAGAAGTGAAATAAATTTTTTTTTACTTGCAAACGACTGCTTTTTAAAATTCCCTGGACAACAATCTTGATATGTATTCTAGAATATTTTTTTCTGCTACTGGTTAAGACCTGAGGTACACATATAAGTTCCGTAAATATTTAAGAAAAAGTAAAAAAAAAGTAATAATTAAAATAATATAGAATATAACTACATGTAACAAAAGTAAAACAAGTGATGAAAATATTTTTCTTTACGTATTTCGTCATCGGGACTGAAGAAGTTATGACGTAATTAGCGTAGCATTTCATTGTTGAAGGCGTTTCCGCGCTCGTAATAGGCTGTATTGGTGCGTGTTTCGTCACAGCGTGGACAGACAATATTTATCCTGGCACTGCGTCACTCACCTTCCGTTCTATTGTGGAGACTGCGTCAGAGCAAACACTGTCTGCGTCGGTACATATTCCTACGTGACAGAGTACACGCCCACGCACGCACGTGTACACACACACACACACACACACACACACACACACACACACACACAATCACACAAACACACACACACACGTTGGCAACCAGTACAACCAGCATAAAAAATTTGATTGGAGGTGGACTATGAGACATCTACATTCTGGTGACTGATGTTTTCACTACCTGTTAAAAAATATCCGTACAGCATCAAGTAACCGGAATCGACACCACGATGGCACTAGTGTACAAGGAGGTGGGGAGAAGTATTGTTTTGTCCGTAAACACAGTAAGCTGCAACTGCAGAATGGGTCGGTGTGGACAACTCAATGACTTTATAGCCGACACCGCCGATTTCACGTGTCCTTAACTCGCCACTTCTTGATCGAATCGCGTATAATCGAAGCAAATATTTCCGTTGCAGCGTTTGTGTTACTATTACCTAACGAAGTGTGGGTGTGACATAGTGTAGCCTTCCTGTCAATTGCTTAAGCCCAGGGTCTCATTCAAATCAGCAAAACAGGCAAATTTTGGACTTTTTTTCGTTTTTGAGACAGTGAAAAGACATACAAAGGATCTGTTTGGGGACTACAATTGATCATAATTTGAAATTTATATTTTCAGTAAAAAACAAGAGTTAGAAAACTGCTACGGAAGCAAAGGGAACTTCACACCAAACATAAACATAGCCAAAGCCTTGCAGACAAGCAAAAATTACATGAAGCGCAATGTAGTGTGAGGAGGGGTATGCGAGAGGCGTTCAACGAATTCGAAAGTAAAGTTCTATGTACTGACTTGGCAGAAAATCCTAAGAAATTTTGGTCTTATGTCAAAGTTGTAGGTGGATCAAAACAAAATGTCCAGACACTCTGTGACCAAAATGGTACTGAAACAGAGGATGACAGACTAAAAGCCGAAATACTAAATGTCTTTTTCCAAAGCTGTTTCACACAGGAAGGCTGCACTGTAGTTCCTTCTCTAGCTTGTCGCACAGCTGACAAAATGGTAGATATCGAAATAGATGACGGAGGGGTAGAAAAACAATTAAAATCGCTCAATAGAGGAAAGGCCGCTGGACCTGATGGGATACCAGTTCGATTGTACACAGAGTACGCGAAGGAACTTGCCCCCCTTCTTGCAGTGGTGTAACGCAGGTCTCTAGAAGAGTGTAGCGTTCCAAAGGATTGGAAAAGTGCACAGGTCATCCCCGTTTTCAAGAAGGGACGTCGAACAGATGTGTAGAACTATAGACCTATAATTCTAACGTCTATCACTTTGGAACACGTATTGTGTTCGAGTATAATCACTTTTCTGGAGACTAGAAATCTACTCTGTAGGAATCAGCATGGCTTTAGAAAAAGACGGTCGTGTGAAACCCAGCTCGCGCTATTCGTCCACGAGACTCAGAGGGCCATAGACACGGGTTCACAGGTAGATGCCGTGTTTCTTGATTTCCGCAAGGCGTTTGATACAGTTCCCCACAGTCGTTTAATGAACAAAGTAAGAGCATATGGACTGCTAGAGCAAATGTGTGATTGGATTGAAGAGTTCCTAGATAACAGAACGCAGCACGTCATTCTCAATGGAGAGAAGTCTTCCGAAGTAAGAGTTATTTGAGGTGGGCCGCAGGGGAGTGTCGTAGGACCGTTGCTATTCACAATATATATAAATGACCTTGTGGATAACATCGGAAGTTCACTGAGGCTTTTTTGCGGATGATGCTGTAGTATATCGAGAGGCTGTAACAATGGAAAATTGTACTGAAATGCAGGCGGATCTACAACGAATTGACGCATGGTGCCGGGAATGGCAATTGAATCTCAATGTAGACAAGTGTAATGAGCTGCGAATACACAGAAAGAAAGATCCTGTATCATTTAGCTACAACATAGCAGGTCAGCAACTGGAAGCAGTTAATTCCATAAATTATCTGGGAGTAGGCATTAGGAGTGAATTAAAATGGAATGACTATATGAAATTAATCGTCGGTAAAGCAGATGCTAGACTGAGATTCATTGGAAGAATCCTAAGGAAATGCAGTCCGAAAACGAAGAAAGTAGTTTACGGTACACTTGTTCGCCCACTGCTTGAATACTGCTCAGCAGTGTTGGATCCGTAGCACGTAGGGTTGATAGAAGAGATAGAGAAGATTCAACGGAGAGCAACACGCTTCGTTACAGGATCATTTAGTAATCGCGAAATCGTTACGGAGACTATGCAAGATAGAGGCTCAGTAGCTCGGTATGGGCTTTTGGTGAAGTTTCGAGAACATACTTTCACCGAGGAGTCAAGCAGTATATTACTCCCTCCTACATATATCTCGCGAAGAGACCATGAGGATAAAATCAGAGAGATCAGAGTCCACACAGAGGCGTAGCGGCAATCTTTCTTTCCACGGACAATATGAGACTGGAATAGAAGGGGGAACCGATAGAGGTACTCAAGGTACCCTCGGCCACACACCGTCAGGTGGCTTGCGGAGTGTGGATGTAGATGTAGATATGGAAGATCGTATTTATGATTTGATCAAGGGACAGCGAGTTTGAAGTACGCAAACTGCATAATTCCTCTGGAGTTACCCGAAATCAGAAATGGATAACATCAATCGATACTACATTAAATTTATGGAAACGTATATGTAATCACGATGAATAACCTTAAATTCAACGATATGGTGTTAACTCAGAGTTCATTGTTTGGAGGTTTTCTTCACTGTTTATGGCATTACAAAAATAATTAATGTTAACAAATTTCAGATGTTTTAAGCTTCCAAGAAAAGTGTTTACTTTTTGGTGGTCAAAGGTAGAAGTTAACAGGGTGAACGGTTTCTATTTTATGCATCATACAGTTTTGAAAAATCGTTTCTCGAGAAAAATCTGTTTAGAGTTTAGGGAAAACTTTTATGTGTATTACTAGCTGGGGTCCCCGGCTTCGCTCAGGGAGATAATAATGGAATTTTCCATTCATGCAACAGAATCCTGGTGTTTTTCTCGTGCATTTTTTCACGTTGCAAAATCAGCAGATGTTATCCGTTTTACCTATTACGACGACTTTGTTATATTCTTTAGTCGAGTCGTAATAGAATGTTTCATTTGTTAGGCTGTGCCGGCCGTTGTGACCGGGCGGTTCTAGGCGCTACAGTCTGGAACCGCGCGACCGCTACGGTCGCAGGTTCGAATCCTGCCTCGGGCATGGATGTGTGTGATGTCCTTAGGTTAGTTAGATTTAAGTAGTTCTAAGTTCTAGGGGACTGATGACCTTAGAAGTTAAGTCCCATACTGCTCAGAGCCATTTGAACCATTTTTTTGTTAGGCTGTACTGCTTACTTCCCCTCGTTCGCGCTTCTCGTAGGGCGATATTTTCATTGCTGGCTTCAGTTCACAGTCTTTTATTATAAGATTTTGTCTCAATTGTTGATTTTTCATCCGTTCATTTCGTTGTTTTTTGGTTTCTCTGCTTCTCACGGTGCTCATTTTCGTTCATTGGGAACTTAAAACTGCTTCACGCTCTTCATCTGTTTCGTTTTTTTCTGTTCTTTTAGTTTTTGCAGTTTTTCATCAGAACTGGCAAGCTGTTTTATGTTAGGGCTCTGTTTAAAATAGAAATCAAATCAGCTTTTTATTAACAAATGCGCTAAGTACACTTTACAACTTTTCACACTTTACTTTCGCTTTATATTCAGTCACTGTACCACTTTGATTGCTCGCACTTCACTGTTTGTTGTTATCCACTCACTGAATTACTTTTTCGGGTCCTCCCTTCGTCACTGATACAGGGTGTTTCAAAAATGACCGGTATATTTGAAACGGTAATAAAAACTAAACGAGCAGCGATAGAAATACACCGTTTGTTGCAATATGCTTGGGACAACAGTACATTTTCAGGCAGACAAACTTTCGAAATTACTGTAGTTACAACTGTCAACAACAGATGGCGCTGCGGTCTGGGAAACTCTTATAGTACGATATTTTCCACATATCCACCATGCGTAGTAATAATATGGCGTAGTCTCTGAATGAAATTACCCGAAACATTTGACAACGTGTCTGGCGGAATGGCTTCACATGCAGATGAGATGTACTGCTTCAGCTGTTCAATTGTTTCTGGATTCTGGCGGTACACCTGGTCTTTCAAGTGTCCCCACAGAAATAAGTCACAGAGGTTCATGTCTGGCGAATAGGGGGGCCAATCCACGCCGCCTCCTGTATGTTTCGGATAGCCCAAAGCAATCACACGATCATCGAAATATTCATTCAGGAAATTAAAGACGTCGGCCGTGCGATGTGGCCGGGCACCATCTTGCATAAACCACGAGGTGTTCGCAGTGTCGTCTAAGGCAGTTTGTACCGCCACAAATTCACGAAGAATGTCCAGATAGCGTGATGCAGTAATCGTTTCGGATCTGAAAAATGGGCCAATGATTCCTTTGGAAGAAATGGCGGCCCAGACCAGTACTTTTTGAGGATGCAGGGACGATGGGACTGCAACATGGGGCTTTTCGGTTCCCCATATGCGCCAGTTCTGTTTATTGACGAAGCCGTCCAGGTAAAAATAAGCTTCGTCAGTAAACCAAATGCTGCCCACATGCATATCGCCGTCATCAATCCTGTGCACTATATCGTTAGCGAATGTCTCTCGTGCAGGAATGGTAGCGGCGCTGACGGGTTGCCGCGTTTGAATTTTGTATGGATAGAGGTGTAAACTCTGGCGCTTGAGACGATACGTGGACGTTGGCGTCATTTGGACCGCAGCTGCAACACGGCGAACGGAAACCCGAGGCCGCTGTCGGATCACCTGCTGCACTAGCTGCGCGTTGCCCTCTGTGGTTGCCGTACGCGGTCGCCCTACCTTTCCAGCACGTTCATCTGTCACGTTCCCAGTCCGTTGAAATTTTTCACACAGATCCTTTATTGTATCGCTTTTCGGTCCTTTGGTTACATTAAACCTCTGTTGAAAACTTCGTCTTGTTGCAACAACACTGTGTTCTAGGCGGTGGAATTCCAACACCAGAAAAATCCTCTGTTCTAAGGAATAAACCATGTTGTCTACAGCACACTTGCACGTTGTGAACAGCACACGCTTACAGCAGAAAGACGACGTACAGAATGGCGCACCCACAGACTGCGTTGTCTTCTATATCTTTCACATCACTTGCAGCGCCATCTGTTGTTGAAAATTGTAACTACTGTAATTTCGAAAGTTTGTCCGCCTGAAAATGTACTGTTGTCCCAAGCATATTGCAACAAACGGTGTATTTTTATCGCTGCTCGTTTAGTTTTTATTGCCGTTTCAAATATACCGGTCATTTTTGAAACACCCTGTAAGAAACTGGCATTCGAACCTGCGATGGGTGTTGCTTTATATAAACCTACCAAAGGATAGCCCCACCAGTGGCGAATTCCAGAACATACTAAGGAGACTTCGAATGGTCCACAATGTTCCGGAACATTCCGCAACATTCGAGTGTTCTGGAATGTTCCACAATGATCTGGGATGTTTACGAACATTCTGGAATCTTCCCAAATGTTCCAGACTATTCCCGAACATTTCGGATCGTTGTGGACTGTTGTGAAATGCTGTCGAATACTCCAGAATGTTCTGGAATGCTCTACAAATTTCTAGAAGGCGAAACTTCAAAGCCATTAAATCTTCAAAAGCACTCCCTCCAGGTAACAATGGGAACCTTCTTCATGGGCGGGGGGACAGACGTCTACCACTCCATATCACTTCACTGATCGTACCGGAACTCGTTGTTGTGTTTTAGCTGCACATATATTGCACACTTTCATAATATACACTGAAGCGCCGAAGAAACTGGAATAACCATGCGTATTCAAATACAGAGATATGTAAACAGGCAGAATACGGCGCTGCGGTCGGCAGTGCCTATGTAAGAGAAGTGTCTCGCGCAGTTGTCAGATCGGTTACTGCTGTTACAATGGCAGGTTATTAAGATTTAAGGGAATTTGAATGTGGTGTTGCCAACGGCCTTGCTACAGTGGTAACACCAGTTCCCGTCAGATCACCGAAGTTAAGCGCTGTGAAGGGCTACTAGATTGAAAAGTAGCGGCTCCGGTCTCGGAAACTGACATACGGCCGGTAGAGCGGTGTGCTGACAACACGCCCCTCCATATCCGCATCCAGTGACGCCTATGAGCTGAGGATGACACGGCGGCCGGTCAGTACCGTTGGGCCTTCATGGCCTGTTCGGGAGGAGTTTAGTTTTAGTTTTGGAACGTTGTGCTACAGTTGGCGCACGAGCGATGGGAAACAGCATCTCCGAGGTAGCGATGAAGGGATTTTCCCGTGCAATCATTTCATGAGTGAAGCGTGAATATCAGGAATCCGATAAAACATCAAATCTCCGATATCGCTGCTGCCGGAAAAGGATCCTGCAGGAACGGGACCAACTACGACTAAAGAGAATCGTTCAACGTGACAGAACTGCAACCATTCCGAAAACTGCTGCAGATTTCAATGCTGGGCCATCATCAAGTATCAATGTGCGAACCATTCAACGAAACGTCATCGAAATGGGCTTTCGGCGTCGAAAGCCCACTCGTGTAGCCTTGATGACTGCACGGCACAAAGCTTTACGCCTCGCCTGCGCCCGTCAACACATATATTGGACCGTTGATGATTGGAAACGTGTTGACTGGTCGGACGAGTCTCGTTTCAAATTGAATCGAGTAAATGGATGTGTACGGGTGTGGAGACAAGCTCATCTACATCTACATGGATACTCTGCAAATCAAGTTTAAGTGCCTGGAAGAGGGTTCATCGAATCACCTTCAGAATTCTCTATTATTCCAATCTCGTATACGCGCGGAAAGAACGAACACCTGTATCTTTCCGTACGAACTCTGATTTTTTTTTATCGTGGTGATCGTTTCTCTGTATGTAGGTCGGTGTCAACAAAATATTTTCGCATTCGGAGGAGAAAGTTGGTGATTGGAATTTCGTGAGAAGATTCAGTCACAACGAAAAACGCCTTTCTTTTAATGATGTCCAGCTCAAATCCCGTATAATTTCAGACACTCTCTTCCATGTTTCGCGATAATACAAACGTTCTGTCTTTCTTTGAACTTTTTCGATGTACTCCGTCAGTCCTATCTGGTAAGGATTCCACACCGCACAGCAGTATTCTAAAAGAGGACGGACAAGGGTAGTGTAGGCACTCTCCTCAGTAGATCTGCCACATTTTCTAAGTGTCCTGCCAATAAAAAGCAATCTTTGGTTAGTCTTCCCTACAACATTTTATATGTGTTCCATCCAATTTAAGTTGTTCGTAACTGTAATTCCTGGACGTTTAGTTGAATTTACGTCCATAAGATTTGACTGATTTAACTTGTAAACGAAGTTCAACGAATTCCTTTTAACACACATGTGGATGACCTCACACTTTTCGTCATAAATCCATAGACCCGGCATGTCAGCAGGGGGCTCTTCAAGCTGGTGGAGCTCTTTAAGGGTGTGCGGCGTGTTCAGTTGGAGTGATATGGGACTCCTGATACGTCTAGATACGACTCTGACTGTTGACACGTACGTAAGCATCCTGTCTGGTCACCTGTATCCATTCATGTCCATTCTGCATCCGACGGTCTTGGGCAATTCCAGCAGGACAATGCGACTCCCCTTACGTCCAGAATTGCTACAAAGTGGTCTAGGAACGCTCTTCTGAGTGTAAACATTTCCGCTGGTCACCAAACTCCCCAGACATGAACATCAGTGACCATATTTGGGAAGCCTTGCAACATGGTGTTCAGAAGAGATCTTCACCCCCTCATACTCTTATGGATTCATGGACAACCCTGGAGGATTGATGGTGTCAGTTCCCTCCAGCACACTTCAAACATTAGTCGAATCCATGCCACGTCGTGTTGCAGCACTTCTCCGTGCTCGCAGGGGACCTACGGTATAATAGGCAGGTTTACCAGTTTCTTTGGCTCTTCAGTGCACATATTACATACTGGGTCAGCAGGGATAACCTCTATATGATGCGTAATCATCATATACATTTAATAAAGCACGCACTATGGTTTGAGGATAAAGAATTTGAAAGAACGATTGGTCTAGTATTTCTAGTATTCTTAAAAAGTCGATATCTGACAAGTATTTGCCTGAACAGATACAGACTATGCTGTGCTGGATGAGGTCTCAGTATTATTAATCAACCCCGAAATTTTTGTAGGTGAAAAATGACGTGGGTACATGGTGAGTCTAACAGAAGTGGAACTTTTCAGGTGTGGAATTACTGGCGTAAAGGATCCAGGACACCGTCTGAGAACGTCCCATGGCGGTCATGGCTCTGCTTTGTACTATGGGCTGTAAAAACTTTTGTAACGCACGGATCAAATAGATTTTTCGTCCTAACGTTCTAGACACATATAGCTTATAATAAACACAATTAAAAACCGAATTTTTGACCATTTTGAATGACAGCCGGAGAGTGAGTTTGACGTAATAATGCAATCTGAGAATATATAACGTTGTTTGAGTGTTACTATCTATGTCGCATGGTGGAGTACATCGAGTGTAAGATAATGACCGAGTATGACCCGCCTCACACTCCTGACAGTGTCCATATTTTTGGCAAGGAAGTGCCTATTATCGATTTCTGTGGAGAAGGAATGCTGGGATTTACTTCCGGAGCTTGTGGATTTAACATTCAGGAATTGTTAACTTGCACCATCTATACAGTGGTTCAAATGGCTCTGACCTCTATGCGACTTAACTTCTGAGGTCATCATTCGCCTAGAACTTAGAACTAATTAAACCTAACTAACCTAAGGACATCACAATCATCCATGCCAGAGGCAGGATTCGAACCTGCGACCGTAGCGGTCGCTCGGTTCCAGACTGTAGCGCCTAGAACCGCACGGCCACTCCGACCGGCCCTATACAAGGCGTTACTCATCATCATAGACTTGTTGAGTCACTGGCAGCCACTTGTCAAAGACATATCCTGTGAATTTGTAACCTATCTGCATGGGCATGGTGTACATATGAGCAAGTTAGAAAAGTGTTCATGCAGTACCAAGCTATGCTATTAATGTATGCGTAAGTAGACTACTGGCCATTATAATTGCTACATCACGAAGATGACGTGCTACAGACGCGAAATTTGACCGACAGGAAGAAGATGCTGCGATATGCAAATGATTAGCTTTTCAGAGCATTCACACAAGGTTGGCGCTGGCGGCGACACCCACAACGTGCTGACTTCAGGAAAGTTTCCAACCGATTTCTCATACACAAACAGCAGTTGACCGGCGTTGCCTTGTTAAACGTTGTCGTGATGTCTCGTGTAAGGAGGAGAAATGCGTACCATCACGTTTCCGACTTTGATAAAGGTCGGATTGTAGCCTATCGCGTTGCGGTTTATCGTATCGCGACATTGCTACTCTCGTTGGTCGAGATCCAATGACTGTTAGCAGAATAAGGAATCGGTGGGTTCAGGAGGGTAATATGGAACGCCGTGCTGGATCCCAACGGACTCGTATCGCTAGCAGTCGAGATGACAGGCATCTTATCCGCATGGCTGTAACGGATCGTGCAGCCACGTCTCGATCCCCGAGTCAACAGATGGAGACGTTTGCAAGACAACAACAATCTGCACGAACAGTTCGACGACATTTGCAGCAGCATGGACTATCAGCTCGGACATCATGGCTGCGGTTACCCTCGACGCTGTATCACAGACAGGAGCGCCTGCCATAGTGAACTCAACGACGAACCTGGGTGCACGAAGGTCAAAACGTCATTTTTTCGGACGAACACAGGTTCTGTTTACAGCATCACGATGGTCGCATCCTTGTTTGGCGACATCGCAGTGAAAGCACATTGGAAGCGTGTATTCGTCATCGCCTTACTGGCGTTTAACCGGGCGTGATGGTATGGGGTGCCATAGGTTACACGTCTCGGTCACCTCTTGTTCGCACTGACGTCACTTTGAACAGTGGACGTTACATTTCAGATGTGTTACGACCCGTGGCCCTACCCTTCATTCGATCTCTGCGAAACCCTACATTTCAGCAGGATAATGCACGACCGCATGTTGCAGGTCCTGTACGGGCCTTTCTGGAAACAGAAAATGTTGGACTGCTGCCCTGGCCAGCACATTCTCCAGATCTCTCACCAATTGAATACGTCTGGTCCATGGCGGCCGCGCAACTGGCTCGTCACAATACGCCAGTCACCACTCTTGATGAACTGTGGTATCGTGTTTAAGCTGCATGGGCAGCTGTACCTGTACACGCCATCCAATGTCTGTTTGACTCTATGCCCAGGCGTATCAAGGCCGTTATTACGGCCAGGGGTGGTGCTTCTGGGTACTGATTTCTCAGGATCTATACACCCAAATTGCGTGAAAATGTAGTTACATGTCAGTTCTAGTATAATATATTTGTCCAATGAATACCCGTTTATCATCTGCGTTTCTTCTTGGTGTAGCAATTTTAATGGCCAGTAGTGTATAAAATCCATGAAAGCAGAATTTACAGACGGAATTTGCAGATGAAAGTTAGAATGTGATGCAAGGAGAATTGAAGGCAAACAGTAAACAATAATTTGCAAAATATTGTAAACAGTATGACTTTAGTTTCTAATTATTGTGATTGACAGTATCTATAAGTGTATACATCAAAATTGTTTAATTTGCACTATCTCATGCCGTTATTCAGTTGCTTATGAAACATGTGTTGCTGGCACATAAACAGTAGCCACAGCAGTCATGCACAACGTCTGGTCTCTGCAATACGCACACACCTGAGAGAGATAACAGTCCCTCTGACAGTCCTGCCTCCATCAGCTTGCCAATTCGTCAAGCACTCAGGAGAGGAAAATGGATCGACTAATTTTATTTCCCCACACCATCCTGTCATTTAAATGTGAATCAAATGTTAATAAATATCTGCAATCATTGTGGCTCAGCAACGTTAAGCTTGTGAAACACGGAGCTATAACACAACCAACCTGTTAAGCTGCGAAGACTACTCACGTTATTATTTTGAAGAAAGAGTGAAAATAATACAGTGAGGAATCATTTATTTCTTCCTTTTTACAACCCTTACAGTGCAGTTTAATGGGAGGAGGTCCATCCATTTAACACTGTGTATTCAGATGATAGTGTTCATAACATGGTCCATACTTAGAAATAAGAACGTCACTGTGAAACACATGCGGTAAGGTGTGAAAGCTGAGTGAAGTCTCACATAACAGTGGTATCAGTTATTTAGGAAACAAATAATAGTCAATTGCATTCTGAATACAGTTACTTTCTGTAATTTTTTATTAATGTCTAAAAGCAGATTACACACATCTTTAGATTTACGCTACCTGAATAGGTATCAATTTCTTCTTACTTCTATTCAATCCATGGTCCTACAGTTGCAGCATCATGATATTTCTGGGAACAATTAGTTTCAGAATACGGGATGTCTGGGTTTAGATTAACGTCAAGTAGTCTTGGTTCTTCTGCAACAGTGAGTCAACGGATGTGTTCAAAGTATGAACAGATGCTCCAGTGTTCAGAACTTGCAGTATACCTTCACTAACATCACTAAAATGGTCAACTAGTTCTTTTGTGCATGAGTTATCAGGTTTAGGGTGAAGTATCATATTCTTTAACAGTACCTGCATGACTGATAGCAATGATCTAATTGCAGAGTGCGGGGTATTTTTTCTTTTACACCTGAAAAAGCAAATACAATACGAGATATGTCCACAAAATAAGTTCCGTTTAGTTGTATAAAACAAACGTGTACAGATACGGAAAAAATGATTTATTGTATAAAAATCCACAATTGTTAAACTACTTTTCTACATAGCTTCCGAAATTTTGTAGGCACTTGTCATAGCGTGGCACAAGTTTTGTATGCCTTCTTCATAGAAAGTTGCCGCCTGTGTATTCAACCATGTGGTAACATATTCTTTCAGCTCGTCATCATCGTTGAAGTGTTGACCACAGATTTTAGGTATAAGAAGAGATGAAAGTCGCTAGGAGCGAGTTCGGGGCTGTACGGAGGATGATCAAACGCGTCCCAGTGAAATTCCCGTAAGAGTTGTTTGGTCACATTCGACGTGTGAGGTCGGACATTAGCGTCGGAAAAAACAACACCTTTTGACAATAATCCTCGGCGCTTGTTTTGTATTGCGCGGAGCAATTTCTTAATGCTCTCGCAGGAACCATGTGCATTGATTGTTTGGCTAAAAAATGGTTCAAATGGCTCTGAGCGCTATGGGACTTAAAATCTGAGCTCATCAGTCCCTTAGAACTTAGAACTACTTAAACCTAACCAACCTGAGGACATCACACACATCCATGCCCGAGGCAGGATTCGAACGTTCGACCGTAGCGGTCGCGCGGCTCCAGACTGAAGCGCCTAGAACCGCTTGGCCACATCGGGATTGTTTGGCGTCGTGGTAAGTAATCAATCAGCAAAATGCCTTCTCTGTCCCAAAAAACGGTGCAGATGACTTTTCAAGTATCAAGATTTCCTTTATGAGATTTTCACTCTGCAGCGGAGTGTGCGCTGATATGAAACTTCCTGGCAGATTAAAACTGTGTGCCCGACCGAGACTCGAACTCAGGACCTTTGCCTTTCGCGGGCGAGTTCGAGTCTCGGTCGGGCACACAGTTTTAATCTGCCAGGAAGTTTAATATCAGCGCACACTCCGCTGCAGAGTGAAAATCTCATTCTGGAAACATCCCCCAGGCTGTGGCTAAGCCATGTCTCCGCTATATCCTTTCTTTCAGGAGTGCTAGTTCTGCATGATTCGCAGGAGATGGCTCTGAGCACTATGCGACTTAACTTCTGAGGTCTTCAGTCGCCTAGAACTTAGAACTAATTAAACCTAACTAACCTAAGGACATCACACACATCCATGCCCGAGGCAGGATTCGAACCTGCGACCGTAGGAGTCGTGCGGTTCCAGACTGTAGCGCCTAGAACCGCTTGGCCATCCCGGCCGGCTTCGCAGGAGAGCTTCTGTAAAGTTTGGAAGGTAGGAGACGAGATACTGGCAGAAGTAAAGCTGTGAGTACCGGGCGTGAGTCGTGCTTGGGTAGCTCAGTTGGTAGAGCACTTGCCCGCGAAAGGCAAAGGTCCCGAGTTCGAGTCTCGGTCGGGCACACAGTTTTAATCTGCCAGGAAGTTTCAAGATTTCCATTGTTGGGGATGAAGCGTGCCACTATTCCACTGATTGCCGTTTTGTTTCATGGGTGTCGTACGATACCCAAGTTCCATGCCCTGTGACTACCCGAGAAAGAAAACCATCGCCTTCTTCATTGTAGCGTGTCAAAAAACTGAAGTGCACTGCTCGTCCGTTGTTTTTTGTGTTGTTTAGTAAAAATTTGGGTATCCAACTTGAGCAAAGTTTTCGAAATTTCAGTTTTCACTAACAATTTCATGAGCTAGTGATCGTGAGATTTGTGAAACTTCCATAGCAAGGGCACTAAGTATAAACTTACGGTTGTGCTTAATCTTCTCTTCAATTGTGTGAACCAGTTCATCAGTAACCACAGACGGGCTTCCATTTCGTTTTTCATCGTGCACTTGATCAAATCCTCCATTGAACAGTCTGACCCATTTTGTAATCATTGAATCACTCATAGCATTTTGTCCGTAAACCTCGCAGATTTGCCGAAGAATTTTCTTTGGTTTAACTCTCTTTGCATTTAGAAAACGAATCACAGATCTAATTTCACACGCGGCGGAATTTTCAATTACGGTTGACATTATAAAGAAGCACTAGAAAGCACTCTTCGACAGCAGTGATCTGAAAATTGCGTACATGTCTTCTCCTTGAGTCAGAGTAACTGCCATACATGCTCGGATCTGCGATTGTAACGCTGCCGAGGATGCAAATATAACCAGAAATCACTTTGTGGACGACCCTCGTATAAATTATTTTTTTCATGTTGCATTCACTGCTGCTAATTTCATATATTTACAGTGGCTGATAAATGATTCGCTCAGTTGCACAGGAATCCTCAAAGGACGAGCATCTCAAATCATGTAGCACCATTCCTCATCTCCAAACAGCCATCGTATTAGTTACGACGATCACTGACAACGTGGTCATAATAGAGGATATATCATAATTTTCTCTGCGTGCCACCTGAGGGGAAAATTATGCTGTGTAATTCGATGTACATAGCGGCAATAAAAGCATCAGTGGGGAATGATTGTGGCTCATGAATTCTGCCCAGTGATGGCGTTATAAAACTCTCAAAATAGTGATACGAAAGTCAGATTGTCCCTTGATGAATGGATTCACCTGTTCGATACCTCACAGCAAATTGCTGCCATTGTTCCATGGAAATGCTCAATCTCCCTCATTTATACTAGGTGATCATACAATCTCTGCAGTGGACTTCCTACAAACGGTTAAACTTTTTAAGCCGAGAGATTGCACTCATTTTCAAGAGCATATGTTTAAAAACTCAATGCGTGCCACTTACGCAGTCTGGCAGACTCCAGAGAACTGGCTAAGTTGGTAAGCATACGTGTACAGGTTCTGGGAGAAAATATGGATCAATTTGTTGGAGGTAGTGCAGCAAACTCTTCATTCATCAGAAGAAATCATCGCTCAAATTTAAGATTTATGTTGTGGATCAATACATGCAAGTATGTATTAACTAACTTACCAGAGGTAGGTAGAGAACTATGTTCTAATTTAATCATAGTCACATCTCCAACAATACGTACAATTTTATATATAAAAAAACGTTTATGAGCGGCATGCGTGTTTATATTTCTCTATAAAATTCCCTGTACGTTGACGTAAACTGATGGTCATGACCCTGGCTGTGTGGATGAAACACCGCTATCACAACGACTTCGTAATTACTGACTGGTTCTGCAATGAAGCCGAAGATGAGAAGAAAAAGAATGGATCACTCCTTCCTGCCATTATACGAGTATTGACGGCTGGCCCATCCAACTAAGTAAAACAGAGGTTGTTTAGTTATTGCTAACACACCATGACGAGGTCTGCTTTGAGCGTATGTATTAATTTTCAAAAACATTATTTAATCACAAATACCAGTTATTATAGGAGATATTGCATAGCATTGAGAGTGTAATGCACTTGAAATTCAGCGGAAACAGACATATCCCGCCACTGGAAAGAGTAAAGCCTGGCGATGTTTTCATATTTGATGATGTAGCTGTGATAATCCAGGATAAAACATGGAACTATTTTTATTTCGTCCGTTACGTGGGTGTTGGCAACTTTTATTTGAGTTAAACATACTACAAGAGTCCAGAGTATGTGGTACGGGACGATGCAAACCTTATTATCGCTTCCAGACAATACAACATGCATTTAAATCACGTGTATCAAGCACGTACAGGAACCGATGTGACATTCAATGACTTTACAACCATATGCGAGGATTTATGGAATCACACATAGTATAGGCTTCTTGTTATTGCTAAAACTAGAAAACTGCATGACGTGTGATATAGAAAGAACTTTCAGAAGTTTCTTTTTAGAAGAAAGTGTGTCAGTATCTAAATGAATCACCATATTCTATTTGGTCCCGGCGGAGGTTCGGGTCCTCCCTCGGGCATGGGTGTGTGTGTTTGTCCTTAGGATAATTTAGGTTAAGTAGTGTGTAAGCTTAGGGACTGATGACCTTAGCAGTTAAGTCCCATAAGATTTCACACACATTTTTTATATTCTATTATACAATGGGCAAGTTTTCACGAATGTCATGCAATCATTCTGAGGAGATATGCAGTACAAAACATCTGATTATAACGTGACTATAAAATCGAAGCAATAAACGAAAGCCATAAAAACCGTACTATGGAAACTGAAAATACACTCCTGGAAATGGAAAAAAGAACACATTGACACCGGTGTGTCAGACCCACCATACTTGCTCCGGACACTGCGAGAGGGCTGTACAAGCAATGATCACACGCACGGCACAGCGGACACACCAGGAACCGCGGTGTTGGCCGTCGAATGGCGCTAGCTGCGCAGCATTTGTGCACCTCCGCCGTCAGTGTCAGCCAGTTTGCTGTGGCATACGGAGCTCCATCGCAGTCTTTAACACTGGTAGCATGCCGCGACAGCGTGGACGTGAACCGTATGTGCAGTTGACGGACTTTGAGCGAGGGCGTATAGTGGGCATGCGGGAGGCCGGGTGGACGTACCGCCGAATTGCTCAACACGTGGGGCGTGAGGTCTCCACAGTACATCGATGTTGTCGCCAGTAGTCGGCGGAAGGTGCACGTGCCCGTCGACCTGGGACCGGACCGCAGCGACGCACGGATGCACGCCAAGACCGTAGGATCCTACGCAGTGCTGTAGGGGACCGCACCGCCACTTCCCAGCAAATTAGGGACACTGTTGCTCCTGGGGTATCGGCGAGGACCATTCGCAACCGTCTCCATGAAGCTGGGCTACGGTCCCGCACACCGTTAGGCCGTCTTCCGCTCACGCCCCAACATCGTGCAGCCCGCCTCCAGTGGTGTCTGGACAGGCGTGAATGGAGGGACGAATGGAGATGTGTCGTCTTCAGCGATGAGAGTCGCTTCTGCCTTGGTGCCAATGATGGTCGTATGCGTGTTTGGCGCCGTGCAGGTGAGCGCCACAATCAGGACTGCATACGACCGAGGCACACAGGGCCAACACCCGGCATCATGGTGTGGGGAGCGATCTCCTACACTGGCCGTACACCACTGGTGATCGTCGAGGGGACACTGAATAGTGCACGGTACATCCAAACCGTCATCGAACCCATCGTTCTACCATTCCTAGACCGGCAAGGGAACTTGCTGTTCCAACAGGACAATGCACGTCCGCATGTATCCCGTGCCACCCAACGTGCTCTAGAAGGTGTAAGTCAACTACCCTGGCCAGCAAGATCTCCGGATCTGTCCCCCATTGAGCATGTTTGGGACTGGATGAAGCGTCGTCTCACGCGGTCTGCACGTCCAGCACGAACGCTGGTCCAACTGAGGCGCCAGGTGGAAATGGCACGGCAAGCCGTTCCACAGGACTACATCCAGTATCTCTACGATCGTCTCCATGGGAGAATAGCAGCCTGCATTGCTGCGAAAGGAGGATATACACTGTACTAGTACCGACATTGTGCATGCTCTGTTGCCTGTGTCTATGTGCCTGTGGTTCTGTCAGTGTGATCATGTGATGTATCTGACCCCAGGAATGTGTCAATAAAGTTTCCTCTTCCTGGGACAATGAATTCACGGTGTTCTTAATTCAATTTCCAGGAGTGTATGAAGGAAACTGTAAATCATCATACTATGGACATGCAATCGTTGAAGGATCCTATGAATACAGGAACAGTAAAGGTCCATGAAACTGAAAAAAATTGAAGATTTAAATAACTCCCCTTGTAAATATTAAGGAAAGAAAATCTCTGGAAGAAAGCGCTACAACAGTTCTGCGATTAATAAGTATAGTAAATGCAAATGTTGACGAGACTGAAAGAATTTGAGACATGTGAAGAGAAATGCACTTGCATTAACATGAATAAGTCTGCGAGACTGTAAAATTCACATACTATCGTGAAAGTTTAGCATACAACAGCACATCGACAAATGGCGAGTCATCATGGGGCAGTAGGCTCTTAATACTGCTAAAATTAGGACGTTTCAGAGGCATCATTCTCTTTTGGAAACGTTAATGCCAGTAACTGAAAATCTTAAACATCTCTCACCTATGATGGATGGAGGCAGGAGAGGAGGACCAGAGGAGGAGGAGGAGAAGAAGAAGAAGAAGAAGAAGAAGGATTTGCCATTATCCATTACATTACTCATAAGTTTAAGCAAAATACACTGAAGCCCCAAAGAAACTGGTACAGGCATACGCATTCAAATACAGAGTTATGTAAACAAGCAGAATACGCCGATTAGGTCGGCAACGCCTATATAAGACAAGTGTGTGGCGCATTTGTTAGATCGCTTACAGCTGCTACAATGACAGCTTATCAAGAATTAAGTGAGTTTGACAGATGGGGCGCGGAATTTCCGAGGTAGCAATGAAGTGGGGGTTTTCCCGTACGGCCATTTCAAGTGTGTACCGGGAATATCAGGAATGCGGTAATACATCAAATCTGCGACACCGCTGCGGCCAGAAAAAGATCCTGCAAGAACGCGACCAACGACGACTGAAGAGAATCGTTAAACCTGACAGAAGTGCAACACTTCCGTAAATTGCTGCAGATTTAAATTTTGGGCCATCAACAAGTGTCAGTGTGCGAGCCATTCAACGAAATATCGACATGGGCTTTGGAAGCCGAAGTCCCACTCGTGTACCCTTGATGACTGCACGACAGAAAGCTTTACGCCTCGCCTGGGTCCGTCAACACCGACATTGGACTGTTGATGTATGGAAACATGTTGCCTGGTCAGACGAGTCTCGTTTCAAATTGTATCGAATGGATGGACGTGTACTTCTCTGGAGACAACCTCATGAATCTATGACCCTGCATGTCAGCAGGGGACTGTTCAAGCTGGTGGTGGCTCTGTAATAGTGTGGGGCGTGTGTAGTGGGAGTGATATGGGACTCACATAGGACTATGACGAGTGGACGTAAGCAAGCATCCTGTCTGATAACCTGCGTTCATTCATATCCATTGGGCATTCCGACGGACTTGGGCAATTCCAGCAGGACAATGCGTCACCCCACAGGTCCAGAATTGTTACAGAGTGGCTCTTCTGCGTTTAAACACTGCCGCTGGACACCAGCCTCCCCATTCATGAACATTATTGAGCATATCCGGGATACCTTGCAACGTGTTGTTCAGAAGAGATCTCCACCCCCTCGTACTCTTACGGATTTATGGACAGCCCTGCAGGATTCATGCTGCCAGTCCCGTCCAGCACTACTTCAGACATTAGACTAGTCCATGCCACGTCGTGTTGCGGCACTTCTGCGTGCTCTCTGGGGTTCTACACGATATTGGGCAGGTGTACCAGTTTTTTGGCTCTTCAGTGCACATGTTACATACTGGGTCAGCACGGATAACCTGCACTAAAGCACTCACTGAAGTTTGGGGATAAAAAAATCGGAAAGAACGTTTGGTCTGGTGACTCCAATATTCTTAAAAAGTCGATATTTGACTTGTATTTGCCAGGACAGATACAGACTACGCTGTACTGAATGTGGGCTCAGGACTGTTAATCAATTCCGAAATCTTTGCACATGAAGAATGACGTGGTACATGGTAACAGCACTGGAACTTTTCAGGTGTCTACTTACTGGCATGAAAGACCCAGGACACCGTGTTTACAGTTGGATATAGTGCCATGGCTGCAGAAAAAGCGGTGATGGAATGGGCCCAGGCCAATTGTATGGCAACAAGAGTAGCATGGGTCCTTCAAGAAGGAGCGCACCATTAGGAGATCGTGTTACAGTCCAACTGGCTCTAACAAATAGACAGATGGCAACAGATGACTTCGGGCAGAGGTTACACGCAGTGTGTCAGCACGAACCACTGGGAATACATTTCTGATTCCGGGCTGAGATCCCGAGTTACTATGTGTCATTTACCACTGAAACCATAGCAGAGCCAACAGAGATATGCACAGAGTAAAGCCAGAGGCGAGAGGGTTACCGGTTTCTGAAATAACCGATTTTTGGTTTTTTATTCCTGTAATTTTTGTAATAAGCGTTTGGTTTTTTATTCCTGTAATTTTTGTAATAAGCATAGAAATCGAACAAAGATTGAAAAAATTTGACTCTCTCAGCATCAGGATACATAGACTCAAAATTATAAATTAAACAGGCAAATAAAAGAAAATCTAGTCCGTCCACCGTTCGCTGCTGTTCTCAAAAAGCTATAATTGGTTGCATACAAAAAAAAAAGTCAGCAATATTCTCCTACTACGCTCTGAAATCGTGCTCAAAAGCAATTAAAGACAACATCGAATTACAAATTGAGAATAGAGCTAATTGAGGTAGGGAAGCAATAAAGCTACTAGGTATCGCATTATGAAGTAATGAGATAAACAAGCATAGCAGGTGCCGAGTGTATAAAACAATGTGAGACAGAAGCATGGGAAACTACAAGTAAGAGCAAAGAAGATATACGAGATATTATTGTTTTCGTCTTCAGTCCGAAGAATGCACCATACTCTATCCCGTGCAAGCCTCTTCACCTCTGCATTCTTATTGCAGCCTGTATCCACATGAATCTGCTTACTGTAGACAAGGCAGCGCCTCCCATTGCAATTTTTTGCCTCTCACGCATTCCTCTATTACCTAACTCACGACTCTTTGACACCTCAGGACGTGTCTTATCAAACGATTTCTGTTCCTATCCAACTGTTCTTGCAAGTCCTTTGCTGACTCTGACAGAACTGCAGTGTCATCGGCAAAGTTCAAAGTTTTTGATTTCTTTTCCCACAACTTTAATTCTCTTTCCAAATATCTCTTTGGTTTCCTTCACTGCTTGCTCAATGTACGGATTGCATGAGACAGGGGGTAGGGTACAACCCTGCCTCATTCGATTCTCAACTACTTCTTCCCTTTCATGTTTTTCGACCACTATAACTGCACTGTAATTTCTGTACAAGTTGCAAATAGCCTTATGTTCCCTGTATTTCATTCCGGCTACCGTCGAAGAACAATGGGTGTAGGCCAGCCAACGCTGTCGAAAGCTACCTCTGTATCTAATAATGTAATAAACGTAGATTTGTCTCTGTTCAGTCTATTTTCTAAGATACGTCGTAGGGTGAGATCGCATCACGTCTTCCTGCATTTCTCCACAACCCGAACTGATCTTCTCCGAGGTCAGCTTTTATCAGTTTTTCTATTTTTCTGTAAATAATTTAGGGAAGAATATTGCAACCATGACTTAGTAAACTGATGTTCGGCAGTATACACAAATGTCTGCACGTGTCGTTTTTCGAAACGGAGTTGTAAGAGCTATTGAAATGGAACACTCAAGGACTGGCTGTGGAGTAACATAGAGGGATAGGTAAATAAAAAACCGGGAAATAGTAGTGATAATAGGATTAGAGCTGATATTATAGACATAAATGATACAAAAAGAAACTGACAGACTAAAAATTACCTTGAGAATACTCAAAAGGAGTGTTCAGCGCCATTACTGTTTACATTACATATAAATGATATAGTCCACAGTTTGTAGTCTAGTGGTTAGCATAGCTAGATCTTGGTGTCTTGCGTTCGATTCCAGGTTGGGTCGTAGATTTGCTTCACTCGGGGACTGGGCGCGGTCTGTGTTGTCCTCATCATCTCATCGACGCACAAATCACCCAAGTGCCATAAAATAGAATGAATTGGAGCAGGCAGCTGAACAAGTCAAGACAGCCAGTAATGCAGTACGATCATTTTATTTCAACGGCTAACATCGAAATTACTGTGAGGCACTTCACGGCTGTAGCACCTGCGTAATGATTCCGTGATGTTAAAAGCTTTCAGGGACGGTAGAGAAGTGTAAATGTATCTATTTAATGTAAGGGACCATGGTCCAGAAACGGCAGAGTCGAAAGTTATAAACCAAGTCATTCTACCACCTCTGACACTGGAATACGTGCATCAGTACTGTTGTTGCAAAGATTGTAGGGTATGCTACTTTCACAGGTGTTAGTGTGGACCAAAACTAGAAAAAAAGCCCAGTAAACATGAGCCCTAAAATGCATAACTTAACAGCTATGAGCACTTGTTCAGTAGAAGAGATGTTTTTCACACTATTGAAGATGAACAAGTGGTTATAGCTCTTCAGTTATGCGTTTTAGAGCCAGTGCTTACGAACTTTTTTCTGGTTCTGGTCCATACTACAGTCCCTTCCTGAAAATTGTCTACCACACAAACTTAGCAACAAAAATAGCGATACATGTATTCCAGTGTCAGCGACATAAGAACGATTTTCACATATAACTGCCGACTAGGTAGTTCCGGTACAACGGTCGCTTACATATAATAGATGTATTAACCCTTCTCCATCATCCCTGAAAGTTTATAGCATCATCACTGAATCATCCCGCATAGGAAAGCTTCAACGTCACAAGATTGTAGCGAAGGTGCGAGCATATGCAATAGCTTCGGAGATATGTGACTGGCTAGAACATTCTTAAGTAACAGAACCCCAGTATGTTGTCCTCGACGGCAAATGCTCATCAGAGACAAGAGTATCGTGAGCAGCGTCCCAGGGAAGTGTGATAGGACCACTGTTGTTCTCTGTATTGACAAATGATTTGGCGGACAAGGTGAGCAGCAATCTGCGGTTGTTTGCTGATGATGCTGTGGTGTACGGTAAGGTGTCAAAGTTGAGTGGCTGTAGCAAGATACAAGACAACTTACACAAAATTTCCATTTGGTGTGATGAATGGGCCGGCCTTGGTGGCCGAGCGGTTATAGGCGCTGCAGTCTAGAACGGCGCGACCGCTACGGTCGCAGGTTCGAATCCTGCCTCGGGCATGGATGTGTGTGATGTCCTTAGGTTAGTTCTGTTTAAGTAGTTCTAAGTTCTAGGGGACTGATGACCACAAAAGTTAAGTCCCGTAGTGCTCAGAGCCATTTGAACCATTTCTTTTGTGATGAATAGCAGATAGCTCTAAAAGTGAAAAAATGTAAGTTAATGCGGATGAGTAGCTAGAACAAACGTTTAATGTTCGGATACAGTATTACTAATTACCAGCTTGACAGTGCCAGGTCGTTTAAATACCTGGGCGTAACGTTGCAAAAAGATATGAAATGGTACGAGCATGTGAGAATTGTGGTCGACTTATTGGGAGAATTTTAGGTTCGAATCCTGCCTCGGGCATGGATGTGTGTGATGTCCTTAGGTTAGTTCTGTTTAAGTAGTTCTAAGTTCTAGGGGACTGATGACCACAGAAGTTAAGTCCCATAGTGCTCAGAGCCATTTGAACCATTTCTTTTGTGATGAATAGCAAATAGTTCTAAAAGTGAAAAAATGTAAGTTAATGCGGATGAGTAGCTAGAACAAACGTTTAATGTTCGGATACAGTATTACTAATTACCAGCTTGACAGTGCCAGGTCGTTTAAATACCTGGGCGTAACGTTGCAAAAAGATATGAAATGGTACGAGCATGTGAGAATTGTGGACGACTTATTGGGAGAATTTTAGGTTCGAATCCTGCCTCGGGCATGGATGTGTGTGATGTCCTTAGGTTAGTTCTGTTTAAGTAGTTCTAAGTTCTAGGGGACTGATGACCACAAAAGTTAAGTCCCATAGTGCTCAGAGCCATTTGAACCATTTCTTTTGTGATGAATAGCAGATAGCTCTAAAAGTGAAAAAATGTAAGTTAATGCGGATGAGTAGCTAGAACAAACGTTTAATGTTCGGATACAGTATTACTAATTACCAGCTTGACAGTGCCAGGCCGTTTAAATACCTGGGCGTAACGTTGCAAAAAGATATGAAATGGTACGAGCATGTGAGAATTGTGGTCGACTTATTGGGAGAATTTTAGGTTCGAATCCTGCCTCGGGCATGGATGTGTGTGATGTCCTTAGGTTAGTTCTGTTTAAGTAGTTCTAAGTTCTAGGGGACTGATGACCACAGAAGTTAAGTCCCATAGTGCTCAGAGCCATTTGAACCATTTCTTTTGTGATGAATAGCAGATAGCTCTAAAAGTGAAAAAATGTAAGTTAATGCGGATGAGTAGCTAGAACAAACGTTTAATGTTCGGATACAGTATTACTAATTACCAGCTTGACAGTGCCAGGTCATTTAAATACCTGGGCGTAACGTTGCAAAAAGATATGAAATTGTACGAGCATGTGAGAATTGTGGTCGACTTATTGGGAGAATTTTAGGTTCGAATCCTGCCTCAGGCATGGATGTGTGTGATGTCCTTAGGTTAATTAGCTTTGTCTGATGACCTCATGTTAAGTCCCATAGAGCTTAGAGCGATTTGAACCATTTTTGTGACTTTTAGGAAAGACTGGTTCACCTGTAAAGGAGGTCGCATATAGGGCGCTGGTGCGACCTGTTCTTGAGTATTGCTCGAGTCTTTGGGATGCAGATTGAAGGAAGACATCGAAGCAATTCAGAGGCGGGCTGCTAGATTTGTTACCGGTTGGTTCGAACAACACACAAGTGTTACGGATATGCTTCGGGAACTCAAACGGGAATCCCTGGAGGGAAGGCGGCGTTCTTTTCGAAAAACAATATTAACAAAATTTAGAGAATCGGCATTTGAAGCTGACTGCCGAGCGATTCTACTGCCGGCAACATACAATGCACGCAAGGACCACGAAGATAAGATACGAGAAATTAGGGCTCACACTGAGGCATACAAACAGTCGTTTCTCACTCGCTCTGTTTGCGGGAGGAACAGGAAAGGAAATGATCAGTGGTGGTACAGGGTACCCTAAATATAGTGTCTTGCGAGGTATCTATGTAAATGTAGATTTAGTTGTTGATGAGCTGTAGATGTAGAAGAGCAGGAAGACCTGCAGACGTTCGATTCGTGGAAGTGACTGACCGTGGAGCATGGACAAAGGTAAATGTAACGTACTGTGACTAAATATCCGGAGAGTTCCATTACAGAATTTGCAATAAATAATCAGATACAGTGGTCCTTCTCCTAGCTCTACTTCATGTCTTCACAGGGTCTGATTTGGCAGTTCTAGCTGCAGATGGTAGCTGGTTTCCATTTCTCCCACCACTCCTCCACCCTCTCTGCTCTCGGCACCGAATTTGTGCAGTATGTGTGTAGTTTTATTGTTGTTGTTGTGGACTTCAGTCTGAAGAGTGGGTAGATGCAGCTTTCCATGCTGCTCAATCCTGCACAAGCCTCTTCACCTCCGAATAAGTACTGCAACCCACCTTCTAAATTTGCTTATTGTATTCTCCTCTTCGTCCCCTGTGAGATTTTACCCCCCCTTCCCCCCCCCCCCCCCCTCATCTACCACAACACACACACACACACACACACACACACACACACACACGCACTTCCCTCCAATACTAATTTGGTGACCCCCTGATGTCCCAGAATGTGACCTAACTGATCCCTTCTTGCCACAAATTTCTTTTCTCCCCTGTTCTGTTCAGTACTTCTTCATTACTTATCTGATCTAATCAATATTTAGCATTCTTCTGACACAGCACACCTCAAAAGCTTACATTCTCTTCTCTTCTTAACTGTTGATCGTCCATTCCATACAAATACTTTCAGAAACGACTTCTTGACACTTAAATTAATATTGGATGTTAACACATTTCTCTTCTTCAGAAACGCTTTTCTAGCCGTTGCCAGTGTACATTTTATATCCTCTCTACTTCTGCCAACATCAGTTGTTTTACTGCCCAAATAACAAATTTTATTTACTGTGTTAAGTGTCTCGCTTCCTAATCTAATTCCCTCAGCTTCACCTGATTTAATTCAGCTGCGTTCGATTATCCTTGTTTTGCTTTTCGTGTCCTTCATCTCATGTCTTACTTTCAAGACAATGTTTATTCCGTTCAGTTTCTCTTCCAAATCCTTTGCTATGAAAGAATTGTAATGTCGTCGGCAAACCTGAAAGTTCTTATATCTTCTTCCTCGTCTTTAATTTCTCCTTCGGTTTCCTTTACTGCTTCCTCAATGTAGAGACTGAATAACACTGCGGGTAGGCCACAATCCCGTCTCAATTCTTCATCAATCACTGTTGCCCTTTCATGCCCCTCAACTCTTACAACTGCCATGTGGTTTCTGTACAAATTGTAAACAGCCTTTCGCATCGTATCTTTCAACTCTGCTAACTTCATAATTTCAAAAAAAGTACTTTACTCAACATTGTGAAAAGGTTTCTCGTGAGGCTACAAATGCTATGAACAAGGTTCGCTTCTCCTTAGCCTACCTTCTAGCCGGCCGCTGTGGCCAAGCGGTTATAGGCGCTTCAAATGGTTCAAATGGCTCTGAGCACTATGAGACTTAACTTCTGAGGTTATCAGTCCCCTAGAACTTAGAACTACTTAAACCTAACTAACCTAAGGACTTCACACACATCCATGCCAGAGGCAGGATTCGAACTTGCTACCGTAGGGGTCGCGCGGTTCCAGACTGTAGCGCCTAGAACCACTCGGCCACTCCGGCCGGCCTAGGCGCTTCATTCCGGAAGCGCGCTACTGCTACGGTCGCAGGTTCGAATCCTGCCTCGGGCATGAATGTGTGTGATGTCTTCAGGTTTGTTAGCTTTAAGTAGTTCTGAGTCTAGTGGACTGATGACCTCCGATGTTAAGTCCCATAGTGCTTAGAGCTATTTGAACTATCTTCTAAGTTAAGTTCAAATGGTTCAAATGGCTCTGAGCACTATGGGACTTAACATCTGTGGTCATCAGTCCCCTAGAACTTAGAACTACTTAAACCTAACCAACCTAAGGACACCACACACATCCATGCCCGAGGCAGGATTCGAACCTGCGACCGTAGCAGTCGCGCGGTTCCGGACTGCGCGCCTAGAACCGCTAGACCACTGCGGCCGGCTAAGTTAAGTGTTAATAGCATACACATGTGCAAGAACGCTGTTCAGAATGTTCGCGAATCGTGTAACTGAGACGGGACGTGGTTACCAGCACGACATTCACCCATTGGAATGTGGGAAACCACCTAAAAACCACGTCCAGGCTACTCGCCACGCCACCCCTCTTCGTTAATCCGCCGCGGAGATTCGATCCCTGGCTAATACGCCTCCCCGACTCCCGGAAGCGGTGTGCTAACGCGAGCGGCTGTGTATGCGGGTAAGATAAACGGATACAGTAACAACCGAAAAATAGGTAGGAGCAACCATCCCGTGCGACCCAAAGAGGAACGGCTAGAACAAATTAGTCATTCGAAAAGCAAACAAGAGGCTGCGATCAGTGGGAAAGGTACGTAAGTGATCCACGAAAGGAGTGACTTGCAAAACACTTGTCCGACCGGCTCTTGAGTGTTGCTCGTCAGCGTTACGAAGACGCTCAGCTGGTTCCGGGGGAAGGCGCTACAGGAGAGGTGTTGTGCGTCACGGAGAGTTTTACTGTTTAACTTACGACAGCGAACGTTCCCGGAAGGGTGAGCCAAAGGATTACTTCCTCCAACGTACGTCTTTCAGAATGGCTACAGCAGGAAAATCAAAGGAAGTTTAGCTCGTACGGACGCGTACTACTGTCATTGCTCCGGCGTACTATGCCATTCCATGGCAATGGCGCAGCAGCCTCTCGTGATATACGTTCAGCAATGAAAACAGTCTAGGTCGCAGATGAGCGCAGAAGTTGTATCAACGTGTTAATAATCTTTCTGAAAAGGCCTTGTCGCAGTGGATACACCGGTTCCCGTCAGATCACCGAAGTTAAGCGCTGTCGGGCGTGGCAGGCACTTGGATGGGTCACCATCCAGGCCGCCATGCGCTGTTGCCATTTTTCGGACTGCACTCAGCCCCGTGATGCCAATTGAAGAGCTACTCGACCGAATAGTAGCGGCTCCGATCAAAGAAAACCGTCATATCGACCGGGAGAGCGGTGTGCTGACCACACAACCCTCCTATCCGCATCCTCAACTGAGGATGACATGGCGGTCGGAAGGTCCAGATGGGCCACTTGTGGCCTGATGACGGAGTGCTTAATAAACATACTGCTGTCGTTTGCAATCTGGACTGCTTTTCTTACAGACAATAGGAAAGAGGTGAAACGATAGCTGTTCCAGAAGTACGTCGCAATGTGTAAAACTTCGAGTGCCAACAATGTGAAAAAATAAAGTTTTAAAATTTTTCACAAAAGTAACCTTTAGTATCATAGTAAGCAATGTATACAAGAAGAAAAAAATGGACAAAAATTAAACACTCAATTGATTTAACGAAGTTGTTTCACTTTGGAACCACTAGGTCATACAGTTTTCAACCACCCATTATTTCAGGTAATACATTTGAAAGCTAAATCACGTTGTTGCTGGGCACAATTACACATCTCAAAACTTCAACGAACTCATAATTCCTAAAACAAATTATAGATCTAAGTAGCAAACAAAAATTGACTCAAATTTTATAACTAGATTTTGCATCAAAACTACATACTACCCCAGTGGTTTCATTTCGAAACAACTCATAAAATCAGTAGTACAAATTCAGATTTACATTACGTTAACTTTAGACGTAATTATTTTCACCGTCAGTGATTTCCTCAATATGGCTACCATAAAAAATCCTACAATCACGTAGCAAATTCTCCGCACTGACTGTGAACACTTTTATAACTTACTATTAACAATGCACTACATCCGTAGAAGTACGTCAGTGTACTACTAGATGACTCTGTCTTACAAGAGCATCGGGTGTTTCAACCTAAGGCGCTGGCACAAAAAAAAAAATAAATAAATAAATAAATAAAATAAAAATAAAAATAAAAAATAAAAATGAAAAAGGCAGAAATCACTGCCTCTGATAGTGTCAAAGAACTTCATTGTCGGTTGTAAGTAACAGTCTGTTGCAATCAAATGAAACAACAGGATTAGACAAAATTCTTCACGAATCCCTCAAATCACTGGAGGAAGTGTGAATCGAGAGGGTATTCAAGTTAGTGTTTTGAAGCTATGAGACTGTATACGTACCGTTATAATTTCGGGAAAATAACGTCTACACAATTGTGAAGAAAGTAAAGCCAGATAAGTCCGAGAACTATCACACAGTCAGCTTAACAGCTCATGGATACGAATGGCTGACAGGAATAATATCGCAGAAGAATGGAACTATGGATGTGCTAGACGACGATCAGTTCGGCTTTCGAAAAGGAAGCCTTCAGGACAATAAAGACTCATTCATAGGTTTCTGTCGATTCAAAAAAAGATCTCAGCTATATAAAATGGCGTACAACGTTTGAAATTCTGACAAAAATAGGAGGAAGCTATGGAGAAAGAGGGGTGTTATACGATATCTCCACCACTAGCCAGTTAAATTGCTACACCAAGAAGAAATGCAAATGATAAACGGGTATTCATTGGACAAATATATTATACTACAACTGACATGTGATTACATTTTCAAGCAGTTTCGGTGCATAGATCCTGAGAAATCAGTACCCAGAACAACCACCTCTGGCCGTAATAACGGCCTTGATACGTCTGGGCATTGAGTCAAACAGAGCTTGGATTGCGTGTACAGGTACAGCTGCCCATGCAGTTTCAACACGATACCACAGTTCATCAAGAGTAGTGACTGGCGTATTGTGACGAGCCAGTTGCTCGGCCACCATTGACCAGACGTTTTCAATTGGTGCGAGATATGGACAATGTGCTGGCCAGGGCAGCAGTCGAACGTTTTCTGTATCCAGAAAGGCAACATGCTTTGCATTATCCTGCTGAAATGTAGGGTTTCGCAGCGATCGAATGAAGGGTAGAGCCACGAGTCGTAACTCATCTGAAATGTAACGTCCACTGTTAAAAGTGCCGTCAATGCTAACAAGAGGTGACCGAGACGTGTAACCAATGGCACCCCATACCATGACATCGGGTGATACGCCAGTATGGCGATGACGAATACACGCTTCCAATATGCGTTCACCGCGATGTCTCGCCAAACACGCCTGTGACCATCATGATGCTGTGAACAGAACCTGGATTCATCCGAACAAATGACGTTTTGCCATTCGTGCACCCAGGTTCGTCGTTGAGTACACCATCGCAGGCGCTCCTGTCTGTGATGCAGCGTCAAGGGTAACCGCAGCCATGGTCTCCGTGCTGCTGCAAACGTCGTCGAACTGTCCGTGCAGATGGTTGTTGTCTTGCAAACGTCCCCATCTGTTGACTCAGGGATAGAGACGTGGCTGCACGATCCGTTACAGCCGTGCGGATAAGATGCCTGTCATCACGACTGCTAGTGATACGAGGCCGCTGGGACCCACCACGGTGTTACGTATTACCCTCCTGAACCCACCGTTCCATATTCTGCTAACAGTCATTGGATCTGGACGAACGCGAGCAGCAATGTCGCGATACGATAAACCGCAATCGCGATAGACTACAATCCGACCTTTATCAAAGTTACAATTTTAATGGCCAGTAGTGTAATAACCACGGAGTTGCACGTTGTACATTCTTGCTCGATGGTTGTAAAGACGACGCATTGTAGGCGAAGTCAGTCGTGCTGCAGCATTCGCCGTTGCTGCCGTGTAGAGCGGTCACAGCGACGTGCTCACCATGTTGGCAAATCTGCATACGTGGGAGCTACGACGATCTGCGATGGAGCAAGAAGATTGCTGAATTCTGGACCGGTTGTGCCTGGCGGGATCCAGTGAGCTCAGGATACAGGGATTACACGAAACATTCGTAGATTGGGGCCAGTACCACAATTTTTAATACACATTCCCTAAAAAGAATTTAATTAGAAGGTAGTAGTAATCACTTGCAACACTAGTTTACATCAGTTGGTTCGGCGATAGCTGTGGGTTACGTAGTATACATTTTTGCGTTGTGACACAGAAAGTCTAGTGTATCATTTTTGTTCATGCACTTTTCTGTCAGTTGACATCAACGCCGTTACCGCACAAACACGTTCATGTTAGTTTCGGTGTCCGCACATTCATTAGTGTTCTCAGGATACCGTACATTACACATGTTTCGAACCTGCGACCGTAGCAGTCACGCGGTTGCGGACTGAAATGCCTAGAACAGCACGGCCACCGCGGCCGGCCGACATTAATTTCGTTGCGTGGGTGTTTGCGGTAGAGAAGCCTAGCTTTCCAGTGTTTTTTCAGTATGTAATGCGAGTTTAGTCATTACTACTGGAGCTAAGGACATCGCTGACTGTTTTTACCTCACACAAACTGGTGTGTACCGTTGAAAGTAGTGTTCTAGAATTAGTGCAGAATACGAACCTGCTTATGGCACAATGTTGCCATTTCACTACTATCGGACAAAAATATCAATAGTTTTATCACTTCTTTTTAAAAACACGACCCACAATAGCTTACTGTTTATCTTTGCAAACTACATGCTAGGCATAAACAGAAAATTATTTTATACTACAAATCATTGCATTTGTACAAAACTTAAAATCTACTGATAAGAAAAAGTTTATCATCTGTATGACTTGTGCCTTACTTTCTTTACTTAGAATTGCAAAGCCAAAGAAATGGAATAATTGCATCCATTAAAATACTACTACGATGACATCAAAATAACTTTCTTGTTACTTTTCTCTTCATAATATTAATGAAATGACTTTACTTAAAAGATTATTCCCGAACTTATGCTACTAATGTGAAAGTTTGTTGTTCAGCAAAAGATTTACTTAAGACCTTACCCCCTCCCCCCCCCCCCCCCCCCATGAAACATGGGCCTTGCCGTTGGTGGGGAGGCTTGCATGCCTCAGCGATACAGATAGCCGTACCGTAGGTGCAACCACAACGGAGGGGTATCTGCTGAGAGGTCAGACAAATGTGTGGTTCCTGAAGAGGGGCAGCAGCATTTTCAGTAGTTGCAGGGGCAACAGTCTGGATGATTGACTGATCTGGCCTTGTAACACTAACCAAAACGGCCTTGCTGTGCTGGTACTGCGAACGGCTGAAAGCAAGGGGAAACTACAGCCATAATTTTTCCCGAGGACATGTAGCTTTACTGTATGGTTAAATGATGATGGCATCCTCTTGGGTAAAATATTCCGGAGGTAAAATAGTCCCCAATTCGGACCTCCGGGCGGGGACTACTCAGGAGGACGTCGTTATCAAGAGAAAGAAAACTGGCGTTCTATGGATCGGAGCGTGGGATGTCAGATCCCTTAATCGGGCAGGTAGGTTAGAAAACTTAAAAAGGGAAACGGATAGGTTAAAGTTACATATAGTGGGAATTAGTGAAGTTCGGTGGCAGGAGGAACAGGTGAATACACGGTCATAAATACATAATCAAATAGGGGTAATGCAGGAGTAGGTTTAATAATGAATAAAAAAATAGGAATGCGGGTAAGCTACTACAAACAGCATAGTGAACGCATTATAGTGCCCGAGATAGACACGAAGCCCATGCCTACTACAGTAGTAGAAGTTTATATGCCAACTAGCTCTGCAGATGATGAAGAAATTGATGAAATTTTTGCTGAGATAAAAGAAATTATTCAGGTAGTGAAGGGAGATGAAAATTTAATAGTCATGTGTGAATGGAATTCGGCAGTAGGAAAAGGGAGAGAAGTAAACGTAGTAGGTGAATATGGGTTGGGGGTAAGAAATGAAAGAGGAAGCCGTCTGGAAGAATTTTGCACAGAGCATAATTTAATCATGGCTAACACTTGGTTCAAGAATCATAAAAGAAGGTTGTATACCTGGAAGAATCCTGGAGATACTAAAAGGTATCAGATATATTAAATTATGGTAAGACAGATTTAGGAACCAGGTTTTAAATTGTAAGACATTTCCAGGGGCAGATGTGGATTCTGACCACAATCTATTGGTTATGAACTGCAGATTGAAACTGAAGAAACTACAAAAAGGTGGAAATTTAAGGAGATGGGACCTGGATAAATTGACTAAACCAGAGGTTGTACAGAATTTGAGGCAGAGCATAAGGGAAAAATTGAGAGGAATGGGGGAAAGAAATACAGTAGAAGAAGAATAGGTAGCTATGAGGGATGAAGTAGTGAAGGCAGCAGAGGATCAAGTGGGTAAAAAGACGAGGGCTAGTAAAAATCCTTCGGTAAGAGAAGAAATGCTGAATTTAATTGATGAAAGGAGAAAATATAAAACTGCAGTAAATGAAGCAGGCAAAATACAAACGTCTCAAAAATGAGATCGACAGGAAGTGCAGAATGGCTAAACAGGGATGGCTACGGGACAAATGTAACGATGTAGAGACTTATCTCACTAGGGGTAAGATAGATACTGCCTACAGGAAAATTAAAGAGACCTTCGGAGAAAAGAGAACCACTTGTATGAATATCAAGAGCTCAGATGGAAACCCAGTTCTAAGCAAAGAAGGGAAAGCAGAAAGGTGGAAGCAGTATATGGAGGGTCTATACAGGGGCTATGTTCTTCAGGACAATATTATGGAAATGGAAGAGGATGTAGATGAAGATGAAATGGGAGATACGAAACTGCGTGAAGAGTCAAAACAAGGCCCCGGGAGTAGACAACATTCCATTGGAACTACTGACGGCCTTGGGAGAGACAGTCCAGACAAAACTCTACCATCTGGTGAGGAAGATGTATGAGACAGGCGAAATACCCTCAGACTTCAAGAAAAATATAATAATTCCAATTCCAAAGAAACCAGGTGTTGATAGATGTGAAAATTACCGAACTGTCAGTTTAATAAGTCACAGCTGCCAAATACTAGCGCGAATTCTTTACAGACGAATGGAAAAACTGGTAGAAGCCGACCACGGGGAAGATCAGTTTGGATTCCGTAGAAATGGTGGAACACGTGAGGCAATACTGATCCTACGACTTATCTTAGAAAATAGATTAAGGAAAGGCAAACCTACTTTTCTAGTAATTGTAGACTTAGAGAAAGCTTTTGACAATGTTGACTGGAATACTCTCTGACAAATTCTGAAGGTGGCAGGGGTAAAATACAGGGAGCGAAAGGCTATTTGCAATTTGACCAGAAACCAGATGGTAGTTATAAGAGTTGAGGGGCATGAAAGGGAAGCAGCGGTTGGGAAGGGAGTGAGATAGGGTTGTAGCCTCTCCCCAATGTTATTCACTCTGTATATTGAGCAAGCAGTAAAGGAAACAAAAGAAAAATTCGGAGTAGGTATTAAAATCCACAGAGAAGAAATAAAAACATTGAGGTTCGCCGATGACGTTGTAGTTCTGTCAGAGACAGCAAAGGACTTGGAAGAGCAGTTCAACGGAATGGACAGTGTCTTGAAAGGAGGATATAAGATGAACATCTACAAAGGAAAACGAGGATAATGGAATGTAGTCGAATTAAATCGGGTGATCCCGCGAGAATTGTATTAGGAAATGAGACGCATAAATTAGTAAACGAGTTTTGCTATTTGGGGAGCAAAATAACTGATGATGGTCGAAGTAGAGAGGATGTAAACGTAGACTGGCCATGGCAAGGAAAGCATTTCTAAGAAGAGAAATTTGTTAATATTGAGTATAGATTTAAGTGTCAGGAAGTCGTTTCTGAAAGTATTTGTATGGAGTGTAGCCATGTGTGGAAGTGAAACGTGTACAATAAATAGTTTGGACAAGAAGAGAATAGAAGCTTTCGAAATGTGGTGCTACAGAAGAATGCTGAAGATTAGATGGGTAGATCACATAACTAACGAGGAGGTGTCGAATAGAATTGGGGAGAAGAGAAGTTTGTGGCACAACTTGAGATCACAAATTTAGCATTGGATGGCAGCGTGGAGGGTAAAAATCGTAGAGGGAGAACAAGAGATGAATACACTAAGCAGATTCAGAAAGCTGTAGGTTGCAGTAAGTACTGGGAGATGAAGAAGCTTGCACAGGATAGAGTAGCATGGAGGGCTGGATCAAACCAGTCTCAGGACTGAAGACCTCAACAACAACAAGATCTTCTTATGCATATGAAGAAAATAAATTTATCTTAAGACTACTATGTACACTGTGAATTGTCTTACATACTAACATATTTACATATTCTCATAATATTTACGTAGATACATCCGCTATAGGAAATGTTTACTCAGCAAAATGTTTCTTTATATCTTGTAAAATGCCACGGATTTCATTCGATACAGCTTCTCTGTTGGCCCCCAGGACAGAATAAGTAGAGTGGCAAAATGTTTTGCCTGGCTTTACTTGCACTGTATACACATATCCTTTAATTATACTGGACTTTTCTTGAGAAACAGGTATATATTTATTTAAAAGGTCAATCAGTTATTTTTGTTGTACAGTGTTTAGATAAACTGAATCATAAACTTTGCTTCGTATTTCTTGTCTGCAAGACTGTAGATCAAATTGCTGTTGACTGGGCTGTGTTTGATCTGGCAACACAGGAAACTGCATCTCTTTCTTGTGAGAAATCTACTCCCCATATGCAGCTGACTGATAAACCTTCACAAACCAGGAATGTGCTCTCTATAGCTCAATTACCTGCCTCAACCAATACGTGAGTCTGCACTTTACTCCCTCTGACTTATTTCCAAACGCACCAATGATCTACAATTGTGTACCGGCAGCGTTTGTGGTGTCTGAAGTTCAAAAATCTTATTATAGAATTCTAAGGCCATACAATTTGTAGCCGCGCCTGTGTCAACAGTAACTGTGGTTGGTATTCCACCTACTAGTGCGTGTTATTCGATACTTGAGCATTACTGCCACCGTTCAATTTCGCTTCTTCATGCAACAGGTCATTACAATCAAGCGTTACGTCTGAATCTGGTGCATGAAGTAGTTTTTCTTTTATTGAGACTGGTAATTTTGAATTTAAAAGCCATATGGCCTCTTGTTCGGGTATTGGTTCATCCCAATATTTCGTCTTATTTATATACTTCTCAAAATATTTACGCAGTGTACCTGCTTTTACTACTGTACATCTCGGGATTATACACCTCACGCCTTAAACGTTCTTGAGTTTTTGCTGACCAATAATTATTTAGAAAAGCTTTATCGAATTCCTCATAAGTATGGCAATAATCTATTACTTCACTTGCCCGTAAGGCACCTAAAACTAAACTTAACTCCTTCCGAACAGGCCATGAAAGCCCAACGGTACCGACCAACCGCCGTGTCATCCTCAGCCCGCAGGCGTCACTGGATGCGGAGATGGAGGAGCATGTGGTCAGCACACTGCTCTGCCCATAAGGCACCATCACCTTGAAAGTGGATAGCGACAAACTGTGTTTTCTGTTTATCATTCCATATTTTTTTAGTATACCACGGAAGCTTTTGATAAAAATAACAGGGTGTGGTATTTTACTTTCGAATTGCCTGGCCACCCCCTGTTCTCAAACTAGGTGAACGGGTTGCGGACTAGGCATTGTTGCCGTGCAGCTCATTGATGTCGCTTCTCTAGATGTCACGGTCTGCGTCTCTGGCAACTTTTGACTCGTAAATCAGACTCGACTGCTGCGTTTTTTATCGCTGCGAGCTCCTTCCGTAACGTGTCTACTTCTGTGTAAGTGTCTGTTTCCGTTCACAAACATGTTCGGTGTTCTCACCCAACATATTTGCTACAGACAAAGCTTCGTGTGTCGCTTTCTTTACGGTTACAAGCAGTTCGTTCCGAAAACATTCTTGAAACTGGTTATCTTTCGTGTTCGTTACAAAGTCAAGAGTAAACCGATTCCCTTACTCTACAATCTTCGCTTGTACAGGTTTCTCTTGTTTGCGAGTGCCTGTACCTGTGTAGCCATTTGCTGCTCAGAATTTTCTGATGTACTTTGTGCTGCATTAACTTGTGCAACCTGCTTGGCTACATCATTCACAGCTTCGGGCAAGTTCTTGTATGTTTTTCGCATTTCGTTAAATTTATCAGTAATATTTTTGAAGTTAGTTTCAATTTTACTGAATTTTCTATCAAGTTCGTCACGAATTTCTGTGGCAACATTTTCTTGTTTCTGATGGGCTATGGCATTCAAATTTTCGTTTACTAATGTGATTATATTATTTTGAATTTCAGTGGCCGCAGTTTGAAGTTTTCTATTTAAACTGTCAGTCTGATTTTGAAGTTTTGCGTCTAAACTGTCAGTCACATTTTTTACTTTTGCATCTAACCTGTCTGTTACAGTTTTCCGAACTTCTATGAAGTGTGCATTTTGTTCATGAACAGCGCGATGTAAAGCTTGCATCTATTCTTTGAAAAATGTGAACAGTTCTGCGAAATTAGTAAGTACTGATTCACTCTGGGCGGGTTCTTCAGTATATTCGTATGTGGGTGCATTTTCATCCGCCGATAATTCATTATTTTGAGTTTCGTGACTCGCCATATTTTGCTCGTCACTGTCTACGTCTGACTCTACTCCGGGCGGTGTAGCCATTTTAATGTTTTTACCAACTTTGCCCATGAATTATAAAGAAAATACACCACACTGAATTTAATAAATAAAAAGTTACACATGGCAAATGTTATTTAATAATAATTACTGTTAATGGATACCGATTTACGATAAAACAATCTAGCGACGATTCTCAGTCGTTCTAGAAAGCGGCCATCTTGACGACATAACGTTTTGCAAAATTCGCCAAAAAAATTTGCAAGCTATTGTGAGCAGATTTTCATTTTTTCTTTTTTTTAACAGTCCCTAACAGACTTTTACACACCAGAGCAAAGGAAAACAGTAATGTTCTTACCTCCTTTCTTACTGCGCTTCAGCAACGTCTCGAGTTGTGGACCTTTAAGGATTGTGCTCCACATCTCATATTGCCCAGCTTGTTGAAATTGTCTCGTATCTCGTTTCAGTCGTTTTTCATATAACAAAAATATACAATTTTTTTAGATACCAAAATTACAGTAATACATACACTCCTGGAAATTGAAATAAGAACATCGTGAATTCATTGTCCCAGGAAGGGGAAACTTTATTGACACATTCCTGGGGTCAGATACATCACATGATCACACTGACAGAACCACAGGCACATAGACACAGGCAACAGAGCATGCACAATGTCGGCACTAGTACAGTGTATATCCACCTTTCGCAGCAATGCAGGCTGCTATTCTCCCATGGAGACGATCGTAGAGATGCTGGATGTAGTCCTGTGGAACGGCTTGCCATGCCATTTCCACCTGGCGCCTCAGTTGGACCAGCGTTCGTGCTGGACGTGCAGACCGCGTGAGACGACGCTTCATCCAGTCCCAAACATGCTCCATGGGGGACAGATCCGGAGATCTTGCTGGCCAGGGTAGTTGACTTACACCTTCTAGAGCACGTTGGGTGGCACGGGATACATGCGGACGTGCATTGTCCTGTCGGAACAGCAAGTTCCCTTGTCGGTCTAGGAATGGTAGAACGATGGGTTCGATGACGGTTTGGATGTACCGTGCACTATTCAGTGTCCCCTCGACGATCACCAGTGGTGTACGGCCTGTGTAGGAGATCGCTCCCCACACCATGATGCCGGGTGTTGGCCCTGTGTGCCTCTGTCGTATGCAGTCCAGATTGTGGCGCTCACCTGCACGGCGCCAAACACGCATACGACCATCATTGGCACCAAGGCAGAAGCGACTCTCATCGCTGAAGACGACACGTCTCCATTCGTCCCTCCATTCACGCCTGTCGCGACACCACTGGAGGCGGGCTGCACGATGTTGGGGCGTGAGCGGAAGACGGCCTAACGGTGTGCGGGACCATAGCCCAGCTTCATGGAGACGATTGCGAATGGTCCTCGCCGATACCCCAGGAGCAACAGTGTCCCTAATTTGCTGGGAAGTGGCGGTGCGGTCCCCTACGGCACTGCGTAGGATCCTACGGTCTTGGCGTGCATCCGTGCGTCGCTGCGGTCCGGTCCCAGGTCGATGGGCACGTGCACCTTCCGCCGACCACTGGCGACAACATCGATGTACTGTGGAGACCTCACGCCCCACGTGTTGAGCAATTCGGCGGTACGTCCACCCGGCCTCCCGCATGCCCACTATACGCCCTCGCTCAAAGTCCGTCAACTGCACATACGGTTCACGTCCACGCTGTCGCGGCATGCTACCAGTGTTAAAGACTGCGATGGAGCTCCGTATGCCACGGCAAACTGGCTGACACTGACGGCGGCGGTGCACAAATGCTGCGCAGCTAGCGCCATTCGACGGCCAACACCGCGGTTCCTGGTGTGTCCGCTGTGCCGTGCGTGTGATCATTGCTTGTACAGCCCTCTCGCAGTGTCCGGAGCAAGTATGGTGGGTCTGACACACCGGTGTGAATGTGTTCTTTTTTCCATTTGAAGGAGTGTATACATACATATGTACATGCGTAAATAGGTCCTGTAGTGAGGAAGTCATTTTTAAATGGTAGTTTATTATTACTATTATTATTATTATTTATTATTATTTGATTTTGAAATTATTATTTAATTTTATATTATTCGAGCTTTGGCTAATTGAATCATCAATTAAATCAAGAAAAATTACGTACTGGAAATATCATTTAAAAATATTTTTTAAATATTGAAATTGGAATTTAATATATATATATATAGGATGGTGGTATATATATATATATATATATATATATATATATATATATATATATATATATATATATATATAAAGTTTGACTTTTCACAAAACGGAGTCAGACAACTTTTAGGCGTAAATCACGTCCTAAAACTATATTCGCTAACAGACAATCCCGGTAGAGGAGCGGAGCTAACATATATATATATATATATATATATATGTAAATATAAATACCACCATCATATATATATATATATATGTTAGCTCCGCTCCTCTATCGGGATTGTCTGTTAGCGAATATAGTTTTGGGACGTGATTTACGCCTAAAAGTTGTCGGACTCCGTTTTGTGAAAAGTCAAACATTAGATACAGGTTCTATTCTGAAAGCAAACCAAACGTATTGCACTGTTTGGTGCCGTTAATACGCGATCATTCAAGTAACAGACATACCTACACAAAGTAAGCCACATTTAATTAACAACTCATGAAAAAAGCTGAGGAAATAAAGGTATGATTAGTCATAATAACAAATACAATTAAATTAAATAGTTATTATTATGCTAAATGAGCTCAAATAACAAAATCTCTATATAACATTGAGCAAGTAATTTTTTTTTTTACCGTATCAGGCAATGTCTGACCAGAAAGAGAGAGAATAAAAGGTTGCGAGTCCTTGTTCGTTTAAAATTACATAGATAATACAATTACAGAGATATTAACTTCATTGTAATCGTACTGTCTATTAAGCAGCGATAAAATTGTCTCAGCGCTACTGCGCGAAAACACAATCACGAAATCCGCTAACACTTGATGAACATTACAGGATAGAATACTTGTGGAAGCCTTCGGTGAACATTCTCTTGGGAAAACACCGTGTTTCGAGTGGTTCAAAAAATTCAGATGTGGTGATTTCGACGTGAGAAACGAGAAGCGCGGGAAACCACCGAAAGAGTTCGAAGACAAAGAATTGCAGGACTTATTGAATGAAGATGATACTCAAACTCAACAGGAACTCGGTGAACAACAGAATGTGACGCGGAAAGCCGTTTCTCTTCGGTTGAAAGCCATGGGAATGGTGCAGAAAGTGTGAAAAAGCGTTCCGCACGAACTGAATGAAAGACCATTTGTGAAATGCTGCTCGCCAGATACAAAAGAAATTCGTTTCTCCATCGATAAGTGACACGTGATGAAAAAAATTTTGAGAATCCTAAGCTTTGTAAATCATAAGTGAATCCAGGCAAACCACCGACACCCACTGCAAGATCAAATCGCTTTGGAAAGAAGGTGTGTTTGGTGGGAAGGGCGTCATCTATTATGAGCTGCTAAAACCTCGTTAAACCATTGACACTGATCGCTATCAACAGCAAATGATCGATTTAAATCGAGAATTACACGAAAAATGACCGGAATATGGAAAAAGACAACACAAGGTCATGTTGCTCCACGACAACGCCCCACCACACAAAGCAAAACGGGTCAGGGAAACGATCGAGGGGTTCAGTTGGGAAATACTAGTGTATGCGGCTTATTCTCCAGACTTACTGTAGGGACATCTTTGTCTGCTGTTTCTTCCTTCATATTAGAACAGACCATTAATTATTAAGCTGATGATAAAAGTAAGACATAAACGTAAGAAATGCCAAATATCTCAACAAAATGTGTTCTCCGCGTTGTGGATAGTACCTGCAGTAGTCCAGAAACTGCTTCATTACTTGTTTCGAAACACATAAAAGAATTGACAGCACTACACGGCTGTAACTACATAGACAGTATTATTATTATTTTATTATTATTACTATTAGCAGCCGTGTTCAGACATAAACCATTAACAGCCTGTAAGACTTCCAATTTCTGCCAGTTCAGAAGTAAGAAGAGCAGCAATCAAATGACCAGAATGAGGTCCCGAGTTCGAGTCTCGGTCGGGCACACAGTTTTAATCTGCCAGGAAGTTTCAGCAATCAAGTGATTTACGAGCAGTAAGTATAGTGCACACATTTTAGCTTGGTTTAATTTAAATGGGGATGCAGTGTGTAGCCGGCCGGGGTGGCCGGGCGGTTCTAGGCGCTACAGTCTGGAACCGCGCGACCGCTACGGTCGCAGGTTCGAATCCTGCCTCGGGCATGGATGTGTGTGATGTCTTTAGGTTAGCTAGGTTTAAGTAGTTCTAAGTTCTAGGGGACTGATGACCTCAGAAGTTGAGTCCCATAGTGCTCAGAGCCATTTTTTGCAGTGTGTAGGTCAGGCAAGTGCCGTAATGGAGAGGAGTAATAAAAGGGTTGAAGGAGTTGTGTGTAGTTCCACCCCCCCCCCCCCCCCCACCAACACACTCAGCCTAAATATTCTTCATCATTTTAAAAATAATAGTGTTCCAAGAAAAGTCTTTAATTGTACAGTTTATTTAGGTGCTGAAGTTGGTGCTAATGTGGTGGACGGGAGGGGGCGACATCTGTCCGGGGGTGGGGAGGCGGTAGTAACAAGGAATATAAAATGTAATTACGGCTGTTTTAATAGAACGCAATGAGCAGAAGGAAAAGGGAGTTCAAAACGTTTAGTATACATTTGTGTTCGTGTGTAACACCTTGAAGATCCAAAGAAACTGGTACACCTGGATAATATAGTGTAGGGCCTCCGCGAACACTCCGAAGTGCCACAATACGACGTGGCATGGACTCAACTGATGTCTTAAGTAATGCTAGAGGGAACTGACACCATGAATCATGCAATGCTGCCCATAAATCCATGAGCGTACGGGGGGCTGGAGATATCTTCTGAACAGCGTGTTGCAAGGCATCCTAGATTTGCGCAATAATGTTCATATCTGGGAAGTTTGGTGGCCAGCGGAAATGTTTAAACTCAGAAGAGTGTTGGTGGAGCTACTCTGTGGCAATTCTGGACGTGTTGGGTGTCGCATTGTCCTTCTCGAATTTCCCACGTCCGTCGTAATGCACAATGGACATGACTGGATGCAGGTGATCAGACAGAATGCTTACGCATGTGTCACCTGTCAGAGTCGTATCTAGACGAATCAGGGATCCCATATCACTCCAACTGCACACTCCCCACATCATTACAGAGCCTGCAGAGTCTCCATCAGCTTGAAGAATCCCCTGCTGACAAGCAGGGTCCACGGATTCATGAGGTTGTCTCTATAGAAGTACACGTCCATCCACTCGATACAATTTGAAACGAGACTCGTCCGACCAGGCAACATGTTTCCAATCATCAACAGTCCAATGTCGGTGTTGGCGGGCTCAGGCGAGGCGTAAATGTTTTTGTGTCGTGCAGTTATCAAGGATACAAGAGTGGGCCTTACGCTCCGAAAGTCCATATCGATGATGTTTCATTGAATGATTCGCACGCTGACACTTGTTGATAGCCCAGCTTTGACATCTATAGCAATTTGCGGAAGGGTTGCACTTCTGTTACGTTGGAAAATTGTCTTCAGTCGTCGTTGGTCCCATTCTTGCAGGATCCTCTTCGGCCGCAACGATGGCGGACATTTGATGTTTTACCGGTTTCCTAGTAGTAACTGTACATTCGTGAAATGGTCGTACTGGGAAATCCTCATTTCATCGGTACCTCGGAGATCCTGTGTCCCATCGCTCGTGCGCGGTCTATAACACTACGTTGAACCTCACATAAATCTTGATAACCTGCCACTGTAGCAGCAGTAACAGATTAAACAACTGCGCCAGACACTTGTTAACTTATAAAGGCTTTGCCGACCGCAGCGTCGTATTCCTCTTTCAAACTCTGAAGGTGGCAGGGCTAAAATACAGGGAGCGAAAGGCTATTAACAATTTGTACAGAAAGCAGATGGCAGTTATAAGAGTCGAGGGGTATGAAAGGGAAGCAGTGGTTGGGAAGGGAGTGAGACAGGTTTGTAGCGTATCCAAGATGTTATTCAATCCGTATATTGAGCAAGCAGTAAAGGAAACAAAAGAAAAGTTCGGAGTAGGTATTAAAATCCATGGAGAAGGAATAAAAACTTTGAGGTTCGCCGATGAGATTGTAATTCTGTCAGAGACAGCAAAGGACCTGGAAGAGCAGTTGAACGGAATGGACAGTGTCTTGTAGGGAGGGTACAGGATGAACATCAACAAAAGCAAAACGAGGATAATGAAATGTAGTCGAATTAAGTCGGGTGATGCTGAGGGGATTAGATTGGGAAATGAGACGCTTGAAGTAGTAAAGGAGTTTTGCTATTTGGGGAGCAAAATAAGTGATGGTAGTCGAAGTAGAGAGGATATAAAATGTAAGGAAAGCGTTTCTGAAGAAGAAAAAATTGTTAACATCGAGTACAGATTTAAATGTCAGGAAGTCGTTTCTGAAAGTATTTGTATGGAGTGTAGCGATGTATGGAAGTGAAACGTGGACGATAAATAGTTTAGAGAAGAAGAGAATAGAAGTTTTCGAAATGTGGTGCTGCAGAAGAATGCTGAAGATTAGATGGGTAGATCACATAATTAATGAGGAGGTACTGAATAGGATTGGGGAGAAGAGAAGTTTGTGGCACAACTTGACTAGAAGAATGGATCGGTTGGTAGGACATGTTCTGAGACATCGAGGGATCACCAATTTAGTATTGGAGGGCAGCGTGGAGGGTAAAAATCGAAGAGGGAGAACAAGAGATGAATACACTAAGCAGATTCAGAAGGATGTAGGTTGCAGTAGGTACTGGGAGATGAAGAAGCTTACACAGGATAGAGTAGCATGGAGAGCTGCATCAAACCAGTCTCAGGACTGAAGACCACCACAACAACAACATGCCTATACCAGTTTCATTTGCTCTTCAGTGTTCTGCGTAATGTATTTAAATACAGGTATGTAACATGTTATTAATCATTTAATCGTTCGATTACACGGGCAACACAAACAAGACAACACATCTTCAGACTATTACGGTGTCACAACTTTGGGATAGCTGAGGAGACAGTAATCAGCAACAGAGAAAAGTCGACTCGAAGTGTTTCGAATTGCGCCGACTTTTTAACGATCTGTAGTATCGCGCCCATACTGTGGCTTGTCTATTGGGCTCTCATAAAATACGAATCGAAGTAGTTTACCGATTAATAATGAGATCGGTACACATGCAACCCTAGTTACCGCCGCACAATGACTGAGCAATGAAGCCTATCCTCATTGATGGCGTCCTTGCGGGTCATATAACGTCCTCCGTGGCGACTGCTGAAACATGTCACGTGAGGGGGTGCGCAGGTAACAGCAGGTAACAGTCCGCGGTGTTGCGTCGCCCCCCCCCCCCCCCCCCCCACATCGCAGACGTCAGCGACTGACACCAGGAGCGGATCTCAAATCCGGCCGATCCGGATCGAAAGGCAACGACGTCACACTGTCTGCTATCTGCGTATCACCGCTGCGATGTGTGACGCGGGGTAGGGGTACGAGACTACCAAAAGCATTTCTCTCCCCTCCCCCCCTTTTTCTTCGTATTCCATCCGCCGTGACTCACGGGAATAAAGGCAAATGAGGTAAAATTCAACCACTTAGTGCGACAGCTGTTTAGCTCTAAATCTTAGCCAGGTGGGGGATACGCCTTCTTTAGCTCTCCTAGTGGCCCCTACCGAATGTTTGTGCTTCCACCAGAATCTTCTATCTACACGGAGTTGCTGGCCACCAGGGTAGCCATTCATTATGGTACCCGGACATTCAAGTTCGTCCTTAGGGACTCTCCAAGTGTGACGCAGAAATTCGGCAGTTGTGACCGAGAGGTTCTAGGCGCTTCAGTCCGGAACCGCGCTGCTGCTACGGTCGCAGGTTCGACTTCTGCCTCGGGCATGGATGTGTGTGGTGTCCTTAGCTTAGTTAGGTTTAAGTAGTTCTAAGTCTAGGGGACTGATGACCTTAGATGTTAAGCCCCAAAGTGCTTCCATTTGAACCATTTTTTTTAACGCCTAAATTGCAACATCCCGCGTTTGATAAGCAGACTACAGATATGTTCTGGACGTCTTTGCGGCTACTAAAGACGCCCAGACCCTGGACGTTGCCGTTCAGTTACTTTGTATTAAAGGACATTCTCCATAATGAAACTATTGACCGTCTTTCCAGGAGTAGTATTACAGAAGGGCAGTTACGCCCACCGCCGATCCCTTATATGGATCTCACATCCAAGATACGGAAGGCTGCTTGTCATGCTTGGAACTGTGAACGGCATTTCTCTCAGCACTCTAAGAACGGCCATATAACCGGACGTTTTTTCTCGACCATGGTTCGCCTCGGTGCAGCTTCGTAAACGTCATGAGACTTCTATCACTCGCATGAGACTAGGACACCGGTGTTTTCCCGGGCACCTACATCGGTTGAAGATTATCAGGTCTGGACACTGCGTTACAACGGCAGTAGCGAATCTTGTCCACATTGTATTGGCATCAGGATTGATGGTTACGAAGTAGATGAAGTTAAGGAATTCTGCTACCTCGTCAGTAAAATAACCAGTGACGAACGGAGTAAGGAAGACATCAAAAGCAGACTAGCAATGGCAGAAAGGGCATTGCTGCCCAAGAGAAGTCTACTAGCACCAAAAATAGGCCATAATTTCAGGAAGAAATTTCTGAGGATGTACGTTTGGAGCACAGCAAAGTATGGTAGTGAAACATGGACTGTGGGTAAACCAGAACAGAAGAGAATCGAAGCATTTTAGATGTGGTGCAACATGCTATTGTTGAAAATTAGATGGACGGGTAAGGTAAGGAATGAGGAGGTTTTGCGCAGAATTGGAGAGGAAAGGATTATGTCGAACAAACTGATAAGGAGAAGGGACAGGAAGATAGAACAGCTATTAATACATCAGGGAATGACTTCCATGGTACTGGAGGGAGCTGTAGAAGGCAAAAACTGTAGAGGAAGACAGAGATTGGAATAAGTCAAGCAAATAATTGAGGACGTAGGCTGCAAGTGCTACTCTGAAATGAAGAGGTTAGGACAGGAGAGGAATTCGTGGCGGGCCGCATCAAACCAGTCAGAAGACTGATGATTCAAAAAAAGAAAAAAAAAGGCATGTTCCAGGTACATGACTACACAATCAATCTTGTAGAAGAATCTGGCTACGAGAGGTTACCCGAATGTTCATGTTCATCGTTTTGATAAATATAACTTGCTCACTGACTCTTTGAAATCCTCCGGCATCCAAATTTAATTTATGAGTTGCCGAGGTCCTCATTTTGAAATGGCATCAGTCCGATTCGTAATCGGGTGCGTAACTTTGTGTTTCAATTTGAGTACAGATCTCTGTTTGAGGAAGGTGAGAAAATCAGGCAACCAGTTGCAAAACAAAAGTTTATCAGCCCTTTACTTAGGTTAAGATATTTCCAAAAGTATCTTCTTCTGAAGGAGTGGGTCTTGGTATATGATATGATGGTACAGTAGATTAGCTGAAGCCGAGCGGCTCTTGTCATATATAAAATTGACAGAAACAAAAGATATCCCAAGCCATGGCTTTAGATAGTAGCCAGAATACATTTAGCGTACTTCGGAATGAATGCTCACTAATACATGCTAACAGGTAGAGGCTGCTGTCAGCATAAAATTGTAACAGGATCAAACATTTACGTAAGTTACGTGTACATCATGCCAGAGACAAAGACCCCCCCCCCCCCCCACACACACACACCCAACCAGACACACACACACACACACACACACACACACACACACACACACATACATACATACATATATATATATATATATATATATATCCCAACGCGTATAAACTTTTGGGATTGAACAATGAGAGGATACCGAACATAAAAGGTCTAATGAACTTATGTCCAAAAATCATGGTTTCCATGCTAGAGACCAATTATTAGTCATAGATTGTTACAGAGACTGCATTCCAATACACGCTGTACCGTGCGGCCACAGTTACAGTATATGATGAAAATGGTTTCCATGTGCCTCAACACATACGTGTATGTGCAGTAGCAAGTTCTGTCCCACAAGTTCACAACGACCACGCTGCATGCGAACAGTGTCAAAGTCAGCATGAATATGCAGCTCCAGTGTCTCCACATCTGGAACGTGGTCTGTAGAAACGATACTTATGAGATGGCTCCATAACCAGAAATCGCACGGGTTGAAATCAGGTGAATGAGCAGGCCGTGCAACTGGACCCCCTCGTCCGATTCATCGACCAGGGAGGACACGATTGAGATGCGTCCGGCGAAGTGGGCTGGAGCACCACCATGTAGCAGTCACATAATCCGTCTTATCATCAATGGCAGTTCTTCCAGCAGGGGAGGCAAGGTCACCCGCAAGAAACGCCGGTAGTTCCGGCCTGTTAGGCGACGTGGAAGGAAGACTGGTCCCAAAATACTGTCGCAAATTATCCCGGCCGACACACTCCATCTGCATCGATGCTGATGATTCGCTGTCACCATGCCATGAGGGTTCTGCATATTATCCTACAGATGACTGTTATGAAAGCTGAAGATACCACTCCATGTAAAGGCGGTCGCATCTATAAATAGGATGGATGACACATATCCCGGAATTGTGGTTGCCTGGTGAAGAAACCAGCGGCAAAACTGCCCCCGATGTGGAAAGCCTGTTGCTAGTAAGCCGTGCACACGCTGTTAGTGATAAGGGAAGTAACAATTGGTATGGAGAATATTCCACACAGTCGTCTAGCTTACTCTGTACTGACGAGCCAACTACGTGGTACTGAGTCGGCGGTCGCCTTCCACAGCGCTAATCACATGTTCTTCGATGTCAGCTGTCCTAACATTTTGGGTTCGTCCTTCGTGACTTTCTGCTTCCTGAAACGACCCTGCTTCAAACGGTGAAACAGTTGAACCGTGGCGAGCTGGCGCCAGTGTTATTTTGTTCATGTATCGTCGAGATCGATTGTGGTTGAGCTATCTTTGCTTTTCGCGTTTCTTATCTTCCAAGTTGGCGGGCGTAGCGAGTTAGTTGTTAGTCTTCGACGGGTAACCTTCAAGATCTCGTCACATTCGATGGCAGACGAATGTCAACGGCTGCCGAAGGAGCGTGATGATCGTTACATGTTGTGGTGTGAAATTTTTTGGGCGTTTTTCCGACGTGGGCAGTTTGGAGATACAAGTTCTGTGACTTCGCTGGGAACAAAATTTGAAGGGAAGCGGTGAAGCTGTGGAACCCGCTCCCTCGTATTGTATCCTTGATATGGAGTATGTCGTCGTAATTGTGTTTGTTCACCGATGCACTCAGAGCCATTTAAACATTATTATTATGGTGAGACTTTCATAGTCGAACCTTAGGACGGTGCGGAATTCAGTTGGCCTAGTTAAATGGTGGCTGTTACTTGAAAGTTTTCTCAGAAGTTTTACTAGGGCTTTGTGTCACTTGCAATCAAATGATTTTACGTTGCCGTTTTTAAAGCCTGCACTCTATTTAAACAGTTGTCCATGTGTAAGTGAGTCAAAGGTTCTGCCGAGTGTTTCTATGTTTCAGAGTTATTGGAATGTCTTTGTGATTCGGACAGAAATTTTTGGTCATGCAAGCGCCTTGTCATCCGAGGTCTAGGTCTGGCAGTGTTTAAGAACCTGGCCAATACCGGGAGTTTTTCACATATCGCCTTCCAAAGTTTAGTATTTATCTTCCTTCCACCAAAGCGGTTTAAGCTGGGGGATACATAAATACATATTGAATGTAACCTGTTCGCATTTGAACTTGTTTCCTTAAATACTAGGGACTGGCAACTGGCTAAACCTTAAACTGTATGGCATCTGCTGAGCTCCTTGTGCAGCCTTTTCTAGTAATTTTTTTTTAGCGTCTGAGCACGTGAACGTTTATTGTTAACGATCAATGTTTCTTGCGTACTTTTTTTTTATTTAAGTGGTTCTGTCATGTTATGTAATCGGATCTTAGCTTGGCACTAGTGTTCAAGTGTCATTAAGTCACCCTTTACATGTAATTGTTTTATCATATGTATTTTCAGGGAAGTCCTATATGGGAGGAGTTTGAATTTCTGAAGTTTGTCAGTAATTCTGTTTTCTTAATAAGGGACTGTTTGAGTACTGAGTACGTTGGTTTTCTAACTGTATTTTCAAAGCTTTATCTAATGGCTCGTCCACAATTTGTAATTGTCATATTCCTTAAAAGCCGTACTGTCAATAAAATTTCTTAATTATAAAGTGTGACTACCAACCATGATTCCATCCCGCTTCCTCTTTTATGGTATTTAAGATGAAGGAACACGTATCAACAGTGTTGCAGACAGTGGATGCTGTGGCTGTTGTCGTAGGGTATAGCTATCCTGATACAACCTTGCTGCCCGTCACCCATTACCATTTGGGTTTCCGCAAGTAAACACCATGTCGGCAATCTCTTGATTCGAATACGGAACCATTGTGTACAACGCTGTATCACATCCACCACAAGGTGAGTCAGGAAGAGAAGTGAATCTGACACAACATTACCAATTACTATGGCAGGATTGGGCGCTAGGGCATGACGTATGAGGAACAGTACCGCCCTCTAGGAGGAAACCAGGCATACTGTAACTGTGGCTGCAAAGTACAGCGCGTATTAGACCGCAGTCTCTGTAACAAATTATGATTGAATAAGTGGTCCCTTGCATGGAAACCATGCATTTCCGGACCTAAGTTCATTAGACCTTGTAACCTCCCAAAAAAAAAAAAAAATTATGTATAGCATTCACATTCAGTGTAACCTCCCAGCAGATAAAATATATATAATTATATCATTCCAAGTGTATCCTCCCAACAGTTAAAAAATAATGATATATATCATTCACATTCAGCGTAACCCAGTTAAAAATATATCCCAACAGTAAAAGATAATTATATCATTCACATTCACATTTAGTGTAATCTCGTAACACATAAATTCCGTAACCTACCAATATTACAATGAAACTAATCTCCTAATAAAAAATGTGACTCACTTATAACCTTTCAATAATTGACTGTGAATTTAAACTGGTAAATTTTGGACGTCAGCAGCGCTGCGTCATGGCCCTGAAAGATCATTCTGAATAAAAAATGAAAATTCTTACCTCAATAAGGTTGCAGGATAACGCGTATATATTGAGAGGCACCCACATGCCTTGCTCACACTGTGGCATCAAGCAGTCAGGCCTGCAGGATGAGTGGTCTGCCAAGCGAGTGGATTCATTCTTAATTTATCGAGTAACATGAACTCTCGTACTCACAATTAAGTTACAAATTATCCTCCTGTATGAATATTACGCAACGGAAACGCAAATCTGACTATCAGTAATTTACAGAACACTGACTGTTCACTACGCACTGGCAATACCACATTTTCTTTCTTTTTTAACGGCTTTGATCAACACGTGGCCATCGCACTGAATATGAATGGCGCACACATTATAAATTCTGGACATCATGACAACATACAATTCGAAGGAAAAGGCCACCAATCTTTTTCTTTTCACTGTCTTATTTATTCCGATAAATTCTATAACCTAAACACACAAATTCTATAACCTACAACAATAACACATGAGAAATTCCGCCCAGTGGGCATGGCTTTACGTTGGTGATTCTCAATCTTATGATCTCGTAATTATTTCACGCTACAGTGCCCTTTCTGGATAGGATGGTGGATCTTTTGCTACACTCCTGGAAATTGAAATAAGAACACCGTGAATTCATTGTCCCAGGAAGGGGAAGCTTTATTGACACATTCCTGGGGTCAGATACATCACATGATCACACTGACAGAACCACAGGCACATAGACACAGGCAACAGAGCATGCACAATGTCGGCACTAGTACAGTGTATATCCACCTTTCGCAGCAATGCAGGCTGCTATTCTCCCATGGAGACGATCGTAGAGATGCTGGATGTAGTCCTGTGGAACGGCTTGCCATGCCATTTCCACCTGGCGCCTCAGTTGGACCAGCGTTCGTGCTGGACGTGCAGACCGCGTGAGACGACGCTTCATCCAGTCCCAAACATGCTCCATGGGGGACAGATCCGGAGATCTTGCTGGCCAGGGTAGTTGACTTACACCTTCTAGAGCACGTTGGGTGGCACGGGATACATGCGGACGTGCATTGTCCTGTTGGAACAGCAAGTTCCCTTGCCGGTCTAGGAATGGTAGAACGATGGGTTCGATGACGGTTTGGATGTACCGTGCACTATTCAGTGTCCCCTCGACGATCACCAGTGGTGTACGGCCAGTGTAGGAGATCGCTCCCCACACCATGATGCCGGGTGTTGGCCCTGTGTGCCTCGGTCGTATGCAGTCCTGATTGTGGCGCTCACCTGCACGGCGCCAAACACGCATACGACCATCATTGGCACCAAGGCAGAAGCGACTCTCATCACTGAAGACGACACGTCTCCATTCGTCCCTCCATTCACGCCTGTCGCGACACCACTGGAGGCGGGCTGCACGATGTTGGGGCGTGAGCGGAAGACGGCCTAACGGTGTGCGGGACCGTAGCCCAGCTTCATGGAGACGGTTGCGAATGGTCCTCGCCGATACCCCAGGAGCAACAGTGTCCCTAATTTGCTGGGAAGTGGTGGTGCGGTCCCCTACGGCACTGCGTAGGATCCTACGATCTTGGCGTGCATCCGTGCGTCGCTTCGGTCCGGTCCCAGGTCGATGGGCACGTGCACCTTCCGCCGACCACTGGCGACAACATCGATGTACTGTGGAGACCTCACGCCCCACGTGTTGAGCAATTCGGCGGTACGTCCACCCGGCCTCCCGCATGTCCACTATACGCCCTCGCTCAAAGTCCGTCAACTGCACATACGGTTCACGTCCACGCTGTCGCGGCATGCTATCAGTGTTAAAGACTGCGATGGAGCTCCGTATGCCACGGCAAACTGGCTGACACTGACGGCGGCGGTGCACAAATGCTGCGCAGCTAGCGCCATTCGACGGCCAACACCGCGGTTCCTGGTGTGTCCGCTGTGCCGCGCGTGTGATCATTGCTTGTACAGCCCTCTCGCAGTGTCCGGAGCAAGTATGGTGGGTCTGACACACCGGTGTCAATGTGTTCTTTTTTCCATTTCCAGGAGTGTATATCTCACACTTCGACTCTCACAACCATCATCACGAAACTTTCCTCCAGACCGAGCGGTACAAGAGGAACACGCATAACCCACTGCCTCTGAAACTACCTTGCCACTCTCCCATGCAAACCACACATACTTAAATTTCACGACATACACCACACTGCAACATGGAACACAACACAAGGAATAGTCACAACATTATCACTTTCAGCCTTCCCACTTCAATTAGTATTCATCCCAGTTTCACACGACACTGCCCCACTTCGTAACTTTTTTTTCCTACTACGAACTCTGGACGATATATGCACGTCTTCGTGTGCAATGCAAGCCAAGTGGCGTTGCTGGATAGACGGCTGACTCACCTTGATTCTCTCTCAGAGTATTATAGTTTGAATCAAGCGCCACACGGAAACATAACACGCAAAGTAATATTAAGAACATGTTCATCACACACGCGAGTCCTCAACTGATACCATGGACGAGTACTTCTCTTTATCCTTTGTCTCATACACAGATTGAGACTCACACAGTACTCACCACGTGGAAGTACTCGTCTCTAATTTCAAGTCCTGCACACGCCATTTCTTAAATATTTCAACTTATAGTACACACGCCAGTAATTCAGCTTAACTTAAGCACTCGGAAGTATTTCAACTTATTGCTACACGTGGTTTCATTGTGACCGTTGGTCACTTCCGAAGATTACTACGATCCCATTAATATTACCTGCCTGACATTTAATTCTCCCCACAAAAGTTCCTGAAATAGAGGAATTGTTATTCTAAACTACTCTTAAGTATTTCACATGCATACCATGTCTCCACTCTTTTGTCCTTATGGAGCACGCCTAAGACAGGTCTTACCAACACTAGATCCAGCGGCAGAATGCTGAAACATGGCCGTTCTTCAGGTGCTCTCGCACCTCTGCCAAAGTGGGGGAGCACCTTGCTACCGTATTGGTCAGCCACATTTCAGGTGCTCAAAGCTCCGGTAAGTTTCATCTCTTTGGTCCCAGCAAAGGTGACCCAAGTACCGTCTCAAAGATGATCATATATTCACATTCACTATCTGCGGTTAGCAGATGACCATACATTCATTCATTTCACAGATCTCACCAAACTGGATGTAGGGATTTACTTTGTGGGAGTGCACATGTGATCAATTAAATAAATAAATTGCCATTCTTTCCTACACTGGTATCCGGCTTCGCTGTATTACTTGAAATTGAGTTATTATTAGAAAAAATATGTTGTTCTGACAAGAATAACGAAGAATGTTGTACCTATTTTCAATGTCGGGCGGTACTGTACCCTTTCAATATCTGCTGCTATAAGAAATTTTTCTGGCACAGCTCAGTGCAATGCTGGCCGATAGATTTGTCATGTAAAAAAAGAAACAACTGATTTTTCTTTAGAATAATCAGGATGACCATGGATTGGAGAAATTAGTAAAATCTTTAAATTGAGTTGAATGATTGTGAAAAGTTAATTTTTATAAGAAAGATTATTATTAAGAGGTTTCTTCTTAGAAGCATTTACATGGGACTTGATATAACAATAGTACGTATGCGCGAGGCTGCTTTTACCTTATACTACATCGCTCAGGCACCGCCATCGCTCCACACAACCGGCCCAGCCAACACGATACACCAGAGTGCTCGCTACAACTTATTCGTACTGCCACACAGTTCCTACTGCATACAACACTGCTCTTTGGTCTGAGATTCTCTTACAGCTTACATATCGCAGGCAGCGCGTGAGCAATCCATCGAAATTACATCTGCTCGAGTGCGCTAGCAACAAATTCCTTACTCATTGACCTCTTACAACCTTTATTGTTCTGTATCCTCTCATGGATCAGTCCCTAGAGTCTGTACACAGTGTACAGGGTGGAGAAAAAGTGTGTCACGAAATTTTAACCCTGGATAGCTGATGCAAGTAGGAATCAAAATTACTAGTGTTGTGTAGGTCGACAACGCACCATTTTTAAGCTACGGAAACAGGACAGCATGCGTTCCGATTGCCCGTGGGGTTTAATCATACAGTAAGCATGTTGTTGTTGTTGTTGTTGTGGTCTTCAGTCCTGAGACTGGTTTGATGCAGCTCTCCGTGCTACTCTATCCTGTGCAAGCTTTTTCATCTCCCAGTACCTACTGCAACCTACATCCTTCTGAATCTGCTTAGTGTATTCATCTCTTGGTCTCCCTCTACGATTTTTACCCTCCACGCTGCCCTCCAATACTAAATTGGTGATCCCTTGATGCCTCAGAACATGTCCTACCAACCGATCCCTTCTTCTAGTCAAGTTGTGCTCTTCTCCCCAATCCTATTCAATACTTCCTCATTAGTTATGTGATCTACCCATCTAATCTTCAGCATTCTTCTGTAGCACCACATTTCGAAAGCTTCTATTCTCTTCTTGTCCAAACTACTTATCGTCCATGTTTCACTTCCATACATGGCTACACTCCATACGAATACTTTCAGAAATGACTTCCTGACACTTAAATCAATACTGGATGTTAACAAATTTCTCTTGTTCAGAAACGCTTTCCTTACCATTGCCAGCCTACATTTTATATCCTCTCTACTTCGACCATCATCAGTTATTTTGCTCCCCAAATAGCAAAACTCCTTTACTACTTTAAGTGCCTCTTTTCCTAATCTAATTCCCTCAGCATCACCCGACTTAATTAGACTACATTCCATTATCCTTGTTTTGCTTTTGTTGATGTTCATCTTATATCCTCCTTTCAAGACACTGTCCATTCCATTCAACTGCTCTTCCAAGTCCTTTGCTGTCTCTGACAGAAATACAATGTCATCGGCGAACCTCAAAGTTTTTATTTCTTCTCCATGAATTTTAATACCTACTCCGAATATTTCTTTTGTTTCCTTTACTGCTTGCTCAATATACAGATTGAGCAACATCGGGGAGAGGCTACAACCTTGTCTTACTCCCTTCCCAACCACTGCTTCCCTTTCATGTCCCTCGACTCTTATAACTGCCATTTGGTTTCTGTACAAATTGTAAATAGCCTTTCGCTCCCTGTATTTTACCCCTGCCACCTTTAGAATTTGAAAGAGAGTATTCCAGTCAACATTGTCAAAAGCTTTCTCTAAGTCTACAGTAAGCATGGCGGGATAGTATTCGTTTGAACAACAACGAGATATGGCTTTGTTCATGGACTAGCGAAACGTAATGCGCATGAAGCTCGAAGGCTGTGTGAGGAACGGTACGCAGCAGGACACAAGCACACCCGCAAACGCTTAACAGCATTTCACTGGCGACTTGGCGAAACACGCTCGTTAGCGGGATATCACGGTGACGCTGGAAGACCTCGAACACGACGGGATGCTGCATGTCAAGAGTCTGCTCTCGAGCGCTTCGAGGAAGCAACTACGACAAGTACTCGAGCGGTTGGACACGGCATGGCGGCCAGTCACCGGTTAGTCTGGGAGTTTTTGAGGGTTGACGGCCAGCATCCATTTACTTTCGGCCCTGTTCCAAGACCTAAATCCTGTGGCGGACTACGGACACAGGCTGGGGTTTTGCCGGTGGTTTCTACGATGTGTTGCACGAGATACCGACTTCCCCGCCGTTGTGTTGTTTACCGACCACGCACCTTCCATCGGGATGGCCTTCACGTTCATTACTGGGAAAGGGGAAGTCCACACGCCACGTACGTCCACGGACACCAGGAACTATTTCCGCTCAACATGTGGGCGGGCATTGTGGGTGACCATCTGATTGGGTGCGTCCGTCTACCTCCTCGCTCTAGGGGGGCAAATTACCTTTACTTTTTGCAAGAAACGCTACACGGCCTGCTGGAAGATGTTCCCCTGGGCATACGGCTACGAATGTGGTTGCAGTATGATGACACGTCCGAACATAACAGTCGTGCTGTGCGCTGATATTTAAAGGAAGTCTTCGACGGCCGGGTAATTGGCAGAGGTGCTGGTAGGACATGGCCCCCGCGGCCACCAGACCTCACGTCACCAGACTCTTTCCTGTGGGGGTTCTTCAAGGTTCTAGTTCACCCACCCGGACGTGAACCATTCATCATGCCACCAGTCACATCACGGCAATGCCAGGAATCTTTGAAAGAATTCGGCAAAACACCGTTCGACGTTACCAAGCTTGTGTCGCGTCAGAAGGTCGCCACTTCGAGCACCTGCCTTAACTAAACAATGTCCTACCTAAAAATAAGACCCTTTCGAGGGCCGACACGATTTTTAAAAGACTTTCTGTAGACGAACTAACAGCTGTTAACAGGTTTGTTCCCAGTGCGTCTTATAATGAAACTGCAATTGATGTTTCGGGACCCCAGCGGATTCGCCCCGGGACCCCCAGACTGGAAGGCAGGCGCGCTACGACCGAGCGTGCGGGCCGCCTTGGATACATCACTACCTCCGCATTCGCGGTGTTGCATTGTCCAAAAAAATGGTTCAAATGGCTCTGAGCAGTTTGCGACTTACCTTCTGAGGTCATCAGTCGCCTAGAACTTAGAACTACTTAAACCTAACTAACCTAAGGACATCGCACACATCCACGCCCGAGGAAGGAGTCGAACCTGCGACCGTAGCGGTCGCTCGCTTGCAGACTGCAGCGCCTAGAACCGCACGGCCACTCCGGCCGGCTGCATTGTCCAGAGCAGCCGGCAACAGGGCAATCCTGTGGCCAATCTGTGCTCTTGGCGCCAAGGGTCCGTAGTTTAAAAACTGCGCGTTGTCGACCTACACAACGTTAGTAATATATATGCGTTACATGCGTTACATCACTGTACGTGTCTTTTCCAGAGCGTTCGAATGATTGTAAAAAAAGTATAGCGTCCCATTTAAAAACATATACTTGCCTCATTATCTCGGACAATATAAACGTTGTGATTATTGTGCATTTACGAAGATATGTCCCCCTTGGTCCGCCATGATTCGCCGGAAACCGCATGCCGATACGTGCAATCGCCCCCGGAATAAAGGGGGTGGTACGTCCTACGTGACTCAACCTGTCTCATTTTTGGTGAAAGTGTAGCTGAAAGTCCAACTTAAAGATATCACTGTAGGTGCTCGAAATGGTGACCATTAACATCCACACACAGACGATGCCGCCGGACAGCAACACGAACTACTGACTGCAACGTGTTCAGTTGGATATTTGCACATGAATGTACGATGGATTCTCGAAGTTCATCCAATGTGGGTGGCTTTTGTCGATAAACAACGTCCTTTAGTGTTCCCCACAGGTAAAAGTCCAGAGGAGCTAGGTCTGGGGAACCTGGTGGATAGTCCACAGCACCTCTACGGCCTATCCATCTTCCACCAGCACAGTTACCTGTGAGGTGTACCTTCAGAAGTTTCAGACATCCATTTCACCGGCCATCCCAGACTTGTATGGAGACGGAACAGTTTACTTTCAACAGGATGGTGCCCCAGCCTACTACTAAAATCGTGTTAGGGCGTATCTCGACGAAAATCTACCGGGAAGATGGATAAGTCGTAGAGGTGCTGTGGAGTATCCACCACGTTCCCCAGACCTAACTCTCCTGGACTTTTACCTGTGGGAAACACTAAAGGACGTTGTTTATCGACAAAAGCCACCCACATTGGATGAACTTCTAGAATCCATCGTACATTCATGTGCAAATATCCAACTGAACACGTTGCAGTCAGTAGTTCGTGTTGCTGTCGAGCGGCATCGTTTGTGTGTGGATGTCAATGGTGACCATTTCGAACAGCTACAGTGATATCTTTAAGGTGGACTTTAAGCTACACTTTCACCAAAAATGAGACAACTCCGTCAATTAGTTTGCCAGTTAGGGACTTTTAAACAGTGAATACATTTTTTTGGACTAAGTGTTTTCTCTACACAGTTATCTCGAGTGTAGCTTTTTGAACAGAAGTGAAAAGTGGAGATGCGAATAGAAGCTTTTGAAATGTTGTGCTACAGAAGAATGCTGAAAATTATACGGATCAGTCGAATAACAAATTAGGAGGTACTCAGACTAATTGTGGGAAAAATGAGTGTATGGCATGACTAAAAGGAGGAATTGGTTGATGGGATGCAGCCTGAGGCCTCATATGGGGGGTAGAAGTTGTGGGAGGAAACTAGGGAAGGAATACAGTAAGCAGGTTCAAATGGATGCAGATTCGGTAGTTACTCGGAGATGGAGAGGGCTGCATGGGGTACAGCACCGTAGCAGCTGGCACATGTAATCGGTCTCCGTACATTGTCACAATGTGGTGCCACCTTCTTGTTTGGTGTCTGTGTGAGTGTGCAGTAGTGGACAGCCGTTCCTCGCTTGCCTTTTGCAGCGACTGGAACGCGGCGTGCGCCCGGCTGGTTCTGCTACACGGAGGACGCGCTGGTGCCTCCGGCTGGAGTCGCGTTTCCTGACGGCCGTGGTGCGGGGACAACCAGTTGTGCCCCCTCCAGCGGGCTCCAGCCGCGTGTCCGGCCCCTCCAGCCGGCTCCAGGTGGGCGGCGGCGTGCCTTCCAGAACAGTCTGCGGCCGCATTCCGGACGCCGTCCTTGAGCTTCGCCGGTTCGCGGGACCTCGCCCGCCGCAATGCAACGGCCGCCCGGTCAGCTGATCAGGCAGCTCCTCTGCCGCCTCCCTGTGCCCAGCTCTGCAGCGGTCTGCCGTCTTCCACGATCACGCGCTACACACCTGGCCAGAAGCGGAAAGTGAGCAACGGAAAGCGACATTCCCTCTCGCGTTCACACTTTGCACACCTCTGTCCGTAAAAATTGCGGCACCATCCAGAGGGCGGCATACAGTCTGCGATCTTGCGGGCTCTGGAGCAGATGAGATATTCTTCCCTCCGATTCCCTAAGTGCCCTTCACTCTTTGCAACGTTTGTATCCAGCAGATAAAATAGTCCAGACCATCCAGGATGCCCGCCTCCACCTATAGCGACTGCGGAAGGTGGTGGCTTTCTGCTGGGTTCCGGGGCATGTCGGCATTGCTGGGAATGAAAGGGCAGATCTCGCAGCCAAGGAGGCGTGTCTCGCCCCACAAGTATCTCAGTGTGCTATCCCCTTGCACGCACTCACCTCGCTGTTGAGCTCACGGGTCATGCGTCGGTGGGAGGATGAGTGGCTGGAAGTGACTGACAATAAGCTCCGTGTAGTCAAGCCCACAACGCGTGTGTGGTGTACTTCCTTTCAGCCCCATCGACGGGACGATGGTCTCCGCACTCGGCTTCGGATAGGCCACAGCCCTAATACGCACGGCTTCCTGCTCCGGCGAGAGGACCCTCCAATGTGTGGTGCTTGCGGCGTCCAGGTCACTGTGCGCCACGTTTTATTGGATTGCGTTTTATTTTCTGACCAGCGGGTCGCGGCTGACTTGCCAGCGGACCTGCCATCTCTTTTAGGCAACACTCGGACGAATGTGGTTAAAGTTTTAAAGTTCTATGCCATGTAAAATGTTTTTACAAAGATTTTAGGTAGAGGATCTTAATTTGCTCACTGTGTGACAAGCTCGCCCATATTTTATGTAAGTGGCCAGCCAATGACAATTTACTGTGGCATTCCTGTTGCTACGTTTTCCCTTTCCTTACATTCTACTTTCTTATGTAGCATTTTCCTTCCTTTCCTGCTTTTTTGCGTGTGTGTTTCAGTTTTATTAGGTCTATCCACATTCGTTCCCTTTGATGTGTGTCAGGGCGCTGATGACCTCGGCGTTGAGCGCCCATAACTCCCAACACACACACACACACACACACACACACACACACACACACACACACATACAACAAACGTCCTATCAGCACGAACTGTACTGCTCGCTTGTATAAGCGATTACCATTTCACAAAGTACAAAGCAGTATACTCTGTGTACATGGAAATGTGTACGGCAGGATATTGTAGAATTAGAAATAATTCAGAAGCCAAGATCGCTTAAATACTGTTTACTGGATAACCGGTTTCAACACACTAAAGGTGTCATTAACGGATATGTCAAGATACAACATGACAGGTTTGAGGGAGGGCTTACATGAGTTACACTATATACATCACTATAAGTATAATACCACATACCTGAATGTACACTACTGGCCATTAAAATTTCTGCACCAAGAACAAATGCAGATGATAAACGGGTATTCATTGGACAAACATATTGTACAAGAACTGACATGTGATTACATTTTCACGCAATTTAGGTGCATAGATCCTGAGTAATCAGTACCCAGAACAACCACCTCTGGCCGTAAAAACGGTCTTCATATGCCTTGGCATTGAGTCAAACAGAACTTGGATGGCGTGTACAGGTACAGCTGCCCATGCAGCTTCAACGCGATACCACAGTTCATCAAGAGTAGTGACTGGCGTATAGTGACGAGCCAGTTGCTCGGCCACCATTGACCAGACGTTTTCAATTGGTGAGAGATCTGGAGAATGTGCTGGCCAGGGCAGCAGTCGAACATTTTCTGTATCCAGAAAGGCCCGTACAGGAGCTCCAACATGCGGTCGTCCATTATGCTGATGAACTGTAGGGTTTCGCAGGGATCGAATGAAGGGTTGAGCTACGGGTCGTAACGCATCTCAAATGTAACGTCCACTGTTCAAAATGCCGTCAATGCGAACAAGAGGTGACCGAGACGTGTAACCAATGGCACCCCATACCATCACGCCAGGTGATACCCCAGTATGGCGATGACGAATACACGCTTCCAAAGTGCGTTCACCGCGATGTCGCCAAACACGGATGCGACCATCATGATGCTGTAAACAGAACCTGGATTCATCCGAAAAAAATGACGTTTTGCCATTCGAGCACCCAGCATGAGTACACCATCGCAGGCGCTCCTGTCTGTGATGCAGCGTCAAGGGTAACCGCAGCTATGGTCTCCGAGCCGATAGTCCATGCTGCTGCAAACGTCGTCGAATTGTTGGTGCAGATTGTTGTTGTCTTGCAATCGTCCCCATCTGTTGACTCAGGGATCGAGACGTCGCTGCACGATCCGTTACAGCCATGCGGATAAGTTGCCTGTCATCTCGACTGCTAGTGATACGAGGCCGTTGGGCTCCAGCACGGCGTTCCGTATTACCCTCCTGAACCCACCGATTCCAGTCATTGGATTTCGACCAACGCGAGCAGCAATGTCGCAATACGATAAACCGCAATCGCGATTGGCTACAATCCGCCCTTTATCAAAGTCGGAAACGTGATGCTACGCATTTCTCCTCCTTACAGGAGTTCAAATGGTTCAAATGGCTCTGAGCGCTATGGGACTTAACATCTGTGGGAGGAGATCACACACATCCATGCCCGAGGCAGGATTCGAACCCGCGACCGTAGCAGTCGCGCGGTTCCGGACTGCGCGCCTAGAACCGCTAGACCACCGCGGCCGGCTTCTTACAGGAGTCATCACAACAACGTTTCGCCAGGCAACGCCAGTCAACTGCTGTTTGTATATGAGAAATCGGTTGGAAACTTTCCTCATGTGAGCGCGTTGTAGGTGTCGCATATCACAGCATCTTCTTCCTGTCGGTAATTTCGCGTCTGTAGCACGTCATCTTCGTGGTGTAGCAATTTTAATGGCCAGCAGTGTAGATTAACATTTATAAACTATTTGAATATAACGATACTGAGGCAGACCAGGTGATATAATATCATTGTCACAAAAAATAAAAAACAACTGCTCTCATCGTAATTATTTCCCATCAGATACGTAAAACCGAAGTCACAAGATAAAACTATTTGGTACATGACCGCTGCTGAACTAACAACGGCCAGCAACACTGTGCGGTTTGCCTGCTGCGATTCTAGTCCTTCACAACCGGTCACTAGACAGCGCTGTCCCAACAGTGCACACACAGTCCGACGGTACAATCACTCATTACTACTACCATAAAACTTTACTATTACTGCTAATCAAAAACCCATGCAAAGAATACCTTCGCATACATTTACTCTACGTACTATACATATTATAAAGTACGTCAATTACATAGTAAAAACATCTGAAGCAAAGGCATATTAGCGCCATACAAAACTAAATATTATAATTTACCCTTATTCATGTATGGAAGTCAGGAATTTACATATAGTAAGCTGTTGATAACACGTCTTAGATACAATGTGACGAGTGATTAAAACCTATATGCTGGGTTTTACCTGTCTGGACACTACAGTCTTGGGTATTGTAAGCGCTAAAAAAAGTACTAACGTGCTATAAAAGTATTGTAAGCGCTAAAAAAAGTACTAACGTGCTATAAAAGGCTCTCAACGTCTATACTCTCATTATGAACGTAGTACGGACCGACTATGAAATCCTGCATAGGCACATGAAATTAAGGAATGATTGGTCAGAAACAAATCGAGGGGGCACGGGAACAGGGGGGAAAAAAGGACTTGTACACCGAGATGCACGCGCGACCGCTACGGTCGGAGGTACGAATCCTGCCTTGGGCATGGATGTGTGTGAGTCCTTAGGTTAGTTAGGCCTTTAGTAGTTCTAAGTTCTAGGGGACTGATGAGCATAGATGTTAAGTCCCACAGTGCTCAGAGCCATCTGACCCAACCAAGATGCACAGCCACACCGCGTGCGCTACCATCGGCATGGAACTCGTTCCGTCCATTCAACTCACCGAACGGTGAATAATGGAAAACATATTAATATGATACCAAGCAAACCCCCATGCACAAATATGAAAATTTCATATGGCATCGTTGGCCCGGGGGCCCATGCGGGGGAAGTTCGGCCGCCAAGTGCAAGTCTTATTTCAGTCGACGCCACACTGGGCGACTTGCGCGCCGGTGATGGGGATGAAATGATGATGAGGACAGCACAACACCCAGTCCCCGAGCGGAGAAAATCTCCAACCCGACCGGGAATCGAACCCGGGCCGGCTTGCATGGGAGGCGAGCACGTTACCACCCATCTAAGCAAGCGGACATACATCTGTAGAATATAGATATGTGACGAAGACACATTTGCCGGGCAATGGTAATCATCAAGCAAAGATTTACTGGCGAGGCTGACCAACTACACGTCAGACCTCATAACGAGCATTTACCATAACATGGCAGGCCACGCCCTGAAAAAAAAAGAAAAAGAAAAACGTGACCAATAAATGACATTAGCAGTACTCTATAGGTGGTTTTCCGAGCATTACAGATACACAACACCCCTCATAGTGTGTGAATAGGCCGCACAGAATCTCTAGAGCACCGCATCAAATATGTCAAAGAAATTATGATCCGCCGATTCTAACTGGTCGTTCAAAAATTTGCTTGGAAACCTCTTTCTGTTTTTGTAAATTTCGATGTTTTCCTAAACATTGAGTTTGCTTCCTTTAGGTGCTTTATGCAAGATTTTCATACCTTGTTGCATGTAAGTAATTTTATGGTCCTAGTCCCGCAGATGGTCACCCAAAGCGGACTTACTGTGGGCACCCGTGTGCTCACGAAAACGCGTAAAAAACGATCTCCCTGTTTGCCCCATATAAAAACCTTCATACACACCACATTGTTATCTGTACACCCCTGTGTTTCTAAATTTATCAGTGCTGTCTTCAATCGTATGCCTAAGTTTCGAGCGCAAGCTATTTTTCGTGCTAAATGCTGTTGTAGAATTATCGAACATGTCTTATGAAAATGTATTATGACGGCCTTAAAAAAAAAAGAAAATCTGCACAATAAAAGTCAACATGGAATCCGCAAGTAGAGACCTCGCGAAACTCAGCTCGCTCTGTTCTCTCATCAGATCCACAGCGCTGTAGACATTGGTATCGTGTTCCTTGACTTCAGAAAGAAATCTGGCACTGCCTCGCACTGCCATTCAGTGAAGAAGATGCGAGCTTACCGGGTATCGGACCATTATTTGCAGGCAGAAATCACCAAATCGTTCTCATTCGAAATAAAATCGACAGATGTAAACGTCATTTCTGGAGTACCCCAAGGAAGCGTGATGCGACATACATATAAAATGTGTGTGTGTGTGTGTGTGTGTGTGTGTGTGTTTTCGACATCTCCTAAACCATTAGACCGATTTCAACCAAACTTGGTATACATGTCCCTCACTGCCAGGCAACAATTCCTGTCATACTAAGAACCCTCTACCTGTAATAGGTCCGGAGGTACGACGTCATAAACAATGAGATGCGTGAAAAACTGCCGCGTCTTGCAAGACGTTTAAATATATTCCTTCTGTGGTACCTCTGCTCACAATATATTTCTCAGACAATATCCACATATAACCCTAAATTCACCTACTAAATTATGTAATGATATCAAACATAGTTCAGGAGATATTTATTTACTATATAAGAAACTATCAGCCACGATTCCTGTAATGAAACCAACATTTACCTAGGTTTCAGCCCAAGTAATTGAGCCTTCTTCAGAAGATAAACCTGATTCTGTAATATGTCTACGAGGTCTAGAAATAAAACTAAAACAGCCTGAATAGGCGTAGTCACATTTTAAAAATGCGGTACATAGGTAGTAAGTCACCACCAAGACTACGCCTATTCAAGCTGTTTTAATTTCATTTCCAGACCATGCCCTCGTAGATATATTGTAGAATCAGGTTTATTTTCCGAAGAAGGCTCAATCACTTCGGCTGACACCTAGATAAAGGTTGGTTTCATTACCGCAATCGAGGCTGATAGTTTCTTATATATTAGGTTATTACTATTGCTGACTGAGCTGCAATGTTGAAAATACTAAGATATTTATTTACTTACACGTCAGGTTCCATAGGACCAAATTGCGGAGCAAATCTGCAAGGTCATAGAACGTGTCAGTACATGAAATTACAATATACAAGTAATATCAGTTAAAAATAAAATGTTTACGAACCCGAAAAAAGTCAAGGCATAAGTTTAGGTAAACGCAATCAACAATACAACAAGAATCAGCTTAATTATTCAAGGAAGTCCTAGACAGAATAGGAGTGACCCATGAGGAAACTCTTCAGTTTGGATTTGAAAGTGCGTGGATTACTGCTACGATTTTTTAATTCTAGCGGTAGCTTATTGAAAATGGTATGCGGCAGTAAACTACACATCTTTCTGCACAAGAGTCAAGGAAGTCCTATCCAAACACAGGTTTGATTTCTGTCAACTATTAACTGAGTGAAAGCTGCTTTTTCTTGGGAATGTTGCTAACGAGAAATGACAGTAAGGAATATATATATATATTCCTGGAAATGGAAAAAAGAACACATTGACACCGGTGTGTCAGACCCACCATACTTGCTCCGGACACTGCGAGAGGGCTGTACAAGCAATGATCACACGCACGGCACAGCGGACACACCAGGAACCGCGGTGTTGGCCGTCGAATGGCGCTAGCTGCGCAGCATTTGTGCACCGCCGCCGTCAGTGTCAGCCAGTTTGCCGTGGCATACGGAGCTCCATCGCAGTCTTTAACACTGGTAGCATGCCGCGACAGCGTGGACGTGAACCGTATGTGCAGTTGACGGACTTTGAGCGAGGGCTTATAGTGGGCATGCGGGAGGCCGGGTGGACGTACCGCCGAATTGCTCAACACGTGGGGCGTGAGGTCTCCACAGTACATCGATGTTGTCGCCAGTGGTCGGCGGAAGGTGCACGTGCCCGTCGACCTGGGACCGGACCGCAGCGACGCACGGATGCACGCCAAGACCGTAGGATCCTACGCAGTGCCGTAGGGGACCGCACCGCCACTTCCCAGCAAATTAGGGACACTGTTGCTCCTGGGGTATCGGCGAGGACCATTCGCAACCGTCTCCATGAAGCTGGGCTACGGTCCCGCACACCGTTAGGCCGTCTTCCGCTCACGCCCCAACATCGTGCAGCCCGCCTCCAGTGGTGTCGCGACAGGCGTGAATGGAGGGACGAATGGCGACGTGTCGTCTTCAGCGATGAGAGTCGCTTCTGCCTTGGTGCCAATGATGGTCGTATGCGTGTTTGGCGCCGTGCAGGTGAGCGCCACAATCAGGACTGCATACGACCGAGGCATACAGGGCCAACACCCGGCATCATGGTGTGGGGAGCGATCTCCTACACTGGCCGTACACCACTGGTGATCGTCGAGGGGACACTGAATAGTGCACGGTACATCCAAACCGTCATCGAACCCATCGTTCTACCATTCCTAGACCGGCAAGGGAACTTGCTGTTCCAACAGGACAATGCACGTCCGCATGTATCCCGTGCCACCCAACGTGCTCTAGAAGGTGTAAGTCAACTACCCTGGCCAGCAAGATCTCCGGATCTGTCCCCCATTGAGCATGTTTGGGACTGGATGAAGCGTCGTCTCACGCGGTCTGCACGTCCAGCACGAACGCTGGTCCAACTGAGGCGCCAGGTGGAAATGGCATGGCAAGCCGTTCCACAGGACTACATCCAGCATCTCTACGATCGTCTCCATGGGAGAATAGCAGCCTGCATTGCTGCGAAAGGTGGATATACACTGTACTAGTGCCGACATTGTGCATGCTCTGTTGCCTGTATCTATGTGCCTGTGGTTCTGTCAGTGTGATCATGTGATGTATCTGACCCCAGGAATGTGTCAATAAAGTTTCCCCTTCCTGGGACAATGAATTCACGGTGTTCTTATTTCAATTTCCAGGAGTATATATATATATATATATATATATATATATATATATATATATGTATTGAGAGGCCAATGTCAAAGTACCCAGAGTTGTGAACAGGGGTCGACAAGAGGTTCGTGATCTTACACCACTTATTCCCCGAACCGCCCGTTTCTGAGCCAAAAATATCCTTTTAGAATGGGAAGAGTTTCCCCCAAATATAATACCATACGACATAAACGAATGAAAATAAGTGGTGAACGATCACTCACTTCAGGTACCATTCGAATAGTAAAAATGGCATCATTAAGTCTTTGAACAAGATCCTGAACGTGGGCTTTCCACATCAGTTTACTATCTATCTGAACACCTAGAAATCTGAGCTGTTCATTTTCACTAAGCATATGCCCATTCTGTGAAGTTAAAACGTCAGGTTTTGCTGAATTGTGTGTTGTTGTGTGACTAGGGCCTCCCGTCAGGTAGACCGTTCGCCGGGTGCAAGTCTTTCGATTTGACGCCACTTCGGCGACCTGCTCGCCGATGGGGATGAAATGATGATGACTAGGCGAGTGAGCGGAGAAAATCTCCGACCCAGCCGGGAGTTGAACCCGGTCCCTTAGGATTGACATTCTGTCGCGCTGGCCACGCTGCTACCGGGGGCGGACAATTGTGTGTTAAAAACTGTGAATCCTGAGAGGCATTAAAAAATGACGCATCATGCATGAAGTTTTAATAAATTTATCTTTACTACCAAGACAGTCTGTAATGTCTCTTGCAGCGGTCTCTCCGCGATTTTTTTCCGAAATTTTATACATTATATAACTCAGTACATATCTCGAAATATCTCTTCTTATCTTACCGATTCCTAAACTTTAATATACGATGATTATCAATGCAAAGTAGTTTCAAGCCCTATTATTCCTTGGAGCGTCCATTTACTCCATGGAATAGCTTCTCTGCTATCTATGTTTTCTCTTATGAAAAGAGTGAAGGAGATCTTGCCGATAGGCCGTGAAAGAACGAAGATGTATATGTACTCGTATGTATTGTTGAGCTAGTCGCCATCTTGAGGAGATTCTGTATGAGAAGGAATTTAATACATGAACAAAACTAAAGTAAGTGTGTTCGCGTATTATTTAACTGATTATTATTGACAGTGTCCGCTTACTACGCTGTGTTGCACGGGATCAGTGGGGAACGTCTGATTTACACTGGACGAACCTGCCGTTTTGTATGCTCAAGATATCCAGTTACTTCAAATAAATAGGCTAACACGGTCTTACCAGCAGATCTCCGGTCTTCCCCATGTGATCACCGAAAGTTAATAATTATTACAAATGTTTTTAGGAGATCGACTGACAATTTTCGTCGCATCGAGACTTCGAAATTGCTTCACTGCCTTATGGAATTTAAGTTAAGCTCAATTTAATCAGGATAGAACAGTATTGAACTGTGTGAATGTGATAATCCTGCTTTGTGAATGAAAATTCCCTTAATATACGCATGTTTGTTGCTATCCTGATCAGTGAAGCTAAATCAGGCCGTTGTGAGAGAGGTTTTTAAATATCAGATCCCACAAAAAATATTAAAACTCCTACAGTCTTCTGGACTGAAAGAAATGTCTGACGCCTGGCAGTGCTTATGACAGCTTTCAGCTGCGGAACGCAAACGGCTTTAAGCGTGAATTATAGCTCTCTGTAGAGGTATGAAGAGCCGTTGCAGTAGGTACGTTTATAAAATCGGCATTCTGGACACGAAAACAGCGGTACTTATACGCTAATTAGCCACATTAAGACCACAAACCCGTCCACACGATAGTAACGTCACCTGGCGTGGAATGACTGCTAGTCAGACACACGTACGGTGCATGTAGTACAAGTGAGTGTGCTGTCCATGCACATAATGGGGAAGGCGGGCGATCTGAGTTTGACCGAGGGCAGATTGTAATGGCCTGCAGGCTCGGCACGTGCATTTCGGAAACTGCACGGCATGTCGGATGTTCGAGGAGTGTTGTGATGATTGTCTTGAACACGTGGGAAAGGCGAGGTGAAACCACGTCCAGACGACTTGGGATTGGGCGTCCACCCCTCGTTGCAAATGTTGGACATCATAGGCTAAACACTCGGGAAGAACAGACCAGGCGGCGAACTGTGGCGGAAGTAACATCAGACAATAATGCTGGGCAGAGCATAAACATGTATGAACACACAGTGCACCGCACACTCCTCACAATGAACCTCAGCGGCCGACGACCCACGCATGTGCCAATGTTGTTGTTGCTGTGGTCTTCAGTCCTGAGACTGGTTTGATGCATCTCTCCATGCTACTTCACCTTCAGAATTTGAAAGAGACTATTCCAGTCAACACTGTCAAAAGCTTTCTCTAAGTCTACAAAAGCTAGAAACGTAGGTTTGCCTTCCCTTAATCTATCTTCTAAGATAAGTCGTAGGGTCAGTATTGCCTCACGTGTTCCAATATTTCTGCGGAATCCAAACTGATCTTCCCCGAGGTCGGCTTCTACCAGTTTTTCCATTCGTCTGAAAGGAATTCGCGTTAGCAATTTCCAGCTGTGACTTATTAAATTAATAAGTCGGTAATTTTCACATCTGTCAACACTTGATTTCTTTGGGTTTGGAATTATTATATTCTTCTTGAAGTCTGAGGGTATTTCGCCTGTCTCATACATCTTGCTCTCCAGATGGTTGAGTCAGGACTGGCTCTCCCAAGGCTGTCAGTAGTTCTAATGGAATGTTGTCTACTACCGGGGCCTTGTTTTGACGTAGGTCTTTCAGTGCTCTGTCAAACTCTTCACGCAGTATCATATCTCCCATTTCCTCTTCATCTACATCCTCTTCCATTTCCATAATATTGTACTCAAGTACATTACCCCTGTATAGAGCCTCAATATACTCCTTCCATCATTCTGCTTTCCCTTCTTTCCTTAGATACTCATACAAGTGGTTCTCTTTTCTCTAAAGGTCTCTTTAATTTTCCTGTAGGCAGTATCTAGCTTACCCCTAGTGAGATAAGCCTCTACATCCTTACATTTGTCCTCTAGCCATCCCTGCTTAGCCATTTTGCACTTCCGGTCGATCTCAGTTTTGAAATGTTAACACCATGAAATCGACAACTAGGACTGAAATGGGATCCGTGACCATAGGAACTGGACGTTGGAGCAGTGGCAGAGCGTTGCGTGGTCTGATGAATCACGATACCTTCTCCATCATGCCGATGGGAGAGCGCGAATTCGTCATCTTCCAGGGCAACAGCTTCTTGACACCGCTAGTGGGGGACGGAGAGAAGCTGGCGGCTTCACCATTATGTTCTTGGGAACATTCATGTGGATATCCATGGGTCCCGTGCAGTTTGTGCATGGCATCATGACGGCCAAGGACTATCATACACTATTTGCAGACCGTGTACATCCCTTCATGACGGTCATGTTTCCCCAGGGCAGTGGAATTTTTCAACAAGATAATGCGCCATGTGACAAAGCAATAGGTGTGCTGGAGTGGTTCGAGGATCACAGTGTTGAACTCAGATTGATGTTTCCTGTAATTTACGTCTATGGTCACAAACGTTTTGTTAACAAAATGGTTCAAATGGGTCTGAGCACTATGGGACTTAACTTCTGATGTCATCAGTCCCCTATAAGTTAGAACTACTCAAATCTAACTAACCTAAGGACATCACACACATCCCTACCCGAGGCGGGATTCGAATGTGCGACCGTAGCGGTCGCGCGGTTCCAGACTGTAGCCGCTAGAACCGCCCGGCCACCCCGACTGGCTTTTGTTAACAGGTTACCGGTTTCAGTCTGTAATGACCATCATCAGATCTGCAGCAAAAAATGGGAAAAAACATAAATACACTTGCAAATTGTCTACAGCTTAAAAACAATAAATAGACTATAACGAAAAGTACTACTGACATATATACGCATTTATGCGCTTTAAGTATGAAGAGGCATACCTGCTTTATGAAAACAAAGTCCTAATGTACTGCAGCCGTAATGGAAACGTGAAATGTTAAATGGACAATCAGCACCAGCATCGTCAAATATATATAAAAAACATCATATGCACGAGTCATGTTGTCAGCAGCGCTACTGTTCAAATCAAGCTGCCGTACAGTAGCCACAAGATGTTTGTGTGGTAAGTTCAACAGATGTCGCTAATGTCGGCACACACTAGCTCTCAGTAATTAATCGAACAACGTAAAATAAAGGGGGATGCAATAGTTGAAGTCTGTAATGAGCTCATAACGTATAAAACGCATTACAGTAATAAAAAGCGATAAAACAGAACACGAAAAAGATTGTAAAAAGAGGAGGAGTTAAGAGACAGTAGGTGACAAATGCTCAAGTGCCAATATTCTAGATAGCGACGTAAGTAATGAACACCTTTGATAGTACACAGGATAATATTAAAAAACCATAAAACAAATCGCTAAAGAAGCCAAAATGAAAGAAAACATAATGTTGCATGACCCTTAAACAGGTATGCCTCTTCATACTTAAAGTGCACAAATGCATATATATGTCAGTAGTACTTTTGATTATGGTCTATTTATTGTTTTTAAGCTGTAGACACTCTGCGAGTGTATTTATGTTTTTTCCTATTTTTTTCTGCAAATCTGATGATGGTCATTATAGACCGAAACCGGTAATCTGTTAACAAAAAGTCTGTAACCACAGCAGTAAATTAAAAAAAAAACTTATTGTACATACGGGTCACTATTTTATTCCCGACAATGTCGCAGCTTGTGAAATCAGATTGATGTGCTGGCCCCCCCCAACTCGTCATATCCGAATTCTATCGAACACATCTGGCATGAAATTGAATGTGGCTTCCCCGGTATTTACGGGAATTAGGTGACTTCTGTGTGCAGATGTGGCGCCAACTCCTTCCAGCGACCTACCTACGCCTCATTGCTTCCATGCCAAGACTATTCGCCACTATTATCTGTGCAAACGGGGAACATACTGGCTATTAATAGAGGTCATAGTTATGGCGAATCAGTGTGAATCTGTACATTATGCGTATTTATTTGTACGACTCGTTCATAATTTGAAAGGTGTTTTCACAAATCATGGATATTTGGTGATACATTACAAGCACAGTTCATTTTTTGCTTTCGTTTCTAACAGAAAACAGGAAAAGTGAGTGTCCGGGCAATGACGAGTGCGTCAGCTAGTAATAGATAAACCGAGGGGCTGAGACTACGAGTGGTACATTTGCTGGCTGAAGCAAAAAGGGTAAATAGTGCCAAAGTTGAATGGATGTTTATAAATCACGTGAGTTACTATCGAAACATCAATTGGACTTTGTATAGTTGCAAGTATGGCTAGAGACTGCAGTGATCTTGCACAATTTTTAATAATATATTAAAAATATTTATACCCCTTGCGTCTTTAATGTTTTTCAGTAAAACCGGTTGTTGTTGTTGTTGTCGTCTTCAGTCCTGAGACTGGTTTGATGCAGCTCTCCATGCTACTCTATCTTGTGCAAGCTCTTTCATCTCCCAGTACCTATTGCAACCTACATCCTTCTGAAACTGCTTAGTATATTCATCTCTTGGTCTCCCTCTACTATTTTTACCTTCCACTCTGCTCTCCAATACTAAATTGGTGATCCCTTGACGTCTCAGAATATGCCCTACCAACCGATCCCTTCTTCTAGTCAAGTTGTGCCACAAACTCCCCTTCTCCCCAATTGTATTCAGTACCTCCTCATTAGTTACATGATCTACCAATTTAATCTTCAGCATTCTTCCGTAGCACCACATTTCGAAAGCTTCTATTCTCTTCTTGTCCAAACCATTTATCTTCCATGTTTCACTTCCATACATAGCTACACTCCATACAAATACTTTCAGAAACGACTTCCTGACACTTAAATCTATACTCGATGTGACCAAATTTCTCTTCTTAAGAAACGCGTGACCATACAGTATAGCTGCATGCCCTCGGGAAAAGTTACGGCTGTAGTTTCCCCTTGCTTTCAGCCGTTCGCAGTACCAACCACAGCAAGGCCGTTATGGTTAGTGTTACACGGCCAGATCAGTCAATCATCCGAACTGTTGTCCCTGCAACTGCTGAAAAGGCTGCTGCCCCTCTTCAGGAACCACACGTTTGTCTGGCCTCTCAACAGATACCCCTCCGTTGTGGTTGCACCTACGGTACGGCCATCTGTATCGCTGAGGCACGCAAGCCTCCCCACCAACGCAAGCTCCATGGTTCATAGGGGGGAGGATACAAATGCAAAAACGCTTTATTTACTGTGCTATATACGGAAATTTTTTGATACAAGAGATGTGATACACATAGCATAATATGTTCATTATAGAACAAGGAAATGTGAGTAATTAAAGCGAAATCAGTATAAAAATCCGAAAAACATTAGATAAATAGCAGATAAAACTAAAATACCAAAAACAAAATGTATTGGTGTGGTTCCAAGACATGCAAGACATTATTCATACTCATTTTATATAATCTCACAGTGTCTGTAGAATCACAATCATTTCCTACTGTGGTATCTCTTGAGGAATGTCTTTCCGCGCAATATTAATGATGCTGTACCATTGTGTTGGGCATTTTTCAGTCTTCGTCGTCTCCTTCTTTGCCCATGTCCTTTTTCCACTCGCGCTTCTTGCACCAATGGTAACTGCTGTCTGGGAGTGGGATATATTGTTATAGAGCGGAAGTAGTTCTGCGCCTCATGAAGATTTTTTTAAATTTCAAACTCATCTTGAAAGGAAGGCTGCAGAATACGTGCTGATGGGGGACCAGTATTGGGCCTCCTAAAATCAGATCACGGTTTAGTGAGCACTTGTACTGCAGTTCAGAGGATTTTCTTAGCTGTTTCCAATCTACCTCTGTTCCTCCGTTGTATTTTGCTTCCTTCTGCGTCTTTAGCAATTTTATCCGTTTCTATGGCTACCACGTCTGTAACTGAAATAAAGTTTTCTGTTTTCGTTTCCACCACGGGAAACTTACTGCCGACCTGCTTCCCTGCTCCCATCCTGTCTTGGAGAACAAATACATGGCTGAGTGTTTTTTTGCCTTCTAGAGTGGCCAAAATCTTCATCTACATCTACATCTACATGGTTACTCTGCAATTCTCACTTAAGTGCCTGGCAGGGGTTTCATCGAACCATTTTCATACTACTTCTCTACCATTCCACTCTCGGATGGCGCGTGAGGAAGAAGCTCTGATTTCTCTTATTTTATTACGATGACCATTTCTCCCTACGTAGGTGGGTGTCAACAAAATATTTTCGCATTCGGAAGAGAAAGTTGGTGACTGAAATTTCGTAAATAGATCTCGCCGCAAAGAAAAACCGCCTTTGTTTCAGTGACTACCACCCCCAACTCGCGTATCATATCAGTGACACTCTCACCCCTATTGTGCGATAACACGAAACGAGCTCCCCTTCTTTGCACTTTTTCTATGTCCTACGTCAATCCAACCTGGTAAGGATCCCATACCACGCAACAATATTCCAGCAGAGGACGGACAAGTGTAATGTAGGTTGTCTCTGCAATGGGTTTCTCGCATCTTCTAAGTGTTCTGTTAAAAAGCACAGTCTTTGTTGCTCCTTCCTCACAATATTATCCAATTTAAGTTTCTGGTAATTGTAATTCCTAAGTACTTAGTCGAATAGACAGCCCTTAGATTTGGGCGATTCATCGTATACCCAACATTTATCGGATTTCTTTTAGTACCCATGTGGATGACCTCGCGCTTTTCTTAGTTTAGTACCAATTGCCACTTTTCGCACCATACAGAAATTCTCTCTATATCATTTTGTAATTGGAATTGATCGTCTGATGATTTTACTAGACGGTAAATGACAGCGTCATCTGCAAACAATCTGCGGGGGCTGCTCAGATTATCACCTAGATCATTTATGTAAATCAGGAACAGCAGAGGGCCTATGACACTGCTTTGCGGAACGCCAGATATCACTTCTGTTCTTCTCGATGATTTACCGTCTATCACTACGAACTGTGACCTCTCCGAGAGGAAATCACGAATCCAGTCACACAACTGAGACGATACTCCATATGCACGCAATTTGATTAATAGTCGCTTGTGAGGAACGGCATCAAAAGCCATCTGGAAATCCAGGAATATGGAATCGATTTGAGGTCCCTTGTCGACAGTACTCATAACTTCAAGGGAATAAAGAGCTAGCTGTTTTGCACAAGAACGATATTTTCTGAATCCGTGTTGGCTATGCATCAATAAGTCTTTTCCTTCAAGGTGATTCATAATGTTCGAGTACAGCATATGCTCCAAAATCCTACTGCAAATTGAGGTCAGTGATGTCGTTCTGTAATTCAATAGATTACTCATATTTCCTTTCTTGAATATTGGTGTGACCTGTGCTACTTTCCAGTCTTTAGGAACAGAGCTTTCGTCAAGTGAGCGGTTGTATATGGTTGCTAAGAAAGGTGCTATTGTGTCTGCATACTCTGAAAGGAACCTGATTGGTATGCCATCTGACCGGAAGACTTGCCTTTCTTAAGTGATATGAGTTGTTTCGCAACATCTAAGATATCTACTTTTATGTCACTCATGCTAACAGCTGTTTCGAATTCTGGAATATTTACGTCGTCTTCTTTCGTGAAGGAGTTACGGAAAACTGTTTTCAGTAACTCCGCTTTAGTGGCACCATCATCAGTAACATTTCCATCGCTGTCGCGCAGTGACGGTATTGACTGTTTTTTGCCACTGGTGTACTTTACACACGACCAGAATCTCTTTGGCTTTTCTACCATATTTTGAGACAATGTTTCATTGTGGAAACTTTTAAAAGCATCTCGCATTGACGTTCGCACTAAATTTCTATCTTCGTGAAACAGCCGTTCTTAGGGATTTTTATCAAATTCCTTATACGAGGGTCGTTCACTTAGTAATGAAACGCTCTTTCACTGCAAGCGGGTTGGTCTTATTCAGAATTCTAATACGCCATATCATTCCCAACTCTTTTGGCTCGGGACACGATTTTCAACATGCGACGGCCTTACTACATCTTACTGAGAGGACCTGTATGCGCTATTGGTACCACTCTACCGGTGAGCGCAGTTCAAAATGGCTCTGAGCACTATGGGACTTAACGTCTGAGGTCATCAGTCCCCTAGAACTTTGAACTACTTAAACTTAACTAAGCTAAGGACATAACACACATCCATGCCCGAGGCGGGATTCGAATCTGCGACCGTAGCGGTAGCGCGGTTCCAGACTGTAGCGCCTAGAACCGCTCGGCCACTATGGCCGGCGTGGGCGCAGTAACCAAATAACCTCCCCATCACCCACATACTGCCTCCAGCGATTTGAATGAGTCTTTGTGTTGTCACGGAGAAGGAGAAGTTTGTTTGTCTGCAGTTCTTTGGCGACGAACGTGCTGGAGTCGTTTCTCCAGTTTGCTGAGTGTAGCACAACACACTTCCGAGCTGATCATTGCATCGTGAGGGAGGGTATCAAACAGAATAAAGCATTCAGAGCTGCATAAGTGAGTCGCCATGACATTTTGGGCTGAGGGCGCATCCTCGAACTTTTTCTTAGGAGGGTAGGTGGTGTTGCGTCACTCCATGCATTGCCGTCTTGTTCCCGGTTCGAAGTGGTGAACCCATGTTTCATCTACATCTACATCTACATCTACATCTACATCGATACTCTGCAAATCACATTTAAGTGCCTGGTAGAGAGTTCATCGAACCACCTTCACAATTCTCTATTATTTCAATCTCGTATAGCACGCGGAAAGAATGAACACGTACGAGCTCTGGTTTCCCTTATTTTATCGTGGTGATCATTCCTCCCTATGTAAGTCGGTGTCAACAAAAAAATTTCGCATTCGGAGGAGAAACTTCGTGATTGGAATTTCGTGAGAAGATTCCGTCGCAACGAAAACGCCTTTCCTTCAATGATGTCCATCCCAAATCCTGTATCATTTCTGTGACACTCTCTCCAATATTTCGCGATAATACAAAACGTGCTGCCTTTCTTTGAACTTTCTCGGTGTACTCCGTCAGTCCAATCTGGTAAGGATCCCACACCGCGCAACAGTATTCTAAAAGAGGATGGACAAGCGTGGTGTAGGCAGTCTCCTTTGTAGGTCTGTTACATTTTCTAAGTGTCCCGCCAATGAAACGCACTCTTTGGTTAGCATTACCCACAACATTTTCTATGTGTTCCTTCCAATTTAAGTTGTTCGTAATTGTAATACCTGGGTATTTAGTTGAATTTACGGCTTTTACATTAGACTGATTCATCGTGTAACCGAAGTTTAAAAGTTCCTTTTAGCACTCATGTGGACGATCTCACACTTTTCGTTATTTCAGGTCAACTGCCACTTTTGGCACCATTCCGATGTTTCTTCTAAATCGTTTTGCAGTTTGTTTTGTGACTTTATTGGACGATAAACGACAGCGTCATCTGCAAGCAACCGAAGACGGCTGCTCAGATTATCTCCCAAATCGTTTATATAGATAAAGAACAGCAAAGGGCCTATAACACTACCTTGGGCTACGCCAGAAATCACTTCTGTTTTACTTGATGACTTTCCGTCAATTACTACGAACTGTGACCTCTCTGACAGGATATCGCATAACTGGGACGATATTCCATAAGCACGCAATTTCACTACGAGCCGCTTGCGTGGTACAGTGTCAAAAGACTTCCGGAAATCCAGAAATACGGAATCGATCTGAAATTCCTTGTCAATAGCACTCAGCACTTCATGTGAACAAAGAGCTAGTTGTGTTTCACAAGAAAGATGTTCTCTAAACCCATGTTCACTGTGTGTCAATAGACCGTTTTCTTCGAGGTAATTCATAATGTTCGAGCACAATATATGTTCTAAAATCCTGCTGCATATCGACGTTAACGATATGGGCCTGTAATTTAGTGTATTACTCCTAGTACATTTCTTGAATATTGGTGTGACCTGTGCAACTTTCCAGTATTTGGGTACGGATCTTTCGCCGAGCGAGCGGTTGTATATGATCGTTAAGTATGGAGCTAATGCATCAGCATTCTCCGAAAGGAACTTAATTGGTATAGAGTCTGGACCAGAAGACTTGCTTTTATTTACTGATTTAAGTTGCTTCAGTACTCCGAGGATATTTACGTCTACGTTACTCGTGTTGGCAGCTGTTCTCGACTCGAATTTTGGAATATTTACATCGTCTTCTTTCGTGAAGGCATTTCAGAAGGCTGTGTTTAGTAACTCTGCCCATGGCAACAATGTCTTCGATAGTATATTGCTATCGTGCAGAGAAGACATTGATTGTTTCTTGCCGCTAACATACTTCACATACGACCAGATTCTCTCCTTGGATTTTGTCACGATCAGTCTGGTAAAGCACAAGCAATTTCGTACAGATGGTCCTTGGTTGCTTTTTATCATCTTCGAGGAAACCAGCGGGCACACATATTTGAGTACCCAAACTGGTGGAAGAGTGTGTCAGCGCTACGAACACAGACGTCCAGTGGCGCAGCGAGGTGTTTGTCATCGGTTTATCACCTCGAATGAGTGTCCGCACGTTCCAACACTGCAAGGGCCACAACTGTGTCGTCCAGCCGGCACGCGGGAGTTTTAACAGATTTGCGCGGCCTTGTTGCGATGATGACAGACGCCTCGCCCGACGACTCACCGTGCTTTTGTTCACTGCCAGGCGTTCGTAGACATTCTGCAAGCGCCTGCAAATATCCGCGATGTTTTGTTTTTCTGACAAAATAACTCAAAGAGAGCTCTCCGCTTGGAACGTAGCTCTGTTACAGGCGCCATTTTGAAGTCTACGTATAGTGCTGCGACCTATCGGAACTTCATGAAAATACAGAGGCCGAAACGAAACATTCCCTGATGTCGTGCAACAAGTTCCGCACAATTTCGACATAAATTGATTGAGAAAAGAACTGTTGTATTACTCACTGAGCGCCCCTTGTACATGTCTGAAATGTTCCTTTGCGTTTCGAGAGAGACCAAACTCTTCATCAGATTCCATATACAAGGTGTAAATTTTAAGCTGACAAATCAGAATAACTTGAAAAATAAGCTTCACACGAAAAAATATGTAGAATCCAAAGTTGATTATTTTCGAGGGGCGGATCTGCTGGTGCTGAAATTAGCTCGCCACCCGCACGGATGAACAAAAAATATTTACGTCGTAAATTTTGATTCGCTAAAACTAAAACTCTCCCTCTCTCCCCAAAGGGTGTGGTTTGAGAGAGAGCAATTAGAGTTTTACAAATGTTGACCCAATCCGAATCTGCGGAATAAATTAATATTTGTGTCAACATTTGTAAAACTCTAATTCCTCTCTCTCTCAAACACCACACTATGCGGAGAGAGGGAGAATTTTAGTTTTAGCGAATCAAAATTTACGACGAAAATAAGTATTTTTTATTGATCCGTAACCATTTTCCATGCAGAAATGAGAACAAGAATTTTCTTGAATCACAGCGCCAACTACCAAGAATCAAAACAAATGTTTAAGATAAAATGTACGTAATTTTTTATGTAGAATCTGATTCTGCAATAAAAAATTGGGGTTCCCATTTGGAATTTTGAAGCTGATTCCCGTCCCACCCCCACGGGGCTGGGGGTGGCGGGCTAATTTCAACACCAGTAGATATCCCCCTCGAAAATAATCAACTTTGGATTCTACACATTTTTTCGTGTGAAGCTTATTTTTCGAGTTATTGTGGTTTGTCAACCTAAAATTTGCGCCCTGTATATACGGCCATTTTCAAGGACCTGTCTCGAGATACTGATTTTACCTCAAATCTAAAACCGTTATTTCAAAATATTTAAAGAATCATTAAATATTAGTATAAGTACTCTTTAAAGCGTACACATTAGGATATTGCTATACATTCAAAAAATTACATATGTGAACCTTCATTAAAGATATCAACAGTTCTCTCTCTGCCCTCCATTTCAATTATACTAGTTGTATTCTAAATGTAGTCCAGGCTTTGGTTAAGAGCTTACAATTTATCATCACGGAGTGCGGAACTATGTAGGAAACCGCATGTACTTCTTTTACTTACAAGAGATCCGCACTTTACCTTTTCAAACTTGCACTGAAACGATTTTTTTGGGAAATATCACTTGTACCATTTCTACTCTCAGCCCCTCAGTTATTTAGAAGAAAACGCCGGAAGCTGCTTTAAGGCTGTTTGCACATGGCGCGGTTGTCTGTAAGGAAGTAGGAACGCCTAGAAGCAGTATCGATTAGTAGAATGACCTGCAGAGGACTGAGCCACGGTGCAGGCTCTGGCAGTTGACCCTGAACGTAAGTAAGTGTAACACATTGTGTGTACGTAGGAAAAGAAATCCACTCCAGCACAATTACACTATTCGTGCCAAATCGCTGGACACATGAACCCCAGTAAGATATGCCGCACTTTCGAGGCCATCTCCTGGAAGGAGATACATGAAGACGATGTAAACGGTGGCTAAGCCGTATCCAGGAAGCGATCGAGAAAAGAAGAATAGAAGAGGATGAGGAAGAATGGCGAGCTCTTGACAACAGCTGTAGGACCACCGCTACAGGGAGTTACTGTAGCTTCACTATGTATGAAATTAACCTTCTCTTATTTGTACAGACGCACAAAGCTAATCAAATGGCTCGAAGCACTATGGGACTTAACATCTGAGGTCATCAGTTCCCTAGACTTAGAAACTACTTAAATCTAACTAACCTAAAGACATCACAGGTTCGAACCTGTGACCGTAGCAGGCGCGCGGTTCCGGACTGAAGCGCCTAGAACCGCTCGGCCACAGCGGCCGGCCACACACAGCAATCACGGTGCTAGAAAGGTGATGGGCTACTTGCATTGCTGTTGAAATGTCTACTTAAAACAAAGTAAGAATTTGTAATGAAAATCTGAAAGAACATTAAATCTCACCAATAACACTGGAAAGAAAGAGACAGCGTACTGACGTAAACTGGCTGGCACATGCAGACTTTTCTTCAGCACTGTTTGAAAATCAAGTAGACCCAGGAGTACAAGTGAATCTCTTGGAACAGATAACCATTACGTCTGTGGAGAAAACCAGATTCGTATACAATATAATAAATGCACCAAACATTTTACACGCATTAGTCAAATAGAAAATGTCGAAAATTTCAATTATCTTGGACAGATAATTCAAGAAAATAAGTCATAATAATCTATGATAATTGAATGGATACAAAAAAGGGGAAGGCAACACGGAATAATAAAAGATATTTACCATGAGAAGAACATACTTCTATCAAGAAAGACAATTACAACATATTACTGAAAGCAGGTTGGTCTATGCAAGTCTGTGTCCAGCTCTGACGTATGGATAATCAAACTAGAAATATTAGAAGAATCATGAGGAAGATTTTAGATTCTATAAGAAGTTAGCGGTCCTGGAAGTTAATAGCCAGTAATGAAATATTTCAAAATACAGAAAAAATTAAGCCTGATGATCTTTTTTTGGAAATTTATACACATTAAATGACAGACTGACATAAGAAGTTAACAGTCCTGGAAGTTAAGAGCCAGTGATGAAATATATCAAAATACAGAAAAAAATAATACAAAAAATTTGAAAATGAAGCCTGATGGTCTTTTTTTGGAAATTTACGCATATTACATGACAGACTGACAAAACACGTGTCCAAGTTTCGAGAAAGAAATTTTCACTCTAAAGCGGAATGTGTGTGCTAATATGAAACTTCTGTCAGCGTGAAACTGCGTGCCGGACTCGAAGTCAGGACGTTTGCCTTTCGCAGGCAAGAGCTCTACCGACTGGACTGAGCTATCGAAGCGCGACTCACCACCTGTCCTCGCAGCGTTAAATACGCCAGTATCTCGTCTCCTTCATTACAAATCAAACTTCACACAAGTTCTCATGCGAAAGTTGCAGGACTAACATTTCTGGGAGAAATAATACTGCAGTTACACGGCTTAGCCACAGATTGTGGGATGTTTCCAGAATGAAATTTTCACTCTGGAACCGAGTGTGCTCTGGTATGCAACTTCACGCCAGATTAAAACTGTGTGCCGGACCGACTTTGCCTTTCGCTGCAAAGTGCTCTACCAACTTTTGACTGTAAGTTTTCACTGGTTAGTCATTTCACTACCGCAATTTCAGCTATAGTTCCACTGTTAAGGGCAATTATAAAAACTGAAACCAATAAGTCATATGGATAGTAAAGTGCAGGGTTGTTGTTGTTGTTGTTGTCGTCTTAAGTCCTGAGACTGGTTTCATGCAGCTCTCCATGCTACTCTATCCTGTGCGAGCTTCTTCATCTCTCAGTACGTACTGCAGCCTACATCTTTCTGAATCTGCTTAGTGTATTCATCTCCTGGTCTCCCTCTACGATTTTTACCCTCCACGCTGCCCTCCAGTACTAAAATGGTGATTCCTTGATGCCTCAGAACATGTCCTACCAACCATCCCTTCTTCTAGTCAAGTTGTGCAACAAATTCTTCTCCCCAATTCTGTTCAATACCTCCTCATTAGTTATATGATCTACCCATCTAATCTTCAGCACTCTTCTGTAGCACCACATTTCGAAAGCTTCTATTCTCTTCTTGTCTAAACTATTTATCGTCCACATTTCACTTCCATACATGGCTACACTCCATACAAATACTTTCAGAAACGACTTCCTGACATTAAAATCTATACTCGATGTTAACAAATTTCTCTTCTTCAGAAACGCTTTCCTTGCCATTGCCAGTCTACATTTTATATCCTCTCTACTTCGACCATCATCAGTTATTTTTCTCCCCAAATAGCAAAACTCATTTACTACATTAAGTATGTCATTTCCTAATCTAATTACCTCAGCATCACCCCACTTAATTCGACTACATTGCATGATCCTCGTTTTGCTTTTGTTGATGTTCATCTTATATCCTCCTTTCAAGACACTGTCCATTCCGTTCAACTGCTCTTCCAAGTCCTTTGCTGTCTTAGACAGAATTGCAATGTCATCGGCGAACCTCAAAGTTTTTATTTCTTCTCCATCGATTTTAATTCCTACTCCGAATTTTTCTTTTGTTCCCTTTACCGCTTGCTCAATATACAGATTGAATAACATCGGGGAGAGGCTACAACCCTGTCTCACTCCCTTCCCAATCACTGCTTCCCTTTCATGTCCCTCGAGTCTTATAATTGCCATCTGGTTTCTGTACAAATTGTAAATAGCCATTCGCTCCCTGTATTTTACCCCTGCCAGGGTAGAATATGATTAGATTTGAAAAACAAAATTTTCAGGTGCATTACTTACAATACGATATTGGAGTGCATGTCCGAAGGAACTTTGCGTCGCAATTCGGAATAACACGGGTACTGCAGTATCGTATTTATCCGGCGAGACCGGGCAAGTGACTTTCAAGTAAAATGTCTCCCCTGTACGGGAATATACATAATGGATGTACGAGAAGAGGCTGTTCACGATATACAGAAATTTGGGGTCTGGCAGTGAGTCGTGTTCGGATAGCGGAATGATAAGGCTACCGATCACGCTTAACGGGATTTCCAGGTTCAAGTCCCGTTCCGACGCAAACGTTCACTATCGTCATTCCGTTGTACAGCTGAAGGTGGTCCATATTCGCAATTGCGAATACATTTCATGTCTTTCACAACGGCTGCAGCCGAAGAAAATTCATATCTCTAAGTATCTTTGGGAAAATATGGGCTAATTGAGGGATACTGATCTGCATCTACATCTACCTCTACAATGATAATCTGCAAATCACATCTAAGTGCCTGGCAGAGGGTTCATCGAACCACCTTCACAATTCTCTATTATTCCAATCTCGTATAGCGCGCGGGAAGAATGAACACCTATATCTTTCCGAACGAGCTCTGATTTCCCTTATTTTATCGTTGTGATCGTTCCTCCCTATATAAGTCGGTGTTAACAAGATATTTTCGCATTCGGAGGAGAAAGTTCGTGATTGGAATTTTGGGAGACGATTCCGTCCCAACGGAAAACGCCTTTCTTTCAATGAAGTCCATCCCAAATCCTGTATCATTTCTGTGACACTCTCTTCCATGTTTCGCGATAATACAAAATGTGCTGCCTTTCTTAGAATTTTTTCGATCTACTCCGTCAGTCCTATCTGGTAAGGATCCCACACCGCGCAACAGTATTCTAAAAGAGGATGGACAAGCGTGGTGTAGGCAGTCTCCTTTGTAGGTCTGTTACATTTTCTAAGTGTCCTGCGAATGAAACGCTGTCTTTGGTTAGCCTTCCCCACAACATTTTCTGTGTGTTCCTTCCAATTTAAATTGTTCGTAATTGTACTTCCAAGGTATTTCGTTGAATTTACGGCTTTTAGATTAGACTGATTTATCGTGTAACCGAAGTTTAACGAGTTCCTTTTAGCACTCATGTGGATGGCCTCACACTTTTCGTTATTTAAGGTCAACTGCCACTTTTCGCACCATTCCGATATTTCTTCTAAATCGTTTTGCAGTTTGTTTTGACCTTCTGGTAACTTTATTAGTCGATAAACCACAGCTTCATCTGCAAACAGTCGAAGACGGCTGCTCAGATTGTCTCCCAAATCGTTTGTATAGATAAGGAACAGCGAAGAGCGTATAACACTATCTTGGGGAACGGCAGAAATCACTTGTGTTTTACTCGATGACTTTCCGTCAATTACAACGAATTGTGATCTCTCTGACAGGAAATCGCAGACCCAGTCACATAACTGAGACAATATTCCATAAGCAAGCGATTTCACTACGAGCCGCTTGTGTGGTACAGCGTCAAAAGCCTTCCGGAAATCCAGAAATACTGAACCGATCTGAAATCCCTTGTCAACAGCACTCGGCACTTCATGTGAACAAAGGCTTAGTTGTGTTTCACAAGAACGATATTTTCTAAACCCATGTTGACTGTGTATCAAAAATGGTTCAAATTGCTCTGAGCACTATGGGACTTAACTTCTGAGGTCATCAGTCCCCTAGAACTTAGAACTACTCAAACCTAACTAACCTATGGACACCACACACATCCATGCCCAAGGCAGGATTGGAACCTGCGACCGTAGCTGTCGCGCAATTCCAGATTGTAGCGCGTAGAACCGCTCGGCCACTTCGGCCGGCGACTATGTATCAATAGATCGTTTTCTTTGAGGTAGTTCATTACGTTCGAACACAAAATATGTTCTAAAACCCCTCTACATTTCGACGTTAACGATATGGGCCTGTAATTTAGTGGATTACTCCTACTACCTTTCTTGAATATTGGTGTGATCTGTGCAACTTTCCAGTCTTTGGGTACGGATCTTTCGTCCAGCGAACGGTTGTATATTATTGTTAAGTATGGAGCTAATGCATCAGCATACTCCGAGAGGAACGTAATTGGTGTACAGTCTGGACCAGAAGACTTGCTTTTATTAAGTGATTTAAGTTGCTTCACTACTCCGAGGATATTTACTGCTACGTTACTCATGTTGGCAGCTGTTCTCGATTCCAATTCTGGAATATTTACTTCGTCTTCTTTTGTGACGGCGTTTCGGAAGACTTTAGTAACTCTGCTTTGGCAGCACTGTGTTCTATAGTATCTGCATTGCTATCGAGCAGAGAAGGCATTGATTGTTTCTTGCCGCTAACATACTTCACATACGACCAGAATTTCTTTGGTTTTTCTGCCAGATTTTGATTTCTTCTACCGTTAATTGAAATGCATGCTTGAACATAAATGCAGATCCCAGACAAGCCTGCACACTGTGTTGTTGTATTTTGCCACTAACGGCTGCTGTGCAACGATCTGAGGTACGTTCCAGTGTACCAGTCGTGGTCACACCAATTTTCCGTGTGTTTGAATTCGTTATGTTGGAGCTAAGTGAATCCCAACGTGGTGTTCGAATGGTGGATGCTTCTGTATAGTTTGTGCTTCCATAACCAAGGTAGTCGATATGGCTGGTGTTTCTATATCTACATCTACATGACTACTCTGCAATTCACATTTAAGTGCTTGGCAGAGGCTTCATCGAACCACAATCATACTATGTCTCTACCATTCCACTCCCGAACAGCGTGCGGGAAAAACGAACAACGTCTATGCTTTAATGACTTCCATCCCAACTCGCGTATCATATCTGACACACTCTCTCCCCAATACGTGATAATACAAAACGAGCTGCCATTTTTTGCACCCTTTCGATGTCCTCCGTCAATCCCACATGGTAAGGATCCCACACCGCGCACCAATATTCTAACAGAGGACGAACGAGTGTAGTGTAAGCTGTCTCTTTAGTGGACTTGTTGCATCTTCTAAGTATCCTGCCAATGAAACGCAACCTTTGGCTCGCCTTCCCCACAATATTATCTGTGTGGTCTTTTCAACTGAAGTTGTTCGTAATTTTAACACCCAGGTACTTAGTTGAATTGACAGCCTTGAGTATTGTACTATTTATCGAGTAATCGAATTGCAACGGATTTCTTTTGGAACTCATGTGACTCACCTCACGCTTTTCGTTATTTAGCGTCAACTGCCACCTGCCACACCATACAGCAATCTTTTCTAAATCGCTTTGCAACTGATACTGGTCTTCGGATGACCTTACTAGACGGTAAATTACAGCATCACCTACGAACAAACTTAGAGAACTGATCAGATTGTCACCCAGGTCATTTATATAGATCAGGAACAGCAGAGGTCCCAGGCCGCTTCCCTGTGGAACACCTGATATCACTTCAGTTTTACTCGATGATTTGCCGTGTATTACTACGAACTACGACCTTCCTGACAGGAAATCACGAATCCAGTCGCACAACGGAGACGATTCCCCGTAGGCCCGCAGCTTGATTAGAAGTCGCTTGTGAGGAACGGTGTCAAAAGCTTTCCGGAAATCTAGAAATACGGAATCAACTTGAGATCCCCTGTCGATAGCGGCCATTACTTCGTGCGAATAAAGATCTAGCTGCGTTGCACAAGAACGATGTTTTCTGAAACCATGCTGATTACGTATCAATAGATCGTTCCCTTCTAGGTGATTCATAATGTTTGAATACAGTTTCAATCATCAGCTACGTCAATCATCAGAACGCAGCATGTCATTTTCAATGGAGAGAAGTCTTCCGAAGTAAGAGTGATTTCAGGTGTGCCGCAGGGGAGTGTCGTAGGACCGTTGCTATTCACAATATACATAAATGACCTGGTGGATGACATCTGAAGTTCACTGAGGCTATTTGCGTATGATGCTGTAGTATATCGAGAGGTTGTAACAATGGAAAATTGTATTGAAATGCAGGAGGATCTGCAGCGAATTGACGCCTGGGGCAGGGAATGGCAACTGAATCTCAATGTAGACATGTGTAATGTGCTGCGAATACATAGAAAAAAAGATCCCTTATCATTTAGCTACAACATAGCAGGTCAGCAACTGGAAGCGGTAAATTCCATAAATTATCTGGGAGTAGGCATTAGGAGTGATTTAAAATGGAATGATCATATAAAGTTGATCGTCGGTAAAGCGGATGCCAGACTGAGATTCATAGGAAGAATCCTAAGGATATGCAATCCGAAAACAAAGGAAGTAGGTTACAGTACACTTGTTCGCCCACTGTTTGAATACTGCTCACCGGTGTGGGATCCGTACCAGATAGGGTTGATGGAAGAGATAGAGAAGATACAACGGAGAGCAGCGCGCTTCATTACAGGAAATCGCGAAAGCGTTACGGAGATGATAGATAAACTCCAGTGGAAGACTCTGCAGGAGAGACGCTCAGTAGCTCGGTAGGGGCTTTTGTTGAAGTTTCGAGAACATATCTTCACGGAGGAGTCAAGCGGTATATTGCTCCATCCTACGTATATCTTGCGAAGAGACCATGAGGATAAAGTCAGAGGCATACCGACAACCTTTCTTTCCACGAACAACACGGGACTGGAATAGAAGGGAGAACCGATAGAGGTACTCAAAGTATCCTCCGCCAGACACCGTCAGGTGGCTTGCGGAGTATGGATGTAGATGTAGATACGTCACAGTTGTGTTTAGTGACACTGACATACGGAGATTGAAGAGGATATTGACGAAAAACAAAGAGGGCGATAGCTGCAAAAGACACTGGAAAACTGAACGTTGCACTCCCAGACTCTGCCAGCACCCAAAGAAGCCGAATGGAGCACCATAAGCAGGGAATTGTAGGACAAGCTAGAATTCCAAAACCTCCCATCACTGATAGAAATGCCCGTAACTGGACAACGTGGTGCCTTAGCCGTAAAACCTAGACTATGGAAGAATGGAAGAAAGTGTTTTGGTCGGATGTTTCACGCTATCCCCAACTTCTGGCCGAGTTCATGTCCCAGGAGTGAAACGTTACGAGGGTTCATCATGATTTGGGCAGACACATAGAGATATACCGTGGGCCCCATCGGTATTAATCAAGGCCGCATTACTTCCAGTGATTATGTGGCCATTTAGGCTGATCAGCCACACTATGGTACAAGGTTTGTTCCCAGTGACGTGCCGGCCGCTGTGACCGAGCGGTTCTAGGCGCTTCAGTCTGGAACTGCGCGACCGCTACGGTCGCAGGTTCGAATGCTGCCTCGGGCTTGGATGTATGTGATGTCCTTAGGTTAGTTAGGTTTAAGTAGTTCTAATTCTAGGGGACTAATGACCTGAGAAGTTGAGTCCCATAGTGCTCAGAGCCATTTGAACCATAAACTTGCCACTATTTGGTACGACATTTCCCGAAAAGCCATATAGAACCTGTTTTTATCCATCCCGAGACGTGTGGGAGATTTTTTGAATGTCAACGGTTTATCTAAAACGTAATAGGCATGGTAATGTCTTTTAGTTTGTTCACATTGAGCCATAGTAAAGTTAGCTTTGAAAAGAGAGCCGCAGTGCGTAGCGTGAAGCAGTCGCCCTCCGTTTTCTGGCGGTGGCGCCGTTGTCGCAATTGAAGGCTTCGGTGTCTCCCTCTAGCGGGAAAGGGGAAAAGTGGGCTGTTCAAAAATGGTTCTGAGCACTATGGGACTTAACATCTGTGGTCATCAGTCCCCTAGAACTTAGAACTACCTAAACCTAACTAACCTAAGGACATCACACACATCCATGCCCGAGGCAGGATTCGAACCTGCGACCGTAGCAGTCGCGCGGTTCCGGACCGAGCGCCTAGAACCGCTAGACCACCGCGGCCGGCAAAAGTGGGCTGTTCGCGTGGGTTTAAGAAGTGGCTGCATGGGCTCTCGTGGAGAGCTGGCAGTCGGGGCATCAAGAAGCGACTCCTCTGCCGGTGCTAGAGGGACAGCACGCAGACCGCGGCATCAGCGTAAGCTTAGGAAGAAAAGTGTGCCTATAGCAGCAAAAGCAGCCAGTAGTAAGTGAAAAAATGATGAACTTTCACATGTAAAAAAAGGTATTTTGCTACGTTTTTGAACTTCCACTGCAATGAGTGTGAGTCCTCAATCCTTCCTGGTCATGCTGACAAAGTTTTATGAATTTATTTGTAAAAGTATCGACAGTAGAAATTAAAATGTCCTGCAGTGACTCTCCTGCTCCAAGTCGGCCCGTTTGACGTCCTACCCCCTTTAAGGCTTTTATTCAACGTGCGTATGTGTTTTATACAAGTAGTTGGTTATTAGTGTGTTTTCGTGCCATGAAAAAGCTTGCCATTTCATTGTGGGTATTAATTGTTGCGTTGAAAGGCGAACATTGTAAAAGTTCGCAAATCCTACCTGGTGAGCGCGTGTGTTTGCGTAAGTTAACTGGCAGAAATTTGGAAAATTTGTTTTTTTTATATATTTTGGAAATGTTAATGTTATTAACTGTGATGTCCCCCCGTGTGCATGACTCATGCATTTTGGTTTTTATATTTTGAGAACTTTTGTAAACAGGATTGTCTTTATATGTTGCAGACAAGTTCCATTCTGCGGCATTTAATGAATGGAATGAAATTCACCTGTAATTTAGCTGAGCTCGAAATATTGTACAGCGTCGCATTGTATACGTTAAATTGCTTGCCTGTACTTGCCTTTTACTGGCGTGAAATTTTTTTATAATAATTTAATAATTTAAAAGTCCTTTCCTATCGTAAATTGTGACTTATTTGTTAAATGATTGTTGTTTTTTTTAAAAAAAATATCGTAAAGTCTTGCACCAAATTTGAATAAAGAGTGTTACTCAAAGTCTTATTTCACCAGTTATTCCTTGGCACTTACTTCCACTTTACATTTTGTGTACTGATTGAGATTAATAACGTTTGGTGAACCAGTAGTAATTTTACGGTTCACACATTTTTATCCACCCCACGAATTGTTTTTTGAGTCATTCAGGCAGATCCATAGCATGTGATGTATACTTCTATTACCAGAATGAAATTTTCACTCTACAGCGGAGTATGCGCTGATATGAAACTTCCTGGCAGATTAAAACTGTGTGCCGGACCGAGACTCGAATTCGGGACCTTTGCCTTTCGCGGGCAAGTGCTCTACCAACTGAGCTGCCCAAGCACGACTCACGCCCCGTCCTCACAGCTTTTATATTATTTGCTTTTATATTATTCGCACTTAAAGAGACAATAATAAATTCAAATAAAAAAAACCAACAGCTGATTCAACTTGCGGTATAATTTTGTTTCTGTGTATTTAGAGGATGCTAGTATTATGTGATTTAAATAGGTTTATCGTCACTGTCATAATTGCACATTGGCGAATGTGTGACACTAATTTTATAGAGGTGCATGTCTTCTACATTTCCGAAGTTTACAGGCCCGCACTTGAAGAGGATACCGCGGTGGCAGCGGACAGTGTCTGGAACGTCCTGCTGTTTATGTCGCCAGCACAAGCTGCCCGCAAGCGGGGCAGGCTTATGCAAGCACGTCTGACGCTAAGTGTAACCTGACGCTTCTTTGCGAAACCAGGCGCGACCACGCCCAACTGCTCGAGGTGTGACTGAAGGTCTAGTCGAGCGGGTCGGTTTCCCACTCACGACCCACTGCTCCAAAATGTGCTCCTTAAGAGCTGTGATCTGTGGTCACATCTTCGATACTGTGACACAAATCTCTTCTAATGTAGTGTCTTTGCTTTCCACATTTTAGGGGGAAGTAGTACGGACAAGAGCAAGAAAATGTGTACAGTAAATGTCGGCTGTAAAACGCATACCTTAAGGATTATGAGCACTTGTTCAGCTGAAACGTCCCTTTAGAAAAATTATGAATCACAGTGCTGGAAAACCTCTTACTTTATTTGATTTTCAAACAGCTGAGCAAAACTGAACGTACTCAGACATTTCTCTCTTTACTTATTGTGATCATCACTAAACTGACACACAATACTTTTAGCGCAACGCAATCTGACTTTCAATAATCCCTACAAGAGAATGGCTCTGACTAACAATAACCTATACCTTTCACGAATGACTCACCTCACAAAAATCTTCGTTATTCGAACTACTGCAATACAGCGAGCGCCAATACTGCCAGCTAAATAAAAGAGTCTAACTACTGAAGGCACTAACTACTGATGGGCACAGTTAGCAAATGAAAGACTTTGATGGAGAACAAACTGCATTTACCTTAATAATGTTCAAATGTCATCATATATATACACTCCTGGAAATTGAAATAAGAACACCGTGAATTCATTGTCCCAGGAAGGGGAAACTTTATTGACACATTCCTGGGGTCAGATACATCACATGATCACACTGACAGAACCACAGGCACATAGACACAGGCAACAGAGCATGCACAATGTCGGCACTAGTACAGTGTATATCCACCTTTCGCAGCAATGCAGGCTGCCATTCTCCCATGGAGACGATCGTAGAGATGCTGGATGTAGTCCTGTGGAACGGCTTGCCATGCCATTTCCACCTGGCGCCTCAGTTGGACCAGCGTTCGTGCTGGATGTGCAGACCGCATGAGACGACGCTTCATCCAGTCACAAACATGCTCAATGGGGGACAGATCCGGAGATCTTGCTGGCCAGGGTAGTTGACTTACACCTTCCAGAGCACGTTGGGTGGCACGGGATACATGCGGACGTGCATTGTCCTGTTGGAACAGCAAGTTCCCTTGCCGGTCTAGGAATGGTAGAACGATGGGTTCGATGACGGTTTGGATGTACCGTGCACTATTCAGTGTCCCCTCGACGATCGCCAGTGGTGTACGGCCAGTGTAGGAGATCGCTCCCCACACCATGATGCCGGGTGTTGGCCCTGTGTGCCTCGGTCGTATGCAGTCCTGATTGTGGCGCTCACCTGCACGGCGCCAAACACGCATACGACCATCATTGGCACCAAGGCAGAAGCGACTCTCATCGCTGAAGACGACACGTCTCCATTCGTCCCTCCATTCACGCCTGTCGCGACACCACTGGAGGCGGGCTGCACGATGTTGGGGCGTGAGCGGAAGACGGCCTAACGGTGTGCGGGACCGTAGCCCAGCTTCATGGAGACGGTTGCGAATGGTCCTCGCCGATACCCCAGGAGCAACAGTGTCCCTAATTTGCTGGGAAGTGGCGGTGCGGTCCCCTACGGCACTGTGTAGGATCCTACGGTCTTGGCGTGCATCCGTGCGTCGCTGCGGTCCGGTCCCAGGTCGACGGGCACGTGCACCTTCCGCCGACCACTGGCGACAACATCGATGTACTGTGGAGACCTCACGCCCCACGTGTTGAGCAATTCGGCGGTACGTCCACCCGGCCTCCCGCATGCCCACTATACGCCCTCGCTCAAAGTCCGTCAACTGCACATACGGTTCACGTCCACGCTGTCGCGGCATGCTACCAGTGTTAAAGACTGCGATGGAGCTCCGTATGCCACGGCAAACTGGCTGACACTGACGGCGGCGGTGCACAAATGCTGCGCAGCTAGCGCCATTCGACGGCCAACACCGCGGTTCCTGGTGTGTCCGCTGTGCCGTGCGTGTGATCATTGCTTGTACAGCCCTCTCGCAGTGTCCGGAGCAAGTATGGTGGGTCTGACACACCGGTGTCAATGTGTTCTTTTTTCCATTTCCAGGAGTGTGTATATATATATATATATATATATATATATCAATTCATGTCCTCCATCTTAACAAATTTCCTTTTTCTGGCGGACACACGTACAGATCGTCCGCTTATAGTAACCTCTCAAAACTCTCTCATCTCTCTCTCCACATCCACCACTGATGGCGACTCACCTCCAACTGCCCAACGCTACGTGCTGTCCACATACAACGACCCAACACTAAACAAGCGAATATTCCAACAATGAATCCAACCAGGCACAGACTGCACACAGCACAGTTAGTGATTTTCATACAGAGCGCTACATGGCGTTACCAACATAAAAACCTAAACAGCCTACTTACATAGCCCCCATGCTCCCAATAAAAATTTTACAATTTGTTTTGGGCAGTGCCCAATAATTATATGCTAAATTTTTTTATATTAACGATAACAAATACAGGGTGAGTCACCTAACGTTACCGCTGGATATATTTCGTAAACCACATCAAATTCTGACGAACCGATTCCACAGATCGAACGTGAGGAGAGGGGCTAGTGCAATTGGTTAATGCAAACCATAAAAATTTGCACGGAAGTATGTTTTTCAACACAAACCTACGTTTTTTTAAATGGAACCCCGTTAGTTTTGTTAGCACATCTGAACATATATATATCAATTCATGTCCTAATGTCCTACATCTTAACAAATTTCCTTTGTCTGGCGGACACACGTACAGATCGTCCGCTTATAGTAACCTCTCAAAACTCTCTCATCTCTCTCTCTTCACATCCATCGCTGCTGGCGGCTCACCTCCAACTGCCCAAAGCTACGTGCTGTCCACATCCAACGACCCAACAGTACACAAGCGAATATTCCAACAATGAGTCCAACCAGGCACAGACTGCACACAGCATAGTCAGTGATTTTCATACAGAGCGCTACGTGGCGTTACCAACATAAAAACCTAAACAGCCTACTTACATAGCCCCTATGCTCCCAACAAAAAATTTTACAAATTGTTTTGGGCAGTTCTCAATAATTATATGCTAATTTTTTTATATTAACGATAACAGATATATCAATTGCACACATTTATTGATACAATGTTGGTCAAAAGCAAAAACTGTTCTGATAAAGACAATTCTGATCATTCGTCACTGTAGTAATTACATTGCACAAGCGAATATTCCAACAATGAGTCCAACCAGGCATAGACTGCACATAGCACAGTCAGTGATTTTCATACAAAGCGCTACGTGGCGTTACCAACACAAAAACCTAAAGAGCCTACTTACACAGTTTGGCTACAGCTACAGTGAAATTTTTTCCCGTTTTTCTATAAGGAACCTGTCCTCAAAGTCTCTAGAGGGAATTTAGTTACACACTTTATAAATACAGATCAGTTCAATGACAACTGCCAGGCGGCAGCATTGGTAGCGAATACGAAGTAATATTCTTTAGGTAGGCATCAGTCGACTGTGCAGGCGAAACCACAGATACGGTTGATTGGAATCAAAGTGTCTCCTGTACACAGCTGAATGATGCTGACTAGAACGTATTATACTAATTGATCTATTCTACAACGACTGTGTGAAAAACACATATACCGCCGGCCATTAAACCGAAACAGCAGGAAGGATTGCAAATTACGAAATTTTACTTATTGTGCTGTTACAAGAGTCGTGAAAGGGAAGCAGTGGTTGGGAAGGGAGTCAGACCGGGTTGTAGCCTATCCTCGCTGTTATCCAGTCTGTACATTGAGCAAGCTGTGAAATGAAACCAAAGAAAAGTTTGGAGTAGGCCTTGCAGTTCAGGGAGGAGAAATAAAAGCTTTGAGGTAATTCTGTCAGAGACAGTAAAGCAATTGAACGAAATGGACGATGCCCTGAAAGGAGGATATAAGATGAACATTAACAAAAGTAAAACAAGGATAGTGGAATGTAGTCGAATTAGATCAGGTGACAATGAGGGAAATAGAATAGGAAACGAGACTCTTAAAGTAGTAAATGAATTTTGCTATTTGGCCAGCAAAATAACTGATGATCAACGAGGTAGAGAAGATATAAAGTGTAGCTTGCCAATGGTAAGGAAAGCGTTACTGAAGAAAAGAAATCTCGTATTTAAGCGAAACATGGGTGATAACCATTTTGGACAAAAAGAGAATAGAAACTTTTGAAATGGGTCGGTACAGAAAAATGCTAAGGAAATTGAAAGAGAAGATCTGCAGATATTGGACGTAGAAAAGGCTGTATTAGAAATGAAAAATGACAGATATTCTCGTGTACGTGACATCGCAGTGGAAAAGATCAAAACCGCAGGATCTGTCGCAATTTAGTGGCTGTATAGAGTACTATGGATAGTATGAACATATGGAAAGCTTGATGATGATTGGAGAAAGACAATTGTTGTACCTATTTTTAACAATTTTTGAATTTCAGAGGAATAACACTACTGTGCCACTGTATGAAGATATAAAAGAAGATAGTTTTACAGAAATCAGGAATAAGACAAAATCAAAATTAACTGAAGAACAACAAGGATTTATATCTGCAAGATCGACTATAGATGCCTTGCTTACAACCAGACAGGTTATAAGGAAGTAACTGCAATTTGGAAAGACATCGCCTTTGCATTCATAAACGTAAAAAAAGGCTCATGAGGTTGTTAGAAGGGAAGACGTAGGGCAAAGTCTGAATAGATGGTAGTTTTCAAAAGGAATGCAACCGAGAATTAGAAACATACACAAAAAATGCCTTAATTGTGTTGTAACAGATGGCAAAAGATGAGAGTGGTTTATAACGGACAGACGGTTTCAGCAAGAAAGTGTGCTCTCACCGGTGCTTTTCACTATAGCCATCGACAACATCATAAGTAGATCCCGCGACGGGTCAACAGCAGATATATGAAAATCATAGGATATGAACATAATGTGATGATCTGAGAAGAAAATGTGCAAAAATTGGAAGAACAACTAAATAACAAGCGAGAGTAATTGAACAAGTAAGCATGGAAATAAGCTTAACAAAAAGTGAAGTAATAAAAATCAGTGGGAAAACTAAAAGCAAAATGAAGGCTGTAACCTGCAATGGAAAAATTGTTAAAGAAGTAGATGCTGTCAGGTATCTAGTGACCAAATTAACCGAGAAAGCAAATATCAAGGATGAAATTTCAGATGAAATAGAGAACTATTCGGAATTTTGTTATTGTGTCTCGAACATGATTAGAAATTGGAAAATACCAGCAAAAGCAAAGTTCATGTTGTACAAGTCACGTTGTCTGCCCATTTTGACCTATGGATCAGAATGTTGGACTTGGACAAGGGAAGATCTGAGCAGAATACAAGCAACAATGGTGCGGTTCCTACGAGGTATCGCTGACTATACCCTTTGTGTCAAATGAACACTCGCCAACTAGGACAGCATACTGGTTTCTCTTACTTAAGAATCTTCGAGCCATTCGCATGGTCGTTTCTTCGTTAACAATTTGCTGTGGAGAACCGGGTCAAATGCTTTTCGGGAAAGTAGGAATATGAAATGTGATAGTTGCCCTCATACAGTTCACAGTATATCATGTGAGAAATGGGGTTATTGCTGAACATATAGCTTTCCGGTCTTTAAGAAATTTATTATATTCGAACTCAGATTACATCTTATAATTCTACAGAAAACCGATACTAAGGATATTGCTCTGTATTTTTGCGGGTCAGTTCTTTTACCCTATTTATATGATGGAGTCATCTGGGCTTTTTCGCAGTCGTTTGGGACTTTGCGTTGGGCGAGAGATTCACAATAAATGTAAGCTAAGTGAGGAGCCAATGCCATAAAGTACCCAACTGGGATTCCATCCAGACATGGCGACTTATTTGTTTCCAACTCTTTCGGTTGTTTCTCTACACCAGGAATGCTTATTACTATGTGATCCATACGGCACTCTCTGCGATGCTCAAACGATGGTATGTTTCTACGATTCTTCTGCGTCAATGATTTCTTAGATATAGAATTTGAAACTTCGGCTTTTGTTTTGCTACCTTCAACTACCACACTGGACCAGTGACGGAGCAGATGAGTCCTTAGACCCGCTTAGCGATTTTACATAGGACCAGAATTTTCTAGGTGTTCTTGGGCACATCTTTTGCTAAGGACGGTATTACACTATCAAATTTCTTTGTCAAATATCTTTGTCCAATATCTTTGTCCAATATCTTTGTCAAAGATGTTTGATGGTGTTATGGGAACTTTGTCAAATGTCGTCCAATATTTGATCAAATCTAGGGCCTCGCTGTAGATTTGATCAAAGAAGTCGCTAGTCTTCTGTTCACTGCAATGTGACGTGTTACCACATGGAGCGTTCTGTCGCCTGTAGTGTTTTTATAAACATTGCCGGTAAATACAATTGGTGTGTGCCGACAACTATAAAATTAATAGAGATGTATGAAGCTGATGAGGCGCTTTACAATGTGAGGCACGCTGAATACAAGAACAGATTACGAAGATTGAAGACCTGACCTAATCTAACCTAACCTAACCTAACCTAACCTAACCCTCTCCTGCAGCAAGGAATCTGAGTGAGCCTGTCTTCTGCAGATGTAGCAGTTCTTAAGTGAATATTGTGCTTTGTGATATGAGGATACACTTCATTGAGCACATACAGAAATGTATGCTCATCTATTCTTAAGTAATTGATGTACGACTTGACGTCCTCCACTATAAGCTCACGTAACAAGTTTTGTTGAATGCTTTTATCGTGTCGTCGTAAACCCCACGGCTTCATCGAGGTACGTTTCCTTCTTTTCCCCGCTTCTCTTCCGCATGTGCAAACAGTGAATTGTGGTACATGCAACTGCTGCGGTTAATAACAAGTTGTTGTTGTCAGCCATCTTGAACTTTGACGAAAAATATTATGACAGCGTAATACCCCCTATAGCGCTACGTCAAAGATCTTTGTCAAATATATTTGACGGAATATTTGATCACATCTTTGATCAAATCCGATGGTGATAGTTGTTGAATGCTTCGCGCCTAGATCTTTTCAAGGACGCACGAATCTCTTCTAACATTTGCCTGTCGTCATTTGCGCGTTCTCTTCAGAACGGAGTGTGCAATAGCCTTTGCTTCCGCAGCATATTCCAAATTTCGTTGCTAGACCACGTTGGGTCTTTTCCGTCTTTAATCCACTTACTAGGGACATACTTATCCAGAGCAGGATTTACAGTCTGTTTAAACTTTGCCAATAATTTCTCTATGCGCATCGTATTGGTTCTAAAGGCGTGCGATCCAGTGTAGAGGTAAGATCCTGGCAACTGTAATCAGGTTTGCCTTGTCTTGGTTCAGCTGTGATTGATCCTTCGCATTTTCAATTCAAAATCACACCAGCTTTGGAAGGTTTGTAATGTTTCTGATAGATTTGTTACTCAGGCGATATCCTGTGGCTAGTCCACGTCATTGCTGTTACTTCTTTTCCGCTGAAGATGCTCCCCACCTCCTTTTATGGCTGCATGTCTGCCTCTCATGACATCTAGTGGTCAACTTCGCAATACGTTAGGGTGTGCAGACACTTTTGATCAGATAGTGCATAAAAACTAATTTATAGGCCAACTACATTGTAAAAAATTTTGGTATTTGCTTAATGTAGAATCACACTTGAAAAAGGCCTTTGTTCTGACTGGGTTTAGATTTTCTGTGGTTTCTGTAAACAGCTAAGAGGAATGCTGGGAGCGTTCCTTTCAGAAGGACACTATTTTCTCTCGCACCTGTTCTATCTGAGTTTCGGCTCCATTGTTGCTAACTTCTCGTTGTTATGACGTTTCAACCTGCAGACAAGGAGGCTGCGTGAAAGTTTAGTTGGTAGAGAAGAAGGTACATTTTCCTATGTTTGCTCAGATTTCCCTGCGACAATCAGCAAAGCAAATATCGCCATCTCCCCCCCTGTTTCGCTTCTTTCTGTTTTAATTTCACAGGCTGTTTCGTCACTTTCTTCTCTTGTGTTTTCATTACTTGTACTTCAGTCACTTTTCTCTTTCTCTCCCTCTAATACCATTAGCGCTCATAGTTTAAACCTACCTGTCTGTAATACAGGTGAGGCGCAAATAAGTTGCAGCTTTTGTTGCATTTTCGGAGGGATTCTTTTTAGATATCACCAAAGCAGAGGTGATAATAAAAAGTACTCCGTCTTCAGGCCACAAGTGGAACATCGGGACCATCCGACTGCCCTATCATCCTCAGCTGAGGATGCAGATAGGAGGGGCGTGTGGTCAGCACACCACACTCCCGGTCCTGTTATAACGGTATACTTTGACCGGAGCCGCTACTATTCGCTGGAGTAGCTCCTCAATTGGCATCACGAGGCTGATTGCACCCTGAAAATGGCAACTGCGCGTGGTGGCCTGGTTGGTCACCCATCTAAATGCCGGGAGGTGGTAATAGATCTCTTAGAATGGTCACCATGCAAGTGTGGGCATGGAGAGGCTGCTCTTAATATTTACCAAAAACGTAACCGTAGGCTTCATTTTAGAACGGCACTTCCTAGCCGGTGCTGGGCATTTCCCCGACAGTGTGCTGGCCTGCCCGCTATCCCCACCACTACTGCTCCTCCTCCCCCCACCTCACCCCACCGGCTTGCGCAACTTACTGCCCACTATCCTAACACACTCTAACAATTGGTACCTGTCAACTGATAAAAGCTGAGTGTACAACAAATTGTAGTAGCTGAAATTGAATGATAACACAGACCCAGTCATAGATAAGGCAGGAGCTGTCAAAAAGGAGGTCGCGTAGAAAATATGGTCAAGGTTGTTGTTGGTGTTGTGGTCTTAAGTCCAGAGACTGGTTTGATGCAGCTCTCCATGCTACTCTATCCTGTGCAAGCTTCTTCATCTGCAATTAACTACTGCACCCTACATCCTTTTGAATCTGCTTAGTGTATTCATCTCTTGGTCTCCCTCTACGATTTTTACCCTCCACACTGCCTTCCAATGCTAAATTGGTGATCCCTTGATGCTTCAGAACATGTGCTACCAACCGATCATTTCTTCTAGTCAAGTTGTCAATTCATCTTCTCCCAAACCTATTCAGTACTTCCTCATTGGTTACGTGATGTACCCATCTAATCTTCAGCACTCTTCTGTAGCATCACATTTCGAAAGCTTCTCTTCTCTTCTTGTCTAAACTATTTATTGTCCAAGTTTCACTTACATACATGGCTACACTCCGTACAAATACTTTCAGAAACGACTTCCTGACACATAAATCTATACTCGATGTTAACAAATTTCTCTTCTTCAGAAACGCTTTGCTTGTCATTGCCAGTCTACATTTTATATCCTCACTACTTCGACCATCATCAGTTATTTTCGCCCAAATAACAAAACTCATCTACTACTTTAAGTGTCTCATTTCCTAAACTAATTCCCTCACCATCACCTGATGTAATTCGACTTCGTTTCATTATCCACGTTCTGATTTTGTTCATGTTCATCTTATATCCGCCTTTCAAGACACTGTCTATTCCATTCGACTGCTCCTCCAGGTCCTTTGCTGTCTCTGACAGAATTACAGTGTCATTGGCAGAACTCAAAGTTTTTATTTCTCCTCCGTGGATTTTGAGTCCTACTCCAAATTTTTCGTTCGTTTCCTTTACTGCCTGCTCAATATGCAGATTCAATAACGTCAGCAGGCCGCTGTGGTCGAGCGGCTCTAGCCGCTTCAGTCAGGAACCGCGCTGCTGCTCCAGTCGCAGGTTCGAATCCTGCCTCGGGCATGGATGCGTGTGATGCCCTTACGTTAATTAGGTTTAAGTAGGTCTACGGCTAGGAGACAGATGACCTTTGATGTTAAGTCCCATAGTGTTTAGAGCCATTTGAATCATTTAAACATATTGTAAATCGCATTACCTGTCTTACCCTAGCGATTACTACTATTTTCCCCGGAATTTCTAACATCTCGAACACTACGAGGGTGTGCGGAAAAGTAAAGCAACCGAATTTTTTTGTGTGAGAAGACTAGCCTTTTAAATAAAGCGTAAGTTTTTAACGTTCTACATCGTAATTTTTCATGTCTACATATTGATTTCTCAACACAGCTACTCTGGCGACGAACACAATTCTCTCAACGAGGGACGAGTTTGTTGATACCGTCACTGAAGAGTGAGTTTCTTGACGAAGCCGTAATCGCACCTCTTCATGCACCGCTTCACCGCTGTCAAAGTGAAGTTCTCTAAGGTCTTCTTTAAGTTTTGCACTCACATGAAAATCGGATGGGGCTTAGTCGGGACTGCATGGAGGATGATCGACAGATAAACTAAGACGTGGGATTGTTGCATACGCAGCGCTCGTGTCTGGTCTTGCATTGTCATGCTAAACGAGAGGGTGCTCCGTGTCGACGAATTCTTCGAATTCTAACTCGATTGCATCACGCTGTTTCTCAAGCACCGACATAGCTACGTTACACGCTACAATTCCGAACCATCGAGTGGTAGAGTGCAGTAAATATGTAGAAGTAAAGAATAAAGGTATAGAATATTAATAACGTTAGTTTTATCGAAAATGCTTTATGCGTTTTCACATATCTACATCTACATCTACATGGATACTCTGAAAATCACATTTAAGTGCCTGGCAGGGTGTTCATCGAACCACCTTCACAATTCTCCATTATTCCAATCTCGTATAGCGCGCGGGAGGAATGAACACCTATATCTTTCCGTCCGAGCTCTAATTTCCCTTATTTTATCTTGGTGATCATTCCTCCGTATGTAAGTCGGTGTCAACAAAATATTTTCGCATTTGGAGGAGAAAGTTGGTGATTGGAATTTCGTGAGAAGATTCCGTCGCAACGAAAAGCGCCTATTTTTTAATGATGTCCATCCCAAATCCTGTATCATTTCTGTGACACTCTCTCCCATATCTCGCGATAATACAAAACGTGCTGACTTTCTTTGAACCTTTTCGATGTACTCAGTCAGTCCTATCTGGTATGGATCCCACACCGGGCAACAGTATTCTAAAAGAGGACGGACAAGCGTAGTGTAGGCAATCTCCTTAGTAGGTCTGTTACATTTCCTATGTGTTCCTTCCAATTTACGTTGTTCGTAATTGTAATACCTAGGTATTTAGTTGAATTTATGGCTTTTAAATTAGACTGATTTATCGTGTAACCGAAGTTTAACGCGTTCCTTTTAGCACTCATCTGGATGACCTTACACTTTTCGTTATTTAAGGGCAACTGCCACGTTTCGTACCATTCAGATATCTTTTCTAAATCGTTTTGCAGTTTGTTTTGGTCTTATGATGACTTTATTAGTCGATAAACGACAGCGTCATCTGCAAACAACCGAAGACGGCTGCTCAGATTTGTCTCCCAAATGATTTATATAGATAAGGAACAGCAAAGAGCCTATAACACTACCTTGGGGAGCGCCAGAAATCACACTCGATGACTTTCTGTCAATTACAACGAACTGTGACCTCTCAGACAGGAAATCACAGATCCAGTCACATAACTGAGACGATATTCCATAAGCACGATATTTCACCACGAGCCGCTTGTGTGGTACAGTGTCAAAACTCGTCCGGGAATCGAGGAATACGGAATCGATCTGAAATCCCTTGTCAACAGCACTCAGCACTTCATGTGAATAAAGAGCTAGTTGTGTTTCACAAGAACGACGTTTTCTAAACCCATGTTGACTGTGTGTCAATAGACCGTTTTCTTCGAGGTAATTCATTATGTTCGAACACAATATATGTTCTAAATTCCTGCTGCAAAAAAAAAAAAAAAATTCTGAGGCATCTTTTCTGAGCACATCTCGATACACTGCCCAACGCTTGTACCAGATCGACAAATCTTAGGAAGGTGTCTAGATTTTTCTTCGTCTAACTTCCGTTATCAACCGCAGCATCAGAACTGCTTCTGCGGCGCCTAAAATCAAACTGATCGTCATCTAGAAGACGCTCAGATTCTTTTTGCATTCTGCAGTTTATTATACTTGTCAGCAGCTGGAATAGGTCTCCCAATGACCCGCTCTTATTGTCTTCTGAATTGTGTGGGTGGTATTCTTACGGAAGTCTGATGGTAGTTGTCCAGTCTCACAGTTTCTCCACACGAACCTGAATAGTCGTTAGGTTGCCACTGTCTCTGAATACTGTAAAAAGGCAGACAGCCCTGGTACTCTGTGTGAAGCATCGGTAGCGACAGGGGATACGGAGCAGCTCCTGGTAGCTTTCCGCTCACAAACTTTCCCTGCGTCCTTTGTCTTGGCTGAGCTTTCAGGGGCACGCAGAGGTCTCTATGTCACAGCGCCGGCCAATAAGACCTACCTGCAGCTCGGTGACAGTCGAGAGCTGTACAGTAACCACTATGTGTTTTCTAAAGTCATCAGCTTGTTGCTGTCCTCCATCTTTCACTATAGTGGGGCCTTCCGACAGTCAGACGCATACTGTTTATTTTTGATCTGCACATTTCACAGCTTCTGCGTGTCTCCTGTACGCACGAGACGTGACTTCTATTTTGGCCACACAGGACTTGTAGCAGATGTTTTAGTTTTTGAAGTGCCTTCTATGTTCTGTATGTACAAGAATGAGCAGACTAAGGGCAATAATAAAACGTTAATTTTAATTTTAAAAACTAACAGCCTCAGTTGCAAAGTTTGCCTAGATTTACCTAGGTTTCAGTAGGAATAACCCAACGTTCTTCAGAATAAAAGTTACTATCGTTTGTCCTTAGTGGACATCGTCAAGCTAAAACTACAAATCCATAAATTATCGTCAGACTGTAAAAACTTATCTGAACCTGCCTCGGCACCACTTCGCGACCGCGATGCGGCAGCCACGAGTGATGTACTGGAATTGACCATAACGTCATGAGGCCCGCCTAGGCGGACACAATACCTTGCGTCTGCGCGTAAACTGCGTGATGGGTACTTGTTGGGACGAGACGCGAACCTAACTCCTGACCTTGAATTTACTAGTAAAGGTCGCAGGTTCGAATCCTGCCTCGGGCATGGATGTGTGTGATGTCCTTAGGTTAGTCAGGTTTAAGTAGTTCTAAGTTCTGGGGGACTGAAGACCTCGTAAGTTAAGTCCCATAGTGCTCAGAGCCATTTGAACCATTTTTCACTAGTAAAGTGAAATAAAAGAAAGGTACAGCTGAGGAAAAGGGCCCATATATTATCCTGTGCAGAACGTACTTAGATCGACTGTCTTAACGTTTATGGAGTATTCGTTGGTCATGATATGTGAAAGACATCACGTGCTTACAACGTATGGCCTGTCTAGGAAATTGTTGTGCTTAAGCACGAAGTTTAATCACCTAAAAAGAACTTAGGAGTGGGAAGGATAATATAAAGCCAACATCGTCATTGTTATGACTAGGTCTAAAAATTTTTTGAGACGTAAAAGCACTTGCATAGCTATGTTTACAAAGCTTTAACATCTTATTGACTTAGCACACAAATGTCATGAATGAACTTAGAAACAAGTCTACATCTAATCTGTAACATCCGGCAATACGGTCCATATAAAATAGATGGTCATTATTCAAGATTAGTATATTTGACCTGAAATGGTCTAGAATCAAGTCAAAATAAACTAATGCATGTGCCTGACTGAGCTTCATGAGGAAGTTATCGTTACAGAAAACACTAAAGTAGGGGATAATGTGGCGGCAATGGGGTACTCAATTTGCCTTCATGGAGATGATCCACACACATACTGTAAAAACTGTGTGTGGAACACTGACGTCATAATTCGGGCCTGGTGACCACTGCCATTGAACTTAGGGAGTGACCGCGGAATTATATTTAAAGCTAAAGTGTGACTTGGCGAACATCGCTCTGGTCAACACACTTAAAGCTACTGTCCGACAGAAGTCAATTATGCTCGAAGCTAAAGTGTGACTTGGCGAACATCGCTCCAGTCAACACACTTAAAATAATTGACCGACAAAGGTCAACATGTACTTAAAGAACTACTCTAAACTATGGGAGTATGACGGGAAAATGGTTAAACGTCATTGAGTAAGAACAATTCAAAATGATCCGGCTAGTCTGAACCAAAACTTGGTAGCCAGTAGATTGTGGCAAGGTGACGTCACCCTCCTGTGATACTTATATGGATATGACTGCCATTAATTATGTTAATAAAAAGTTGTGTATGACTAGGTGATGGCATCATTGCTATCATATACACACAATAATGACCAAAATCCGTCATATTGATGGAGTATGTGGTAGTACGTATATTCTATAACGTGGTAGTGGATTTGTAGTTTTAACTTGACGATGTCCACTATGGACAAATGGTAGTTACTTTTATTCTGAAGAAGGTTGGATTATGCCAACTGAAACCTAGGTAAATCTAGGTAAACTTTGCAACTGAGGCTGTTGTTTTTTAAAATTAAAATTAATACTTATACAGTTGCTGACAGGGCCGGGAAATGTTGAAAATATTTAATAATAAAACGACTTCCTTTTATGCTGATAAATTCGCTTTTGATTAAACTTGTTTGTATGTGGATTCACACAGCCCCGATGTGTTTCTTAGTGAAGCCTGCCTTTGTCAGCGAGGAGACGGTGGTCTCAAAATAATTTATTCAATAACTTTTTTGATTGCAAAAACTTTTTGTACCTAGACCGCAATGTTATGTATACAGTTACAGCCCTATGAATAGCTTCGGCTGCTTTTTCAGGTAGTTCAGGTCGTAAAACATCAATGAACATGCAGTGAAAAACATTATCATTAGCTGTAGTGAAGCAATGACATGCATTCGTATTGTGAACCGATAAGACTACGATAATATGTAGTTAAGAACATCACGAGTCAACAAGGTTGCAAATATAGTTTCGCAAGATGACGGTAATTAAGGAAGGAAAGTTGCCAGTTGTTTTAGCATAACTTGTATCACACGGCCATAATTTGCAGTTTTACAGCAAGTATTATAGTAGGAAGAGTATATGAAACTGTGCAAGAATTGTCAGCTGTTCCGTAGTATGGCTTACAAAGAAGTTATCCAGCATGGGTATAAAATAGTCATCTCTATAAAATGTGCAAGAGTTGGAGATTAAGAGTAAAACGGCAAAAGTCCAACCTGCCTGGCAAGACATGTTAAAAGTAACTTTTCCTGCACTATTTTATATTTAATCTTCAGCTTCTGCACATTTTATAGAGATGATTATTTTCTACGCCATGCCGGATAACTACTTGGTAAACCAGGCTATGGAACAGCTGACAATCATTGTTCAAATGGTTCTAAGCACTATGGGACTTGACATTTGAGGTCATCAGTAACCTAGACTTAGGACTACTTAAACCTAACTAACCTAATGACACCACACACATCCATGCCCGAGGCAAGATTCGAACCTGTGACCGTAGCAGCAGCGCGGTTCCTGACTGAAACGCCTAGAACCGCTCTCCACAGCGGCCGGCACTATCATTGTACCATTGCGTATACTGTTCTCACTATAATACCTGCTGTACAACTGGAAATCACGCGTATATGATGCAAGTTTTACTAATGCCACTGGCAATTTTCCTTCTGTATTACCCTCACATTCACAATACAGTTTACAACATGACTTTCTCATGATGAAGCTTTTAACTGCGGACTGCCTTGGACTCGTTGGTCCACAATACGATTGCATTTCACCGTATGACTACAGTTAATAATGTTGCTTTTTAATGCATGTTCACAGCTTTTTTGCCATTTGAAGAATCTGAAGATGGTTGTAGAAAACAACACGAACTGCTCATCATGCTGTATTTGTATACTAAAAATTGCGACTTAGACATAAAAAGTTTTTCAGTATTAAAAGTGTTTATGTTTAATAAATTGATGCGTTTCGTAAAAGAAAACGTTGAAGGTTGTAGAATCTAAATGTACGTTTTATTTGTTGTTCTACTTCGCAACAACGACTGCGGTTTCAATAACAAGTACCTACAAAAGGTATCAAGCACGGAATAAAACATATGAAGTAGAGAAGAATGAATTCTCAACATGTATAATAGTCTAAAGATCTTAAAAACATAGCAAATTACAATGTCGTAATTTCTGCATAAGGTACTCTACGGCGTCTGTTAATAGTTAAGTGTGCTCATCTAGTAATCGTATCTATCGACATCTGACTTAACCCAAGCGTGTTTAAACAGACACTGGTACATATACTGCGCAACAGAAAAATTCATCATTACTTTGAAGATGTTGTGATGTGACTCAACCAATAAATAACCTCTGTTTGCCACTACCAACCAATTCCTATCTTTATATACGGGTTAGTGAAATCATGGGTTCGTTTATTCAGACAGGGACTGACAATGCCACACCACCTGAAAATAATGACGTTGGAAAGTTACACGCGTCGGGATTGTCTTCTTCCATTTGAACAAAATTTATCTGCCCCTCGTCACGACTAGGGATAGGCGGGACGCTTTAGTCGCTTCTACACCAATGGCCATTAAAATTGCTACACCAAGACGAAATGCAGATGATAAATGGGTATTTATTGGACGAACATTATAAACAGACATGTGATTACATTTTCACGCAATTTGGGTGCATAGATCCTGAGAAATCAGTACCCAGAACAACCACCTCTAGCCGTAATAACGGCCTAGACTCCTGGGAGTTGAGTCAAACAGAGCTTGGATGGCGTGTACAGGTACAGCTGCCCATGTAATTTCAAAACGATACCACAGTTCATCAAGAGTAGTGACTAGCGTATTGTGACGAGCCAGTTACTCGGCCACCATTGACCAGACGTTTTCCATTGGTTAGAGATCTGCAGAATGTGCTGGCCAGGGCACCAGTCGAACATTTACTGTATCCAGAAAGGACCTGCAACATGTGGTCGTGCATTATCCTGCTGAAATGTAGGGCTTCGCAGGGATCGAATGATGGGTAGAGCCACGGGTCGTAACACATCTGAAATATAACGTCCACTGTTCAAAGTGCCGTCAATCCGAACAAGAGGTGACCGAGACGTGTAACCAATGGCACCCAATACCATCACACCGGGTGATACGCCAGTATGGCGATGACGAATACACGCTTCCAATGTGCGTTCACCGCGATGTTGCCAATCACGGATGCGACCATCATGATGCCGTAAAGAGAACCTGGATTCATCCGAAAAATGACGTTTTGCCATTCGTGCACCCAGGTTCGTCCGTGAGTACACCATCGCAGGCGCTCCTGTCTGTGATGCAGCGTCAAGGGTAACCGCAGCCACGGTCCCCGAGCTGATAGTCCATGCTGCCGCAAACGTCGTCGAACTGTTCGTGCAGATTTTTGTTGTCTTGCAAACGTCCCCATCTCTTGACTCAGGGATCGAGACGTGGCTGCACGATTCGTTACAGCGATGCGGATAAGATGCGTGTCATCTCGACTGCTAGTGATACGAGGCCGTTGGGATCCAGAACGGCGTTCCGTATTCCCCTTCTGCACCCACCGATTCCATATTCTGCTAACAGTCATTGGATCTCGACCAACGCGACCAGCAATGTCGCGATACGATAAACCGCAATCGCGATAGTCTACAATCCGACCTTTATCAAAGTCTGAAACGTGATGGTACGCATTTCTCCTCCTTACACGAGGCATCACAACAACGTTTCAACAGGCAACGCCGGTCAAGTGCTGATTGTGTATGAGAAATCGGTTGGAAACTTTCCTCGTGTCAGCACGTTGTAGGTGTCACCACCGGCGTCAAACTTGTGGGAATGGTCTGAAAGCACGTCATCTTCGTGGCGTAGCAGTTTTAATGGCCAGTTGTGTACTTGTCAGACATATTATGTTATTGGGCAAATAGCCAAAAATTTTTGTTGCTGTCCTTACGTTGCCCTTGATAATGGAAGCAAGGCAGAAGAAAAATCAAGACACCTTCATAGGATTCGTCGAATTAGAAATGAAGTGAAATGCTCGTGTGCCATTGTTGGCCGGGAGGTACCACGCGTCTTATCTCAGGTGACGCCCCATTGGGCGACTTACGCGTTGATGATGAAATGATGATGAAGACAAGACCCAGTTGACGAGGGGAGAAAATTTCCTGCCTGGCCGGGAATAGAAACCGGGCCAGCTGCATGGTAGGCAAACATGTTACCACTCAGTTAAGCAGGCGGACATACAACTTGAAAAAGTGTTAGTCTTAAATGGCGCAAGACATTCGAAAATCTGAGTAGAATAGTGGTAAGCTACAAGGAAATGCGGGTAATATGCAATATGTACAAGAACCAAGAGAGAAAAATAAGACGAAGTGGTCGAATTAAAAATGATATAATACAGAGATACAGTCTTTCGCCTCCACTGTGCAACTGGTACAGCGAGGAAGCAACGACGGGAATAATCAAGAGTTCGATTGACGTTCAGGGTGAAAGAATCTCAAGATTCGCCGATGACACTGCTATCCACAGTGAATGTGAAGAAGAAATACAGGATCTGCTGAATGGACTGAACAGTCCAGTGATTACAGAATGCGAATTGAGACTAAATCGGAAAAAAAGACAAAGGTAATGAGATGTAATAGAAATGAGAATAGCGAGAAATTTAACATCAAAATTTGTTATTACGAAGTAAACGAAGTTAAAGAGTTCTGCTTGGAAGCAAAATATTCCATGAGTGACGAAGCAAGGAGGACATAAAAAGCAAAGTAGCGCAGTCAAAGAGGACGTTCCCACACTATAGAAGTCAATAGTATCAAACACAGTCCTTAATTTCTGAGAATGTACGTTCCTAGGACAGCGTCGCATGCAAGGTTATCACGGACAGCGGGAAAAATCTGAACAGGAGAGAATCGAAGCGTTTCAGGCGCAAAGGAATTGTAGACATTGTCCTATCGTTGTCCTTAGACCTCCTGTTATTCGGTCGCAAAACTCTATTTATTTCCTTACTAGAGTACCCATTCTTCTCAAAAGCCTGCTTCAGATGTTTTAACTCGGCGTCCAGGTATTGCGGCGAACAAATCCTTTTAGCCCTGTCCACTAGACTTTTAATTACACCTCTTTTCTGTTGTAGATGATGATTGGAATCCTTATGCAAGTATCTGTCGGTATGTGTAACCTTCCGAAAGACTTTATGTTTCAAGCTTCCATCAATCTGTCTCATAACGAAGACACCCAGTAAGGATATTGCACTGGAATTCCTGTAAAGCTTTTTTGCCATGTGACCAAACCACAAACGTATCATCCACGTATCGATACTATCGACATGGTTTCTTATTGGCTTTTTCCAGAGCTAATTGTTCGAATTTTTCCGTGTAAAAATTGGCGATCGTAGGACTTAATGGGTTACCCATGGCCACACCATCAACCTACTCATAAAACTCATACTACCACTGGACGTACTATGATCGATAATTATGTTTTATCCTTGACAAGGTTTATCTCTGCTGTCACGTGAAATCCAGACCACTCCCATTTTCCACGGCATTTAGGCCGTTCTTCGACGTCCGACGCGTTAGTCGGCTAGACTCAGCAGAACCAGGGGCACTTCTGAAGATGTCCAACGTAGCTTTGGGCGAAACGTCAGGGTTAGAATAGTTCCATGGACCACGGCCATACAACCCGGAAGAATTCTCGGCAGCTGAAACATCCGGTCGTGAAAGCCTTCATTGTATGATCGAGTGGCAGACGTGCACATAAAACGAAGGAATATTTTTCTGTAACGACTGGCAGATGGTCACTCTGACACGGAAAAGGATCCGCACGGAAGTCGTCGTCCTTCCTGTGGTTTTCCCATCCTGCGGAAAGACTTCCGCTACGAGAATCCTTATAGTGGGCCCGCGGTGCCTGCGATGCTCACTGCGTGTGATTCCCTCTCGGTCTCAACAACAGCTGACAATGCATCCACTGGGGGTAGCTGCTCCGTTGCTGGCTCTGCTGGCGGCGAACGGCACTTCGGCGCTCGACTGTGTCTGCTTGCCAGTCCGCAGCTCCTTCGATGTGCACGGCCGTTAAAATTGGATAAAGAGTACCTACTGCCAGCAGTTCAGTGAGTATTATTTCGTACAGTACGGTTTCGCACTACGTTACCTACCTTGCGGTTTTGAACTACTGAGAGGCGGCTTGGCTCACATTGTGTTGTTGTTGTTGTTGTGGTCCTCAGTCCAAAATGTTCAAATGTGTCTGAAATCTCATGGGACTTAACTGCTAAGGTCATCAGTTCCTAAGCTTACACACAATACGTAACCGAAATTATCCTAAGGACAATCACACACACCCATACCCGAGGGAGGACTCGAACCTCCGCCGGGAGCAGCCGCACAGTCCATGACTGCAGCGCCTGAGACCGCTCGGCTAATCCCGCGCAGCGGTCCGCAGTCCGAAGGCTGGTTTGATGCAGCTCTCGATACTACTCTATCCTGTGCAAGGCTCTTTATCTCCGAATAACTACTACAGCCAACATCCTTCTGAATACTAAAATGTAGACTTTCACGGCCGGAAATAACATGTCCATTATAATTATCCGGGCTGTTATGCCGTGGTCGGTTGATGAATTCTGTGTGAATTCCCAACGTTTCGTCTCCGACTGCGGGAGACATTTTCAAGGGGGTCCGTAGCTCGATGTCAGTAGTGAACCAGTGGGTGTGTTGGACCTTCCACCGAGCTACGGACCCTCTTGAAGATGTCTCCCGCAGTCGGAGACGAAACGTTGGAAATTGGCACAGAATTCATCAACAGACCACGGCATAACACCCCGGATAATTATAATGGACATGATCCTTCTGAATGTGCTTACTGTATTTATCTCGTTGTCTGTCGATACGATTTTTACCTCCCATACTTCCCTCTAATTCAAAACTGTTGATTCCGTGATGTCTCAGAATGTGTTCCACCAACCGATCCCTTCTTGTCAGGTTGCACCGCAAATTTCTTTCCTCCCTAGTTCTATCCAGTATCTCCTCATCAGTTACGTAATCTACCCATCTAACCTCATCATTTTTGTCTCAGCTGTTAATCGTCCATGTTCCACTCCCATAGATGGCCAAACGCGGTATAAACACTTTCAGAAAAGACTATCTAACACTTAAATCTCAATTCGAAATTAGCAAATTTCTCTCCTTTCTTGCCATTGCCTGTCTACATTTTATATACTCTCTACTTCGGCCATCATCAGGTGTTTTTCTACTTAAATAACACATCTCATCTTCTACTTTCAGTATCTCGTTTCCTAATCTAATTCCTTCAGCCTGTGGCGTTCGCTGTGTTATTGGTATTGGTATTTACCTAATTTGTAAATGAAAATAATAATGTTATTTCATTACAGTGAGTAATTACAAAATAATTTTTTTCTCCCGGCTAAAGATTTGGTCAAGTTGCTAAAGAAATCCAAGTTAGCGTTGTGTTAAAGTGTTGTCTGTAAGTTGTGTGTCAGTAAATCACAGTTCATACAACAGATTCTATACAACTATTGATTATGATGGAAACAGTTATCTTCAGCAAAATGACCATTAAAGCCACCGAATATCAGCCGCACACAATACTGACGTATGTTACCTGAAACAATATTCTTCGCAACTTGTGCGTAATTAATTTCGGCTCCATACATCAGCAAGAAAAAGTTTGTTATATGAATCGTGCTATTAGCACTGTTTTTAAAGAACCAATCCGATTGGAATTATTTTTATTAAAATGAGTTCGGGACCACCGGTGCACATTTATTTGCACACATTTTTATTACCTTCGGCATTTATGTCTGCAGACTTGCGTAATTTGAATTTGCCGCTGAGATAATTGTTAAGATGGCGGCAGACGATTGACAGAGACTTTCTACTGTTAGAGCAAATTTCTTTTCAACAGGATAAGTATTAGAATTAATGCTTATTAAACTTTACTTTTATACTGTGCACCATTTAGACTAATTTTCATCAAGAAAACCTTTGATACTTTCGTAAGAAACGCAGATAAAAATGCGATAAAAATGGATATCATCAATGACTGCGCTCCTTGCAGCAGAAAGAAATAATCAACACAGGTAATGGTTATTGAGAGAGGAATTAAAGTTACAAATAATAATTCACTCATATTTATAATAATAATGAACTCTACTCTCAAGTAATAATTAACAAATAATAATTTCATAACAGACCTTAGTTTGATATGCGCCTTCCGTCCGCAATCTACAAAAGCCAACCAAAAAAAGGTAAAAACAAAGGAAGACAAACGCAGATCATAATAGGAATTTTCAATTATCATTGTCTTTGTATGATATCGATATGTCCAATTACATCATAAAATATTATATAAATAATTAGTATTTATCATCGTTTTGTTTTATTTCACTGCTTTTCTATATCTCGGATAGATAATGTTTATAACTGTTAGAGGCATAATTTCTTCTCGTCGCACTGCAGCTAAAATTTATCTCGCGGGTGTTACATGCCTCACCTGATTTATTTCGACTACATTCCACTATCCCTGTTTTGATTTTGTTGATATTCCCCTTATGTCCTTCTCTCAAGACACATTGCATTCCATTCAACTACTCTTCCAAGGCCTTTGCCATCTCCGACATAATTACAATACCGTCAGCAAACCTCAAAGTTTTTATTTCCTCTCCCTGAACTATAATTGCTAATCCAAATTTTTCTATGGCTTCTTCTACTGCTTGTTCAAAGCACAGATTGAATAACATCGGGGCTAGGCTACAATCCTGCCTAACTCACTTCTCGACCACTGATTTCCTTTCACGACCCTCGACCCATATGAGTGCCTTCTGGTTTGTGTACAAGTTGTAAATAGCCTTTTGCTACCTGTGTTTTGCCCCTGATAGTTTCAGAGTCTCAAAGAGATTACTCCAGTAAGCATTATTAAAAGCTTTCTCTAAGTCCATAAATTCTATTAAACATAAGTTTGCTTTTCCTTAACCTATCTTCTAAGAGAAGTCGTAGGGTCAGTATTGCCTCGTGCGTTACTACAGTTGTACGGAATCCAAACTCATCTTCCGCGACGCTGGCTTTTCCAGTTTTTCCATTCTTCTGTAAAGAACTCGTGTTAGCATTTTGCAATCGTGACTTATTAAACTGGCATTACGGTAAACTCCACGCCTGTCAGCACCTATCTTTTTTGTAATTGGAATTACTATATTCTTCCTGGAGTGTGAGGGTATTTCGTCTGTGCCATACATCTTGCACACCAGTCGGAAGAATTTTATCATGGCTGCCTCTCTCAAGGCTATCAGTGGTTCTGACGGAATGTTGGCAACTTCCATGACCTTGTTTCGACTAAGATATTTCACTGGTCTATCAAATTTTTCTGTCAGTATCGTATCTGAAATCTCATCTTCATCTACGTCCTCTCTATAATATTCTATCTACCTTGTACAGACGCTCTATATACTCCTCGGCATTTCCTTCTTTACTTAAGACTGGTATTCCATCTGAGTTCTTGATATTCGTACAGCTGCTCGAATTTTTCTTTAGGCAGTGTCTATTTTTTCTCTAGTGACATATGCCTCTAAATCCTTACATATGTTGTTATGAAGCAATATAAAACATCTCAATCTGACAGTGAAGAATTATTCAGAAAGAAATTTTCACTCTACAGTGGAGTGTGCGCTGATATAAAACTTCCTGGCAGATTAAAACCGTTTGCCGGACCGAGACTCGAACTGCGGACCTTTGCCTTTCGCGGGCAAGTGCTCTACCATCTGAGCTACCCAAGCACGACTCACGACCCGTCCTCACAGCTTCACTTCTGCCAGTACCTCGCCTCCGACATGTACTAATGGACCGCGGCCGATTTAAAGCTACCACCTAGCAAGTGTGGTGTCTGGCGGTGACACCACAGTAGTGATACTGCAGGATGGTTATAATTAAAGTGCACCTGCTCACGGAGGTCCAATGTCGGCTGTAATTATCGTATGGCAGCGATATTAGGTAGATATTTTAATGTTTTAAAGCAGAACCGGTTTACGCTAGCAAAAACTTAGTTCCAATTTTAGCCACGAGGTGCATATACGGCACTATGAATGTGAGAAAGACCTTCCATCTGTAATGGATTGGGAACGAGATATGGGCTGAAAACGTCAAACAAATGAAAAACGCATAATATTGATTTTATTATGAACAGCAGCTTACAAAATTTGTTCATTATGAGCGCTGGAGATTTCAACTAGATGCTGCATCTGTAAAATGACATGACCAGAGGAAGCGTTCGCCTGCTTAGCTGGGTGGTAAAGTGCTCGCCTCCCATGCAAGCGGGCCCGGGTTCGATTCCTGGACTGGTTGGTGATTTTCTCCCCTCGGAGACTCGGTGTTGTGTTGTCCTCCTCATCATTTCATCCTCATCACCGACGCACAAGTCGCGCAAATTGGCGTCGACTTAAATAAGACTTGCCCTTGGCGGCCGAACTTCCCCAGATGGAGCCTCCAGGCCAACAATCCCATACGCTCATTTCATTTCAGCGGAAGCGCGCGGCGGTTCCGGTGGAATCTGAGGAATGTGTTCCTACATATTCACTGTGAATAGGAAGGTAGGGAAGAGAGTGTGTTACTGTAAACAGTACAGCGGTAGGATTATTCTTATCAGAATCGACAGCAGACCGACAACGACAGTCCAGTTATACATGTCGACGTTGCAAGCTGAAGATGAAGACGGAGAAAGTATATGAGGATAATGAACTAGTAATACAGTACGTAAGGGCAGATTGAAAATCTAATTGTCATGTGGGACTCGAATGCAGTTGTGCGGAAAGAAGCAGTACAAAAAGTTACTGGAAATTTTGGGCTTGGTACAAGGAATGAGAGGGGAGAGAGAGACTAATTGAGTTCTGTAGTAAATACACTATTCAAGATTCACAAGAGGAGGAAGTATACTTGGAAAAGGCCGAGAGATATGGGAAGATTTCAGTTATATCACATCATGCTCAGACAGAGATTACGAAATCAGATGCTGGATTGTAAGGCGTACCCGATAGCAGACATGTATACTCAGACCACAAAGTAGCAGTGATGAAGGGTAGGCTGGAGTTTAAGAGATTTTTCAGGAAGAATCAATACGCAAACAAGTGAGATATGGAAGTACTAAGGAATAAAGAGGTGCGCTTGAAGTTCTCTGAAGCTGTAAATACTGCAATAAGGAAAAGCTGAGTAGGCAGTGCAGCTGAAGAGCAACATTGGGACAAAGAAGTTAACTGCGCAGAAACCACGGGTGACAGAAGAAATCCCTCAGTTGATCAATGAAAGAAGGAAGTACAAAAATGTTCAGGGGAAGTTCAGGAATACAGAAATACGAATCGCTGAGGAATGAAATAAGTAGGAAATGCAGGAAAGCGAAGACGAAATGGCTGCATGAAAAATGTGAGGAAGTCGAAAAAGAAATTTTTGGACAACATGTTTGTGGAGAGAAGCAGCGATTAGTATGCTTAATCAATAACGGCCGGTATGTAGACAGGAGTGACACCACCAGCAGTCGGCCAATGGTGTAAATGCCCAGAAGATGACCCCTACGTCGCTTTGAAACCGGTTGGCGGTATAATAATAATAATAAATGCGATTAAGACTGTTTTTGAATTATCGAAAAGGAAGTGGCTGTTGGAAAGACTGATTCAGCATTTAGGAAAGTCAAAAGAAAGCATAGGTAGTAACATTAAGAGTGCAACGGGAATTCTACTGTTAAATGCAGAGGTGAGGGCGTATAGGTGGAACGAGTACATTGAAGGCCTCTCGAGGAGCAATATTTGTCTGATTCAATAGAAGGAAAAACAGGAGTCGATTTAGAAGAGATAGGCGATCCAGTATTAGAATCAGAATTTACAAGAGCTTTGGAAGACTTAAGAACAAATAAGGCAAAAGCTGCAGATAACATTTAATCGGAATTTTTAAAAACATTGGGGGAAGTGGCAGTATACGACTATTCACGTTGGTGTGAAGAATGTATGTCTCGCGATATACCATCTGACTTCTGGAAAAATATCATCTACACATTTCCAGAGACTGCAAGAGCTGACAAGTGCGAGAATTATCGCGCAATCAGCTTAATAGCTCATGCATCTAAGTTGCTTACAAGAATGATATACAGAAGAACGGAAAAGGAAATTGAGGATCCGTTAGACAAAGGATCAGTTTGGCTTTAGTTAAGGCAAAGGCAGCGGAGAGGCAATTATGTGGCTGTGGTTGATAACAAAGGCAAAACTAAGGAAAAACTAATACACGTTCATAGGATTTGTCAACCTGGAGAAAGTGTTCGACAATGTGAAATTGTTCAAGATGCTCGAAACTCAGAGGAAAACAGGGGTAAGCTATAGGGAGAGACGAGTGATATGTAACATGTTCAAGAACTAACAGAGAATAATAACAGTAACAATTTGTCCATTTTATTTGGACTGTTGAGCTCCGAGGCCGTGGATAATGACATTTTACTATAAAAATTTGATGGCACAGCAGAAGAAATTGATAACCTTGCAAAAGAAATGAATAAAATGCATCAGAACATCATCTTCACTGTAGAACACCAAACAGAAGTAGGTTTAAATTTTCTGGATCTCTACATAAGTGGCTCCAACAACAAACACAAATTTCAAGTATACAGGAAACCAACATACACAGATAACACAATTAATAAATCATCCTGACATCCGGATGAACATAAGATGGCTTCATACAGAACAATGCTAAACAGAATGTACAAAATACCATTAGAACCAGCTGACCAAATAGAAGAACTAAACACCATCAAAGGAATTGCTTACAATAATGGTTACAATCCAAAATTAATAGATGAACTAAACTCTAAGACAAATCCACAAATAACCAAATACAATAACAAAACAGCATTAAAGAATATCACAACAAAGTCAAAAAAAAATATGGAAGCTTACCGTTTGTAGGAAAACTGGCATATAAAATAGCAAACCTGTTCCGAGGAACAGATATCAGAATCAGCTACTATACAAATAACAAAATAAAGGACAAAGCTATCCATTACATAAAAAATAATACCAATCAATCAATCAGGAATATACAAACTTAACTGCAACTCATGTCCAAAAACATACGTAGGCCAAACAGGGAGAAACTTCAGCATACGGTTTCGAGAACACATGGATGCTCTTCGTTTAAAAATCTTAAATAAATCCACATTCGCCCAACATGTAGCAGAAGAAGAACATCAAGTAACAGACATATCCCATAGCCTACAAGTTCTCCACCTAGCCAACAAAGGAAAAAGACTGAACCTCCTAGAAGAAATCGAAATTTATTCACATAAACATGCATCCCCTTCTGACATACTTAACGACCAAACAGAGTTACCAAACCTAAAATTTCTGAAAAACTTCCACACTCTACTTATCAAACCACCTACTAAGCACAATCAAGAAATAACATAATCTAATATAAACCCGACAAATGCATGTAATAATATACAACATAAAAATCTTAATTCTATCTATGTTACATTTTAAATGTATGAATTACTGCTATGTATAAATGTGTTATGTTAGTTTATTATCTTCAATACTGCCTAAGTAACAAAAAAAACTTAGTATACATCGTACTTAGAATACTTCTATCACCCAAGTCCATGTTTAGTAAACAGTAACTTAGCTAGAACCTCAAAACTTTCGTAAAATATAACTCTGTCCATAGATAAACTGCTTGTATGTAAACAAAACCGTTAGTCGACAATATGGCGGATAACGCAGTGCGCCTATGTAAAATACATGACATAAAGTGTTTGTGCTGTTGCAAAATAGAAGAAAAGTCAAGGAAAAACGAGGAGAGGAGAATGTAAGCAAAATGAACAACTGATAGTGCGTAACTTTAAACTCAGAAATTGAAGTGAACGATTGGAATCGTTGCTTTTGTACAGGCCAGCTGCAGCATCCAAACTGCTGTCGATATTGTACCATTGTAGATACTGAAGATACTTGTAATTTGGCAGCTGAAGATGGGTGCAAACCCGAAATGCATATTGGCAAAAATAATACCCATTAAAAAAAGTTTCTGGACGCTGTATTTTTATAGTTAATTAATAAGAGTGGATGGCCAAGAACGAAGTGCTCGGATTAAAAAGGTTGTAAGACAGGCGTGTAGTCTTTCACCCCTACTGTTCAGTCTATACAACGAAGAAACAATGATGGAAATAAAGGAAAGGTTCTGGAGTGGAACTAAGATGGTGAAAGGATATCAGTGATTACGATCCGCTGAAGACATTGCTGTTCTCAGTGAAAATGAAGAAGAATAACATCATCTGCTGAGAACAGAATATGGATTGAGAGAAATCCGAAGAAAGACGAAAGTAATGAGAAGTAGCAGAAATGAAAACAGCGAGAAACATACTACCTAGGCAGCAAAATAACCAGTGAGGGATGGAGGAAGGATGGCATCAAAATCAAACTGTTGTTGTTGTGGTCTTCAGTCCTGAGACTGGTATAATGCAGCTCTCCATGCTACTCTATCCTGTGCAAGCTTTTTCATCTCCCAGTACCTACTGCAACCTACATCCTTCTGAATCTGCTTAGTGTATTCATCTCTTGGTCTCCCCCTACGATTTTTACCCTCCACGCTGCCCTCTAATACTAAATTGGTGATCCCTTGATGCCTCAGAACATGTCCTACCAACCGATCCCTTCTTCTGGTCAAGTTGTGCCACAAACTTCTCTTCTCCCCAATCCTATTCAATACTTCCTCATTAGTTATGTGATCTACCCATCTAATCTTCAGCATTCTTCTGTAGCACCACATTTCGAAAGCTTCTATTCTCTTCTTGTCCAAACTATTTATCGTCCATGCTTCACTTCCATACATGGCTACACTCTATACGAATACTTTCAGAAATGACTTCCTGACGCTTAAATCAATACTGGATGTTAACAAATTTCTCTTCTTCAGAAACGCTTTCCTTGCCATTGCCAGCCTACATTTTATATCCTCTCTACTTCGACCATCATCAGTTATTTTGCTCCCCAAACAGTAAAACTCCTTTACTACTTTAAGTGCCTCATTTCCTAATCTAATTCCCTCAGCATCACCCGACTTAATTCGACTACATTCCATTATCCTTGTTTTGCTTTTGTTGATGTTCATCTTATATCCTCCTTTCAAGACACTGTCCATTCCATTCAACTGCTCTTGCAAGTCCTTTGCTGTCTCTGACAGAATTACAATGTCATCGGCGAACCTCAAAGTTTTTATTTCTTCTCCATGAATTTTAATACCTACTCCGAATTTTTCTTTTGTTTCCTTTACTGCTTGCTCAATATACAGATTGAACAACATCGGGGACAGGCTACAACCCTGTCTTACTCCCTTCCCAACCACTGCTTCCCTTTCATGTCCCTCGACTCTTATAACTGCCATCTGGTTTCTGTACAAATTGTAAATAGCCTTTCGCTCCCTGTATTTTACCCCTGCCACCTTCAGAATTTGAAAGAGAGTATTCCAGTCAACATTGTCAAAAACTTTCTCTAAGTCTACAAATGCTAGAAACGTAGGTTTGCCTTTCCTTAATCTTTCTTCTAAGATAAGTCGTAAGGTCAGTATTGCCTCACGTGTTCCAGTGTTTCTACGGAATCCAAACTGATCTTCCCCGAGGTTGGCTTCTACTAGTTTTTCCATTCGTCTGTAAAGAATTCGTGATAGTATTTTGCAGCTGTGACTTATTAAGCTGATAGTTCGGTAATTTTCACATCTGTCGACACCTGCTTTCTTTGGGATTGGAATTATTATATTCTTCTTGAAGTCTGAGGGTATTTTGCCTGTTTCATACATCTTGCTCACCAGATGGTAGAGTTTTGTCAGGACTGGCTCTCCCACGGCCGTCAGTAGTTCCAATGGAATATTGTCTACTCCGGGGGCCTTGTTTCGACTCAGGTCTTTCAGTGCTCTGTCAAACTCTTCACGCAGTATCGTATCTCCCATTTCATCTTCATCTACGTCCTCTTCCATTTCCATAATATTGTCCTCAAGTACATCGCCCTTGTATAGACCCTCTATATACTCCTTCCACCTTTCTGCTTTCCCTTCTTTGCTTAGAACTGGGTTTCCATCTGAGCTCTTGATATTCATACAAGTCGTTCTCTTATCTCCAAAGGTCTCTTTAATTTTCCTGTAGGCGGTATCTATCTTACCCCTAGTGAGATAGGCCTCTACATCCTTACATTTGTCCTCTAGCCATCCCTGCTTAGCCATTTTGCACTTCCTGTCGATCTCATTTTTGAGACGTTTGTATTCCTTTTTGCCTGTTTCACTTACTGCATTTTTATATTTTCTCCTTTCATCAATTAAATTCAATATTTCTTCTGTTACCCAAGGATTTCTACTAGCCCTCGTCTTTTTACCTACTTGATCCTCTGCTGCCTTCACTACTTCATCCCTCAAAGCTACCCATTCTTCTTCTACTGTATTTATTTTCCCCATTCCTGTCAATTGCTCCCTTATGCTCTCCCTGAATCTCTGTACAACCTCTGGTTCTTTTAGTTTATCCAGGTCCCATCTCCTTAAATTCCCACCTTTTTGCAGTTTCTTCAGTTTTAATCTACAGGTCATAACCAATAGATTGTGGTCAGAGTCCACATCTGCCCCTGGAAATGTCTTACAATTTAAAACCTGGTTCCAAAATCTCTGTCTTACCATTATATAATCTATCTGATACCTTTTAGTATCTCCAGGGTTCTTCCATGTATACAACCTTCTTTCATGATTCTTAAACCAAGTGTTAGTTATGATTATGTTGTGCTCTGTGCAAAATTCTACCAGGCGGCTTCCTCTTTCATTTCTGTCCCCCAATCCATATTCACCTACTATGTTTCCTTCTCTCCCTTTTCCCACACTCGAATTCCAGTCACCCATGACTATTAAATTTTCGTCTCCCTTCACAATCTGAATAATTTCTTTTATTTCATCATACATTTCTTCAATTTCTTCGTCATCTGCAGAGCTAGTTGGCATATAAACTTGTACTACTGTAGTAGGTGTGGGCTTCGTATCTATCTTGGCCACAATAATGCGTTCACTATGCTGTTTGTAGTAGCTTACCCGCATTCCTATTTTCCTATTCATTATTAAACCTACTCCTGCATTACCACTATTTGATTTTGTGTTTATAACCCTGTAGTCACCTGACCAGAAGTCTTGTTCCTCCTGCCACGGAACTTCACTAATTCCCACTATATCTAACTTCAACCTATCCATTTCCCTTTCTAATTTTCTAACCTACCTGCCCGATTAAGGGATCTGACATTCCACGCTCCGATCCGTAGAACGCCAGTTTTCTTTCTCCTGATAACGACATCCTCTTGAGTAGTCCCCGCCCGGAGATCCGAATGGGAGACTATTTTACCTCCGGAATATTTTACCCAAGAGGACGCCATCATCATTTAATCATACAGTAAAGCTGCATGCCCTCGGGAAAAATTACGGCTGTAGTTTCCCCTTGCTTTCAGCCGTTCGCAGTACCAGCACAGCAAGGCCGTTTTGGTTATTGTTACAAGGCCAGATCAGTCAATCATCCAGACTGTTGCCCTTGCAACTACTGAAAAGGCTGCTGCCCCTCTTCAGGAACCACACGTTTGTCTGGCCTCTCAACAGATACCCCTCCGTTGTGGTTGCACCTACGGTACGGCTATCTGTATCGCTGAGGCACGCAAGCCTCCCCACCAACGGCAAGGTCCATGGTTCATGGGGGGGGGGGGGGGGGGGGGGGGAAACTAGCACTGGCAAAAACGGCATTCCTTAATTTGTGGAAAGAAGTTCTGAGAATGTACGTTTGGAACACAGCGTTGTAGGCTAGTGAAAAATGGACTATGGGAAGACCGGAACATAAGAAAATCGAAGCGTCTGAGATGTGGTGTTACAGACGAATATTGAAAATTTGGTGGCCTGATAAGGTAAGGACTGAGGTTCTGCGCAGAATTGGTGAGGAAACGAATATGTGGAAAACAGTAGCAAGGATGATAGGACATCTGTTAAGACATGAGGGCATTAAGATATTGGCCTATGAGTTCGGCAACATTCAGTGAGGTGTCCATGTCGTAACTCTTACCATTTCCAACAAAGTATACTACTGCACTTTCAGAAAGTAAATTCTACTTTCACACATTCTGCAAGCTGCTGAGTGCAGGAACTGAAAGCTCTGTTTTTACAGGAATCTGATCTGTTAGGTTGTTCATTAGTATGGCATTGTTTTACTCTCCAGAATTCCAGGCCGAAGCGCTGAACTTCCAGGAACACCTATACAACTACTGGCGTGACTCAGTGCAGTTATTCTCGCTTAGTGTGACGCAACTCTCAGAATCGCTAGTTCCCTTGCATTCCAACTCATGGTAACCCATTTTTTTGTGTATTAACTCTCTCTCTTTTTCGCGGGTTAGTTAAACTGACAAAAAGTCTTCATACTGAAGTTTCATGACACTAAACGTATTGCCCTCCCTGAATAATTTGCTTGGCTTCTTGTTTTGGTAGAAGTCTGGAATATCTAAAGTGAGTCACTTTTATCCACACTGAGCAGTCGGACTTCAAGAATTTAATGACAGGAAGGCTCTAAGTAATTACTGCAATTCGTAGTTATCTCGTTGAGATGGCTGCAATGGCACCTAAACAGATATCGCCCAAGCCAATTGTTCCCATTCACACAGCCAGACTCACCCATGCTTCCCCTTGGAAACGTGTCAATATTATGTTAAAGGGATTACTAGTATCAAATAATAGAACGTGAATCACTAATCGAACGAAAATAAGTTTTTATTCTCACTCATAACACTGATTTATAAGTGTTAACAGATAAAGGTCAGGAGGAGGTAAGGTAATGAAACACGTAACAAAAAAAGAAAGTCATAAAAAAGATTGCCTCGCAAAGGCATGGTAACTGGGACTCATTTTTCCGCATTTAAAACATTATGGATTCATGTTTCATATACACTCCTGGAAATGGAAAAAAGAACACATTGACACCGGTGTGTCAGACCCACCATACTTGCTCCGGACACTGCGAGAGGGCTGTACAAGCAATGATCACACGCACGGCACAGCGGACACACCAGGAACCGCGGTGTTGGCCGTCGAATGGCGCTAGCTGCGCAGCATTTGTGCACCGCCGCCGTCGGTGTCAGCCAGTTTGCCGTGGCATACGGAGCTCCATCGCAGTCTTTAACACTGGTAGCATGCCGCGACAGCGTGGACGTGAACCGTATGTGCAGTTGACGGACTTTGAGCGAGGGCGTATAGTGGGCATGCGGGAGGCCGGGTGGACGTACCGCCGAATTGCTCAACACGTGGGGCGTGAGGTCTCCACAGTACATCGATGTTGTCGCCAGTGGTCGGCGGAAGGTGCACGTGCCCGTCGACCTGGGACCGGACCGCAGCGACGCACGGATGCACGCCAAGACCGTAGGATCCTACGCAGTGCCGTAGGGGACCGCACCGCCACTTCCCAGCAAATTAAGGACACTGTTGCTCCTGCGGTATCGGCGAGGACCATTCGCAACCGTCTCCATGAAGCTGGGCTACGGTCCCGCACACCGTTAGGCCGTCTTCCGCTCACGCCCCAACATCGTGCAGCCCGCCTCCAGTGGTGTCGCGACAGGCGTGAATGGAGGGACGAATGGAGACGTGTCGTCTTCAGCGATGAGAGTCGCTTCTGCCTTGGTGCCAATGATGGTCGTATGCGTGTTTGGCGCCGTGCAGGTGAGCGCCACAATCAAGACTGCATACGACCGAGGCACACAGGGCCAACACCCGGCATCATGGTGTGGGGAGCGATCTCCTACACTGGCCGTACACCACTGGTGATCGTCGAGGGGACACTGAATAGTGCACGGTACATCCAAACCGTCATCGAACCCATCGTTCTACCATTCCTAGACCGGCAAGGGAACTTGCTGTTCCAACAGGACAATGCACGTCCGCATGTATCCCGTGCCACCCAACGTGCTGTAGAAGGTGTAAGTCAACTACCCTGGCCAGCAAGATCTCCGGATCTGTCCCCCATTGAGCATGTTTGGGACTGGATGAAGCGTCGTCTCACGCGGTCTGCACGTCCAGCACGAACGCTGGTCCAACTGAGGCGCCAGGTGGAAATGGCATGGCAAGCCGTTCCACAGGACTACATCCAGCATCTCTACGATCGTCTCCATGGGAGAATAGCAGCCTGCATTGCTGCGAAAGGTGGATATACACTGTACTAGTGCCGACATTGTGCATGCTCTGTTGCCTGTGTCTATGTGCCTGTGGTTCTGTCAGTGTGATCATATGATGTATCTGACCCCAGGAATGTGTCAATAAAGTTTCCCCTTCCTGGGACAATGAATTCACGGTGTTCTTATTTCAATTTCCAGGAGTGTATAAGACTCTCTTCTTTATCAACAATGGCTCAGTTCTACATCTGCATCTACACGATTACTCTGCAGTTGTTAATTAAACGCCTGGAAGATAATCTGTGGAACCATCTTCAAGATATTTCTCAAACGTTCCACTCTCGAAAACTACACAGGAAAAACCGTTTTAATTTTTCCGTGCGAGCTCTGATTTCATTTATTTTATTATGATGAGGTGGGCGCCAAAAAAATATCTCCACACTCTGAGGACAAAGTTGGTGATTGAAATTTCATGAGAAGATCTTGCCATAACGAAAAACGCCCTTGTTTTAGTGATCGCCACCCCAATTCGTGTGTCATATCTGTGGCACTCTCTTCCCTATTTTGCGATAATACAGAACGAGCTTCCCGTCTTTGAACGCTTTCAATGTCCCCCGTCAGTACTATCTGATGCAAATCCCTTATCGTCCAGCAGTACTCCACAATAGGGAGGACAAGGGTAGTGTAAGCAACCTCTTTAACAGACCTGTTACATTTGCTAATTGTTCTGCCAATGAATTGCAGTCTTTGGTTCGTATTCCCCACAACATTATCTATGTCATAGTTCCAAATTAAATTACTCGTAATCTGATCCCTAAGTGTTCAGTTGAATTCACAGCCTTTATATTTGTGTGATTTATCATGTAACCGAATTTTAGCGGATCCCTTTTAGTACTGAAGTGGATAATTTCACACTTTTCATTATTTAGACTCAATTACCACTTTTCGCACCAGACATATATATTGTCTAAATAATTTTGCAGTTTGTTTTGATCGTTTGATGACTTAAACATAACTGTTAATGGCAGCGTTAACTCTTCAGATTGTCTGTAGTTCAGGAAAACAGTGATCGCATAACACTTTCTCGGGGAACACCACTTATTACTTCTGATTTCTTCGATATCTTTCTATTAGTTAGTATAAACTGTGAGCTTCCTCACAGGAAACCACGAATTCATTCACACTACAGAGACAACAATCCATATTCGATACGATTCATTAATCATGAGAATAAAGACCTAGTTATGTTTCACAAGAAAAATATTTTCGGAACCCTTATTGACTGTTTCTCAATAAACCGTTTTGTAGAGTTAACTCGAAATATTCGAACACATTATGTGTTCCAAAATCCTACTGCAAATAGACGCTAGCGATATGGATTAGTAGTTCAGCGGATTACACCTGTTACCTTTCTTTGGTTCTGCAACTCTCCAGTCTTAAGTACGGATCTTTCAGTGAGCGAGCAGTTGTATATGGATTCCTAAGTATGGAGCTATTTTTCAGCATACTCTGAAATGAACCTGACTGGTATACTATCTGGACCAGAGGCGTTGCTTTTATTAAGTGATTTAAGCTGCTTCGCTATACCGAGGATGTATACTACTAATTTTCCCATGTTGGCAGTGGTTCGTGGTTCGAACTCTGGAAAATTTACTTCGTCTTCTTTGATAAAGGAATTACGGAAAACTGTGTTTAGTAACTCTGCTTTAGTGCCACTGCCATCTGTAACATCACCATTGTTATCGCACGGTGAGGGTATGGTTCAAATGGCTCTAAGCACTATGGGACTTAACATCTGAGGTCATCAGTTCGCTAGACTTAGAACTACTTAAATCCAACTAACCTAAGGACATCACACACATCCATGCCCGAGGCAGGGTTCGAACCTGCGACCGTAGCAGCAGCGCGGTTCCGGACTGAAGCACCTAGAACCGCTCGGCCACAGCGGCCGGCGAGTCAGGGTATAGAATGTGTACTTCCGCTGGTGTACTTTACATACGACCAGGATCTCTTTGGATTTTCTACCAGATTTCGAGACGTAGTTTCGTTGTGGACACTACTAAAAACGTCACGCATTGAAGATGGCGCTAAATTAAGAGCGTCATAATTAGTTCATTATGTTTATTCCCGAAAAAAGTTTTACTAACACGGGAAAAACAAGGAAAAACTAATATGTCGTTACTATATGAGGTAAGGAAATCACACACTGTGTCGCCTAAGTGCTTATTTCTGACAGTCAGTTCCCAATTTATCTGAATCGCACTGTCGTTATCTTTGACTGTCCGATTGTAAAGTTAATTTCCTGTAAGACTTCTGGCCCACCATGCCTGCCATCATTGTGGGATAGTTAAAGAGACAACATAGACTCCGAACAGGCAAGCATTGGTAAGAAAGTGGTGTGTATCTATTTTTTTTAACAATTTCTCAGAAATTCCTTGACATATTTGTGAAATTTCATATCAGATCCTATTTTACGAGCCTCTCTTGGCTGCACATTCAGTGGAGGTGGGTCTAGATTCTAATGGCTCGGTATTTTATCTCACCGTATACGAATTTGCTTTTTTGGAACCTTTTACTCTCAGATGGGGTAGGAGAGGGGGAAGTGTGAACTATCGTTCGGCTCAGGGTTATTACCATTTTTAATTTTGTATCAGGCGAATAAATTTTTGTGCGTTGGTATGGATGGTGCGAAGAGGATTCTTATCCATCGCAGCTTTTGTAATTTTATGTAAATTTAGTAGCTTTCCCCAACCCAGGCACACCCACATTTTGTTTCAGTTAAACAGCGAAGAAATAGCATAAATGCAAGTTATACTGATAGCACGCGTTCTACTGATATAAAATAATAGGGTTGGATAAAAAGTAGTCGCAACATGTTATAATTCGCACCAGACGTTATTGACGGACGTTCACAGTATTTCATGACCTCAATATAATCGTTCTGCACCTGGATCAGATTCTCTCAGAAAGACGGAAGGCGTCGTACACCGTCAGCATGTCATGTTTGATTATGTCTCTTAAAGACCGCACTATGACACAGCTGATGTCGTCTCTTGTTG